>NW_026526688.1:120422343-121022343 GCF_024362965.1 Panthera pardus
GCATTAGTAACATAACACAATACTCTTATGAAATATGTGATGGAATTTTTAGGGGTAAAGGGCATGATATCTGCAACCTATCAAATAGTTCAGGAAAAAAAATAGAGAGAGAATGATAAAGCTGCTGTGATTATAAAGTTGACTCTTGAACAACATAGGGGGAAGGGTGCTGAACCTCCACACAGTCAAAATCTGCATGTAAGTTTTAATTCCCCCCAAACTTAACTACGAATAGCCTCCATTGACTGGAAGCCTTACTAGTAACGTAAATAATAGATTAGCACATATTTTGCATGTTATATGTATTAAGCATTCTTACAGTAATGTAGCTAGAGAAAAGAAAATGTTATTAGGGAAATCATAAAAGAAAATACATATACAGTATTGTACTGTATTTGTCAAAAAAAATCCACATATAAGTGGACCCACCCCGTTCAAATCTGTGTTGCTTAAGGGTCAACTGTATGTTCACAATTGTGAAACTGGGTGAAAATATACAAGATTTCTTTGTTCTATTCTTATAGTTTTCCTGGAAGCCTGAAATTATTTCAAAGTAAATTTTTTTTTAAAGAATCACAATTTTACATAAACAAATCTGAATGAAAAAGAGTTAACACTCTCCCAGTGTAAGCATCACTTCATACCTTGATGTGCATAACTTCAATCTCAAATGTCAAAAATGGAAGGAGAAAAAAGGAAAATGACAGTAAACACATGAATGTGAATGAAAAACTTTCCAAGCAAAATATTAGCAATCTGAACTCAGAAATATATAAAAAGATGATACATCATGACTAAATTTCATGTATGCCATGAATTAGTAGTTAATATTTGAAAAATCAATGTAAACCACCACACAAACAGGAAACAGAGGAAAATCAAATGATCTTTTCATTAAATGGCAAGAAAGATAAAATTTCACACTGTTTCATGATATAAATTCTAGTAAGCTGATGAAGGAGGATTTATTTTATTTTATTTTTTAATTTATTTTTGAGACAGAGAGAGACAGAGCATGAGCAGGGGAGGGGCAGAGAGAGAGGGAGACACAGAATCCAAAGCAACATCCAGGCTCTGAGCTGTCAGCACATGCGGGGCTTGAACTCACGGACTGTGAGATCATGACCTGAGCCAAAGTCGGATGCTTAACCGACTGAGCCACACAGGCACCCCAAGAAGGAGGATTTTCTTAATTTGATAAAGGGTATTTACAGAAATCTGAAGCAATCAACAGTTAATGGTAAAACAGTAGAAGCTTTCCCTTTGAGATTAGGAATAAGATAAACACGCATCTATCACCACTATATAGGGGATAGGTCTCATAGGCAAGTAATATTGACCAACATATGACCACCGCAGTCATGCAAACAAAAAGAAATAAAGCTTTAAGAATTGGAAAGAAAAACAAAAACTGCCATTATGTGAAGATAATATAATTCTATGTATCTTAAAAATCTCCAAAAAATCATGGAGAAATTGTTAGGATTACTAACAGCTTACCAACTTTTTAAGATAAAAAAGTAATATATATCAATTTGCATTTCTATACCAGGAATAATCAATTAGAAAAGCACATTTTAAAAGATGATATTTACCATTAAATTGAAACATATGTAGTACATATGTACAACGTCAAGAGTCAACCCTAATATAAGTTGTGGCCTTTCAATAATTATGATGTGGCAGTGCAGGTTCATTAACTGTGACAAATGTACTCCTCTGTGGAGGAAAGCTGTACATGTGTAGGGGCAGAAGTTATATAGGAAATCTCTGTCCTTTCTGCTCAGTTTTGCTGTGAACATAAAACTGCTCTAAAAATTAACCTATTAGATTTTTTTAAATGCAGTATATAAGAATACGTTTAGAAAAAGAAAGAGAAAATTCTTACGGAGAAACTTAATTGAAGAATATTAGAAGAACCTAATAAGTGAAAACATCTCATAAGCGTGGGTTGGTAGACTTAATATATAGTTGTTAAATCCTTTCAGGTTGCTCAATAGATTTGGTGCGACCCATATCCAAATCCCAAGCCCCAAACCCCAACCCTTCATTCCCCCTCTAGAACGTAACAAGCAGATTCTAAACTTTATATGAAAGGGATAAAGGACAAGAATAACGAAAGCCATAAAGAAAAAAACATTTGGGGTAAGTTGACTTACTAGACACCCAGACATAAATTCACAGAAATTATGACAGTGTCATATTGGAACAAAGACCAACAAATAGACCAAAACGCCATTAAAGAGTGCCCAAGATATGCACCAGTGCGACTTGCCAGACAGTTCAGTGAAGAAAGAATGGTAAACAGGATTATGAAAATTTTGTATCCAATTGGGCAAGCACAATTGGATTCTTACCTCCATCGTATGTAATTATTAATTTTACATGAATGACTTAAATATAAAAAGACAAACAAATAAATATTAATGTAGGATATATCTTCATGACCTCAGAATAGGGAAGGAGTTTTTAAACAAGTATAGAAAGCAATAATGATGAAAGGGAAAATTTGATAATTTAGACTAAATTATAATTAAGAGCTTCATTCCTCAAAAGACAACTAAAAAGAGTAAAACTAGGACTAAAAGTGGGGTAAGCTATGTTCAACACATATAATTCACAATTGCTTGAATCAGAAATGCATAAAACTCAATAAGGAAAAGACAAACATCTAATAGGAAAATGGGAAAAGACTATGAATGAGCAATTCACAAAAGGGAAAATTCTAAATTGCTAAAAATAAACAAATATGCTCAAGTTCACTGGTAATAGAAAATGCAAATTAAATGATATGACATTTCAAATTTCAAAATAACACGATGTGATAATATTTATCTGAATTTTAAATATATATGTACATATGCATTTATTATTATTATTATTATTATTATTACACCTGTCTTTAATCTCAGGGCAGAAAAATTATCCAGTTTGGCAATGGATATACTACAACAAACTCACCAATTTTTTGTACAATTATTGCTTAGACACCTCTAGATATAAGAAAATCCATTCAATCTTTGAACTACTCAGCAAGTTTCTACTTTTTTTTGTGATTGATTTTTTAATTTTAAAATTAATATTTTCCTCCCACTGTTTTCTTCACTTGAATTTTGTTCTAGAATGAATCAAAGCCCCTGTTTACCTGACACACACACACACACAAAAAACAACTACGAATTAAAATAACCCAGTAATAACAAAGGTTAATTCACTAAGTAGTAGGCTACTACTAGATGTGCACAAGGAGAGGACAAATTCCCATTTTTCACGATATTATGGAAGGTCATGTGCATTAAATGACTTCCCAAGACCCTTCTAAGACTCTGTTTCACATAATTCAAACACATTCAAAATTCCTTATACTCTTTTCTTGGCAAATAATATCCCATGAACAGAGTCCCTCCTGTCTGCCTCCTGCACCTGCTCTGGTAGCTGGGTGTTGAAGCATGGCAGCAGTAGCTTGGTAGATAGGAAGAGGGAGAATCCTGGTGCAAGAAGACCATGACACTTTATCCAACCAAGGACTTGCTCACTGTTTATGTATATATAAGAGTAGGCATTCCAAACCTTAGAGCTATGCTGTCCAGTATGGAGCCACTAGCCATATATAGCTATTAAACATTTGAAATGTGGCCAGTAAAAAATGAAATGTGCTGTCTGTGTGAAATACATACAATAGTGCCCCCCATTTATACAATGGAGGTTAAGTTCCAACGACCCCCAGTGGATGCCTGAAGCCATAGATAGTACTAAACCCTATAAATACTATGTTTTTCTTTACATATATACTTATGATGGAGTATAATTTATACATTTGGCAAGGTTAGAAATTAATAATAATAAAATAGAACAATTATTAACAATAGACTGGAGGCACCTGGGTGGCTCAGTCGGTTGAGCGTCTGAGTTTGGCTCAGGTCATGATCTCCCGGTTTGTGAGTTTGAGCCCCACATCGGGCTCTGTGCTGACAGCTCAGAGCCTGGAGCCTGCTTCAGATTCTGTGTCTCCCTCTTTCTCTGCCCGTTCCATACTCATGCTCTGTCTCTCTCTCTCTCAATAATATAATAAATAAAAATGTTAAAAAAATCTAAAAAAAACCGATAGACTGTAATAAAAGTTATGTGAGTGTGGTCTCTTTCAAAATATCTTATTGCACCCATACTTGCTGTTCTTGTGATGCTATGAGATGATAAAGTGAGTACATGATGAATTGAAGTGAGGTGAACAATGTAGGGGTAGTGATGCAGCATTAAGCTACTGTTGACCTTCTGACAATAGATCAGAAGGAAGATCATCTGCTTCTGGACCACGGTTGACTGCAGCTAACTAAAACCATGGAAAATTAAACTGGATAAAGGGGGGACTGATTTACTGAGTTTCAGACGAGGCACAAATGGTGTAAAATAACCCATTAATAATTTTTCTAATAATTACATGCCAAAATGACAACACTTTGAATAACTGGGTTAAATAAAATGTATTATAAAAATTAACTTTGCTTATTTCTTTATGCTTTTTAATTTTTTTAATATTTATTTTTGAAAGGGAGAGAGAGGCAGAGCACAAGAAGGGGAAGGGCAGAGAAAGAACGAGACACAGAATCTGAAGCAGGCTCCAGGCTCTGAGCTATTAGCACAGAGCCCAATGCAGGGCTTGAACTCATGAACCATGAAATCAAGACCTGGGCCTAAGTCAGATGCTTAACCAACTGAGTCACCACCCAGGTGTCTCTCTTTATGCTTTTTAATGGAGCTACTGGAAAATTCGAATCAATCTGGACATCTCTGCTTAGGAACTAGGTAGGGTTTACAACCTGGCACTTTATAAGATTAATATTGTTCACAAAAGTGTTTTGCCCCTTACAACACATAAATTTAAACTTTGTTGCTAATTTTGAAATTCATCAGTATTATCATAAAGCTGAAGTTTTTAAAATTAACTTTACCTTAGGCGTGCTAGGTGGCTGAGTCGGTTAACTGCCCGACTCTTGATTTTGGCTCAGGTCATGATATCACAGTTCATAAGTTTGAGCCCCACATCAGACTCTGTGGTGACAGTGAGGAACCCGCTTGGGATTCTCTGTCTCCTCTCTCTCTGCCCCTCCCCTGCTTGCTCTCCATCTCTCTATCTCTTCTCTCTCTCAAAATAAAGAAGTATGTTTAAAAAGTAAATAAAATTAATTTTACTTTAAAATCTAGGAGATTGGGCATTTCTTGGGCTATTTTATGATATGGCAACAATTGTCTGGAGCTGAAGAGCTGCCAGATTCTCTTCAGAACAGGTTTACCACTTTGCCACAGTCCCCAACCTTCCCTATTGTTAGTCTTTTCTCCCTTCAACATGAGTGATATTTAGTTATGTTTACCTACCTGAGCACTGTAGGCTTCTGAATTTTTAAGCTCTATCTATTAAGAACAATATTTGGCATTCAACTTAAAAATGGGGAGGGGATTGTTGCCATGTTTGGGAGTAGACAAGACGGATTTCAGTACTGTATTATCCCACTGGCTTATTTTGTGACTCGGGTGTTAAAAAGCAGAAATCTGTATTTGTATGTGGAGAAATTACCTATGAGAATAATTATTGTCAATTAAATCATTTGAATGAATGAAATAGATGAGAGTCCCCATCTACTTGCTGAAACAGAGGATTTTGTTCAAAAGGTGTGTGGGGATTCCACATCCTGAGATCAATAGGGAGTAGCGATGCATGTGTATACTAGAAAAGAATTCAACATTAAGTGGTTTGTTGATTCTTCTTGAAGAGAAACCAAATGGCAGTCACCCAAGCCTTAGAAAGAAAAGTCAAAGGAAGTTACAAATCAGAACAAACAAGGAAACCTTAGGGAGGTGGTGCCCCAGGTTAGAGACGCCCTCATTCCTGCTTGATAATCAATTTGTAATGTGGCCACCAGGAGAGACCTAATACTTCCAAACATAGTTGGAGGTTCCAAACATATTTGGCGTTTACAATTACTTGGTAGTCAAGATGGCCTGACAATAGTCCCTTATATAATCTGTTCTTCCCAACATTTCAGCGTCTTCTCAATTATTAGTTGGCCATTTTGAGAGCTGGTTTTCAAAAAAGGCGCAATTGTACATTGTTTTCTAGCTCAACACTCTTCCTGACAGAATTATTGAGGAAGCATTATGCAAATCTATTGTTTACTAAAGCCATAAAACCATCTGGTCCTAGCGGTTCATTTTTTGTAGCTGGGTTCTGGAAACCAGCATGGATTTAACTTCCTCTGTCCTCCCTATTCTAGCTGCCAAGCCACTGTTGACACAACACAGGTGTTTTAAGTTTCTCATTTTTGACTGAGCTTTCCATCCTGCTCCTTGTTGTATTTACCTTTGTTCTATTTTCTGTAAGATCACCTTATCTTCCGCATTTAAATGCTGCAGTCCGGTTCCATATGTCGCACAGGTTTCTTCTGAAAATCTGAGGATTTCCAGACTTAGTCAAATATTTATAAATAATATCTCAAAGACACAAAGCACATTTGTAGAAAGTCACAAAACAACCTTGGTAATGAACCTAACATTCAGGTGACAGGACTGGACAGGACCTTCAGGTGACAGCATCTACATACCACAAAATATCAACCATCATCTGAAGGATTTTAGGTTTTCCAATTCAGTTACGGATCCTATGCATACATCCACACATATTGAATAACAGATATTAGAAAATCTAAGACTTTATTACCATTAAGTAGGCTTAATAATTCGGGGTGCCTGGGTGGCTCGGTCGGTTAAACGTCCGACTTCGCTCAGGTCATGATCTCACGGTCCGTGAGTTCGAGCCCCGCGTCGGGCTCTGTGCTGACCGCTCAGAGCCTGGAGCCTGTTTCAGATTCTGTGTCTCCCTCTCTCTCTGCCCCTCCCCTGTTCATGCTCTGTCTCTGTCTCAAAAATAAATAAATGTTAAAAAAAATTTTTTTTAAAAATAAGTAGGCTTAATAAGTGGATTTAATTTTCAAGATCACCATATAAAATTATACTCTTTCCCATTTTTTATGGGAATTTGGGATATTTATTTCTGGGGAGATATTTCTTTTAATATGTCACTGTTCCTTAATGCAAATGGATTCCTCCAGGTCATAGCCTTTTCTGCACCCACTCAAGGAGTGGAACTCTATTTCCGTCCACAGAATTTCTCCAACATAAGCTATAGAGTCTGAAGCAGATCACAGCATAGAAATTGAATGATGCCTCTTCTTCGTCTCTAAATACCTAATTGACGGAGTTGTGAATTGGGAGCAGTTGGGACTGTCCCCAGATCTTGTCACTATCTATATTAACATGAGCAGGAAGCAAAAGTGAAGTGATCTTTTTCCAGTAATTTAGACAAGTAGAGACATACTTGCTACAATATTTATTTTCTGTGGCATTTAAAATGTTTCCAACACTTAAGCTCTTTAAAACCCATTGTAAACAATGTTAGATTCACTACATTGTCCAAGTACTAGTAGAACAGGTTGAACCTTCTGTGTACTCAAATAGTTGCAATTAAAGTCAACCAGAGAAGAAATTGTGATGGTTTTTCGAGATAACGAAGGAAAGATAATTTTTAACATGAGATGATAAGCAACTGTTGTTTGCCACTTTCTCTTGGTTCCCCACCCCGACCCTTCCCCCGCGGCTGCTGGAACATTTTGGCTAAATGAGCACAGCTATTTGAAATACCTAATGTCTAATATTGCTTTAATTTCTATACCCTGCTCTCTGTACTAAGATTAATGTGAGAATTGCTGATGAGAGAAGGGGGTATGATAGCAATACGAAGACATGAACTTTGGTTAACGTCAGAATCCTGGGAGTTGCCATTAGCTAAAAAAAGAACCAGTGGGAGGAGGATGTGGCTGGTTGCTCAAAGACTTATAGCTCTTCTCTGGTAGCCACATCCTGCCTGTGGCTAGAACAACCCAAGTACCACATCTTACCATTTTCCTCAATGATAAAACACCATCTGTTGTTAAAGAAGGGGGCTCTCTTTGCAATAAACCAATGTCATCGTGAAAGGTTAATAAATATTTAGGGTTATAGGAAACTTGGGGCTTTGCACATTATATATACATACCAAAATGTGGCCAAGATCCTTTAATGATAATAAAAAGTAACATGCCATCACAGGAAAGACTTTGGAAAAATATGTAAGGATTCAAAGAAGTAATCCAGGGTCACTTCCTCTGATACACTGAGAATAGCATTTTTTTCCTGCTAGTATATATATGTGTGTGTGTGTGTGTGTGTGTGTGTGTGTGTGTGTGTGAATATGCATAAACATGAAGGATTTTGATTTTACAAAAATATGATATGTATGCATCTATAAAATGGAAATCATATGATGCATAATTCCTATAGTCTTATTAAATATGAATAATTTTTATTCACTTAGGTTATGAGAATTTTTCTTTTTCTAAGTATTTTTTTAATGTTTATTTATTTATTTTTGAGAGCAAGAAAGAACAAGTGGGGAAGGGGCAGAGAGAGAGGGAGACACAGAATCCAAAGCAGGCTCCAGGCTCTGAGCTGTCAGCACAGAGCCTGACACGGGGTTCAAACCCACAAACCGTGAGATATGACCTGAGCCAAAGTCGGATGCTCAACCTACTGGCCAGCCAGGCACCCAAAATATGTTTCCATGTTAAGTGTTCTTTGAGAACCCTTTGAATGTCTAATATTTCATTATATCAGTGATTCTCAGGCCTTAGTATGCATCAAATTATCTTTAAGGCTTTTTGAATATGGGGCCCACCCACCAAGTTTCTGAGAAAATAGCTGTCAAGTAGAACCCAAAACATGCATTTCTACCAGTTTTCCCAGTGATGCTGATCTTGCTGGTGTGGGAATTACACAGTGGTTGACTAGATTATATAAACATTCTCTTATAATTGAATGTTTGGGTTGTTCATAAATAACACTGGAGCAACATCTTGTATACATGAAAATTTCCGTAAGAAAGGTTTCTATAATGGAAATAATGGACTAAAATTATGAACTTTTGGAGACTCTTAATATGCATGGCCAAACCGATCCAGACAGAAAACTGCCTCAATTTATACTGTGTGTGGATGCTTTTATTCTACTAAATCATTTTTGTTACTTAGTATATTTTGTTTTCTAAGTGTTTGGTCAAAATAACATCTTATTTCAATTTACATTTTTTTTTGACTACCAGTGAAGTGAAATATTTCATCATATTTTCAATATCTATTTGAAAGAACGATGGGGGTGCCTGGGTGGCTCAGTAAGTTAAGTGTCTGACTTCTGTTCAGGTCGTGATCTTACAGATTGTGAATTCGAGCCCTGAGGCCGGCTCTGCTCTGACAGCTCAGATTCTGTCTCCCTCTCTCTCTCTGCCCCTCCCCTGCTCACACTCTCTCTCAAAAAATAAACATTTAAAAATTTAAAAAAAGAAAGAAAGAAAGAACTATGAGCAAAACTCCATGACTGTTGTCTTCAAGATTTTGAGATCTTAGGAATTTTTTTAAGGTTTTAATTTTCAGAGAGAGAGAGAGAGAAAAAAAAAAGAGAGAGAGAGAGTGTGTGTGAGTGTGTGTGTGTGGGGGGGGGAGGGGACAGAGGGAGAGAGAGAGAATCTTAAGCAGGCTCCATGTTTAAGGTGGAATCAACATAGGGCTCAATCCCATGACCCTAGCATCATGACCTGAGCCAAAGTCAAGAGTTGGATGTTCAACTAACTGAGCCAACCAGGCACCACCTCTACATAAGATTTTTCTTATGTATTTCTAGGAACCATTTATAGTTTCAGGGAATTAATCCCTAGTTTGTCATATTTTCCATAGATATATTCTCACTTTATTGATTGTGCTTTATTAACTTGCTGCTTTTGACAGAGTAGTCTTTTTTCTTTTCTTTCAGTTTTTATGTAGCCAAGTCTATTTTTTTCTGTAATTTATTTTACTTAGAAAACACAAGTCCTAAAATTAAATACTTTCCCAATTTTTTTTTCTTATGGTTTTATGTTTAGCATTTGCTTCCCTAACCATTCTGGAATTTCTTACCTTTCCCTGTCTTCCTTCTATCCTTCCTTCCTTCCTTCCTTCCTTCCTTCCTTCCTTTCTTCCTTCCTCCCATCTTTCTTTCTTTCTTTCTTTCTTCTTTCTTTTTCTTTCTTTCATGTTCATGTTTCATAAAATGTAAAATAAAGCCCAAGTACTTAATTAACTACCCAACACCATTTATTAAATAACCATCTCTTTTCCTACTCAAATATGATGCATGATCACATTTAAAAGTTAATCTGCAATCTGGAAAATTAGTTCTTGGTTGGCACCTGTAGGAAATGTGACCTGATATAAGATAATGTTTTTAGTAAGCATAACAGGAAACACATGTATGACATCTAATGAGAAAACCAGAAATTGAGCCACGGTGAAGCAATGGAAGCCCTAATTTCAATAATGTCTTAGTGTCAGCTTAGGTTTCCAATCAGTTGTTTAGAGGGTTTCCTTGTTTTGTTCATTGACTGAAAGGTAATGCCCTCAAAACTACAAAAACAAAAAACAAAAAAACCCAAAAAACCTCATTGCCTTCAGGAAATATTGAGAGTTGAGTGTGTTTCCCAGAGTATGACTTGAATAGGAACTTTTATTTTAAAATCTCAGTGCATTAAAAAAAAAATCTCAGTGCATCATTAAACAAAGAACCTATTTTTATTGTCTGACCTTACTTTTTTAGGTCCTTGTCGTTTGGTCTGCCAAAAACTCGGCTTTTCTCAATCCATTACATTAAACTCTACTCACCCACTCCACCCTCGTTCCAGAATATATTGGAAGTACATTATGAGGTGTGACAGAGGATAAAATAACCTTTTGATATTTGCTTTGGTAAAATAAAGTTTTGTTTACAAATGTAAAAGTCCCTCTCATATGTAGCTGTCAACAATTCTTTAATATTACTGTAGGTCCCTCCATTAAAAGCATCTTGATGCAGTGCTAGCAGAAAAATATCACTACAGAATCTAATCTCTGAAGCAGTGACAATTATTCAGCACTTTTTTCAGTTCGCTTGTACAATAAATGTAATTATCTTTAAAACACTAAGTCTCGGTTGTTACAATGGTAAAACTGAGTAGAAATGCCAGACTTTCAGACTATGAACCAAAGTAATGACCAATTTCCAGGTTCTGATGATTAAATGGCAAAGTAATAAAGTGTTTTTCCAAATTGGTTTTCCTAAGAACTGACATCTTATGGATTTGGAAATGAGGAATAGCGTTATTAGTAGAGACAAAATTACATTTATCATTCAAAGCCCATTATATTTTAAAATTTTTTTTCAACGTTTTTTATTTATTTTTAGGACAGAGAGAGACAGAGCATGAACGGGGGAGGGGCAGAGAGAGAGGGAGACACAGAATCGGAAACAGGCTCCAGGCTCCGAGCCATCAGCCCAGAGTCTGACGCGGGGCTCGAACTCACGGACCGCCAGATCGTGACCTGGCTGAAGTCGGACGCTTAACCGACTGCGCCAGCCAGGCGCCCCTAAAGCCCATTATATTTTTAAAATGCATTTAACAGCTGTATCCGACACAGTTTTCTGGTTTGTTTGTTTGTTTGTTTGTTTTGATTTCTAAAATTTTGGTACTGTAGAGATTTGTGAAGGGTTAAGTCTGGGTCTCGTGGAACTTATATCCAGACAGTTCATACCATTCTTCTCGTCTAGTTCTTTTCTTTTCCAACCTTCACACTGATAATAGCAACATCAAACCCAGTATATTTTTGTTTTCTCCCCGCTTCGCCACCGTTACTGACGTGAATCAAAGATGACAAATTTACTAATCATGTGCTGCCACTTCTGAACTCTGGCCACTATTCCCTTGCAACATTTTTTCCTTTATATTCCTTATATTCCTTTTCCTAACCTTTTCTAATGGCCAGGAGGTAACTGAGCAGTTCAGAGATCTTCCCTGATAAGGACTGTGGGCAAGTCACTGACCTTCTGCATCATTGCTTTCAACTCTAAGTGGACAGAGGAATTCCCAACATCCACAGGAGTGGAAGGCCAAGTAAGAATTTGTTGGGGATCCCAAGAGTTTATTCAATCTGCCACAGATTATCTGCTGATAATGACGGAAATGATGAGGATTGTAGGAAACCTGATTGTTAGTGTGACAGCAAGAAGCTCTAAGTTCAGTTCTCCTAGCCTAAATGAATCCCACAAATGGAGTGCACCCTTGAAGAAACCCACATCGTTGTGGGAAAACAAACCCTAACAGGAAACGTTTGTCTGTAAATGGCACAGCTTTATCCACCTCTTCCTAGGAATATATCTAAGTAATGACAGCCACTGTATCTCCTTAGGTATATTTTTATCAGACCCACCTTCCAGGCTGTTTCTCCAAATACAATATACCCAACTAATGCTACATTTTAATAATAAGATACGAAAACTAAGCATACACAATTTAGAATTACAAAATACATTTGATTTCTCCCTGTAAGTTTTGAAATAAATATTTGCTCAATTGCTAAAATACACAGAGCCATTTTGTTGTTGTTGTTGTTGTTATAAGAAATGAGATTGCAACAGAAAGAACATGAGCATAAGGCAGTTGCTCTTAACACAGAGTCCTAGCATTCCTGGCACAGGCGTTCCTGTAGGGCTGGGACACTGGAGGAATCCACTATTTTGGAAATTTGTGAGAGTATTTTGGCTTCTCTCCTTTATTTGGCTCTCTACACTGTGGTCATCACTAGTATTTTTCCAAGAGCTACATTGAAGTTTCTTATATAGCTAAGAGGGTTACATATAGCTGTATATAATATTTAGTATTTTCTCAGGCAATTTTTAATAAAAATATAACTGATATTCTCTAATTTCCTTTTTTTTTTCCTTCTCACCCACCTACCAACTGTCACTATCTAGATCACAGTTAGCCAATATTTGGCAGTGGAATTCTACTCCCTCCATCTGGTCATTGCTAATGGACCACAGAATATCTCCGCATCAGCCCCAGGACCCTGAACCGCTTTTTTCCAATCTATTTCAGTAGATGCAAAAGGTGAAATCTAGTTAACTCCCTGAGCCACTCTGAAGTCATGGAGTACGGAAAAGATGTTCCAAGCTAAACCTATCAAACTAGAATCTTCAAGAGTGAGTGTCCTAGAATTTATATTTTAAAAACATTTCACCAGGATGATTATCATATGACCAGCACTGCTCTGCTCACATTGGAAGAAAAGAAAAAGATTAATCAAATTATTTAAGAAAATGAACCTCAGTTTGCTAATCTATAAAAATAGCATTATAATACTTTCCTCAGTGGGTTCTTCAAGAAACAAAATAAAATCATGTGCTTGGATGCGCTAATGTCAGAAATGAAAATGGTGACATCATCATGGACTTAATGGGCATTTCAGGGATAATAAAAGACTACTATGAATACCCCTATGCACACACATTTGATAACTTAGGAGAAATGGACCAATCTTTGAAAGACACAATTTGCCAAAACTCCTACAAGAAGAAATAGATAATTTAAATGCCCTTTATTAGAGAAATTGAATCAGACATTAATAACGTCTTGGGGTGCTGGGGTGGCTCAGTTGGGTAAGCGTATGCCTTAACTCAGGTCATGATCTCAAGGTTTGTGGGTTCGAGTCCCACATCAGGCTCTGTGCTGACAGCTCAGAGCCTGGATGTTGCTTCAGATTCTGTGTCTCCCTCTCTCTCTGCCCCTCCCCTACTCATGGTCTCTCTTTCTCTCTCTCTCTTAAAAATAATAAATAAAACATTAAAAAATTAAAAAAAATAAATTAATAACCTTCTAAGACAGAAAGGACCAGGCCCAGATGGGTTCACTGGTGAATTCTATCACATATTTAAAGAAAAGGGGCCGGGGCGTCTGGGGGGCTCAGTCGGTTAAGCACCCGACTTTGGCTCAGGTCATGATCTCACCGTCCCTGAGTTTGAGCCCCACATCAGGCTCTGTGCTGACAGCTCAGAGCCTGGAGCCTGTTTCAGATTCTGTGTCTCCCTCTCTCTATGCCCCTCTCCCATTCATGCTGTCACTCTCTGTCTCAAAAATAAATAAACGTTAAAAAAAAATTAAAGAAAAGGGGTGCCTGGGCGGCTCAGTCAGTTGAACGTCCGATTTCAGCTCAGGTCATGATCTCACAGTTCATGAATTCGAGCCCTACGTGGGGCTCTGTGCTGACAGCTCAGACCCTGGAGCCTGCTTCAGATTTTGTGTCTCCCTCTCTCTCTGCTCCTCCCCTGCTCACATTCTGTATCTCTCAAAAATAAATAAAGAGTAAATTTTTTTTTAATATTTAAAGAGAAAATACCAATTTTCTACAATTTGTTTCAGAGTTTAAAAGTAGAGAAAATACTTTCTAACTCATTCCATGAAGCCAGGATTACCTTAATTCCCAAACTGGACAAAGATGTTACCAGCAAAAATAAATTAAATTAAATTAAATTAAATTAAATTAAATTAAATTAACAAAAATCCCAGACCTATATCTTTTATAAACACAGAAGCAATTCTCAACACAATATCAACAAATTGAATTTAAAAATATATATATTTTTTAAAAAATCTATATACCACAAGCGAGTAGGATTTATCCCAGGTGAGCAAGGCTGGTTCAACATTCAAAAGTCAGTTAATGTAATTCATCTTTCAATAGGCCAACAAAGAAAAATTATGTGATCTTACCAACCAATGAAGAAAGCCTTTGACAAAAGGTATGCATTCCTGATAAAAACTCAGCAAACTATGAATAAAGAAGTTAATAAAACTTCATAAAAAAAATCTACAAAAAAATTATAGTTAACATCACACTTAATTGTGAGAAACAAGAAGCTTCCCCCTTAAAATTAGGCACAAAGCAGGGATGATGTCTCCTTTTACCAGTGCTTGTCAGTATTGTACTGGAAGTATTAGCTAATGAAAAAAGGACAAAAAAAAAAAAAAAAAAAAAAAAAAAAAAAAAAAAAAAAAAGGAAAGGAAAGAAAAAGAAAAAGAAATAAAAGATTGGAAAGAAGAAATAAAACTGTCTTTGTTCACAGACAGCATGGTTGAATATGTAGACAATAAAAAAAATTTTCATTTGACCAAAAAACCCTTCTGGAGCTAATAAGCAACTATAGCAAGGTTGCAGGATGAAAGGTAAGCCCATAAAAGTCAATTCGTTTTCTATATACCAGCAATGGCAAGTCAAATTTGAAATAAAAAAGATTACCACTCATATTTAGCAGCCAAAGGAATGACATAGTTAGGTATAAGTCTAATGAAATATGTACAAGTTGTATATGATGAAAATTACAAAATTCTGATGAAAGATATCAAAGAAGAACCAAATAAATGGAAAGATATTCCATATTCATGAGCAGAAGGACACAGTATTGTCAAGATGCCCATTCTTCCCAACTTGATATGTGGATTCAATGCAATCCCAGTCAAAATCCCAGCAGGTTATTCTGTAGACATTGACCAAGTGATTCTAAAACTTAATATAGAGACAAAGATCCAGACTAGCCAATTCAATGCTGAAGGAGAAGAACAAAGTGTGAGCACTGATACTACCCAACCTCAACTTACCATAAAGTTGATTATTACACAGTAATAAATTTATGTAAACTTTATTAACTTTATGTAAAGTTATTATTATACAGTAATCAAGACAGTGTGGAGGGGCGCCTGGGTGGCTCAGCCAGTTGAGCGACTGACTTCGGGTCAGGTCACGATCTCACAGTTTGTGAGTTCGAGCCCTGTGTCAGGCTCTGTGCTGACAGCTCGGGGCCTGGAGCCCACTTTGGATTCCTTCTCTCTGCCCCTCCCCCACTCATGCTCTGTCTCTCTCTGTCTCAGAAATAAACATTAAAAAAAAAAAAAAGACAGTGTGGAATTGGTGAATGACTAGACAAATGGACAAATAGAACAGAATAGAGAGTTCAGGAATTGGACCACATAAATATAGTCAACTGATCTTTGAGAAATGATCAAGGGAAATAAAACAGAAACAAGATAGTCTTTTCAACAAATACTGCTGGAATAACTCTATATTAACATATATGAAAAAAAGAATCTAACTTTCCCAAAAGTTACACTCTTCCACAAAAGTAATTCCAAATGTATCATACACTTAAATGTAAAGCACAAAACTATAAAACTTCTACAGGGTAACATAGGAGGTAATCTAAATGACTATGGGTTTGGTGATGGCTTTTTAGATGCAATTCCAAAAGCACAATTCATGAAAGAAGTAATTGATGAGCTGTATGAGAAGACAAGCCACAGACTGGGAAAAAATACTTGCAAGGAGATATCTAATAAAGCACTGTTATCCAAAATCTACAAAGAACTCTTAAAACTCTCCAAGGAAAACAAAACAAAACAAAACAAAAACCTTATTAAGATATGCAGATATAAAATAAGCATGTGAAAAGATGTCCCACACTATATGTTATTGGGGATTTGTAAAGTGAAACAATGAGATATCCATACGTATTAGAATGGCCAAATCCAAAATAATGACGACACTGAATGCTGGTGAGGATTAAAGCAACAGGAACTCTCCTTCCTTCTTAGTGAGAAGGCAAAATGATGCAGCCATTTTGAAAAACCATTTGACAGTCTCTTATAAAACTAAACATTATTTTTTTAATGTTTATTTTATTTTTTTGAGAGACAGAGAGAGAGAGAAGGGGATGGACAGCGAGAGAGAAATAGAATCTGAGGTAGGTTCCAGGCTTTGAGATGTCAGCACAGAGCCCAACGCGAGGGTTGAGCCCACAAATTGTGAGATCATGACCTGTGTCAAAGTGGGATGCTTAAACAACTGAGCCACCCAGGCGCCCCACAAAACTAAACATTCTTCTAGCAGATGAGCCAAACTCCTTGGTATTTACCCAAATGCATTGAAAACTCATGCCCACACAAAACCTTCACACAGATGTTTATAGCAGCTTTATTCATAATTGCCAAACTTGGAAGTAACCAAGATATCTTTTAGTAAGTGAATAGATAAACTGGTACATCCAGATAATGGAATATTATTTAGCACTAAAAAATAGTAATTAAAATAAGGGCTACCAAGCCATGAAAAGACCTGGAAGAAACTTAAAAGAATATTGTTAAGTGACAGAAGCTAATCTGAAAAGGCCGTATGATTCCAACTATATGAAATTCTGGAAAAGGCAAAACTGTTGGAGATAGTTAAAGGATCAGTGGTTGATAGGCGTTGGGGGACAGAGGGATAAATGGATGGAGTACAGATGATTTTTAAGACAAGGAACCCATTCTGTATGATACCCTAATGGTGGATACTTGGCATTATACCTTTGACAAAACCAGTAGAATGTATAAGACCAAGAATGAACTCTAATGTAAACCATGGACATAGAGTGGTAACAATGTGTCATTATAGGTTCATAGATTGTAGCAAATGTACCACTCTCAAAGGGATGTTGATAGTGAGGGAAGATTGTGTGTGTGTGTGTGTGTGTGTGTGTGTGTGTGTGCGCTACACAGGAAGTATATGGGAACTCCGTATTTTCTGTTCAATTTTCTGTAAACTTAAGTTGCTCTAAAAACTAAATTTTAACAATTAAAAAAAAGTATTGACAAAGATGTGAAGAATTTGCAACCCTCCTACATTGCTGGTGGGAATGTAAAATGGTGCTCATTTTAGGACACAGTTTGTCAGTTCTTCATGATGTTAAACATAGAATTTCCATATATGATAAACAAAATAATAGACCACAAAGATGTCCACATCCTAATTCCCATGATCTATGAAGGTTACATTACATGACAAAAGGAACTTTGCTAATATGATTAATCTAAGGTTCCTGATCTGTAAAGATTATCCTGGATCACCAGGGCTGGAGGATGTAACCTAAGCATCTTTATAGGGAAAAGGAGATGCAGGAAAGTGAGTAAAATAGATGTGAAAAAGGAAGTAGAATTCATTGAGAAAATTTGGAAGATACTACACTCCTGGTTTTGAAGATGTGGATAAGGGCCATGATCAAGGAGATCAGGCAGCCTCTAGAAGATAGGAAGGCAGAGAGTGATTCTCTTCTAGAGCCTCTGGAAACAATGCAGCCATGCCAATATGTTCTAGACTTCTGACCTCTATGGCTCAAGATATTAAATTTATGTTGTTTTAAGCAACAAAGTCTGTGGTAGTTCTTTACAGTGGCAGTAGGAAATTAATATACTGTATTGCCCAGCAATTCCACTCTTTGGTATACACTCAAAGGAATTGAAAATATATGTGCACGCAAAAATGTGAATGTTTATAATTGTATTATTTATAGTAGTCAAAAAGTGAAAATAACCCAAATTTCCATCAACTGATGAATACATAAACAAACACAAATATGATTTTCCATACCATGGAATACTATTTATCAATAAAAAGGAATGAAGTGCTAGGTACCTGGATGGCTCAGTTGGTGAAGCATCTGACTTCGGCTCAGGTCATGATCTCACAGTTTGTGGATTTGAGCCCCGCATCGGGTTCTGTGCTGACAGCTCAGAGCCTGGAGCCTGCTTTGGGTTCTCCAGGCTCCACTCTGTCCCTCCCCCACTCACGCTCTGTGTGTGTCTCTCTTTCTCAAAAATAAGCATTAAAAATCATTTTTTAAAAAAGGAATCAAGTGCTGATACATACAACATGGATGAATCTTGAAAACATTATGCTGAGTCAAAGAAGACAGACACAAAAAATTACATATTGTATGATTGCGTGTATATGAAATGTGCAGAAGAGGCAAATCCATAGAGACAGAAAGTAGATTAGTGGTTACCAGAAGTTGGAGGGAGGAAGAGGAAATAGGAAGTCACAGCTAACAGGTACAGGGTTTCTTTTGGGGATGTAGGGCAATAAAATCTTCCTAAATTAGATAGTGATGACAGTTGCACAACTCTGTGATTATATTTAAAAATTCAGTTATACACTTTAAAAAGGAGAATGTCATGAGATGTGAATTATATCTCAATAAAGCTGTTACTTTAAAAAAGTTAGGTGCCTGATGCACCTGCTACCTAAATTTTTACCCAGACATCATATACTAAATTAATCTTAAATACTGACACCTTTAAATAAGGTAAAACATGGCTCACAAATTGCATTCTCTTTACCAACTTCACATTACAGAATATTGTATCTGGGGGAAAATGTTAAAATTATTGTATGTATTTGAACTACAGAGGTAATATAACCTTCACAAGGTTACTGAACCAAAAACATGAAAGCCCAGTTCAGAACAACACATATTCTGCCCTTTGCTTTCCCCTAAACCATCCTTACCACTATGTGAATTAGAGAACTTCCTGAAAGGAGATAAAAAAACAAAATTTGAAGGACTTGAGGTAGGACATAAGGGAAAAACTTAGAAGAAATGGAAGCTAAATGAAAAATAAGTATTAAAAACTATTTAAGCAGAATCCTATCAATTGAGCCACAGAAGATGACAATCTACATGGGGAAATATTGTATAGATGACCCCAGACATTGAGGTGACCCAGACTGTCTTCATTTTATGGGACACCTGTGGGTTTGAAATACTTGTCTTACCTATGACAAATTCTCAAATGACATTCACTAATGCATTTTGTTCCTTACCAGGCCCTCTACTTTTTTCTCTCTCTCTTTCATTAAGTTCTCTATTTTTGTCTCACCATTTTCAACTTAAATAAGAGTCTTCAGATTTTCCATAGTTCCACCTTTTGTGCACAATTTGACAGGTGAAGCTTGTCTTCTGGACAAATATATTTACTCTCTGACCAGTCTCACTTTCATAAGTTAGACTCATTCCATTTGCCAACACCCTACATGCTCTACCTGTTCTTGGTCCCATACTCTTAGTCCCAGGCCTGAAGTTTCCCTCCACTTCTTTATCATGTAATTGTCTCTTGGAAATTTATAGAGCAGGCAGAGAAAAGTAAAAGAAAGAAAAGTGAGATGGAATTTTCTAGGAAAACAGCCTGAAATTTTCCAGAGAAAGAAAGAATGAATATTTGAGAAGATGGATTAAGAGAATGTTGATGAAATATGACAGTGGACCAGGGGCGGGGTGGGGGAGGAACTGGAGCTTGAGGAAAATGAGAGAAAATAAATATTGTAGCACACAGAGAAATTACATTTTAATGTGGATATTTCTCAAAAGGTGACTTAAAAAAAAAAAAAAAAACAAGTATCCTCTTAAATAATTTTCCAGGAACATTTTCAAAAGTGACTTGGATATGAAACGTTGGAAGATGGAAAAAGCCAGGTCAAAATATGACTATTCAGGAGCGCCTGGGTGGCTCAGTTGGTTGGGCGACTGACCCCAGATTTCGGCTCAGGTCATGATTTCAGTTTGTTGGATTGAGAGACTCATCGGGCTTCATGCTGACAGTGCTGAGCCTGGTTGGGATTCTCTCTCTCTTCCACTCTCTGCCCCTCCCCCACTCATGCTCACTCTCTCTCTCTCAAAGTGAATAAATAAACATTTAAAAAAATGTTACTATCCATGGCTATTAAAGTTGTATTTTTTAGTATATAAAAATACTTCCCACTTGCATTCATTCTCACAGATATTTTGAGGAAATAATTTAAGTCCTCTATAATATAATTGGGCTTTTAAATTTCAGAACATATATTTTACTAATTCTCCCTTGTTTTTTCCTTGATATCTTCATTGACGTAATAATTACAAAATTGCAATTGAAGTCTTTACCTCTGAATTGATAAAAATCTTGTGAAGCAAATTTAGAAGATTAATTTCCGTGAGTGGTGAGCACTCAACAATGTTTGCTTTAATAACTGATTTTGGAGAATTATTTGAAATTGAGGGTTTGGGAAAGGAAAAGTGCATAAGCCATCCAACAGGAACTATTAAACTACATGTGCTATCATATAGCCTAAAGGTTTCTCACCAAATGGGGAATCAGTGGAGAATAACATTATTGAAACACTTGAAATATTCTGAATGCCTTTTTACTACTATTAGAAGAAGAAGGATTTAAAGAGAAGGAGGAGGAAGAGGAGGGGGGAGGAAGAAGAGGAAGAGAAGGAAGAAGCAGAAGAAGGAGAAGGAAGAAGAGAAGGAGGAGGAAAAAGGGGAGAAAAAGGATTCATAGTAACATAGGGAGTACATTAAAAACACCTGCTAAGATTAGAAATAGTAATTGGGGGGTGCCTGGGTGGTTCAGTCTGTTAAGCGTCTGACTTCAGCTCAGGTCATGATCTCACAGTCAGTGAGTTTGAGCCCCGTGTCAGGCTCTGTGCTGACAGCTCAGAGTCTGGAGCCTGCTTCAGATTCTGTGTCTCCCTGTCTCTCTGCCCCTCCACTGCTCATGCTATGTCTCTCTCTGTCTCAAAAAAAAAAAAAAAAATTAAATAAAAAAAAAAGAAATAATAATTGGTCAGGTAATTTAAAAAATGAGGTTAAACAAAATAATCATATAAAATATGCATATATACTGTCATGAAGTGTATATTTATTTATACTGTTATTAAATAAATGCCTCAGTTGAATCCATCACAAAGATCAGGGGCTCCTGGGTGACTCAGTTGGGTAAGCATTTGACTCTTGGTTTTGGCTCAGGTCATGATATCCTGATTTCATAGGTTTGAGGCCCGTGTCAGGCTTCATACTGACAGTGAGGAGCCTGCTTGGGATTCTCTCTCTCTCTCTCTCTCTCTCTCTCTCTCTCTCTCTCTCTCCCTCCCCAACTTGTACATTCTGTCTCTCTCAACATAAATAAATAAACCAAAATAGAGAGAGAGAGAGAGATTCTAAAAATTGTGGGCAAAATATTTTGAAAAGTTTTAAAATTTACTCCCGAGGTGGCTAGAAAGTAAGGGATGTTTTAAAAGAAAAAAATGAAGCAAAAGTATGGATCCAACTTTGAAGCTGTGACAGTCTAAACACATTTTACAATCCCTAGTGACATTGGTCAACACAATTGGTAGGTGAGAAATATCATGCAGATATAGGACTTGGGAACAAGGCGGAAGCCCCATTTTCAGCATGGGAGTATCTCAAAAGCAGGTTATCATGCAGAGGAGTAATTGTGGTCATTGTCAGGTAGAGTCTGGGGGACTAAGGGTAAGCCCAAGTCTGCAGGTAGGTATTAGGGTTGAAGAACTTGTGACCAACCCAAACCTAGTGACTTAATAAATATACACTTTAATTCTCCCATTTTCAATGATTTCTTAAAGACTTGGGTCAATTGATTCTACCCAAGGTATATAAAACTGCAGGTGATCTCAATATTCTAGAATGGTGTTATTCTAGCTGGCACCTTATTTGTTGTAAATAAAAAGCCATCGCTATCAGACTCGAACAAAACATGTTATATTTATAATTCAGAGATCAGTTCTAGCGGCAAGGCTTACTCCATTTTCCCCCAATATTTTGAGAAGTTCAAATCATTTTATTTATAGTTTGCTTGTTTGTTTATTTATTTATGTATTACCAAAAAAAAAAAAAAAAGAGAGATGGGAAAGGGTTACATTTTTTACCTTCTCTCAGAATTAAAGGATATTTGTATATTTATCTGCACAAGCAAAAAAGTAAAAGTTAGTTGCAAAAAGGTAGAAGTGAGGTAAAAGTGAGTTGCATATAGGCAGGATATGACCCCTCCTTTTTTTGTCATCAGATTACATTGTTATTATTCACATGGAGAATCTCCTGAACACTTCCACTGTCATTGGCTTCCCTACTGAAAGAAAAACAGACCAGTTTCTTGGATTTGAGCTTTGTGGGCTCACTTCTGACACGAGGTAGAACCCAGCTTGCTTCACATAGCCGGGTTGTTATGAATCTCTCAAAATTCCTCTGCCAAATTTGTGGGAGCTTTGCACATCAGCTGGATAAACATGGACCCAGAAAAGCAAATTTTTTGATCACTATTCCACCTCCATGCAACTTCTGAAGTACAAAATAATTAATTCATCTGGGAAGACCCATTGCATTTGCAACTGTTGGTTCTGACAGATACTAATTGATCATAAGATGCTTTGGGGAGCTTCATTAAATATTGTTACCTAATTTGTTGGCACAGACAATTTCACTACAATGTGACGAAAACCGATGAAAATGTCTAGGCCTCAGGAAGGAGAGTACTGACTTTGTGGCAAGGAAGGGCTACAATACTTTGTGGCTAGGCAGGTTACAATGTGCTAAAGAGGAATATTTATATAAGGCAGGATGTAACTTTTGAGAGGACCATTTATTTGTTTTATTGCTACATGAAGCATACAAGTTAAATATTACTGGCTGTTTGAACCACTGGGTAACACAACAGGTCTGTTGGAGCAAGAGATTTATACACATTGTTACCTCACACTGCCTTTACTGAGGGCTGCGAGGAAATTCTTCCTAATAATGCAGCAGACACATTTCTTTAAAACATTAAATACTGAAAATCATTTTTAAAGGCCTGTGTTTTGGAGAACTCACTAAAGCCTGAAAAAATCCTAATGGATTTATATCTTTTCAGGGAGTTTTTGTTTTATTTATTTTACTGAGAATGTGCCTGTGTAGTATGTTGAAAATACTTAAAAAAATTACTATTTTTTTTTACTTTTATTATTATTTTTTTAAAATTATTATTATATAAAATTATTATTAAATTATTATTTTTTTTAAATTACTATTACCATCTAAATTACTGCCAAGAGTCATCAATAATATTGCATGTGTGGGTGTGTGTGTATGCATGAGAGAGAGAGAGATGGGGGTGGGGAGAGAGAGAGAGAGAGAGGTACACATGGCACAGGCTCACATATTAAGGTATTTTAAATTAACTTGTTGGGGTGCCTGGGTGGCTCAGTTGGTTGAGCGTCCGACTTCCGCTCAGCTCATGATCCCTTCGTGAGTTCGAGCCCGCATCGGGCTCTGTGCTGACAGCTCAGAGCCTGGAGCCTGCTTCGGATTCTGTGTCTCCCCCTTTCTCTGCCCCTCCCCTGATCATGCTCTGTCTCTCTCTCTGTCAAAAATAAATAAACATAAAAAAAAAATTAAATGAGCTTGTCATTTTTAGATCATAAATGTTTTCTGAATAAAACAAAAGAGTTGAGGTCAGTAAATTGTAAAAAATAAAAATAAAAAATCCTTGGTTTTAGTTTGTGGTAGTGACTCTATGTTCTTAGCAATGAAATCAAGTTACTCCAATACTAAATAAGTAATCACGGGGATACATTAAATGATCAGTACAAAATTTCAGGAGAAACTCTTTTCCTCTGCCTCTTATCCCAATATGCTAGTCTCGTATTCTGAGAGGTTGCAGAAATTATTTTACCAATTCTTTTCTGCAGCAGACTGATATATTCATGACTTTGCTTGGAAAAAAAAAAAAGTGAAAAGAAAGAGAAGAAAAAAACCCAAACCACAGAGATCCACACTCCAGAGGAACACTTGATTTTCTTCAGCAGCTCCACATGTCAAAAGATTGATAGGTCAGGAAATCTGACCTGTGAGTGACCTCAGCAAAGCCAAAAGAAAGTGAACTCATGCTAGGACTTGCCACTTCTCTTACAGATTATTAAACCGACGTTACCCTGACATTTTCAAAGGTAGGTCTAAAAACAATAACTTTGCATTGATGATTTCTCCTTCAGGATCTGGTCATGAAATAAAGAGATTTTTCAGGTTTTTCATATGAAAAGATTTAACACAGGATTTGTTATTGTGGTTCATATCCCCCTTTTGTAAAAGGGTTTTTCTCTCCCTGATTGATTCTCTTACCACTTGCCTTTTTATTATCACGATATACCCATAATTTCTTCAGCCTTTATGAGTATACTTCGCCCCATCGTGTCTACTTAGTATAGGTCTTGGCAAGTTCAAGCATACATGTATTTCATCTAAAAATTACCATAAAGAATTGGGATATAGTACACCATGAAGTCTCATACCATACAAGCTAACTTGGTGTCAGCTTAAAGCTTCACCCTTGTTTTCCTTTGCCTACTGACCTTTCATGCCAGATCACCTTTCTTAAAATCCTGGACCTAAGATAAGGCCTTCCTTTGTGTCAGCTATCAAGATTCCCAATAGAGCCAAGTCTAGTCAGTCTCCCTCAGTGTTGGGCCAAACTCGTCAAGGTCACTCCAGTTAACTTGTTTTTCTTGGCACCTCCTTATATGATCAGTGGCCTTGCAGTCAAACGTAGTCTATAAAGCAGCAGCAGCAGCCGCCGCAGATTTACCCCAGGGGCTTCTTAGACACGCAGACTCTGCAGGCATACCACAGATCTGCAATTCTTGTACATGTCATGTTTGAGAAGCCCCACTCCAGGACGCTGTCTGTCCTTTCATAAATGGACCTAAATCTCTATTGCAGTCGTTTTCAAACTCTGTCGGCATTAGAACCACTTGGGGATTAAAATACAAATTTCTGGATCTCACTCACAGAGTGTCCGATTCAGTAGGTCTGGGGCAGGAGGATTAAAATTTTCTAATGAGTTCCTCCCAGATGTGGCTGCTGCCGACCTGGGTACCACATTTTGAAAACCACTCCTCTGACTCTTCCTGGGTTCTCTCCTCTTCTGAAGTCAAAACTTCTCCAGGAAGTTGTGGGAGAACATTCCCCCTTGGTGATGCAGACACGAAATTGTTTCAGGAAGCTATCGTCTGGGAAGAAATTTTAGGCTGATGAGAGGTGGGGAGGTGGGGGTGGACATCTGGGGTCCCTGCCCTGACCCTGGTATGGAAACCATTGTTTCTTCTAGCGTGGGGAAGTTTCACAGAATAAATTTTCTTCCATGTTTAATTTATAGGTTCATCATTACAAACAAAGTGAGGCAAAATATATTTTGAGGAGTCTGTTATAGGAGCTTTTAAACTAGCAATAATTTAATAAAGAGAATGATTTGATTAAGAAACCCATGAAATTACTTGAGTATCATGGACTACAAGGAGCATTTGAGATTGAAAAGAGAAAGGAACTAGAGAATAATAAATTAGTTGTCTGAGTGTGACTGGGGGAAAGTTTAGGAAGCTCCTCACTCCTGAATTGTTTTAGAAATTGATTTTGGAATTTCTAAGTTGTATACAGGTAAAACTACAGGTTATTCTACAGCAAATCACTACGAAAATATAAATGGTTCACTTGGCTGTCACCGACATATAAGACTGGAAAAATTTAAGATGTACAATTATGGAATATTTCCCCGAATGTTCAAGTTGTTATATGAGACAGCTGTTGGTTGTGCAGTGTAATGATCAGGGCTCCGTAGGGGGTACTGGGAACTACCGTTTACTGAATATCGCTTGCATTTCACAGAGGTTGTTAGAATTTACAATAAAGGATTGGAGCATAGAAAATATAAGTGTATAGAGCACGTGGGTGCCTAGTCAGCTGAGTGTCCGACTCTAGATTTTAGCTCAGGTCATGATTCCAGGGTTGTGGGATCCAGCCCTGCATCAGGCTCCACGCTGAGTGTGGAGCTGCTTAAAATTTTCTCTCTCTCTCTGCCCCTCTCCCCCACTTGCACGCATGCCCTCTCAAAATGCAACAAAATAAGAAAATATAAGGATATATATATGTACTATATATTATGTATTATATATGTATTACATACATATATATGTATACTTATGCAAAAGCTAACATGCTTTCTTTAAGAAAACTCATGTTTATTTGGAATAACATGAGAAAAATGAGAACCAGTAGTTTATAATCTATTTAGAATTTCAGACTTCTTTATATTGAACACTATTAAAATGCACTGAGTTACCTAGTAATGAGAGGCCTGGTTTAACAGTGGACTCAAATAGGAATTATAGGATAATGATAAATAAACTCATCTCTGTAGTCTTCTTTTATAGATTTATACGTGATTTGGAGGCGGCAGTCCATAGCCAAATCTCTAAGTCTGTAAGTGGTGTAGGCTTTTTACTGCAGTGAAATTATAAGCGAAAAAGAGATAAACTCCAGAAATCTCTGTTGGTACGAGAGGGCATAAAAATGGCAAATGAGTCTCTCCCCAACAAAATCCAGAAAGAAAGTCGTTTACGGAAAGGTAATCCAACTTTACTCATGGAATGGTAAAGTCAGAGACAACAACAATCCAGATAAAGGGCTAGGCAATCATTATAAACTATCTTCTGAAGATGCTGGCTCTCTGTGATATCTGGGGGGGGGGGGGAGTTCAAAAGCTAGTTATTCTTCAAAGAAAATAAAACAATAAAAACTGTCTGGATATTGCACAAAGTCATTAACAAGGACATGGTAGAAATGAAGCCCAGCAATGGGGATCTGAGAGTATTAGCAGGTGGCAAACTATTTAATTAGATTAGAACCCAAAGGTAAAATTTACAACATGCAAAAATGAGACACTGGCACAAAGTGGAACTCTTGGAAATGTGAAATATGTAACCATAAGATGGGGGTGAGAAAGGAGTTATTTTAGACAATAGGGAAACCATATTATATCCTGAGATTTAGAACAAGCTGCAAGTGGAAACATTCTGAAAGTTTTTCGATGCCATGGGTAGTGGTCACACAATCACTTTCCTTCTAAGGAAAAAAATGGGGAAAGGGGGATTTTTATTGGCATCTCCTCAGTCTTTGGAGTGAGGACAGCCATGGATGACATCACAGTCTCCAGGGCGCTTAGTTACCAACAAAATATGAGGCTGGAAATACCATGCTAACTGGGTTCTTGTCGTGCCCACTGTTCTGTAAGAGTAGCTCTCTTTCTGGTAAATTAAAGAAAAAGAGTCTCCTTATGTGCGCCTCAGTCCTCCGCCCCCTTGGGGTATCTGTGCTGGTTTCTCTCCTGATGTAGTGCTTGTCTTCCCTCTCTCATCTTCTCATTGTGCTTTGTTTCCTGTTCCACAGCAGTGTATTCTAGGCCTCCTTTATCACTTCGTCTCTTATCTCTACCCCATAATGTCTTCCATCTCCAGTGTTCTGGCTACATTGCACCTTCTCTTTCCTCGGATTTTCTCTCAACCTTTGCTATTTGATGTCTTGGAAATTCTTAAGGGGAGAAAAGTTGGGGGGGTGGTGCAGAGTGGGACTATAGGAAAAGGTAGAGAAGAAGATTTAAACTGAGGAAGGAGCCTTGTAAACTTATGCAATGTCTATTGTTTCTATAACTATAGGACTGTGGGGACGCACAACACATTGGCATAACCATTTCTATATCCCCACTGCACACTGTTCCAAACCAGGGAGCCAAGTGCTTGGGCCATTCTTATCTGTATTTAGTGGACTAGAAAGATGTTGAATCAAAGAATATTCATGGTGATCTGAAAAGTTTATTAAGAAAAAACTCTTCCCGGGGCGCCTGGGTGGCTCAGTCGGTTGAGCGTCGGAGTTCAGCTCAGGTCACGATCTCACGGTCTGTGAGTTCGAGCCCCGCGTCGAGCTCTGGGCTGATGGCTCAGAGCCTGGAGCCTACTTCCGATTCTGTGTCTCCCTCTCTCTCTGCCCCTCCCCCATTCATGCTCTGTCTCTCTCCGTCTCAAAAATAAAAATAAACATTAAAAAGAAAAAAAAAGAAAAAGATCTTTAAAAAAAAAAAGAAAAGAAAAAACTCTTCCCTTTTCCAACTACATGTCTCTGTGAGATGAGATTTTCTTCAGATACTTGCAATATATGCGCCCAATTCTTCAGTAAATGCAACCAAATATCACAACACATTGAATGCAGAAACATATGAGAAGTCAGTTTTTTTTTCTATTAAGGACATACGCAAAAATATAAAACAATGCCACTTTCCTCATTTTTTGTTTTGGAAAATATAATTTTCATAGAAATATCGTATTTATATCAAAATGTAATATAATTATGACTATTTAAGAATAAAAACATTAATTTCTTAGTTTTAATTTCTCATATAGCAAAAACATAGTAAGTAGCTATAACCCCACCACACCAAAATAAAATGTCCTTGAAATTCTCGATAATTCCGAACAGTATAATTTCTTCATAAATTATATATTGTTGCTTTTTCATACTCTCCAATGAAAACAACAGTTTGTTTCATATAGTTTAATGTATCAAGCCATTTCCTTAGCTAAGCAGTGTTTATATTTCTCTGAGGTGATCATCAGCTACTGAAAAACCTAGGGTATGGTTTTGCATTGAAGAGTTTTGAGAATTTCAGCTTTTCTTTCCAAGAATTGTGTGTATTTTATGGTGAAAAGGTGAAAGCCCTCTTAAGGCGGTCTGCCAAAATCCTGGATAAACTTCTTTAACATAAGTGTCTGAGTTCACAAGTAACTAAAGGACCCCTCTCGTGTCTCCAAAAGTAGGAGAAATTGAAAACCAGTGTTATAATCAGGCACTAGCAATTTGGCAATCCTAGAGCTTTTTCTAGCCTGAGTAATCAAGGGGCTTGACCTTTAAAGGGCACATGAAGCCCCAGGGCACCTGTGAGTTGATAATTTGGAATGAAGACGACTCATACAGCTAAGACCCTTGAAGGACATCATCCACGATGAAAGTGTGAACTTCATTAAAATCTCACCACTTGAAAATAGATATGACAAACAAACTCTGTATCATCCTTGGCTCTGGGTGGAACAAAAACAAAACGCCACCCATAAAATGTTGTATCCATAGGTCTGCTTTAATAAGGTTAGGAATTTAAAGTCACACAGTTTTTCATGGTCTGGAAAATTAATATAAAATGTACTTCTCAAAGTTGTGAGGTTTCTAAGCCCGACAGATGCAAACCTAAGACTTCTCTGTAAAGATTAAAAAAAAAATCACGCCATCCTTCTAAGATTCTAATAGATAAAGTCAATTGAACATGATTTCCCAGTTCAAAATTATAAAATAGAGAAAGGAAAAAACCCACAATGAGTCAAAGTCAGCAAAACAAATAACTCGTAGACATATATACCTAAAACATTCAGATGAAAGAGTGATAGGTGTAAGTTATAAAATAATGTTGAAAATTGAGGAAAAGATAAAATAAGAAATTAAACACATGGGCAACATATTATTCAAAAAGGGCAGGCAGTTTGGAATAATAAACAAATGCCTATTTGAGACATGAAAAATGTAATGGGTGATTTAAAAAACTTAGAGGAAAAGTATTAGGTTATATAAAACAGATTGAAAAGAAACAAAGTAGCACATACATCTGAAGAAATTAGTCAGAATGCAACATGTGAAGGAAAAGAAATAGGAAATGGAAAAGAGAAAAAGGTAACATGAAGCATAAAATGGAAGAACCAACATAAATCTAACCAGGCATTGCAAAGGAAGAGAAGAATGGAAAAAGACACTATTCGTAGCAAGATAAGTCAAGAAAACAGAAGGCACAAATAAAGACCATGATACATTAAAAACAGACAGAACTATACACATAGGAGATTTAATAATATATATTTTATGCCAACATGTTGAAAATTTACACAAAATGGACAAATTGCTAGGAAAACAAAACATCATACCAGAGTTGTTTCAAGAAAAAAATAGGCTTATAGTAGAATGACCATGGAACAATTAAAGTAATTGAAAGAGGAGTTAAAAATCTACAAAGAAAGCACTACAACAGAGAATTTTACAGTGGTGTTCTTTGAGTAATTATATAAAGCTACTTTGTTCCATGTACTAAAAAGAAGGGATATACTGTATGTTAACTAACTGGAAATTAAGTAAACACTTTTAAATTTTATTTTATTCATTTTATTTACTTTATTTTTATTTTGGAGAGAGAGAGAGAACAAGGGAGAGGGACATAGGAGGAGGAGGAGGAGAGAGAGAGAGAGAGAGAGAGAGAATGAGAGAATCTTAAGCAGGCCACACTCAGCCCAGAGCCCGACACAGGGCTAGATCCCATGACCCTGGGATCATGACCTGCACCGAAATCAAGAGTCAGATGTTCAACCCACTTAGCCCATCCAGGTACCCCAAAAACCTTTTTTTAAGAGGGAAAAATTCCCAATTAATTTTATGAGACTGTGATAATCTTGATACCAAAGCTAGAAAAAAGATAATAAAAAATAAAAATTAGAACTTAGTTCATATATAACATAAATATAAAAATCTTTTAAAAAGTTAGTCGAACACTGAAACTATACATACACACATACACATATTTGTGTGTATGTGTGTGTATATATATGTATATACACAAATATGTGTATATATATGTATATATATATATATATATCTCATGACAAATTTGGATTTATCCCTGGATAATTCATATAATCTATCCATTTAATAATAATTGAATTATTATAGTAATAATTTCAATGAGAAAAATCACATAAATATCATAATTAGATAAAGATCAAACACTTAACACTACTTATAACAATGATAAATTCTGGAATTTTTTTTTAAAAAACGATTTTTTTTTTTTGAAGAAAGATGAGAAACAGAAATATTTGAAGCAATCTCCAATTTTGAAAGGAAGGAACCGCCCTGGGTCAAATTGGCATTTCTATGGCTCTTTGCCTAAGGGAGCTCCCAGATGCTCTCTGCAGCATCTAGGACTAAATCAGAAAGCTGATTTTCTTATTGTTGGGGTGCTTTAACCACCCTTTCCACCTTTTGACAACCTCCATGGAAGAACTCCCCCACCCCTACCCAACTCTTAGCAAGGCCTTGCCCATCTTGACCTGGTGATTCTCACGCAAGCTCCCACTTATGGCCAGATTTCAGGTGTTGGCAGAAATATTGCCCATAAATATTTTCTTTTTAAAGTTATTTTTAGGTGGGGTTTATTCATGTTCATTGCTATGAAGTATTCTGTTGTATGAATATAGCAAATTTTGCCCATTTTGTTTAGTGGACATTTAGAAAAGTTTCTGTTGAATGCAAAATAAGGCAGGCAAGAATGTCTTTGAATAGGTCTTTTAATGTGTTCTATTGAGCATGAATTTAGATGTGAAAATGCTGGTCTTTGGGAATATGTACATTCAAATTGAGTATACAATGTTAAATGGTTTTCCAAAGTCCTTATACCAATCCCTTCACACCCATATATGATGGATCCAATTAGTCCACATCTCTTCCTTACAAGGCTTAATGATACTTCATAATTCTAAACCATTCTGGTAAGTATAGAGGAAACTCACAATTCCAATTCCAATTTTCCAACTGGTTAATATGACAGAGAGCCTTTTCATATGTGAATTGGTCACTTGGTGATTTTAAGTTTGTAAAGTGGCAGTTAACCTCTCTCCCCCATTTTTCTTTTTTTTTTTAATTTTTTTTTAACGTTTATTTATTTTTGAGACAGAGAGAGACAGAGCATGAACGGGGGAGGGTCAGAGAGAGAGGGAGACACAGAATCTGAAACAGGCTCCAGGCTCTGAGCAGTCAGCACAGAGCCTGACACGGGGCTTGAACTCACGTGAGATCATGACCTGAGCCGAAGTCGGACGCTTAACCGACTGAGCCACCCAGGCGCCCCATCTCTCCCATTTTTCTACTGGTGTCTCTACATTTTTCTTACTAGTCATATATTTACATGTTATTAGTCCTATTGTAGCAAATCTCTTCTCCCACACTTTGTGTCACTCTCTCTTTTTTAAAGAAAATATTTATTTATTTATTTATTTATTTATTTATTGGGGGATGGGAGAGAGAGATTGGGCAGGGGAGGGGCGGAGAGAGAGAGAGAGACAGAGAGAGAGAAAGAGAGAGAGAGAGAGAAGAGAGAGAGAGAGAGAGAGAGAGAGAGAGAGAGAGAGAATCCCAAGTTCTATCAGCACAGAGCCTGACAGGGGGCTCCATCTCATGAACTTCAAGATGACAACCTGAGCTGAAATCAAGATTCTCTTAATGGTATATGTTGATGACCCACATTTTAATACAGTGCTACTTATCAATATTTGTGTGTGTTTGTGTGTGTGTCCTGTTTTATAAATGTTCCTCTATGCTCAAAATCCTCAACAGATTTTCCCCTTCAAGCATGTCTTGGCTATTTTCGGCCCTTCGCATTTCTGCACAAAGTTTACTTACATTTTAAAACACCTTCTGATATTTTCATTGGATAGTTTAAAGAATTTGTTTCTTTGAATTTAAGGAAGTTTTCTATGATGATTCTACATGTGACGTTCTTTATATTTATTCTGTTGTGTTTGTTGTGCCTCTTAAACATATGACTGTGGATTTTTCATCAATTTTGCATGTTTTTCAACATTATCTCTTCAAATATTGATCCTTTACCAATTTTCTCTTGTTTCCTCCAGGAGCATCATTTGCATGTATGTTATAACTTTTCACTATGTCTCCATATGTATCTTTATCTATTTTTCCATAATTTTCTCTTGGTGTTTCAGTTCACTAGTCCTCCTCTCTTTTGTGTTAACCAGCTTTAAATTTATCTACCGAGTTCTAAAATTTAATTATCGTATATTTCAGTTACAAAATTTCCTTCAGATATGTTTTTATGATTTTTAATTCTCTGGCAAAATTCTTCATCTTTTCTTTCATTTGCAAAAATATCTTAATCACAGTTATTTTAAAACCCCTGTTTAAAACTCTGAGGCGCCTGAGTGGCTCAGTTAAGTATCTGACTTGGGCTCAGGTCATGATCTCGCAGTCTGTGAGTTGGAGCCCCACGTCAGTCTGTGCTGACAGCTCGGAGCCTAGAGCCTGCTTCAGATTCTGTGTCTCCCTCTCTGCCCCTGCCCAGCTCACGCTCTGTCTCTCTCTCTCAAAAATAAATATTAAACAAATAAAATAAAATAATAGCTCTAATAGACGTACTTCCTGGGTGCTCATTTCTACTATTTTTTAATGTTTTATTTTTTATACAATATTTTTATTGGATGTGCATAGATTCATTTTACTGAATGCAGAATATTTTATATGAAAACTTCTAGAAACAATTTAAGGAGCAGAATAATGCTATCTTTATAAAGAATTTGCTTTTGCTTCTGTCATTTAAGCAATGTAGGACACATTACCTTTATACAGTCTAAGTTTCAATTGATTTGAATCTGGGCTTCAATTTTGCAAATTCTGTTCCATTATTGGTTAGCAATTACTCATAAAGTGCACCTTTTCACTCATCCAATTGGAAACAAAAGTTTCCACCAGGTCTTCTTCTCCTTGGAGAACTCCACACTCTAATCGTTTTCACCTTCCTCCCTCCACACCCTCGCTCTACGAGACTGCCTAAAGGTCTGCTTAGTCCTTGGCCTCCTGGTCACTTTCCACCTGGTTTACCCTCCACTCTACTTTTATTACACTCATCTTCTTGGATCTGGAACGATACATATGATTTGACAAACACTTTGAGGTGAAAAGCTATGCCAGATGTTGGTTTCATTTCAGTCTCTGTCTTCTCTTTCAGACCTAAGCCTGTTAGATATTCATGAACTGATTGGCTCTTCAAAGCTTCTCGCTTTTGTGTTTGTTGTTCTGTTTGAGAAACTTATTATAGTAGTAAGAGCTTACACGATTAGGCAAAACCAGGAAACGAAGATTCCAGAGAGAGAAATTAGGGAATGAGAGACAAGTCACTAACTAGTTCTCCTGAAGCCAGGGGTTTCCAACTACTAACAGGGAAACACAAAGGAGGGTTGGTGGAGAAGCCTATAGAAGACTGTGGCTTCTAAATCTGCTGGGGAGCTTAGGAACATGACTGGTCATTAAAACCAGCCATTATGAAGAGGAACTAAATATAGAGAGAAAGAGAAAGGACAAGGTGGAAACCATGAACATCTCTGCATCTATTTCTCAGCATATCTAATCATGATAACTTTCAAAGCAAAATGGCAGCTGCTTCACTTCCAAATAATCATACAAATTTCTCTTTAGCCCAACTCTAACTGGAACTATAAAGAGAAAGGGATTCTGGGAAACAGGTTTAGCCTAGTCAAGTTGACGTAGTACAAAACTACCAGAGATATGACAAGGAAACAAAGAGCCAGTAAATATACAAAAAGAGGCTGAACTTCACATTTCCTGAGAAAAATGCAATTTGAGAACACAATGAGATACTCTTTCCCATTCACCTGATTTGATGGAATTAAAAGTGTTAATGAAGATCATGCAATCCCGGCAGAGTGTAAATCGGTTCAGCCACATTAGCAAGCAATCTGGAATATCAAACAAAATTGAAGATGTGCATACCTTCCAATCCAGTGATTCTACTAGTAGATATACACTTTTCACATATGTACACAAAGGGAAGCTAACCAAAATCCTCTTTTCAGCATTGGCTTAATAGTAGTAGTTAGTAGTAGTAAATTAAAAATGAAAAAGGAAGAAAAGGAAGGGAGAAAGAAAGACAAAAAAGAAAAAGAAAGGCCACCTGAGTAGCTCAGCCAGTTAAGCGTCTGATTTCGGCTCAGGTCATGATCTCACCGTTCATGAGTTTGAACCCTGTGCCTGGCTCTGTGCTGACAGCTCAGAGCTTGGAGCCTGCTTCAGATTCTGCGTCTCCCTTTCTCTCTCTACCCCTTCCCCACTTGCACTCTGCCTCTCTCTCTCTCTCTCTCTCTCTCTCTCTCTGTCTCTCTCTCTAAAATAAATGAACATTAAAAAAGAAAAAGGAAAATTAAATATCTTCTAGTGGAACTTTACACAGACATCTATTTATTCATACAACAACAACAACAAAACTATATGGTAGTTAAAATGAAAGAACTCAAACTGAATATATGAGCATGGTTAGAACTTAAAAACAATATTGAAAAACCAAGCTGCTAAAGAATATATAGAGTTTAATAGCATTTCTAAAAATTTTTAAATATGTAAAGTAACACTACATATATTTATGGAATTCATACATATGTAGTAGAAATATAAAACATTCAGAAGCATGATACAAAATTCAAGGGAATGCAATAAGAGACAGTCCTCAGGAGGCTTCAATTGTACTGATAATGATTTATTTCTTATGCTTAGTGTTGGCTGCATGGGTGCTTATTTTCTTCTCCGAATGCTTTTCTGTCTCTCTGAATTTATTTCTTAATCGCTAAAAAGAGAAACTTGATCTTGCCAAGTATATTTCATCCCACCTGCTCATAAAAGTAGTCAGTTACCCTCACCTACTTCACTGGCCAGCATCTTCCATACCTCAGTTCTTTTCCCTCTTTATTCAAAGATTTTGCTCTCTCTTTGTGTAAAATTAATCATAGTTGGTAGGTGTTTTTCAAGGCATGGTTAAGGCTCAGCTCTTTTTCAAAGTTAGATAATACCATCTCTGCTTGCCACTTTTACATTGTTAAATAAATTTGGTTACATTCGACGTATTTTTCTTTATCCAGGTTGGTCGTATGTTATTTTGGAATTGATTTAAACAAGAAGACGGCATTTACTCAAAAGGACTTGGGGGATTTATACTTTATATTAAAAATTTTAGAATATTTGTTCATTGGAATTCTAGGTGGTGACTGGGATGGCAGAGAGACCCAGAGGGCTGTTCCACGTGGTAGACTCAGTTGGAGAAGGGGGCTGTGATACAGGAGGAACAAACAAGGGGTGTCCAGGTTTTGGAAGCTAATAGAATGGAAAGGAAGAAACAAATGAGGGAGCAAGATGGTAGAATGTTGTGACTTGTGTGCACTGGCCCTCCTTCAGATTGCCTCAACTACTCAGTGAGTTCACTAAGTCACAAAATGCTGACTGAGACTGAAATTTTGAGAAAGTAGTAAAGGAGGAGATATTCACATCAGGGTTTGACATGGCAGAGAACTAGAATAGCACACGTGGACAAGTGCATGGAGGCATAGAGAACTATGAAAAACCGCAGCAAGGCAGCACCCCTATTTCAAAGATAACTTTGAACTGCTGCTAGACCTACAAGTAGAAGCCAGGCCACGTTTACTCAGATATCCAAAGGCTAGTGGGCACCACAGTGGATATCTCTATCACATTAACAAGTATTGAAAACAGGCCTACCTAGTTCTATTACCTTCAGTGAAGTTTGTAAGTAAAATTGAAATACTGTGCTTATTTTCAGAAGTGTGGCTTCAGAGCAACCAAATTCGTATTCAAATTCAAATTCAAAGTTGAATGAACAAAGACAACCTTCACCAAAGGAAAGGATACCCAAATATGGTTCATGCACGCAATGTAATGCTCTCATGTGATAAAATGGGAAGAGCTATCAAAATATGCAAGGCCATGAATGAATCAAATAATGTATTTAGTTGTATGCATTCTGCTTTGACCTTAGTTGAAGAAAAATGGTAGGAGGATTTTCCTAGAGAGAAATGTGGATTAAAGACAAAATCACATAGCAATTTCATTTTTATATCTAGATATTTACTGAGAATGGCTTGATACCTTTTGGCAAATAGACATGTTTTTGCCTCTCTCTTAAAAAAAAAGGAAATACGAATACTTGCAGGGTAACAGTCTATAAATAAAGCATGTAATAACTTGAGAAGACTTGTTTACTAAACATTTTTTTACCCTTCACACTTATTTCAGCAACATTAAACATTTGCATGGATGATCATTCTTATTGAAATGATTCCTTCACCTTCTTATATGCTATTTCTTGTTAACTACTCAATAAAAAAAAATTGTAGTTTATTTAAAATTTTAAAAGTGCTTGTATTAGAAAAATAACTATGACAGAGTTACAGAACAAGAGATTTTTTAAAATCTCAAATAGTAAGAACTATACTAAAATATGATTTTCTTGCTAGGTAGCAAAATTGTAGTGATCTTTGTTTTTATACAAAATATGGATTTCTTTTTAATGCCTTGCTGGTACAAAAACTGTCTCAAACTAGATTATGCCATTGGTGGTTTTCAGTGAGAGAGTGGGGAAACTGAAGCTGAAAATTCTTGGTTTCAATGACTCTTTTTTCCCAAGCAAGAGTAATGTATGTCTTCTCTCAGAAATTTCATGGAAGATAAAAGTCAGAACACCTCCTTAGTATTAGCGTTTCGTGGAAAGCTCTGGAGTCCAGACTTTGTGACTTAAAACCACTACTTGGGTAAGCTGCTTACCTTCTTTGCACCTCAACTTCTTTTTCTCTGACAGAAGACTATAACAATACTTCTTTCATAGGACTGTTTGGAGGACTGAATGATGTGAGGTAGGTAGAGCTCCCACCATCATGCTGCACATGTTTTAAAACTCAATAACTGCTAGCTCTTCTCATTCTTAAATGATAGAGGCTAAAAATGGCCATCACAGATGATGAACGCATAAATAGAAACATATATGCATATATACACCTCACTGTGTGTTTTAAGGGGGCAACTCCAACCAACAGAAACAGCACTGGACGAGGTCTGGGTGAATTGAGCTTCTCCACATCTTCTCACTTGCCCCATTTGCAAAATGAGAGCTTACATGACAGAGGATTTTTATGATACTAATCCAGTCCCAATAGTTAATGATTGTTTTTTGGAGTATACCCATAGTACCAAGTGGGAATACGTGGAGTCATAGGTTAGAGGAAAGTGACTCTCAAGGGAAAAAAAAAACAAACAAACATGAAAGAGGCTTTCTCTTACCAAATTCAATGAGCAACAAGAACTCAACAATAGATTTTCATACAACTGAAAAAGAGTTGTTAAGGACCGAGTGTTTTCTCCAAAGTCTAATTGTTGAAATCCCAACCTCCACTGTAATGGTATCAGGAAGTGGGGGTTTTTGGAAGGTGACCAGGCTATGAGGGCGGAGCTACCATGAATGGGATTAGTCCTTCTCTCAGCAGACACACTAGAGCTTGCTGCCTCTCTCTGCTCTCCATCATGGGAGGATACAATGAGAAGGTAGCCATTTGCAAAGCAGGAAGCAAATCCACCAGACGCTGGATCTGCGGGCACCTTGAACTTGGACTCCCCTGACTTCAGAAGTGTGAGAAATAAATGTTTGTTGCTTAAGCCACCCAGTCTATGGTATTCTGTTTTGGCAGCCCCAACTAAGACGAAAGTGAATTCTCTCGATCTATTCATTCTTCAGCCATTCATTTATGTAAAATTAATGAATACCTACTGTGTGCTCAGACTTGTAAGAGGTGCCAGAAATACAGATGTAATTATTAGCTCTCTGCATATTCAGTGGGGCAGGCATGCAGTTGCAATCATGGGAAAAAAGAAAAAGATTACCTTGTATGTGATATGGTGATAAAGGCCATCCACTTAGGTCTAGATGAGGTGCTGAGAAAAGAGGCCCTCTCCTGGAGATAGAGAACTTTATTTCCAGACTCTATATCTTTTATATATCATCTATTTCTCAGCTTTTCTCTTCTGTAAAATAGGGATAATTTTAGTAGCCACCTTAAAGAATATTATGAGAACTCAATAATATAGCAAGTGAAGTGATTAGTGAGTTCTCAATAAATATTAGATTTTTTTAATTCAAAAAGTTGATAATATATTTTAGTGGTTAGGAGCTTTATTTTTGGAGTTGAACAGATCAGTTTTGAATATCAGCTTTGCCGTTAGCTGTCTATACTTCCTCAGGGTATTCCTTAACCTTTAAATACATCTTCATTTATAGGGTGAGAATTATGGGTGTTCTTTGGTTTGCTGAGATGGTAAAATTGTAAAATGCTAGTCTATTTTTTAGGGCTTAATAAATGCTAGCTATTTTTAATAAAAGATAAAAGTGACCAAAAAGGATGCTCTCATTAGAAAAATGCACACATATGTATCATATTACAGAACAACTTAGATCAGGTATCTTAGAGGTAGAGCCCAAGACAGGGATTCTTGTTCCAGGGATTTCCTGGGGAAGTGCTCTCAGGGGAGCAAAGGGCGGGAGAAACCGGATAGGGTAGTGGAACAAACTAATCAAAAATGCAGTCCCAGTTAGACACTAGCTGCAGTCTGATCCCTTGGGAAAAATGTTGAAGCACAAGTTGCATAATAGAGTTAATACCACGTTATGGCAAATGGGCCAGCCATTGTACTGCTGTGTCAGTCTGGCATTGTTTGACTTCTTGAGAGACGAGAGAGGGGAAGTCAGCCCCCTAAGAAAGAAGCTCCTTATCAGCTGAGACCAATTCTCTGGTGTAGGGGCAATGGTGACTTATTATTAGCCAACAATCCAATAACAGGGTGATGGGTACATATGGGTGGAGAGAACTTCAGTGTAACACCAACAGCTTGCACTACACAGCAGAAAGTGAAGATACATGGACAAGGTCTAGAGGTACTGTTGTTAATGAAAATGACTGTTGGATAGTTTGGCTTTCTGGAAGTTAAGACCAATAGAATTTTAAAGTTTTTCTTGATTTATAAAAGTAATATGCGGGATGTCTTCTGTTCAGCCCCCTGGAGCCCTTCTGTATTGTTCTCTGCTCTGAGTTGTTACCTGCTGGAGGCTAAACTGTATAAACTGCATCAAATATTCTCTTGATTTTTGACTTTTATTTGGGTCAGGCCAGGGGGCTCACTGGAAGAAGAATGAGCAAGAAGGACCTGCTGATAAGGAGTTTATGTGTGTCTGTGTTCTTACTCTGAAGGTCACAGGACCTTCAAGGAGCCCACTCTCTCAGGGTTTGATTACTCCCTCTTCTTGTCAATTTAGGTGAAAGAGTGGTAAGAAAGCTTTGCTGTTAGTAGCTTCATGATAGAACTTACATCTCGCCTATACTATTGTGAAAAGTTTCCTTATTAAACTTTCTTAAAACTACTCAAATTATATTTGCTATATGTTTCCTAAGGTGACCGAGAATAACATAGGTAGGTATATCATTTCATTACCAAAATGCATATTTTCCTTAAACTAAATTCTAGACACACTTTACTGCACGAATAAGTTCTCCCTTAAAATACATAGAATATGATAGACTGACTAGGTGAAATGTTTTTAATATGGCCGTTTCTCTGGAAACTTTTTATAATATGAATTAATACTGAATTGAAATTCATCAAAGTTATTACTATGGAAAATTAAAATAACATATCCCAGGAAATTAGCACATTCATAGTAACCTTATTACCTTATGCTTGCATGCAAATGAGCATCAGCCTGAAGATTTTGGCCAGAAAATCAGAGTCAAATTCTAAGTCCCCAGTTTATTCTTCTTCAAAAGTATACAGGGTTACCAAACAATTTCAAACATGCAGTTTTTAAAAATCCAAAGAAATACATTCAATACCTCTTCTCCCCAAATATCAAGCAATATTGACCAAAATTAAAGACCTAAATATGTGGAGAAATATACCATGCTCATGGATTGGAAGGCTTCATGTTGCCAAAATTAATCTAAAAGTAGAATGTCATCCTAATTGAAATCCCAGGATTTTTTGGTAGAAATATATGTTAAAATGCAAATAACCAAGGCAACCTTGAAGAAGGACAAAATGGAGCAATCTGCTCTATTTAATATCAAAATAATTACAGAGCTACAATAGGAAAGAAAGTGCAGTACTGATGTAAGGACAGATAGACTCAAAGATCAGAATAGAGTTCAGAAATAGACCTGAATATTTGGACACTTGATTTACGTCTAAGGAGGTACTGCAGAACAGTGGCAAATGCACAGTCTTTTCAATAAAGTGTTATGTTAATTTGATATCCATATGAAAAAATAAAGCTTCACCACTACATCACACAATAAATAAAAATAAATTCCAGATGGCTAATAGAGCAAAACGTGAAATGTAAAAAAAAAAACAAAAAAAAAAAAACAAAAAAAAAACCACAACGAAGTATCTAAAAGATAACAGTATTTTAAATGTGGGGTTAACAAAGATTTCTGAAAACATAAAATACGCTGGCAAGAGATTGACAAATCGGAATACTTTAAATTAAGACTATTAGGGGCGCCTGGGTGACTCAGTCGGTTAAGTGCCTGACTTCTGCTCGCGCCATGATCTCAGGGCTCGGCTCATGAGCTCGAGCCCTGCGTTGGGCTCTGTGCTGACAGCTCAGAGCCTGGGGCCTGCTTCGGATTCTGTGTCTTCTTCTCTCTTCCCCTCCCCCCACTCATGCTCACTCTCTCTCTCTCAAAAATAAATAAACATAAAAAAAAGAATAAAAAAAGAATATTGAAAGACACCTTAAAAAAGCAAAAAGGCAAGTTACAGAGGGGGAGAAGATACAATCAACAAAGAGGTGGTATCCAAAATACAGAGAGAAGTTCTAAAAATCAGTAAAAAAGAGACAATCCAATAGAAATCTAGCAATAGACTTGAAAAGCGATTCACATAAAAGCATATCAAAATAGCTAAAAACATATGAAAAGGTACCCAGTATCTTAAGGCATCAGGGAAATGGAAGGTTTAAATGTAATTTGGTAGGTATGTGGTGGTATACCATCAGAAGGGTAAAAAGAGAAACAAAACAGAAAACCAAGTATTGTTGAAAATATGGAACAACAAGAAGAGCTATAAATTGCTGGAGAGGAGAGTATTCGTTGCTACGGCCACTTTGGAAAGCTGTTTGCCAGGGTTTACTCAAGTTGACCATAAACATCCTTCATCACCCTGCAATTTAACTCTTACCTTTTGTCCCCCCCCCCAAAAAAATGCACACATGTGATAGAAATGTTCAGTAATACTCACCACAGCATTATTGATAATAGTCCCAAACTGGAAACAACTGAATTTTCATCAATAATGAAATACTTAAATAAGTATATACACATATATATATATATGCGTACTGATACACATGCATATGTACTCATACATACATGTATATATACTCATATACACACATAGGTATATCCATATATGCATATGTGTGTATATGTATGACTATACACACACAGTAATACTATGCAGCAATGAAAATGAAAAAAAAAAGTAACATACACAAAAAAGGTAAGTAAAGGAAAGCAGATACATCATGTTAAAATTGTTTTATTCCATTGGCATCAACTTCAAACTGGCAAAAACTTACCCATGGTATTATGAGCTTTGAAAGTGCTTAACTTTAGGGAGAAGGAAGGGTTGATAACTGGGAGGGGATCCCAGATGGAGGGTGGGCGATTTTAGGCTGCTTGGTAATGTCAGATTTCTTGTGTCTGTTGTGGTTACACAAGTGTGTTTACTTTGCAATAATTCATTACACTGTAGAGTTTTGACTTTTTCATTTTCTATATATATGTTATGCTTGGATGGATTTTTAAAAAATTGTACACGTTCAAACAAAGGAATAAAGTGATCATCAAATTGTAGTAGTCAATTTTAAAGCTTGTGTGGTGGCAACTTAGACAAGGACTTTCTAGAAAATCTAATCAGTTTGACAATGTTCCCTGTGAGTAACATGTGTATATATTAATGTACTGTCCCTATATTATTTGTGTGTTATCCAGTATATTCCCTACATTGCTTTAATGTGTCTATTCATAGGTAAAAGAAGAAAGGAAAGGGAATGGATATTTTGGAGCACGTGCACTATGTAAGAAACAACACTAGGTGCTTTACATGTTTTTTTTAATCATCAGAATACCATATTAGTTATTATTGTTCACATTTTCAGATTAAGAAGTTGAGACTCATAAATGTTAAGTAACCTTCCTAAGCTCTTATATTCAAAGGATATAGTTCCAAGAATGTGGCTAGTAAAAGAACATAGCCAGTCTGGTTTCATATCAAATTGTTTAGCTCCATAGACTATGGGCACTGGACATGAAGCAGTTTGACATGGGAAAGATCTGAACTTCACTGTATGGCTTTAGTGTCAAAAGACCTGAATCTATGCCATAACTCCATCATTTGCTACCTGTGGAACACCGGAGGACGATCCTTAAACATCCTGAGACTTGGTTTTCTTATTCCTAAGCAGAAAACTGGAGATGTTGTTGGTGCCTCTGCTAAATCACCTTTACCATCCAGAGCACCTGTTCCTCATCAGCTATGAGTATTGGCTGACAATGGCCCTCTTCTCCAGAGAATTGGCCCCCAGAGTATCGGTCAAACAGGAACTTTCACCTGCGCCTGAGATTTTGGCTAATGCAGGTACAAAAGGCCATCTCCCTGCATAAAGGGGGTGGGGTCTCATTCTGTGGTTCAGTTCCTGCTCAGAGCTTTTCAGTGGGATAGACTGAAGCTAATGACCAGTTAAGACTTCTCTCTTGCTTAGTTTTTATTTCCTGTCCTGTCCTGCTTCCCTTAATCTTCTTTCTCTTGAGGGCACTTTTGCAGTAAATCATTTGAAAAGAATCTCTCAGGCTAAGACAAAAAATACCCACTGAAATAGTATGAAAAAATTACTGATACATATTTTATTAACTGCACTATTAAATTTTGAATTTAGTGAATTCTTTTACACCTGGGTCATTCAGCTAATCAGAGTGTTGTGGTCTTAAGGTCATGAGGTGTTTAAGAGTATGAAAAGAAAAGAAATATGTTTGGTCAGCTTCACTTGGTCATAGTGGTTTAGTCTGGATGAATCCTTTTTGGTAATCTAGAGGTATTTGATATATCTGCTCGAGCATCTCCTAAAATAATTTTTAAACATTATATTTTTCAGTTGCAAGCTAAAATTGTATATTGAAGTTTTAATAGCTACCCACGATTGTAAGTCCTAGCAAATTGTATACTGTTAAATGTTCTCTATTAAAACATTAGAGTGGCAAATTTAACTTATTTAATTTAGTGGAGAAATATTGGCCAAAGAGTTAATTGGCAAAACCAGTTTCAATTGTGAAACCAATAATTTTAATTAGGCTTTCTGTTGAGGAAAAAAACTCCCAAAACCTGATTTTGTTTTTCAATCATGATAACCATGTAAATAAGCATGCCCACTACATCTCACTTCTGAATTCTAAGTTATATAATAAATACATGGTTTTCGAAGGATAAGGTGACAGGAGCCTACCCATAAGTGTTTTACCTAGATAAAAAGGAATACTTTTCTCCAATATTTTCACTGATGCCTTTCTAGCTTTACTATCTGTGATGCTCCCTCAGCTTCACTTCTCAAACTGTTTCTTTGTTTGGCATCCGAAAGGTTTCACACCTTGGGATAATCACCATACTGATTTCAGATGAATGAGAGGGGCAAAAGAGTCTGTGAAGAGATGCATGGGAAAGGAGAAGGGGCAGATCATAGGAGATTGCCTGGCACATCGGTTTTAAGAAAAAGGAAATATGAACTTTGAGATTCTGGAAAATGGTTCTCTAAAAAGCGTTCCAGCAAGCCTGGGTGTCTCAGTCAGTTAAGAGTCTAATTCTTGATTTCAGCTCAGGTCAAGATCTCACGGTTTGTGGGATCAAGCCCCAGGTCAGGGGCTCAGAGATAACAATGCAGAGAGAAAGCCTTTCTCTCCCTCTCTCTCTGCCCACCGCCCCCCCCCCCCCATCTCTGTGTCTCAAAATAAATAAATAAAGTTTAAAAAACAGTTCCTACTTGGTAACTTCTGGAAAGCCTTCTTGTATTGGTAGGGTTATACAATTTGCCACCTTAGCCTCTGGGCCACCTCCTACTGGGCCAGATGCCTGGAGGTAGGGAATACCCTCAGGATTTCTCCTAGGCAGAGTCCATATCTCAGAAAATTTGTTACTTTTAGTTTCCTCTTGTTATTTGTTATTCTTTGGTTGCATATAACTAAACTTCAACCCAACCCTGTCAGCACAAAATGGGAAAGAACGATAAGAATACACTGGAGTCTCATGGGCCCTGAGAACCATCATGCAGCGGGGCCTCAGGAACATGGAAGCATCAGGGAATGGAATACTAGCAGTCTTTCTACTGTCTTTCAGCTCTGCTCTTCTCTGCATGCCTAATTTGTATTTCTTTCTCTCTTTCTACGGAAACCCATTCTCTGCTTTCTTGATCTATAGGATAGAATAAAACAGCTGCTGAAAATGCCTTTGTATAAATATGACCTACCTTCCGGAAAAAGACTGAACCCCAAATTCTCCAAATAAATGAATCTGATGGGGGAAGATGGCATCACGTGTCCAATCTTTATCCATAGAACTATGGCCTCATAGTTCATGTAGAATATAGGAATGAATCAGGTTTGAAGTGCAGCTTCTGAACAGATGAAACGGCCAGCATACATTAGGCTGAACACAGGACCTAACCACAAATACCCAGGAGAGATCTCAGTTCTAAGCTGAGTCAACATGTTTCCTGTCTTAGGAATATTTTCACATTCGTCTATCCATAAAGGGACTAAGTGCTATGTTCTGAGACTTAAGAATTTCATACAACAGAAGGGACATTACTGGGGGATTGTAATGGGGTAAGAGTGAAACCATCTGCTCATGAAATCATATCAAACTTATTCCCAAGATGGTAGGCCCATTGTGGAGGTGGGAAAAGGAGACTAATTTGAAGTGGTATAAGAAGACGTAGGGTTTTTCTTTTAATGTTTATTTATTTTTGACACAGAGAGAGAGACAGAGACAGAGACAGAGCATGAGCGGGGGAGGAGCAGAGACAAAGGGAGACACAGAATCCCAAGCAGGCTCCAGGCTCTGAGCTGTCAGCACAGAGCCCCACACAGGGCTCGAACTGACGGACTGCAAGATCACGACCTGAGCTGAAGTTGGACGCTCAAACAACTGAGCCACCCAGGTGCCCCAGGATTTTTTTTTTTAAACTACATGCATTCAAAGAAGTGATTTGGTTGTTTTCCTAGTACCATCCTTCTATCCACGGGGTTTATAACCCTGACGAGCAGATTCTCTGTTTCCACCCAGATCCTCTCCAAATCTTGCAATTTCCATGTACAACAGCTCCCTGCGTGCTTTCACCAGCATCTCTGTCCCAGGGCTTTCCTCAGACTTCCCTAGCCCTTCCCTGAATGTGAAGAGAGCTGTAAGTACCTAGGAATTCCCATCTCCAAATGATAGAATGTGGCCCGCCAACATTATTGAGGGTAATCTCCTTGCTTAAAGTCAATTGACTGTAGATGTTAACCATGTCTATAAAATACCTTCACAACAACACCTAGACTAGTGTTTGGTTAAGTAACTGGGTATTATAGCCTAATCAGGTTGACACAAAAGACTACCCATCACACTATAGGACTAACAAAGTTAAGAACAGAAAAAAAAAAAAAAAATATATATATATATATATATTTGTTTTGCTATATCAGAGCAGTACCAAAACATAGCATTCATAGAAAATTCTTAGCATTTATGCTGTATAATAAATTTGTGTATTATTAAACTGGCTGTATTAACTTTTTATGAAAGGCAGTGACTCATAAAAGAACTTGATATATGTTATATATCTGTATGTAGCTATATTCATGTTTCCAGGTAATCTGCTCACATCTTTAAAAATTAGAAAAAAACTTAGCACTTCTAGCTGTGCTTAACACACGTTAAGAAGGCATTTTTTTTTTCCAGTCTGTATAATATTAGTAACTGTCCATTCTGGCCCAGCGCTGCCTATCTGCAGAGGGAGAAATCAAGCCTTGGCCTAAGGGAGAGCTGGTGAGATGACAAGTGGTATTGATACCAGGAACCTGCTGTGGGACACCAGGCCCAGGGAAGATGTAGTGATACCAAAACCCATCCAAGTGGAGTGAATCCCATTCAGTCCAGTAATAGGCCATGCAACAGGGACAGAAGGAGAGGTTCCATACAAGAAGCAGATCAGGATCCATAGTCATTCAGGAGTACCTTGGTGCCTTAGACAGGAAAAGGGTATGTGCCTGAGTCACTGGGTGTTAAACAGTAGCCTGGAGGGCCCACAGGGTTAGATGGGCTATTTAGAAATGCTGATTGCTATTATTACTCTGTATAAATATTTGATCTCCCTCTAATTTTGGATAGTGGGAGGATCACACACCTCTCTCCCTCTTGAAATTAGATGTGACCAAATGAGGAGTTCAGGCCAACGAAACGTAAGGATAGTCATTTGTGAGTGTCACTTCAGTCAAAATCAGGTGATTGCTGGGGCCCAGGTCCCAGGGCTCTCCTCCCCTGCTGGGTGACTGTGAAAGCACAAGCTGAGAGGGTGTCCCCTGATCCTCTGACAGGAGCAGGCCTGACTGCTGAGTCAGCACAGGGAAAATGGCTGTCCTGAGGGGTGGCTCAGACCTGCCTAGGAAGGATCTCAAACTTTGTTAAGCTGCTGAGATTTTTCAACTTTTACCGCAGCATACCCTGTAACCTGCCCAATGGTGACATGAAAACAGGCATAGAGAATCTTCAATATTAAATAGCTCTAAAACTTACCAAGTCTCCCTAATCAGACTCTCTCTCTCTCTCTCTCTTTACACTTACTGCTTTGGTCTTTTTATTTTGGGCATTGGAGTGCTATAGAGATGACTGGGATGGGCAAGAGTGAGAACATGTTATAGTCAATTTTTGAATGAAGAAAAGGATTTGTGTAAGCACCAGAATCAGAAGGTGTCAACTTTTGAAACTTTACAGAGGGCGTGGACTAAGAATCTCAGCTGCTCTTTATATCTTCTGTATGATTTAGTAATGGGTCTTTGGGTTGTAAGGAACATAACCCTCAAACCAGCTCTAGAAAATAGGGTTTATTATAAGGACGTTGAGAGGTCTCATAAGCCCAGAAAAAAAAAAATTAAAGAACCAGGCCTTAGGAAAGACAAAAGAGAAAACAGATGAAGATTCTCTCTCTCATCCTCTCCCTCCCCTCTGCACCGCTCTCTCCTCCCTTCACCCTTGTGGAATCTGACCCATGGCCCCGCTGGCCTGAATGCCTTCAGCTGTTTATTCACCTTGCACATGAGTCACTTCCTAGTGGGCATCTCAGTCCCGTTCTGTAAGATCTTTCATTCAAATAACCACCACCGATGTTCCTCTGAATATTTTAAAAAATTAAGTTTATTAATATATTTTGAAAAAAAGTTTATTTTGAGAGAGACAGAGCACAGCATGAGCAGGGGAGGGGCAGAGAGAGAAGGAGAGAGAGTATCCCAAGCAGGCTCTGAGCTGTCAGTACACAGAGCCGGACGTGGGGTTCCATGTCACCAACCGCGATATCATGACCTGTGCTATAATCAAGAGTTGAATGCTTAACCGACTGAGCTACCCAGGCGACCCCTCTGAATTTCTAAGTCAGGCTCTTCCCAGAGGGTACCTGATGAGCCTAGCTCCCTTTTCCAGATTGGGTTTGGAAGTTGAAGATCACTGGTCCTTAGGTATCTTCTAGTTAGATGTTCAACCACCCTGGTTCAATCTTCTGCGATGGCAGCAGGTGAACCTGTGACCTGATGATCAGTCAGCTCCTTTAGGGGACAGGTACCCTAAAACATATCTAGCATGATTTCCCCAACTGTCTAGATTTCTTAGGCTGGGCATCAGAGACAGCCTGAAAGAGAGAGAGAAAAAAAAAAACTCTTTTGAGGGACTCACAGTTTCTAAACAACCATAACTGACACCCTGCTCATTTCCTCCCTGAGAATTGCTAATGTCTGGCCTGACTTATCACCAGGGAATAGCTTAGATGTTGCAAACAATAGAACTCCTTGTGTATTTGGAGAAAGAGGAGATATGAGTAATACTGTGCCCTCCCCTGGACTTACACACATAATTATTCTTACAGTGGGGACATGTGAGAGGCACACCTCATGCTAACACTAAACTCCTGAATTCCCATTTCATTTCTCATCCTCAAGGCCTGAGTCCTCCCTTTTTACTCTACGAAAGTTGATTTTGTAGCTTAAAAAATTATCTAAACGTGAATTTTCATGTTTTCCTACAAATGCTTTGAAAAAATGCTTATCTCTTTTTCTCCCCCGTTTTATGGAGATATAATTGACATAGAACATTGTATAAATTTAAGGTGAACAACACAATTTGATATATGTATCTGTTGCAAAATGATTACCACAATAAGATTAGCGTCCATCATCTCACAAAGTTCTAGTTTTTTCTTTGCGATTAGAACTTTTGAGATATACTTTCTTAGTAACTTTCAAATATTCAATACAGTATTGTTAACTATACTTATGTGGTGTACATTACAACCCCAGCACTTATTTATCTTACAGTTGAAAGTTTATACCTTTTGACCACCTTACCTAATTCCCGCCCCTCCCCAAGGAAATACTTATTTCAACTATTGAGAAAATCAGAAAAACTAAGCTGGGGTAGTGTTGTAAATATTCATTTTTGAATATATGAATATTGAATATTGAATTGGAATATTTTGAATATTGAAATATTCATTCATTTATGAAAAATATTCATTTTTCCAACAAACATTTATTAAGCATCTCGTATGTGCTAGACATGACAGGCACGAGAGATTCAAATGGCAGTAAGACAAAGTCCCTGCGCTCAAGGATCATATTGTCTAGTTGCAGAAAGACAAATCACACACCTAGCACACCCACACATGTAAGGTCAAGTAATTATAAACAGGAAAAAGGAGCTAAATCAGCGTGGAGAGACAGAGAATGATGAGGTCCTATTTTAGATGGTTATAAAGACTGCCTTGCTACAAAAACCAGCGAGCTCCCCTTTTCTCAAAACCAATAACCAGTCCTCAGTTGTCATTTTACTAAACCCATCGGCATTATGGACACAATTCATTCCATTTGTTTGACCTCACAAACACCACCTTTCTTCCTCAGAAGTGGCTCCTTTCCATCGGCTGGCTTTACTGGTCCCTCCTTTTCGTCCTATCCCCTAACCGAAATAAAGTAATGGTAAGATGCCATGACTTCCATTTTTATGCATCATCAGCCTGGCTCTCTCCTCTTGGTATCTGACTGAAGTATATGTCCAAGTCTCCACATGTCTTTTCCACCTCCACGTATAATATGCATCTCAAAGTTAACATATCTAAAGCTAGTTTTACCTCTCCACAAAGCACGCTCTCCATTTCCAATGTTCCTTTTCTCAGTAAAAGGTAACTCCCGTCTCCCATTTGCTCAGACCTAAACCCTTAGAATGCTTGGCTCTTTTTTATTTCCCCACATCCTCTATTGAATCCAACAGCAAATATGTGTTAACTTGTTGAAAATCTACTTTTGAAACATATATGGAATTAGATACTCCTCACCACTTCTAACTGTAATCACACCACTTTATTTCTAGCCTAGATTAGGACAACAGTCCTTATGTGGTATTCATATTTCCGCTGCTACTCCCTTCCTACCACTACATCCAGAGTTAGTTCTTATAAAACACTGACAATTCAAGCTTAAATCATATCATGTATCACTTTGGCAACAAATACTTTTTCATCTCACCAGAGTCATATTCAGAATCTTTTCTATTGTCTACATGGTCCTACATGATCTGATCTGACATCATCTTTCTGACCTCATCTTGTATTACTTTCACCAATTTACTGTGCTCTAGCTACACTGGCCTCCTTTGACATTTCTTTAAAAATGTCAGACTCTTACTTCAGGGCCTTTGCACATGCTATTCCTTTACCTGAAACAGTCTTTCTCCAGAGGGCTGCATAAAAATTGCCACCAGTTCATTTGAATCTCTGTTGAAATATCGCCTTCTCAGAGAGGTCTCCCCAAATGATCTGCCTACAACAGTGAGTAGCATCCCTTCATCTATCACTTCTTCCAGTGCCCTTGCCACTGTATATTATTTTTATGTTTTATCTCTTCGTCCACCTATGTGGACCTATGCAACATGTTATGTGGGCATAATTGTTTCTCATTGTTTCCTTTTATCATCCGTCTCTCTTCATTAGAATGTAAGGTTTATGAAGGGAGAGACTTTTTTTTTTCATATTATAGCCCCAATGCTTGATATGCGTAACTATTCAAAAAAGGCCTATTGAATATATGCTTTCTGATAATCATAAATATTAACAGAATAAAACCTCACTGACTACAAACAATAGAAAGATGACTAGTCTAAGCGCAACATTCTTTTTTCTAATAGAATACTTACCTGCAACTTCATGAATTTTTCATCAATGGGCAAAACTTACTTCCAGTAAAGTTAAGTTTCTGCCAGTTTTGATGAGTGAATCTCATTTCTAATTACTATATTTATTTTTTATATGCAAATGCGCTTTTAAAGGGCTTGATGAACTTTGTTCTAAATTGATTTATCAAGTCTCCTACAATTGGTAGTAGCTTTAATTTGATTACTAAACCTTTTGCTGTTGTTGTTGGCATTGTTCTCAAAGCACTTCAAATATAAACTTCAGCTCGTTTCAGGTCAAAAACTGAAAATCCGAGTGTAGAAAAGCCATATTATATAAAGTTTTATGGCATGAATTTTTCTTGGATTTTCAATAGAATAGCACACATATATCTATTTTCAACGTAAACATTTATGATTTGGCACCATTAACTTGTTCATAATTTTAAAATGAATAATAAAATTAGAATTTCAACTATCTAGGAGAAAGGGCAAATAAGATTTCTTTCCAGGATATATGGATATATGTAGATAGATAGATATACATACACACACACACACACACACACACACACACACACATATGTATATTAGTAATATTGAAATATCCTTAAAAGCAGATACTGTGGTATTAAGCCTAGAGCTTTACATAAGAGATGCCAATACATTTTTAATGTTTATTTATTTTTGAGAGACAGAGAGAGAGAGAGAGAGAGACAGAGAGAGAGATAAAGTGTGAGTGGAGGAGGGCAGATAGAGAGGGAAACACAGAATCTGAAGCAGGCTCCAGGCTCCGAGCTATCAGCACAGAGCCTGATGCGGGGCTCGAACTCACGAACTGCGAGATCATAACCTGAGCCCAAGTTGGACGCTTAACCGACTGAGCAACCCAGGTGCCTCAAGATGCCAATACATTTTTAAATTTCACTCAACAAAGTTTGTACCTAGAACTGGGATATGAGATTAAGATACAAATATAAATCAAACAAATAGGAATGTATATTTATTAAATCCACATGAATATGATCCCCTGAAGTCTTGCCAAATTTTAGGTAAAATTTATCCTCTGTATATTAAACTTAGCATATAATTCCATAAGTTGAATTTTGGTCCCTAAAAGAAAAAAAATAAATTTATTCCTAATACATTTGGCATAACAATTTTTTTATGTTCTTAGAGAAATAACTTTTCTAAAATGAGTAAAATTGCCTTCTGAAAAATATAAGGCTCAACAAAATTTCAAGAGCAATCCAAAAGATAAATAATAAAAGCCCTTCTGGTTTAAACCTCAAATAAAATCCACATTGAATAATATATTTTGTAAAGCCTCTGTGGTGAAGAGGGTAGAAGTTCACGTGTTAGAAGTGAACGTCAGAGGAATTAGCTTTACAATCATAAATCAAATTTTCATACACATTCATGGCCCCACCAAGACTGGTTGTCTACTCTGCAAGTTCTCCAGTGATATGCTCCAGCAATGCAGGTGAGAATAGGTCAGACGTAACTGCTGTGGACCATCAATTACTCAGAAAAAAAAAAGTGCATGCCTCAGAAGAGTCAAAACCAGAAGTTATTATGCAACTCTTAATGTCAAAATGATAGTAGAACCAAAGGAAAGTTTACATTTTCAAAAGCAGGTTATTCTCCAGGTGCCTAGGTGGCTCAGTTGGTTAAGAAGCCGGCTTTGGCTCGGGTTGTAATCTCGTGGTTCATGGGTTCCAGCCTCGTGTTGGGCTCTGTGCTAAGAGCTTGGGGCCTGGAACCTGCTTCAATTCTGCGTCTCCCTCTTGCTCTCTGCCCCTTCCCCGCTCTTTCTCTCTCTCTCAAAAATAAATGGTTATTCTCAAAACAGGATATAAAATACAACATCTTAATTACTTATCTTCGAAACAAAAAAGCCTCTAAATCTAGCAGAACACTTAATAGTAAACTAAAATATTGTTCATTTACTATGATTTGGACCAATGGAGGTAAGCTGTGGCATGGAGCACTTGAATGCATAGATTACTCCAAGTCTTCAATATTTTTTTCCAAACATACTTATCTTCATAATTAATTTAGATGAAGTGACTAGTAAAATTTGTTTGAGTTCTCCAACAGTGAGAGGAAGTAGCACCTTAGACCTAAATGTTTACAATCTGTGTACAATTCTTATAAGACTCTGAGATCCTTGAATGAAGGGACTAAATCTTGGAGTTCTTACATGTTTTCAAAAAAAAAATTTAAGTTTATTTTTATTTTTGAGAGAGACAGAGTGTGAGTGGGGGAGGGGCAGAGAGAGAGGGAGACAGAATCTGAAGCAGGCTCCAGGGTCTGAGCTGTCAGCATAGAGCCCCATGCAGGGCTTGAACTTAGGAACCACAAGATCATGACCTGAGCCAAAGCTGGCCGCTTAACCGACTGAGACACCCAGGATCCTCTCTTCATAGATTTTTGAATCACCTTGCACAGTACCTTGCACAGGTGTTCAAAACACAACTGGTAAATGAATAATTCACTCACAAAAAATAAAATTTTGATGTTCATGTGTTGAAAGAAATAAGGCTACTTTTGGTATTCTGTTAGTGCTGTTACAGAGCAGACACACGATGATTCTGGATTTTACTTTTTGAGCTAACATAATAAATAACTCTGTGTATTAATTTGGTAATACTAGTTGCCCTAACAAACATATCTTCAAATTTCAATGGAGCAACACACTAAAAATTTATTTCTTCTTTATGCAAAGTCTAAAACAGATTTTCCCTGTAGGTGGGCAGATTTCCTCTATGTGGTAATTTGGGCATTTAGCACTTTCCATTTTGAGTTATGCCTTCCCCTGTGCCCTAGAAGTCTCTGCATTCAGCTAAAGGATGGGAACTCATAGGCTCTGAAGAATGTATAACTGCCACTTAACTGCCTTGGCCTGAAACTGATGAAACACTTCAGTCCACAATGCCTTGGCCAGAGCTAGTCACATGCACCCATTTAGACGCACACAAATGCAGGCCAGGAAATGGAATCTCACCAGGGCACATGGTTCTCAGAGAGTATACTGGGAAGGAAGGGGAAATACAGGTTTTTAGCAGACTGCAAGTTGTTTTCTGCCAGGATGGTTCCCCCCTTGCCCCCCACCTTTTTTTCTCTGTTCTCTTCATAAGCAAAGGACATTGTTTTAGTAACTTTGGGAAAATGAATTGCAGTAACTTCTTGAAAATGTAAATTCCAAGTGTAAGGTAATTTTATGAAAGTGGTAACATAATCAAGGACTGCTTGGAGAGTCTAACAGGATAAAAAAATGGCAGCAGATTGTAGGACATCTGAAAACATATCTGAATACAAAGGATGATTTTGGCAGGGCTCCTGGGTGGCTCAGTCAGTTAAGTGTCCCATTCTTGATTTCGGCTCAAGTCATGGTCTCATGGGTTCGTGTGATTGAGCCCAGCATCAGGCTCTGTGATGACAGTGTGGAGCCTGCTTGGGATTCTCTCACTCTCTCTCTCTGCTCTCCCCCTGCCCCACACCTCAACATAAATAAACGCTAAAACACAAACAAACAAACAAACAAACAAACAAAGAGATGATTTGGCTATACCAGTATGTCAGATATGCAGACATAACTAGTCCCTAATTTCTGCTGTCTAGTTTTCCTTCGAGTAGGGTCCAATTTTGTCTAAGAAGATGTGTTTGTGTCGCAACAGTATGGACCATACACGTGCATTAAAGGTGTCCGATGATAGTAATATGTGTTGTAAAGGGATTATGATTCATAACTTTTTTTTCCCACACATACCTCAGCTAGGAGGTGTCCTAAACTTGTAGCGGACTGAAGGGTGTGCCTCAAAGGTGTGCCTTTATTTCCTGTCTGTATCATAAAACTTCTCTATTGATGCTGACATTTTAAGCCTTCTGATCTTGGTTCAAGGTGTTTTTCCTAAACCTGAAACGTGTCCAAATAGCAGTGGGAACTGCCTGTTTATTTGCGACATGTGGGAGAAAACATTGTGGCCTTGGAAGTGAGCATCCTTGGACATGATTTCCTGGTCTTTCCTCAGGCAGGCCCTCTTCTTCACCCATAGGTCTTGGCGTCCCTGCCTCACTCTGTGCCATCTGGCCAGGAACCAACTTCCCAAATCTGCCTTAGCAACTGGCTCTGCCAGGGCTCAGGAGACTGTTTTCAGTAACCACTTCCTGAGGCGATACAGTGGCCTTTCAGAGCTCATATTTTTATGACAGTTCTACTAGACTCTAGGCTTTATTGAGGGCAAGGACCATTTTCCAGTAACTGCCCCTCCCCCCTCCTCTCCACCCCCCCCACCCCCCACAAATAACCTACCATAGTGTCTGGTGTATATAAAAGGAACACAATACATATTTATTGAACGTACTGTCTGCCTAATTACCACACACTATGCTGGGGGTGTGAATTGGGCAGCAGAATCTTGGAGCCAGTGGCAGCGTCCCTGAGTAGGGTGGACACACCCTGCATGGTCTCCATTTGCTAGAAGGCCCACACCGAGGCTTCCCTGCCTTTTAGGGTGAGTTCCTATTCCTTGCAGGCAGCACGCTCAAGGCATACTCTGGTGCCATCAGTCAAGTTCTCCAACTTCCTTTCGGGTTTGAACTCGAAATCTAATCCCTGCTACCCAAACACTTCTGGCTCCATCTCCTAGCTCCCTAAATCTTTTATTAGGCCTTTTACTGGGCTTATGGTCGAATCCAGGAAATAGGAAAAACCTGATATTGAAGGAATTTAGAAACGAAACAGGAAGAATCGAGGGTGAGAAATTTACTCAGCTCTCTTCGTTATCGACGAAGAAGCATGCTCCAATCTTGCCAGGTTGGTCAGAGAGAGGGGCTGTGAGCGGAGGTGACCTTCTGGCAGAGGGAGATGATCTCCTCATTCTGTGGTGCGGCAGACAGGTCAGAAAGGAGCTGTCGGGGCATTGTCGTTCTCTGTCCTCCTGCACCTAGTGTTCCCTTCTTTACTCTCCTTCCAACCAAAGGGACCAGTGTGGGGATCCGCCTTGGGCTTCAGGGCCCTGCACACACCTAGCGCACCAAGTGGACGTCGGATGATTGGAGATGTGCTGCCAGCAGTCCCGACTAGTGGCTGCGTGCGCGCGTGAACAGGGAAAAGGCGACCCTCTCCAGTGTGTCTCCTGCCCATCATTTGTCTCTGGAGATTGGCAGGGCGGCCCCGGGTGACTCAGAGTTGCCCGGGGTCGCTTGGACTCCCGTCCCCAATCTCCTTGGCTAGCGCGTCCCACACACTCGGCCACCTCCCTGGCGCGACGCTGAGAAGCGGCCCCTTTCTCAGAAGGTGTGGATGCGTGTGTATGTGTGGGGAAACGTTAATAACCAGCACATCGCGCATCAAAAAGCCCCAATAGCAAAATGCACCGTACACCCATCACAGCCGGAGCCCGTCTCCCCAAGGTAAGTTGTTTATTCGTCGCCGTTTTGGCGATTCTCCCTGGACAGCTGCTGCAGCGACAGCGACAGCAGCTGTGCCGCGGGCCCCCAGCTCCCCGCGCTCTTCCTTCCTCCGCCCTCTTTCGGTGCTCCTCACCCCCACCCTCTTCCCTCCTCTCCCTGCCTCCCCCCTTCTTGCCCTCTCTCGGGCCACGCACACACCCGGAGACACCCTCCGCACTTGGCTACTCACACTGCGGCTTAACCCAGCCGACTAGGCACAGTTGCCAAAGCTGCGCGGGGGAGTGTGCGGGGTCCAGGGGCAGAAGCCACACCGGGCTGAGGGTGGCAGGGTAGAGCCCCGCTCCTCCCTGCCGCGACCCCCTGCCCATTCTCCTTCCCTAGTCTCGGCCTGCCGGCAACAGTGACACCTGAGCGGTGACTGGGCGGCGGAGGCGGCAGGCCCACTGGACTGGCAGCTGGGAGAAAACAGAGGGGGGGGCGGGGACGGCGAGGAGGAGCGGGAGGAGGGCCGAACGACGAGGGCGCGACCTAGCAGAAACTGACGCGCGCGCCAGCCAATGGGCGCCCGCAGCTTCGACGTCGGGGCGGGGAGCGGGGGGCTGGCTCCGCAGGGAGGTGGAGGCTGCCGGGGCGCTGGAGGCGGGGGCCGGGAGGAGGAAGGGGAGGAGGCGGAGGCGGGCGCGGTGGCGGCGGCGGCGGCGGCGGCGGCGGCGGAGGAGGAGGGTAGGTTGCGCCCGGGACTGTGTCTGCCGAGCTCCGCGGCTGTGCCTGTGTGAGTGAAGGAGCGGCGCGGGGAGGCAGAGGCGAGCGCGGGCGAGCGCAGCGGCGGGACGTCTCCGGCGGCCGCGGGGCCAGCAGCGGCGCTTGGTGTGGGGAAGCAGCGGCGGCGGCAGCAGCAGCAGCGGCGGCCGCCTCTCCGCCGCCGGGGACGCCGAGGCACGGCTGGTGGCACTGACATCGGCGGCCCTGCCTCTTCTGTCTCGCCCCCGGCCCTCCCCATGTGATCGGTCTTAATCCCGGCGGAGTGCGCGCGTGGGGCTTCATTCCGCGGTGCCGGGTCTCCTTGCCGGGGTGGGTGCTCCTGTGTGCGCTTCTCCTCCCCATCCCCCTTCCCCCAAGAATAAAAGAAGAACCAAGAGGCGTGCTTAGAAAATAAATAAATAACCACCACACACGCGCAGCCCGGAGCGGAGTCGGCGAGGCTGGCGGCGGCGGCGGAGGAGGAGTGAAGGCGGCGGCGGCGAAGGAGGAGGAGGAGGTGGAGGAGGAGGAGGAGGTGGAGGAGGAGGAGGAGGAGGAGGAGGAGGGACGCGCGAGAAGGCAGTAACTTTAAAGCCAGCTCAGAAGCCCAGACCTCCAGCCGAGCGGTTTGCAGCGCGGCGGCGGCGGCGTTCAGTGTCTGGCCCGCCGGTCCGGTCGGGGTGTGCAGTAGGACGGACGAGCAGCGCGTCGCTGTCCCCCGGCGGCTGGAGATGTCCGAGCCCAAGGCAATTGATCCCAAGTTGTCGACGACCGACAGGGTGGTGAAAGGTAAGCGGCGCGCCGCGGTCGCCCCGGTGCACCGTGTGCCGCAGGAACCCTCACGGCTCGCCTCCCCTCCCCCCGCCCCCGGTTCTCTCCTTGCTCCAGCCACGGACCTTCTAGGATATTGTGCAACCCTCGAACCCCCCCTCCTTTGCGCGCCTTCCCCCCAAGCCTCCCACCCAGCCCCACTTGGGGCATTTTTATTTACGGGGGCGTCAGTTGGCAAATGGCTGAGCCGCGGGGAGGCGGCGGCGGCGGGGGTGGCGGTGGCGGGAGGGGGCGCCCGGGGGGTGGTTGCTGGCAGGGTGTAGCTGCTGTGACAGAAATAGGAAGTGGGTGGCTGCTCGCAGGCTTGCATGGGATCGGGTTTATGATTTTCTTTTGCAGAGGGAGGGGTGATTTATGGCTTTTAAAAAATTAATATGGCATTTTTATGTGGCCGTGGCTTTCCACCGACTGCCTCGCTCGGGCTGGGTTCTCTCGGAGCTCCATTGCAGCAATTCCCTCCGCGCCCCCTCCCCCTCCCCCTGAAAGGGCCTGCACAGGACTCGCGAGAGAGCGGGAGAGCGTGGGGGGAGCCCGGCGCTTCCTTCCGCGCGGGGCGGGGGCGGCCGCAGGCGGAGGGGGTGGCCGAGGGGACGCGCGGGGGCCGCGGGAGGCGGGGAACGACCCGAGAGTCCCGCCGCGCCGCCCCGGGATTCCCCCGCAGGCCCTGAGAAAGACACGAAAAGCAGTTCTCCAACCTCCCTCGCCACCGGAGCCTTCCTTCCCCCGCCGACCTGTCAGTGCTCTTGAATGGTTCCCCGCTGGAGCACACCTCCCTGGTGGTAACCTCACCCGGCTCGCTTCTTCCGTGCCCCTGGCACCCCCTTGTTAACGGGCCATTTGATTCCTGTTATTGCCTCTTCTCCCCTGCCCCGGGATCGTATACTCCTTGCCCTGAGGTTCCTGGCGTAGAGAATCGGGGATGCGTGGGGTGAGGAAGGGGACAGGCAGTGGTCTTTCTTGCCCGGGAAAATCCGCCGTCCTCGTTGTGTTCCGTGGTGGAGTTGGGGAGGAACCATCCTACAAATCCTGGAAGGATGGGACAACAGAGCAGATCCTCCAGGATTAAGTAGTATCCCTCGTTCCTAGGGTTAGGACCCGGAGCAAAGCAGGGATGGGGTAGGGGCTAGGCACGGAACGGGCCTTAGAAATTGCAAATAGCACTGGCTGGTGTGGAGTGTGTGTGTGTGTGTGTGTGTGTGTGTGTGTGTGTGCGCGCGCGCGCGGGGTGTGTGTGTGTGTGTGTGTGTGTGTGTGTGGTGTATAGAACTGAGATAGTATCTAATGTGGCCATGCAAGTTGAGTGCAAGGCAATAAAGTCATTGGTCCCATAGCACTTAGGTGAAGTAACTCCGCAGCCTTAAGACCATGATACAGAAGTCCTTCTGGGGCGACAGAACTGTTCATTGCTCCATTCACATTTGCTCAGTTGTTAAAGTTGTGTGTATGTGTGTGTGCGTGGTGATGGGGGAGGGGGATTGTTTTCTCTTTTTAAAAAAAAAGAGAATAAAATATCTTTTCTTGTTTTGATTATATTAGAATCATTCCTACTTGAATGCAGTATTCATAGACTCATCAAAGTAAGGAGGAAATACCTTTGCAAAAAATGACTCGAAGTAGGACTACAGATGAACAACTGTTCTCTCTGCAGTAATGGCTCCTCATGTAAACAGTGAATTCAAATCGATTCCAAAGAACTATGCTTTGTATTAAGGGTTATTGTTGACATTTTCAAAAATTAAGACCTTTTGCTGAAATATTGGAGAATAACAAATATCTCCCTAATGTGTGATGTTTAGGTGTAACTCCAGTGTATGTTAAGATTGCCTGTTTTCAAAACAGTGTAAAGCTTACAATTAAAGTGCTAGCAGTAAATGTGTCAACAATTAAAAGTCAGTCATATGTGCATACATAACTTCAGGTTCCCTGTTTTAAATCACAAAGTGTGGGTTCTCTGTGTAAATGTAAAATTGTCATGGAGAGAAGAATGTAGAATTGTCTATACATTCTGGCTTGATGTCTTTACCAATTAATGTGAAAGAGTCCATTCAGCCATTCTATGCCTATTTGGTCTTGCTTTTTTCCAATGCTATATTATAATGTTTTTATAGATGAGTCTTCATTGTAAGTACACAGATTCTCCTTAATTCCAAAAAAAATGGTTTACATATTTTTGTAGAGCTAAAATGCACACGTGGTTAATATAGGAAAACAGGAAAGTCTCAAAATAGGGAAAGGTAATTTTGTATTTGTTTTTATAGGGATCTTGATGTGAAATTTTAAATGTGAAATTTTGTTTATAGAAAAAAACTTTTATTGATGAATCCTGATTTTAAGGTGGGCATGTTATTTTTCTTATGCTTTCTTATAGACTTTATATTGTTGGCTTTTTAAAAGGCATTATTGAATGTTGGATCAACATTTGGTCACATACATGATTTTTATAACTGATTATTTTGAAATGGTAATCTGTTTTGATTACCAGTTCTCTAACAGATAGCATTTCCCTACGTATACACATGCTTAGTGAGTAGAAAGTACATGAATGATGAATGGAAAATAGATGACCAAATGATTTTTCAGGTTTACAAAATTAGGTAAGACATAGTTCATGGAACCATGACTTTAAATTTTGCTAGAACTTCATCTCAGTAGTCTGACAGGATTCTTTAATGTAGGAAAGGGGTTATCCTCGAGGAAATTTTTGTGCTCCTCAAACTTCCTCTTCTTTTACAATACAGATAGTAATATTTGGTTGCATATAGAAATAAGAAGTATTTGGATCATTATTACCATGGCATGCCATGGTGTTTGTTTACAGTTATCTGCATTAGTGTGATCTGGCTTTTGTTGTGTAACAACTTGCTGTTTACAAATAAAGCTGTGCTTGTGGTTTTGTTTGTAGTAATACCATGATGTGACGGCTTTCTTGATTTGTACTTCCAGAATGCAGCTTTAGAAAGGTAGGTTGAGTTTAAGTCTCAACTAACTATGCGATGTTTCAGGTTTGTAGCATCTTCTAGAGTGTGTTCAGAGCCCTGATCAGTTTTCCAGATCTTAAAAATGAAAGGGAATGGCAGCACTGGAGATGAGAAGCATTTATTTAGATTACCTCAAAAAAATTTACCTCTCATTTAGCAAAACTGGTGCTGTTTCAATTTGACTGTTCTTGGATAAAAACAATGGAAAACATAAAAAAAAAAAAAAACCTCATAGAAAAGATCTTGGGAATGCCATTTGTTGGAAATCGGAGTAATTTGACCCGTTTACTGTTTTACATTTTTTTAAGAAAACAAAATATATGCGTAACTGTATGGCAAAAGATGGAGGGCAGTAAATAGAAGAATAACTACTCTCCCTTCTTTCCCTCAACACACCACATAGTCTGGTTTTTCTCTGCAGTGGTGCTCCACAGGCCTGGTTCCAAACTCTGGCTTCTTTTTATTTCTCCTTGCCCGTCCCTGCCTTTAACTCCGTGTCTAGCCCTAACACTCCCTCCTGGCTTTGGAACTTAGCTATTTGGAAGTCATACACTTGGAGGAAATGAAATTGTATTTAATGAGTACCTTGCTTTGTTACTTCTTTTTCCCTTCCCTTTGTTCCCATCTCCAAGTATTTTCTAATGAGGTATTTCTTACCTTAACCCGAACTGATTTTAATAGTAGAAATTCCAGATAGCATGGCAGGTTGATGGGGAGTAAATGCCTGGGAAGAGTTTTGGGGGTTTTCTCAAAAACTGTAGGTAGGGAATTTGTGCTTTGTGTCTGTCAGGTTGCTTTTGGCTGTGGGGAATGCAAAACAAAACAAAACAAGCTGTTTTTCTTTGTATTGTCAGCTTATATACTGTTTGTGAAGACAAAATACACACAGGGAAATTCTGGAAGGATATCTAAGATCATATAAGCAAGAAGCTGGTAGCTAAGCAAAATATTAAGTAAACAAAGATTCAAGCTGCCAGTGTTTCTAGCTGAATGAGATGGTAATATTGCTTAAAAAGAACATCAAGCTATGCTACATCAGTAATCATGATCATGTTTGGATTTTGAAGCAAAGTATTAAATAATGCCATTTCTTTGTGGTGTGTCAAGAGGAGCTCATTGTGAATTTATTTTACTTAGATTGACCATCTATTCTATAGTATAGTATATTCTATCTATCTGGTTTTCCATTTGAGTGCAGTAAGACCTCATTAATTCAGTGTCGTTAACTGAAACTATGATTAAGCATTAGTGTTTGGTGGCTGAAGTCTCCATCAGCAATGGATGTGAAGAAAGGGTCTGCTAATCTAATTAATAATATAAACAACACGGTTTGGGCATGGTTAATATACTTAACAGAACAGATTCTTTTCGGGATGTAGTGAGTAGCATGTAAATTAATGCTATTAATTACAAATTAGATCTGTTAGTGTTTTCTTTCAGGATTTCTACTATAAAGTAAATGTAACAAAACATTATTTTCAAAACATTTTGTAAACTAACACAAAAGCCTTAGGCAACAATTGAGACTGTGATTCGGGGAACTTCCAATGATTCTAAAATGCCATCGAATAGGAAATTAACATTTAGAAAAGAATATTTTTTTGGAAACTGGGGGAAAGAACCTGTACTTTAAATGAGCAATCTATTTTAAGACATCCAGTTAAAATGTGAAAAAAGTAACAGCTTAGAATCTAGTTAGTTTTACATTTGTTTATGTTAGTTTAAAAACATGCCTTTTTATGTCTACTTCATTTTTTAAATCTGTTCATTTCCATAAATATGACCTGTTTTATTTATAATTTTAAAAATATGAAATATGACTTTGATGTACGTTTATAATTTTTATAATTGGTCTCTCATGCTTTTCCTTATCTTTTCTGTGTCAGCCATGTGTAAAGTTGGAACTAATTACGAAACCAAATAAAGAGTCCATTTAGAGTGACCTCATTGGAAAACAGCATTTTTCTAGACATACTCTCCTTTTAGCAAAACCAGTTAATTTACTGTTTTGAAAGTTTTGTGAAAATATTGGACACTCCTGAACTATAGGGAATGATGATGATTCACAATCTGGAACTTTGGTAAATACTAAAAAATCATTTTGTCATTTTTTTTAGCAACTTTGTGGTGTAGCATTCTCTTGATATTCAAGAGAGAGACAGTGAGATTTTGAATTCCAACTTTCTACAATTCCACTGTAATGTATTGTAAGTCACAGGTTTTTTCCTCATTTGTAAAATTGTACTCACCCCTCACTTCTGGGAACCAGAGGATCCTCAAATGGAATTTGAGGTCACGCTGGGTCCACTTGCCTGGGAATGGCAATTCAGTCACTGCTGACACAGAATTACAAATGACAATGTGTTAATGTATTTTCAGGGTCACTCAAGAATAGTCAGAACAATTAATATTGAAGTCTGTGAATGCCTTGGGTCTACAACAGTAGCTTATGGTGGCATTTATTTTATAGTTGAAGAAATGGAGACAGAATAGATAGCATGGTCGGTCACAGGTGGGACTAGAATGCAGGTAAGTGTAAGCAAATTCTTTCCTTTAGCAAAGATGTTCTTTTGTCTTGAAAACCTGTTTGACAGTGTCACTTCTTTTGGTATATTTAAGATGTCACATAGTATTTCAAACTTTGCTTTACTGAATTACTAGCTGTATAAAATAGTTTCAATAGGAGAGGGAGCTTTTATATCTCTGTATTTAGCAGAAATAAACATTCTGATGATAGATATTATAATCTGGTTTGATCTTGGCATGAGGTTTACTAAAGGAAAATTGTTAAACGTTATTCTCTATTCAGGTAAATATATACACAGAAAAAGAAATAGCATATTCTCCTACTAAAACATTTATTGACATTTATTTTGAAGGTTGTTATCATAAGCCTCTTTGTCTGAACTACAGATAATGGCCGATACAGTTGGTCTGGTTTGAGGATTTTACGAATTTCTAGAGAAAGCTCAAGCAAAACCAACAACCAGTGCTTCGTAGGTGTTTCACTCCTTTTTAAAAAATAGTCATCAGGTGGGAATGTCGGCACTGACACACGGTTTCAGTTTGTAAACTAAGTCTTTAGTAATCTTGACATTTTCAGCATTATTAACTCATTTTACCGTATTTTCATCTTCTGTATTCATACAGGCTGTATCATGATAAGCCATCAATTATATTTCATATAAGAAGTCAAATAAAACACTTCATATTTCTCTATGGTTAGGTGTTCTGAATAATGGCTTAAATCAGATGGACTGGCAAACTGAGGACCTGGGCCTATGGCTGGGATCTCAAATCCTTTTCACAAATGTACATGCAGTAACTGAAACCCTGATATTAAAAACAAAAACAAACCCTGACTGAGAAAGCAGTAATTAATCATTAAAATATTACAGTTTTAGAATTCGATCTATGCTTTGTGAGACATCACAGAAATAGAATGTTGTGTTCTTCTTTTTATTTCCTTAATCCATGTCTTTGCCTTATACCAAGTATATTCCTACTCTATTGTAAAAGGATGGTCTGTCTGACTTTCTATGAACTTCTCTCTCTTGCAACTGGAAATTCTGCAGATGTCTGCAGAAAGCAAAACACATAAGTAGAGACCAGAGATTTATGTTCCCAGCTGCCTCCAGATGATGACAGACCACCTTACAGGGTTTGTCAGTGTCAGGTACTTCCTACAGTTAGGAAGCCAGAAGAACGATGGTTGATGTTCAGAAAGAGAGTTTTATTCATACAGAGCTAAATTTTAAAAGATCCCATTAGCTCTAAGTTTCTGAGATGTAGAGTCTCTTCTTATACTGTCCATACGGTAACTGTATGGACCCACTTTATTTTTTTTATTTTTTGGGGGGAGGAGCTGTTACTTCTGATTTAAAATGTTCAGTTGTCTCTGTGTAGTAGTAGAATGTTTTGGAGATTCTGGTAGGTCGGTGTCTGAACTATGTCTCCCAGATTGCTGCATATTCGTGGAAGGTACACAAATTTTTTTTGTTAATATGTATATTCAGAGTTTTAGTTTGAAAACCATGGTCATCGAATCAGTGTTGCCTAGCTCAATGCCTTGCTTCTTATGCCCTGAATCAGTTCTTGTCTGATGACTTTGAACATTGCACAATTCTCACTACACCTCCTGAAGCAATGAATGGAGACAAATTATGTATTTATTTTGAGTACAATTGTATTAAGTTCTGTCTTTTTTATATGGTTCTATATGATAACTGTATGGTTTTGGAATACTTCCTCTCCAGCCACATCAGACAATAGAATATGAGAGGGAGGCATTAATAAGGTGATATAATTAGATTCAGGGAAGTTTTGTTGTTTGGTCATTTGGACTGGCTTCACGCCAGCTGAGTTTAAAAGGCTAACTCCTTTTCAACTCAGCATATTAGCTTGAACTTGAAAGCTTTTTTTCGGTTTTTGTTGTATTTCCCCTTAGACTGATCAGTTTTTGACAGGTGAGAAAAGATATGTTAATCACTCAGTGTTTGACATATTGGGTGATTTATATTTTTTAATTATTGTTTAGATTTGGACTTGAAGAGAGAATGATCGGGAAAATTCCATGAAACAAAACAAAACAAAACAAACCGAGACCAGAAAAACCCCTCTTCCTTTGTTTACATCTCAATTTATCATTTTCTGTAATGCTTTTGTAATTCAGAAACGCAGCCTTCTTCAACATAACCTCCTGCCCTCCTCCTGCCCTCCGCTGGCCCCCAAATGTCATTGGATTCTATCCAATGGGAAGATATATGGGCTATGAGAAGTTAAAAAAAATGTGGCACCAGCTCTGCTGACTCCTTATATTCTTCTAAGTGGGCTTCAAGCCATCGTTGACATTTGTTTTTAAACATCCTGTAAGCCATGCCGTTTTATCAAATTAAATTAAAAGCACAATATATTCTCTTACAATGACAGAACCTGAGTCAGGACTTCCAAGTTTGTGTTATTATTATTATTTTGCTTTTTACAAAGGAATTAAATTTTTTTAAATTAAACCTGGCATTGTTGGTCTGCTGTGCCTACTTAATGCTAATAAAGTACATGCATACCTTCTGTGTGTGGGCTTGATTATTGTCACGGTAACAGTTCTCATCTTTCAATTCTCATCCTTTGAGCTTTGATTCAGAGGACACCTCCTCTGGGACCGCATCTCCTGAAACCTTCAACTGGAGTAAGGGGACTCAGCCTCTTCATTTTCTCGGAGGACACTTTGATTAGAGCATGCTCTGTGAAGACTTATTTACCTTTCTGCCTCCTCTCCAGGAGAGAGGGGCCTGCCTCCACTTATCTTGGTATATTTAACCCCAGTACAATGCCTACTGTAGAATATACCCTTGATACGTTGGTTGGTAAATGAACAAAATAACAGATAAAGGATAAGAGGGATTTGAATTTCCAAATTATAGAGTTCTTTTCTATTATGAAATTTTGTGGATCCTAAGTCATGGACAGCTCACAAACATCTGGTGAGTTTCTTGTTTCATAAGTGCCAATGCTGTAGAAGGGTTTTTTTCACATGTATTTCTGAAATGCTCTCTCGTTAATTGAGATTCTATGTTTTTTGCCCAATAGACAGACTACAGAAGCATAACGGGCAGGACTGGCTTACCCAGGGAGTGCTTGGTTGTCGGTGGCTCATTGTCAGTCAAAGGACATATAGGTCTATTTTCTCAGAGGTAGGTGATGTTTTCTTCCTTCAGGAAGACTGGTGATGATACCAAGTTGAGAGAGAGCCACTATGACAAGCCTCTGGGAGGCCCAGATTAGACTTCACAATTACATTGCTTACTTAGATAAATACACAAATGCAAATGAATAAAAGTCAATATGTTTAGGAATCAGAGCAGAGATGTAAAACATACTGCAGGCCCAGATAAGACATGTCTGTGTAATACTAATAAAAAATCTTCAGGCCCATTCCGTGAGTACAGGCTGCTGGTGAGTCAGCTCTGCCGATGGCACGTCTACCTGGTGGATGTTTTTCTGAAAACTCAGCCCTGGGATCCACATCAGCTGGGAGAGGGTATGTTGTGAGGCACCTGCTCTCAGCCCAGTCCTTACAGAGCACCACTGATCTGACCTAGTCCGCACTTGGTCAGATGGCTCCCCACTGAAGCAGGCTTTCCAAGCCCCCGTTTATGGGCTAGGATTTAGTCTGTCTCCCTAGTGCAAAAACACTTTTCTTTCAAGGAGTTGAAGACCAGGGAAACTATAATTTCTCACCTAAAATCACATCACTGTCACTGCCAATTTGCAGTCGGCCGTCAGGAGGAATCTCTCTGTTGACTACACCTCTGGCCAGAATTCTACTTGACTACTCTGTCTCATTTCCACATGCACTTTCAGAAATGCATGCAGAAAATTTGGAGGTTCTTAAAAAAAAGAGGTTCCTCCCCCTTCCCCAAGTGGTTAAAGGACTTAAAATTGTGAAAGGAACTAAGATTATTGAGTTTGAATAAGAAAAGTTTGGTAATTTATAGATTTCAGGTATTAATAAGTCTCTTTCTACAGTGGGTCACACTCCTACGTTAATCTGTCACCACTATCAATTGAATAAGAAAAAACACTACCTGGAAGCATCAGGGATTTTGGTGACTTTTTTTTTTTTTTTAATCCAGTCATGGACATTTAACACTGGCATGGGTTATGGGTGATCTTCGGAATGGAGAGAATTGATGATTCTCATTTATTCAGGTTGTAAATGTGATCTAAATCTAGAATTACAAAATTTTGAAGCTGGAAGAAACCTTGGGAATCTAACTCCTCATCTGGGCTGGAGCCAGTCCTCTGATTCTGTACTGGTGAGAGGGACTGAGAGATGAGTGGGAAAGCTTTTACCTCTTACACTTGCCAAAGTGTCTGAGCCAAAGCAAAACAAACAAATCAAACTCTTGGAATTGGAAGGTGTGGCAGTGATCTAGCTCAGTCCATCCCCAATTTGGAATGTTCTGTCCAGCCTTTGTGATGGATGCTAATCGCACTGTTTCATGAAAGCATGAAGGAGCCCCCTACTGACTAAGACCTGCTCTCACCTGGCCATTTCTACTTGTCAGAGTGTTTCCTTAGGTTTGACATCAGTTACTGCTCTGGAGTACACAATCATTGTTCCTAACATTGCCCTGTAGAGTTCCCTAAGATGAGCCTTATCTGTCTTTCACAAGAGAGCTTATTTGATATTAAAAGCAACTTTCATGTTGTTAAGTCTTCTGGCTATTCCCCACATGACATTGTTTCTGGGTCCTTCTCCAGCCCAGTAGCCTTCCTTTAAACCATGGTGATTGTCAAGTTCTTTGGAAAATGGAGAAGTGAGTAAAGGTACATGTTGGCTTACCTCTTTCCATCGAACTTCCAGCACCTTGAGCTTGGTTGCCTAAGTACTCCTGCTTTTCTCTTCTGCGTTCTCATGCTGACCCTTAAACTTTCAGGTCCTTCACTGATCCAGTCTTGTATCCCTTGATGTCCCTTGGCTGGGGGGGGTGGGGGGGGGGGTTACTGCTACTGCCATGATGCTTTTACTCCTCATGGCTTCCTTTTGAAATTCCCTTCCACTGTCATCTCCCGGTCCTGCAGCTTGAAGGTTCAAATACCTAACCTGCTCTATATGCAGAGCTTTCCAGAAAATCTGAATAGCAGATGCATTTTAGCAGTGACTTTCTGGAGGTGTTGCCTTCCTTTTACTTGCTTTTATATGTAATACAGACCAGTAATAAAGACAGCATGATAGCATGGTGATATTAGTGTGGTAATTGAGGACAGGCCAAGTCCCTTGTTTACTTTTCAAGTCGCACCATGAAGGCAGCTCAGCACCCTGCTTGCCCAGAGCCAAACTTGCCTTCTCTGCTTGCTCACTCTTCTGGGCACCTAGTCTTTGAAGGTTGTTGATAATATACAGCTCCTAAGGCCATTGAATTTGGCTAACCTAGTGAGTTCGATTGTAATTTGATACCTAGTTTAAGTTTCACGGAGGCCTAAAAGAGGCCAGTGCCTTCCAACTATGGTGTCACAACACATTTCTGTGTTACACTCAGCTGTGAGGTATTAACAGCTACTGACAACAACGTACAGAAGTTTGCAAATGACTTATTTTAAAATATCTATATATAAGCCAGGGTGGATTCCTGTTCAACCCTAAAATACTACGTTCGCTTGTATTCTGATGTTTTTCCTCATGCAGGAGAAGGGATGGAACTGTAGCTATCATGGTGGGCATCTTGCATAACGTACGGGCTTTTTGATCTTCTGATACACCGTTAATCACAGTGGAAATTGTACATTCTTATAGCCTATGGCAGTGTTTGCTCTATTCCAGTGGACATTTTTGAGGACAGTTTATTGCAATCTGGATTCATGCATGCTAGTGTATTATGTGAGTGAATGTCATGTGCATCTTGACAGAAAGGCTGACTTCTGCACTTAGAGAGTGTACCTTCATTAGCCAGATCTGCAGATTGGATAGATCTTGAAATATCCTGGGGTGATTTCAAAGTGCTTTATGCAGCCTGCTCTTTTCAAACATCTCCCACGGGCCATGGCCAAAATTCCATGAATTGTTATTTAGGATGAGCTTGGCCTTGGCCTTTGGGTAGTATTGAATTCAAGAAAAGTCCTGTGCTTTAGGAGACTTTTGAGAGTAAACTTTCATGTCTCCTTTTGAAGAAGAATGCCATGCCTCTTGCACCACTCAGTTTTCTCTCTGCTCCCTTCAAGTGTGATATAATTGTAATACCCTAGTTGGTAAATAGATTAAATAATCCATTATTGAGTATAAAATGACTGTTGAAAATATATTGTTTCCTTCACTTATCAGACCATTTTCCTACACATCCATCCTTCCATCCTGTCCATGCGTGCATCACTGCTTGCCTGGGTCTGTGCTGTGTTCTTGGGGCTTAAAGTAGGCAATCTCTGAAGGTTGCTATCTAGTGTGTGTGTGTGTGTGTGTGTGTGTGTGTGTGTGTGTGTGTGTGTGCGCGCGCGCGCGCGTAGTGGTGGTGGGGGCGGGGGAAGCAAATCACAACATAAGTGGTAATTACTTTAATAGCAGAAGATACTACATGCTGTGGAGGACAGTAAAGGAGTGATTCACTGTTTTTTATAGTTTGTACTTTAATTTTTTGGCAAAAATAAAGGGAAGCAATATTGTTTTTTTCCTGTGTCTTGTATATAAGCACAATGTTAGAGCATGGGCTCGTTTGTAAATATAGATGGAATAAAAGGAGCTACAAAAGGAGTGTTGAGTATTCATATGTGGAATTCTGTAGCTGTTACAGTTCACCTGTGAGCAAGGTGTATGAGAAAGAATCATGGTTTGTGGAATGTGGAAGAGGCTTTCAAAGTCAAGCCAACTAGTTCAACTATCTTCCGAAAAAAAAAAAAAAAAAAAAAAGGAAAACCACCTTCCTATTAAATGGTTAATAAGCCCTGCCGCCCCACCCCTGTAGAATATTTACAGTGATGAAGAAGCAGCATCAGAGTGTAGAAATAACATTGGTTTCCACTTTGATAAAATCTGCTTTTAAATCCTGCTTTCTCTATGTACCAGCTGTGTCTGTGGGGAGGTCATGTAACAACACTGAACCCATTTTGCTTACTGAAAAGTGGAACGGATAGTATTAATTTTTCAACTTTGCAAGACTATTGTAAACTATGAGAGGAATTGTATGTGAAATGCCTAGCTTACTGCCTGCCCCCCAAAAGACCTCAGTACATGCTAAGCATTGTGGGGATGGTGTGTTTTTTGTTCTGTTTTTGTTTTTTCATTGTTGGACAGCTCCTTTGAAAGCAAAGTTTTTTGCTTCTGGAAGTAACCTGCATTGAAGTATCCTACCCATTGTCAAATCCACTGTAGTGTGAGGGCCTCTGCCATTCCTCTGAGACTGGCAGAGGTCACCAGTGACTGTCCAGTTGCTGGCTTCTGTTGTATTTGACATAATGGGCCACCTCTTTTTTCTTGAAACATTGTCTTCATTGGCTTTTGTGGGCTTCCTCTTTGACCTGTTTGCCAGCTCCTCTGGACTGAATCCTGAATGTTGATGTTCCTTTTCTTTTTACAAGTTCTTCCATGCAGTTTCATAGCTTTACACGCATAGGATTGGTGACAGGTGTGTGCTGCTTGTAGGCTGATGAGTAACACATCTATATTTGAAACCTAGTTTTTTCCTCTGGAGCTTTCTCTCAAACCCTATACAGAACAGTTGCTGTAGATGGGTATGGTGAAAATCCAGTGGGGTATTTCTCCTGTGTTCCTTAGCCTGGCTGATGTTACCATCATCCATCCAATTAAACAAAGCTGTTATTCAGTTCAAGTTTTCTAAATGTTTCACGTAGTGCTACAATAGCTTCCCAACATTAGTCTTTTTGCTTTCAAACTTGTCCCTTCTCATAAATTAGTTTTCCCACTAGAGGGATCCTTTAAAAATGAACATCTGATTATGCTAATCCCATATGTGGTTGTTGATCTTCTTCTTACTGATTTGTAGGAACTCTTTATATATTGTAGAATTTGACCCCTATTGCATGAATTTTGAAAATACTTTTAATGTAGCATGTGTCACATTGTACTGAATTTAAGTCTTTTCAGTTGATGACAATATAAGTTCTTGAAAGCAGAGAGAACGTCTTTTTATTCAAAGTGTATTCTCAATGCTTCTCTGTGTTTGGTCTATACAAAGTTGATTAAACTAAACTGAACTACTTAAAAAATTTCGATACTTTCCATGGCTTTGTATTTGCTTTACCTCTGTAACATTCTTGCTCTCTATTGTGTCCCTCTTCTGCCTAAAGCTTCTCTGATCTTCTCAGGCATAGCTGTCTGTGATACTTCTTGTACTTTGTACACACAGTATGTCACAAACATTTGCAACAAAATTTTCTCTTTGTGAAATTAACCAGGACAAGGCCTTGTCCACTCATCTCCCCAGTGCTTAGCATGATGCCTAGCATATAATTAGTCATATTCTCCTCCCCCACCAGCAAACAAATTGACCAGAAATGATATACCTGTTCATCACAAAAGCATAATGACATCAGTACTTCCTTTTTTCCCCTTCCAATATCATACTTTTTTTTTTTTTTAATTGATATAGTTCAAGTTGGATTATTTTTCCTAGTACTCTTGACTTATCGAACACCTGACCCAGGTGTTCATGTAAATATATTAAGTCAAGTCTCCTCCACTCTGGATTTAGTAATTATTTTATACAATTCTACAAAGCACTACATTTAAAGGAATACCTCAAGTTTGATTTAATCTTGCTTACCTTGTCCTCTGGTTCTAGCCTTTTTAGATCTTTTAATTAAACATTTGGATTCTTTTGATTCTTCTTTTTAGTTATTTGCCCCAAATTATGTCCTAAGTAGATTTTCCTAGGCCTTTTACCTAAGGCTGACAACCAAATGAATTTTTGGAACCGGTCAATTTAGATGAGTGAGTACACAAATCTTTATTTTAGGTTCTACATATGTAACATGGGAAAAAATCCCACATATGTTAAGAAGCTTGTGGCCTCTGTACAAAAAAAAGGAAGTGCTTGTATAATTGGTTGTCCTTGATCTTTTCCTTACTTAATTAGTGTATTTTTCTATGACTGTACTTTGGAATGATAATTTTTTAAAAAAATTTCCAGTGCTTCTGCCTTCCCTGAGATTTATTTTAGTCTTTCATCATTTTAGGCAGTAGAAGAATGAATTTTCCAGGGATAATGATTAAAAAGTTGGTGTATTTATTGCTAGTATATGTTTTGTAATGCATTTCACACAATTATATTTGAAGGGAATACTTCAACTTGTCAGCTACTTTGCTTCTTCTTCATAGGATCTTAACATAAATAATACAGTGCCTTTACTTATTTTTGAGATTTCTGTTCTAAAAATGTTAATAATATTAATGCATATGCTTTGCATATGCATTACATAATTTTATCCTTCCAATAACTCTGAAGCTAGGGGAGAGGCAGTGCCTTTTGAAGGTCACACAGCAAATAAATGTTGGAGCAGGTACAGTAAAACCTTGGTTTGCAAGCATAATTAGTTCTGGAAACATGCTTGTAATGCAAAGCACTTGTATATCAAAGCGAGTTTCCCCATAAGAAATAATGGAAACTCAGATCATTCGTTCCATGATCCCAAAATATTCATATAAAAGTGATTACAGTACTGTAACATCATATAAAATAATAAAATACAAAATATAAAGAAAAATAAACAAATTAACTTGCACTTACCTTTGAAAACCTTCCTGGCTAGTGTGAGGGAGACAAGAGAAAGGAGGTTACTGTGTAGGACGACTTTCACTATCACTAATGGAATCACTGATGTCTGTTAGCTCAGTGGAATCTTTTTCTGCATGGGGGCTATTGTATACACTCTCACGGATGTTGACTGCAGTATGCTATTAATAAACTCTTGTCATATACTGTATTTAACATAACTGACAATTAGCAGAGGAAGGGTCTATATCTGCAGGCAGCCTGACCTAGAATGAAGCAAAGCATTCCTGAGCCTACTCCTGTATGGAAAAGCAAAGGACTGTCCATAGGTGCTTTGAAGTGACAAGAAATACACTAATGTCAGTTGTGGGCACCTTCCAACATTCTGAAAGATCACTGATTTCTGCCAAACATCGTGGCTTGAGACAGAGCATCCGAGCATGGGAGACCATCACCCCCAATCCTTCAGTGAGGTGGCAGGGGAGAGAAGAACTGTTGGCTCAGTTGTGATCTGTGATCGTGTGACATTTGCCGTCACATACTGCTTGTATTGCAAGATGTTGCTCATTTATCAAGTTAAAATTTATTAGAGATGTCATGTGGAATATTCGTAGAACAAGTTACTCGCAATCAAAGGTTTTACTGTATTTAGATTCCAACAGTCTCATCTCGAGATCCTGGGCTTTTCCTACCATAACACTAAGTTGAAGGACACATTAGACCAAATTCATTAGGTAGCATCTATGAATTGATAGAAAATAGGCATTTGTTTTTATCTAAAATATTATCACTCCTGGAAGTCATTTGAGTAGATTGTCATTGGCTTTTGTATAGCACACAAGTGCTAGAGAAAAATGTGTCATTTCTGTGGGGCAAGTACTTCTGTTTCCTTTTTAGAAATACATAGCCAGGGCACACAAACAATGGGACTAGAGTGTAAACTAGGCCTTACTTGGCCTTACTGACTTAATCATGGTGTTACAGGACAAACTAATCTAAAACATAAAAGGAAAAAAAAAATCTAGTGCTAGCTGTTGTATATTCTGCTGGACTTTGTTTTAGAGACTTTGCTTCTTTATATTCATTTTCATATTTTTGTCACTAAAGCAAATAAAGGAAGCCACACATAGCTAAAGCGAAAGCCACTTCAAGGAGACGTCACATGAAACATTTTGAGGGGGGAGTTATGTGGTTTCATTGTGACATTTTAGATGCAAATGCAAATTGTTTTGAGATCAGAATTTTTCATTTACCACTTAGAACTCTGCTGTTCTATGACGAATGTTTGGCAGTAGCCTAGTCGACACTTTTTGAACTGATGTTGTGATTATTTAAAAGAGCGCGTGATGATTCAGTTTCTGAATTTTGATGCCTCTCTGAGGCAGGTGATTAAATACATTTATTTCTTTGTTCACATGACTGCTAAGCACATTTCTGATCCAACAGAACCTGGTTGGACTGATGTTGACAAGTCCTTCAGTTGAAGTAGTTACAGGTCACAGGCTCAGAAGATTTGGCCCCTTGCCTTGATTCCCTGAGTCTGTAAATTCAGGGAGCTTTAATTTCATCCTGAGACGTCTGGCTTTCCCTTGCTTCATGACCAACACCTCTATATGTGGGAAAATTTCTTCCCTGCCGGAATCAGCTTGGGTTCATATTTTCTTTTCCTCTCCTTATCCCCGTGTGGTATTTTTGTGAACCTTGGACTTCAAATATGACCTTTATTTGGTGGCTGTTTACAGGTGTACATTAACACATAGAAGAAAAATTTTGAAATGACTACAGTTCTTAAATAGGAGTACAACTAGGGTGTTTCATTGACAGTTCTTGTTTTGTTAATTTATATATATTGAAATGTAAGGTATTTTAGGGCCTTGGAAAAACAAAATATACATTACAACTTTTCGGCTGTGTGTGTTTATCTTAATCCTTGGCCTAAACCTTGCCTGAAATAAGCTTTACCTTTTAAGGAAATTGACACTGAGATATGATTATGCCTGGTGAATTATAGTACACATAGATATTTTGAATGTTACTGTTAAAGGAAAAAAATATCAGGTATGTCTGTATTTAAAAAAGAGTATCTAAGTAAAATAACCAATGACTAAGCATTCCATTTGTGCCTTATATGAACAATGTGAGCAAATATGAAAGAAACCTGTAAGAAATATGTTTTTTTTTAAATATCGCTTTCATTTGTATCCTAGGAGTGAAATTATGAAGTAGAAGATTAACATAGGAAGTGCCTCTTTTCGGAATTCCCCTATGGTATAAATACAACTTCTGAACTCACTTCACTATTTTTGCCCTTTCTAGAACTAATGAAGGAGGCTGACATATTTGTAGTGTATTCCAAATTTCAGAGATTTTTCTGATGGAGGAGAGGCATGTCCCTCGGAGTCACAATATTTGATGACAACTTAATTGTAATGGACACAAGCGAGACTCCATATTGCCTTGCTTCTACACATTCTTAAAAAATGGAAATTTGCATAAATTGTCTTCAGTGCACACTATTTTTAATGATTTTTCCCTTTCACTCTTAGACTAAACTATGTATTACGAAATTGTGCACTTCTGTGCAAAGTTTCAAACTTTATGAGTTTTTGTGAATGATTGCTTTCTGCAGCGATGGAATTGTTTCCAATAATGGATATTTTTAAATGATTCTGTAATCATATTATAATTATGTCACAGGTAATAAAGGTACCATCTGTTCTTATTTGAACTTCTGTCCTATGAAGAGATAGCACCAGAAGTGATATTTTGCTTTTGATTTGGCATGTATTCAAGACATTACTTTCCTCCCATACTGTTATCCCCAGCCACTGTTCAGAGAATTTCGTAAGTGAAGGGAGTGAAGGGGAGGAAAAGCCATGTTACACGTAGGCAGGGCAATAGTGAAGCAGTTAGAAATGGTGTCTGTCTATAGGTCATCCTTGGTTGACTTGTATTGTAATGCAGGAAACCTTTTTATGCATTTATCTCCAGACATGGCATTCTGGAGAGCTCATTACATGCTACTTGTTGCTGTTTCTGATGGAATCTAGAAAGAGGTCATAGAAAGGACTGGGATGGCAGGGTGATGGCAGACCCTCTTCGGTCTTCATAGACCCACCTGTTTCTGCTTTAGAAACATTTTACCATTCTTTTTGCGTCTCCTTAAATTGATCCATTGGGTTAAAATTACATTTATCTTTAAATGTGACCTGAATGGTGTCAGCTATTTTTTTTTTTTAAATTTAATGTTTATGCATTCCTGAGAGAGAGAGAGAGAGAGAGCACAAGCTGGGGAGGGGCAGAGAGGGAGACACAGAATCCAAAGCAGGCTCCAGGCTCTGAGCTGTCAGCACAAATCCCAACATGGGGTTCAAACTCAACGAACAGCGAGATCATGACCGGAGCCGAAGTTGGGCACTTAACCGACTGAGCCACCCAGTAGCCCCTAGTTGTTGTTGTTTTTCTTTTTTAAAAAGATGCTGTTTCCTTTCATCCTTGTAGTCATCCTTGTGAGGTAGTTAAGTAGTTAATATGGCAGCCCGTTCCACTGCAGAGGAGACTGTGCGTCAGAGAACTTATTTCTTGATCTTTACAGAGCTAATCAGTAGTGAAGCTGAGATCCAAAGCCAGAACATTTAAAAATTATTTTGAAGAATTTTCAAGCATACATAAAAGTTGAGAGAAGAGAGCAATAAACCTCCATGTACCTATCCCCTAGTTCAAGCATTGAGGTACCAAATTTCACAACATTTGGCTTATGTATACCTTTTTGCTTTTTCTTTCCTGAAGTATTTTAAAGCTGATCCCAGATAATTGCGTTCTCGGTAGTGCACATTTCAACTCTAGAGCAAACGTTTCATTTCTATACCAAATGTTCTAGGTATAGGAGAGAATGACATAATACAAAGACTGTGTAGAGGCCCTACTTTTATCCAGAAGACAAGTTATATATCTGTGTTCAGTGTTTTTGATATGGGTGGTCATCCTTTGCTACTCAGTTTTTAATAAGATAGTGATGAAACAGGTGATACTTATTGAGTCCTGATTCTGGGCTAGGAGCAGCCCTTCATGTCTCATGCATATTAGCTCATTTAGTTCACGGGAGCCCCGTGTTATATAATCATTTCCTGTGGGTTCAAGTTGCTTTTTAAAATTAATTATCTTTGTACATAGAAGTAAAATATACTACATTGCCTTAAATTGTAATATCTTCTCTACTCCTTCTTACCTTTAATACTAATTATAACAATGTATTAATGGAGAGCTAGCTGATGCTCAAAAGTGTGGTCCATAGACCAGGAGCATCTGCATTGCCTGGGAGCGTCTCAGGCCAAACCCCAGGACTTTTGAATTAGAATCTGCATTTTGAATAAGATCCTTAGCTGATGTATATGTATATTAAGCTTGACAAGCCCTAGGTGGCACTTAAATAGTGCCTCCCAAGTGTGACTGCACATGCCAGTCACCTGGAAAACTTTTAAAGCTGTCAGTGCTCAGTCCTATCCCTGACCAATTGAATGAGATTCTCTAGGTGAGGGCCTGGTGTCACTGTTTAAAAAAGTCTCCCAGGTGACTCTTAAGTTGTTAGGCCGGGCTTTAAAATGCCCTGGTTTAATAGAACTAGAGTATCTTTCCATTGTGTTTCAGCTACTTTGAACAAAAAAGTAGCTCATCTTTTCATCAAAAGTAGCTCATGATTTTCATCTTGCAAATCATGTATTGAAAATGATACCCTCGATATAAATGAGAATTGAAGATAAAAGAAATTCTGGACTTACACTTAATAACTTAATGTTATTAATAGCAGTCTTACTATTAGAAATATTGCATACCTAAAGAGAAAAGGTGGCCTATAAATGAAAGCATAGACCCTTGTCCTAATGTTTTCAACATTTGAGAGATTCTTCAGGTTAAAGCGGGATTTTTGTTCAGGCAAATTGGGTCTCTGGATCAAGGACACGAGATATTCAGACATATATTCTGACTCCATTTATTCCTTATTATGTTGGGTAAATGGGTTAATCAGCCTACCTTTGACGGAAAGGGAGACAGGTAACACTTATCACACGGACACAATTAACCTTAGTTTGTTGAAATACCTTAAATTCCTTGAATAAGAGGCACTGAAGAAAGTCAGACTTTCGTCTTTAAAGTAATTGCTTTCCCAAGCCCTGTAGTAGCACGTTTGCGTATTTTTAAAGCTACTCATTAGATTAGTAGCATTTTATGGTTTGGCTTCATCGGAGGAATGGCTTTAGACATGGAGGAAATGTGGCAGACAGATTAGGAGACCAGCACAGTAGGCCTGGAGACACTGGAATATTAGAACCATCAAATGTGGATACTTCAAGGGAGCGAAAGACTACATTTTAGCCCAGTGCCTTTATTTCACAGATGACCAAATTGTGGCAGAATTGTGAGTTTTTAGGGTCTTAGAGAGAAATGCATGTTCTATTTTTATTTATTTTTGATAGTTTTTCGTTAATCAAATACACTGTGTGCTTATATGTACACACGTATGACAAGTGTACCAAAAATAATGTAACAGCAACATTGAAATTGTTCTACAACAAAATATTTTTGTATCTTTTTGTATCTCTTTCTTCAAAGTTGTGATATCAACTAAATATGTTCTTTATCTCATGCATTTGGAATAGACTACGGTATCTATTTTTTATGGGCAAGATTAGGCATGTTTTTGTTGGCCTGGGAAAAGTTGCTATGTGAAGAGAGTGACTGTTATATTATTTATTTAACATTTAACCTGAAAGTCAAAATGTGTTCAAAAGAGCTCATTTGACAAGGGTTCTGAGTCAGAAGTATTAAAGGACAAATGAAACAAGGATTTCTTATTCTTAATCAGGGTTGGGGGAAAGGGCCAACCTTCTGCAGGGGAAATGACTATAAATGGGCTTTGCAGTTAAGACATCCTCTGTTGCAACAGCTGCCTTTCTGGTTGGCCTGGTTTTCCCCTTTCTTCACAGAGTATTGCTGCTAAAAACACCTTTCTGTTGGCTCTTGAACTCTGCCATTTGACTCTTCAGTTTTCTCTTGTTTCCTGCATGAAATTACATTTTCTTGCTTTGACTTGTGAAGCTTTGTGCAGCCTTGGAAGCAAGCTGCTTGCCTTTGTTTTCGTTTTGCTATTCCCATCTTGGGGGCTAGCTCACTAGTACTTGGTATCCTTGGAAGGGTTCCCTCATTTTCACGCCAGATGACAACAACAAATGATCCCAGCTCCTTGGTCCTTTTATAGCTAGCTTCTTTGGGAAGAAAATTTAGAGAAAGAAAATTAAAAATAAATTGTATTCAACACTGAAGATAGAATGACATTCACGCCCACTGATGGACTTTTTGGTCCCTGCTGATATTTTTAAGCCCGTAGGCTAAGGATTGTTTTTCCTTGCTTTAGTGATGTAATAATGCTGCCAAAGTAACACCCAACACTCATTTACCTATGAAATACTCTTGTGTGTGTTTGGCTTTTTTTTTTTTTTTCCAAATAAATACATCTGGTTTCTGAACTATACTTTTTTTTTTTAATGTAATTATTTTAAGTCAGTTGTACTAACAGATTCGTGTTTCTGCTTTTTTAATTCCAAGTGATAAATGCATAAAAAGGAAATGTGTGTGGACATGTCTATCTCCATAACTGTGCTGTCCTGGGTTTGTTTATAGGCATTATCATTTGTAACATATGGGTGAGAAAACGGAATCACAGTTTTGGATAGCAAGGATCACTGGTGGACATAGAAGACCAATCATGTGTACTGTATAAGAGTCGTTTTGATAGCAAATAACATAAATCTCATTAAAATAGCTTGTCTTGTAAGTGGAAGTCCAAGGGATGGATTTGGCTTCCACACACATTGGGATTCTCCTCCTTACCCCTCTGTGATGCTTTCCTCTTCACTGTCTTTAAAAGGATGCAGGCGTTTTCTATGTTGGAGGAAAGATACCCACCAGGAAATCCAGACTTATATGGTCTTTCACTAGAGAACTCAGAATAAGCCTAATCCAGCATACATCAAAATCCATATGCTCCCTCAAAAAAGATTCTGATGAGATCCTATGCCTATCCCCTTTGGATCAGTCTTTGTGTCCAATGTCTGCCTATTTATGAAGTAATGGCAGCCTAATTATAAATTAGAATATTGCTTGTTGACCCCAAGATTAGAATGAAGGAATAGCTGTGACGTGTTATGTTTTGGTCAAGTTCTTGTAGCCTGAAACACTGCCTTTTTTCCACTAAATGTATATTTCTTTCCAAGGATCATGACCAGTCACGTAGAATCTGAGCCCTCTCCACTGCAGGAAACACAGTGAAAATCTTTTTCTAAATACGACATTGAGATATTCTGTGGCAGTGCTGATCTGTTTTCAAAACATCTTCGTTTAGCACCTTTACTGTTTTAATATCAATATACTTTGTAAGTGAACAAGTTTTAATTGATTACCTTTCAGGGTAGCTGTTTTGGGAATATCTATATGATTCCATATAAGGGAATGCCTCCCTGATACTAATGTATAATCTCAAGTGTAAACTTTTTAAATCACATTTGGAATAGGTTACTTTTGGATTTGTTGTTTTATGTACTACAAATACTGTATGTGTAAATTTTCAGTAGTTTCTGTAAGACAGAATACTATTTCCTGATTGTGTTCTTAGGTTTGATGGTTTTTGTGTAGTTTTGAAAAAAAAAAAAAGACTAGTTCACACAACTTGTAGCTGGTCTAGAAATTTGTTGAAATTAATGAATACTAAATGGATGCTTATGAGTGTGCGTTACTCTTACATGGGGCGCCCCTACTAATTAGCCTGTCCTTGGAGACATGCCAAATAGCTAAATATCAGTGGGCAGACTATCACCTTAGTCACTTTTTAAATAACATATCATTAGCTTTTAAAAATGATAATGTAATTTGTTCCTCATTCTTTTTAAGGAAAACCCATTATTGAAGGAGGGTAAGATAACTTTCTCTTCTGGTCTTCCTTTTTAAGTCAGGCAACTTTTTTCAATCCAATATTGTTCTGAGACAGAATTCTTTGCTTACAAAAGCTTAGTAGTTCATAAGTTCTCTCAATGTGTGTCTGCTTTTAAAATAATTTTTCTTCTTTCATTATGTTCTCATTTGCTACCGGTTATTTGTGTGTGTGTGTGTGTGTGTGTGTGTGTGTGTGTGTGTGTGTGTGTTTGTTTTACTTTTCAGTCAAGAAAAGTAAAGTTCAGTCAAGAAAAGTTGCTTGTCAGCAGACAGGGACCTAGGATACATTGAGAGGTGTGGAAGCATGTGTAGAAAAAATTAGCCATATAGAGGTTTTAGAAAAAGTGAGAATCTCCAAACAAGTAATTGTGCATTTCTTAGATTTGAGGTCCTTCCATGCAAAGTTGCATGCAAGTGGTAATGTCTAGTGGACAGAACTTTGGACTATTAGAATTCTTTGGGAATTTATAGTGGGTTTTATATTCCTACTGAAAACAGAACATGCTGACTATTAAGTTATACTCAAGCATAAGGTCTTAGACCCTAACTTTAAGAGCACTATCAAATCTTAAACTGTCTTCTAATGACTCTGTTGCTGGAAGACATCTATTATATTTCCCTTCTTGGCATCTACTTCATAAACTTGTGTTACTGTTGGGTACTGAATATACAAACAGAGCAATTACTGCTGTATATATACACAACCCTAAAAATAAAATTTTTATAAGCCTAGTAATTTTAAGAAAGCTCTGAGGTTAATGATTTATTTTAAGATTGGTTGGGTAAGTATGATGCCTACCTTTTACCAAGGTTGCCTAAATCTAAGCACATCATTAATGAAGCCTATTTGCTCACCACTTCTATGATTCCTTTCAAAAATATTTCATTATATAAGGATTTTCTTTCAGGGAAAATTATTTTTACACTAAAAAATATTTAATAGTTGAAATTCCTTTTCTTAAGTATGTTGTAAACTTATTTAAGAGGAATAATTTAGGGGCGCTGGGGTGGCTCAGTTGGTTAAGAGCCCAGCTCTTAGTTTCGCCTCAGGTCATGATCTCACGGTTTGTGAGTTCAAGCCCCACATCAGGCTCTGCGCAGACAGTGTGGAGCCTGCTTGGCATTCTCTTTCTCGTCCTCTGTCTCTGCCTCTCCTGCACTCTCTCTCTCTCAATCTCTCTCCAAATAAATAAATAAACTTAAAAAAAAAATTAGTTGGGACTGCGGTTTTCTGAAGCCAGGCGCTTTATAAACAGATGGTAGTAGGTTACTTCAGTAGTTGAAATGTTTTCATCCCATTCCATGGTTTAAATTTTTCTGAATCCATTTCTTACAAATACAAATTCAATATTCTAAAGCATGCATGTATGCTATTACGTTTAGTGGGCGATTTACATTCCAAAATGGCTTTGATGTGTTATTTACCTACAATACGCTTATATTGGAAAGTGAGAAATGGTAATAGGTAACACTTGTTGAGTAGTTATATGTATTGAATATTATTCCAACCTATTTTTCATGGAGTAATTTTATTTTCAGAACAACTGTAAGAGGTAGGTACTGTTATTATCCCCATTTTACAGATAAAGAAATTGAGTCACTTGCCCAACGCCACACAGTTTGTAAATGTTGACATTGAGATCTTAACCTAGAGACTGTGGTTCCAAAGCCCAATGTCTGACTATTATACATCATGCCTCTCAAAGGAGTGTGAGAATACTGGATTGTCGTCAAGGATATTATTAGGTGGACCTAAATCAGTTGATTAAGATTCTCTGATTTTGAAAAAAGTGGACAGGGGCGCCTGGGTGGCGCAGTCGGTTAAGCGTCCGACTTCAGCCAGGTCACGATCTTGCGGTCCGTGAGTTCGAGCCCCGCGTCAGGCTCTGGGCTGATGGCTCGGAGCCTGGAGCCTGTTTCCGGTTCTGTGTCTCCCTCTCTCTCTGCCCCTCCCCCATTCATGCTCTGTCTCTCTCTGTCCCAAAAATAAATTAAAAACGTTGAAAAAAAAAAAATTAAAAAAAAAAAAAAAAAAAGAAAAAAGTGGACAAATAATATTTCCAGTATCCAAATAATATTTGATGTGGTGAGTAATATCATTATATCATGTATATTTCAATATGATGGTATTTCTGTGTTTAATTTTGAGCCACAATCCTTGGAAATCTATTGTAAAGAATGACAAAATACGCTTACATTTTAGCATAGAATGGAACCATATAAAGAGAATTGTAGAGGCAGGGAAGATTTGGTCTAGCATTTTAAGATTGTGGTGATATAGGGGAATTCATTTATCTGCTAACTTTTCACAAATACATGAAATTTAAGGAAAAATTTTACTGTCTTGATTGTGGATTGAATTAGTAGAGAGTACATCACCTTACAATTAAAGGAGTTGAAGGGTTGTGTGTGTATGCTTGTGTGCATGTATGTGTTGGGAATGCTGGGACACACAGCCCTGGGACCATGTTTAAGGGACAGCACATGATCTAGTTTTATTTCACTGAGGACTGTTTGGCTGGCTCTGTTTCCCTGAGTGCAGCCAGACTGATTATAGAAAGTGATTGTGGGAAGTCAGGAAGGTTTCTGAGACAGTAGATGGTAGGGTAAATGCCACGAGGAGTGGAACATTAAGGAAAAAAAAAATTACAGAGAATTTCAAAGACATTTGTTGTATGTGAAATGACTCCTTTTTCTATCTTCCCAGAAAACTTTTTGGGGGCACCTGGGTGGCTCAGTTTTTGAGCACCTGACTCTAGATTTAGGGTCAGGTCATGATCTCTAGGTTTGTGAGTTTTAGTCCCATTCAGGTTCTGTGAGAGCTTAGAGCCTGCTTGGAATTCTCTCTCTCTCTCTCTCTCTCTCTCTCTCTCTCTCTCTCTCTCTCTCTCTCTCCCCCCACCCCTTCTCTTTCTCTAGCACATTCTCTCCCTGCCCCTCACCCATTCTCTCACTGCCTCTCAAAATAAATAAATACACTTAAAAAAGTGATTTGGGGGAGGGAGGGGGGTTAGTGCTCTTGAAGTTATGTTTGTGATTTTCCCAAATGCTTCATCATCAGGGACTAAGGAAGTGCACTCACATTCAAGTTTCAGATGTACAAATTTCCTGATAGTGTTTTTAAATAGTAATGTAACAGTAACATGTTTGAGGATAGTTGTAAATCTGTATGAGTGCTTGGGTCTAGATGCTTCAATTATTGAAGCACCTTTCAGATTCGATTCCGTATCAACATTTCCATTTTCTTCTATGTTCTCTAGTTGGTTATTTGTTCACAACCTCTGGATGTGAGAAGAATTTTAGACTATGAGGGACCATTTAAATTCCATGACACCCTCACTTGGTAGAATTTGTCATCTAATCCAGTGTTCTGTATTCTAACCCAGGGAAAAGATTTCTTTTCTCCCTAGTTTCCTCCAAATATTCATTATTACCTTCCATTCTAGTAATAATGAAACTCTGGTTTTTAGTTGAGCATCTTGCTGCCCAGTCTCCTTTTTAGTTAGGTGAGTGCATGAGACTAAGTTCTCTCTAGTAGGAAGAAGTTGGAGTATTGAGTGTTGCTCTGAGATACACCCTTAAAAAGAGGGGTAACACATCCCCCCCTGCACCCCCATTCCTCATCCTGCTTCCTGGAACTCAGCTGTAATGGCTGGAGCTCTGACAGCCATTTGGGATGAGAATCATACTCTAGAAAATACCGAGTAGTGAGCTGAAAGGAGTCTGGGTCCTTGATGACTTTGTGGAATTGCCATTACTAAGTCTGGATTACCCAGTTTGATTTATTTGCTATGAGAGAGACTTCAACTTCTATCTTATTTAAGTCATTGTTATTTTGGGTTTGTCACATGCAGCTGAATCTAATTCTAGCACATATAATTCCCTTTCCATACAAAAAAGTCAGTGAATAGGATCTTTTTTGGATACTTTATTAGCTTTATTCTCATGGGCATATTTCTGCATCCTAAATGAGAGCCTCTGATTCCCACATCTAAATGTTAGTGAATAATCAGAAGCAGCAACGTACATATAAGGAGAAGAGCATGAACTCTACTTCAAATTCTAATTGTGTGATCTTAGGTTAATTATTTAACCACATTGACAGTTTCCTTTCCTGTAAAGCTAAGGTTGTAGTGTTTTGCCAAAGATTATTATTGAATAAAATATAAATACTTGGCTCAAAATTTAGCACATACAGTTGTTAATCCCTATTATTCCATTATATTAACGATCTGAGATCATTTCAAATGGCATTTTCCTCTAATGGCATTGAGGAAATTAAGAAGGCAGAAAATGAAACATGTTGAGATTATTAGGAAAAAAATGAAGGAAACTTAGACCAGTAGGAGGGTCTCCACTAAAGGATGGTCATAGAAGCCTACAGACAAAAAGGTGATAGATAACAAGAATTCAGCAGGATGGGAAACAAAAATTGGCTTTTTAGGACTCAGTATTTCTGTCTTAAGGCTAATTTGGGGATTTATATATGGAGAATAGTCACTTAATGATATAAGTGAATAATTCTCTCACTAAGTAGGATTGCGAGGTTTAAATGAGAAATCAAATGAAGAACTAGTTGTTTCTAATTATTAAAAAAAAAAACACAAATAAAATACAGCTGACCCATGAACAGTGCAGGGGTTAGGAGTGCTGACCTACCACGTGGTCAAAATTGGCAAATAGGGGTATCTGGGTGGCTCAGTTGGTTGAGCATCTAACTTCCGCTCAGGTCATGATCTCACAGTCTGTGAGTTCAAGCCCCATGTTGAGCTCTGTGCTGACAGCTCAGAGCCTGGAGCCTGCTTCAGATTCTGTGTCTCCCTCTCCTCTCTGCCCCTCCCCCAGTCAGGCTTTCCCTCTGTCTCTCTCTCTCTCAAATAAATAAATAAATAAATAAACTTAAAATAATTGAAAAAAATCGGCAAATAACTTTTGACTCCCCCAAAACTTAACTACTAATAGCCTAGTGTTGACCGGAATCCTTACTAAGAACATAAATAGTCTATTACCACATATTTTGTGTATCATATATATTACATACTGTGTTCTCATAATAAAGTAAGCTAGAGAAAAAAATGTCCCTAAGAAAGTCATAAGGACTATAAACTATATTTATAGTCCTGTACTGTATTTATTGAAAAAAAAATCCACGTATAAGTGGACCCATGCATTTCACACCTGGGTTGTTCAAGGGCCAACTGTGTATTGTCCGGCTGCAGAGAAGTTTTTATAACAGAGGAGTAAGCAATGACCCTTATAATGAAGGGAGGTGGCCATTCAGATAAACTTAAAGAAATAGATTGGAGGAATATTTGTATTTTGCTTCTAATCTCTTGTTTGTGGTTCAAGTGAAAAATGTAGAAAGCATGTCCTAGGGATTACTTTGATTCTTACAGTCTATTGAGTTAGATATTTCTTATTAAAATATTTAAAATGATAAATGGCGACAAGGGTATTATAATGCCATTCCATGTAGTTTTCCCAGCAGAGCAACAAGCAACGTACGAGTTACCATTTTGAAAATGAGATCTTCTGGTCACTTGGCTGGTAATATCTTCCTAATTAAAACGTGATACATTAGAAGCCTAATTGCAAAACTCATTCTTTAAAGTCAACATATGTTGAAATATGCACGGTAGTGTTGTTGATACAATTGTTGGATAGTGTAATGCAAACAAACGTATTTTCGCAAATATCTGATTCCCTTCAGTTTCTGGATTGTGTCCCAGTTTTAAATGTAGGGTAGATGATGAAATTGCTGGGCATTAAATGCATGTAAAAATTGCAAATGCATTCTATTTTTCTCTCACAATTACTTGACAGCCTCAGACTATTTTTTCCTGTTGGACAGTAATGACTCTATTCTCCTAGTGTTTATCCCTCAAGTGAAGTGCTTCTTAGAATAGGATCAGTTCTCCCACTTTTCGTGTGTTCATTAATCAGCTCCAGTTGACATTTAATTATTCCAACCTTCATATTCACAGCCATTTAAAAGTTAAGCTTAATAGAGTTTTAAAAAATCCAAACAAGGTGTGTCTTATTTAATTTTATTTTCACTTAAAATTCTATTGCTAAAAAAGCCAGCATAGCCATTTGCTTATCATAAATCATGCCTTCTTTTAGGAATTTTAAAGGTCTGTTTAATGGGACTCCTGAGTAGACAGCTGTACAGTCTGAATTACCTTAGATTCAAAACATTTCAGATGTAGGGTTCTACCAACACGAGTGCTGATCTCCACACGTATTGAAAGAGGTTGGTTAGGGCTGGGATGCAGTCTTGCAACACAAAACAGAACATAAACTGAAATTAAGACAGTCTTGTATAAAATCTCCATGTCTGCCATGTTGGCAGATGTCAGCTGTACAAATAAGAACATTAATTTGGAACTTCTGAAAATGACCCTTCTAACATGTAATGTATCTTGGACAAGAAGATGATTCTCCTATTGCTTTAAGTCAGAATCTCATTGGTATGTCCCAGAGATTAATTCTATATATTGGATCCTCTAAGAACTCAGAATTTCTTGGTATTAAAAGCTAAAAGAGAGATATTTATAATAGAAAAAATGAATTTCCACTCATCTGATCTTTTGTAAATAAATGATGTAGCTTCAGGAAAATGCAAGAATTTGAAAGGTCTAGGGTGAAGGATTTAGTTAGATAGGAAGAGAAGGAAAGGAGAAATAAACTTTTGAAAATGTATTGGAATAACTTGCCTTATATTTTGGTTTACATTTCCAAAGCGCTTTTTGTGCATTTATTTTGTCTTTTGCATCCAAAATGTTAATATGTCAAGGACATTGTTTTTTGTTTTTTGTTTTTTTTTCCTGTGACTGTCTTTTTAATGTTTGTAATGTTGTTGCCTGGTACAGTGCTGGGCAGAAAGCTCTTATGCTCACTTGTTACATGTTTTGATTGTCTTTTATGCATTCTGTTCTTTGTTATTTGTCCCTGTAGTATTAATCTACAGTTTCTTTTTAAAAGCTGTAATTAAAGATTACTTGAAATTTCTTCAGAAAATGCAGCTTAATTTTTCCAAACAAAATTTTACCAAAGAGGTATTTTATTTTTTTTTTCATTTCATACGAACTCTCTGTACATTAATTAAGTGAATGGTCGTTCATCCAATATAACAACAAAATAATTCATAAATTTTAGTTCTATAATAATGTAAAAATAGAATTGTAGATAACTTTATTTCAGACATTTGCTTTTCCTTTTTAGATAAAATCTCTTCTCTAGGGTGAATTCTTTTATTAACTGTTTATTCACTAGATGATATTTGATAAGTTCTATATTTCTTTTGTATGTCTCATATCACATAAGTTTAAGTTACAAGTATAAACTTACCATGAAAATGAAATTGAATTATAAAGATCCATGTTACATAATTGCAATATTTGCATTACACGTAAGTATGCTATATAGATTTTTATCTCCTTTATCATGTGTTTAATTCAAGAGTGTAGTTTAAATCAAAATTCTGTGTGATCATTTTATACTTTTCTCATTCACTTCTGCTTATCTTTTTTACCTGCTTATAGATTAAATGAGATGGTAGCTGTGTGAGCTACCGAGAATGGTTGGTAGATTAGGCATTCATTAAGTGTCAGCTATTATTTTAATATTTTAATGTCATGTAGTGATATATATATAAATCTAATGTAAATATAATATAAATATAAGTAAATATAAATACATATATACATATATATATATGTATATATATATATATATATACATATATATATATAAAACAAAGCACACTGCCTTGTTACACCCTAGGCACCCAACAAACTTTAATTTTCTTTCTCCTAAGACAGAGAAGAAAAACATGACAGGAATATAATACAGCAAAATTAAATACATAGCACTGTACTTTCATAATTTTAAAACAGCATACACTGATCTCTTAGAATTTTAGCTATACTTGGATTCATTGGCAAATATGAAATCCTGAATTGATGGATTATCTGTTTCATTTCTATGATTTATTTAACATAGTGAGAATTGACTAATTCTTGATTTTTAAATGAGTCTCCTTTCATAAAACTTAATTTTTTTTTTTGGTGATTTTAATCTTTGCTTAAAAAAAGATTTTAGCATTTCTCACTATTCCATTTAGTTTTAATTAAATTTTCTACTCCTGTCTTTAGGATGATGAATTTCAAGTAATTTGCTGTTCCATCTCAAATACATTGATATGAATTGTATCTTGCCAAGTAAATTTATAACTTTTATTTAATTCGAACAAGATCCATGATTCAAAAACGTTTAGGTATGCTTTTACTGTGCTGAATGTTGTCATAGACTTTATATATTATTCCCAAGTAGTTTTGTTTGATTGAAGTAAATCATGTTAATTGCAAAATCAAACGCAAATCCCTTTTTTCTTTCAAAATAGAGTTCTGTAGTTACTTTCGTTATTATTCTTGCAGGACAAGTATCACCTTTTTGAAAAAGTTTGAGGGCTTGTGTGATTACGTTAATTCCATGAGCTAAGTTGATCAGTATTAAAATATAGCTTAATAGTCCTCTTTATTGACTACTGAGAATTTTTTTTAATTTAAGCCACTGAGAATTTTTTTTAATTTAAGGCTATTTTTATTTTTGTAGATTGTAATAATTGTGAGAGATTTAAAAAGCCTTGGCCGTGAAAACAAACTACTATGTAGAAAAACAGGAAGTTAGTCAGTGAAAGCTTTTCTTACTTATACAAATAAAATTATCGGTAATGCTGCAGTTGAAGAAAGTGCAACTGGCATACTTTAGTTAAACTGAATAATTGTTAGGTAGGTGATTTGATAATTCATTGAGTTGCATCACTGTACTTAGCAAATCTTTATGTATTGATCTTTTCATATAGGACGTGGAATACAGAATTAAAGTGTTTGGGTCTATTGACTAGGATAAGTTGATAAATGCATGCTTATAAAATAGAGAAATATATAGCATACTTTTTAAATTATTTTTTCTCATTAGGTCAGTGTAAGAATATTCTATAGAAACACTCGATTGTATCACTCCTTAGAGAATATATCTCTTTTGGTTAATTCTGACTGCTAGCCATCCTTGTGTAGGCTACAAAGCAAATTAATCAGTAGAATATGGTGTGTTCTTGTGCAGGTACATCTGGATTTCTTTTTAAAACGTATACAGTTGGAATTTTCCCAGGGCCCTACATGGCGTGTGTGTGTGTGTGTGTGTGTGTGTGTGTGTAATATGGCTTTATTTTACTTTTAGGCAGGGCCACATTTCTTTCTTTGTAGTTAGTGTTTCAGTTTGCCACATGTAAGAAAGTTTTCCCTGAGCCCTAGAACAAGATGAAGATTATGGGACTGTGAAGTATCTTTCCCTCTGCTTCCCAACATTTTGCCTTTTGAGTTTCAAGTGTTTATATGAAACCTATATCACAACATAACTACTTCAGAGCCAGGCTGCCCCTATTTCAGAAGGATTATGTTTCTTATATTCTATTATTTATGTATTTTTGTCAAGTCGAAAGCTTTGTCATTTTATAACATCCCTAGGAGTAAAGCCCCTTACAACTGGAAGCCACAGGAAGTACCAAGATGACACCTGACGTGTGCTCTCTTTTTCCCTTTCTGTTTCCTTGGCTTTTATAAATCATAGATGACAAAGGCCTTGCTGTCAAAGTGCAGAAAGGGAATGGTAGAGGAAGGTGGGGACAGGGCTGGGACAGCTCCTTATATTAAACCCTGGATTTCTTTTAGTAGGAAATAACTTCAGTCTCATATGTGTTGGTGAATAAAATTTCACATTTCAGAAAGTATGCTTGAATTGAATAATGACATGTTTTGTGACTATAAAATTTTTACTAGTAATTTTTTTTTGTTAAAAATAATTCTGAAATAGTATATTCAGGGAGATTTTGTGAACATTCCATATGCCAGGTATCAGGATAACAACTGTAGGTAGGTACACTGTACCTGTGATACAGTTATAATAACATAACACATTAGGCAGTTTTCCGCTGCCAGTTTCAAAATCTAGAATTACTTTGGCTCAGGTAAAGTCATCTTGGAAGAAAATAATATTTTACAATCCCATGTACATAGCATGAAGAATTTTTGAATATGAAACATATATAAAAATGTTGATAAATTACTTTTAATTTCTCATTCCAGGCCAGGCTTCAAGTGTATGAATCTTTATGAGCACAAAAAGGAGTCCTCGTAACTGTAGACATGAGTCATTACAAGATGTATTGTTAAGTTATTTGGGACACACCCAGTAGATGAAAAGGCTAAAAAATGTGTAAGATGTAGTTAGGAAATTCTCCCTTGATTACTCAGTTACCATTGTTCTTTCTTTATCATTAATTATTTTGGGATAACAGATTCAATAGATTCATAGTAAGAATTCGTATTATGAATCAGCAGTTTGTGTCATTTAATGAAAGCAAACTTATCATAGAATTGGAATACATATAACTAAGATATTTAAAGAAAAGAAGTATACCTTTAAGAATGCAGTCAATGCTTCAGTTGTAACCTCATTGGTTACTCTGGTCTGGGAAAAACCATTGAGTATAGTACTTGGTCCAAAGAAAGGCTTCACATACTAGGCAGTGAGTGTCCAAGTGTCAGCCACAAGGTACATCTTGTAGATTTAAACATATAGAGGAAATTCCAACCAAAAAAATGTCACATAGTTGACCATGTTTTATCACTGGAACAGTTCTAACTACGTTTGATAATCAAGATGGTAACTGTTTGTCACATAATCTAGACAAGCCATTTGTCAGGAGAAAATGTTTTTAGGGAGTTAGCATCTCTATCTGTGGGCATTAGAGCTGGACTTTTAAAGGTTCATTTTCAGCTGATAAGTCAGCTAACCTTGGTGGCCTAGCTGGTTTCCTAGGTTGGTGCTGCCAGACTACATTCTCAGAATTGTTTCGCAGAGGTAAAAGCCCCCAAACACTGGAAATATGGCAATTATTCATCCTCATTTCAACATACTCTCTGTTCACGTTCCCACGGAGCAGGAAAAGTGAAGCCGTAATCACAACACTGACTGGGGTAAAAGTTTACAAGGCAGACATTCTCTACCCTCAGACGTTCTTGTTTTCCATAGAATGTGGGGTCATTTGTATAAATACAGACAGTATGCCAACAAAATCTGGCTTTCCCCGATTTAAAATGAAATTAGGACAGTGATTTCTTTTCGCTCTACTTCGGATTCTTTGAATGTACACCACAATCTAAGTTTTGTGTGTTTTGCTGTGGAACATTCTTTGGTAATTTGGTAGAGCCATAATACATGGAAATGCCATCTCCAGGGTCAGTACTTTAGAGAAGAGGAGAAGAGGTAGTGTAGTCACTGAGATACTCAACAAATGCTTGTGGAGTGGAGGTCTACCAGGAAGGGAAAGAGCTCTGTCCTTGCTTCATGTTCCTGGTCTAGCTCTGAGACCTTGTGCACACCCGTTTTTGTCTTGCATATCTGTGCCATAAGTCCCACATGTCAAACTAACATGTGAGACCAACATGACAATTACACAACAAAAAAAGAAACGAAATGAGAGTACGCCTTCACACAACAAGAAATCTATATGAAATAAGGGATTTGGTCCTTTAGTCAGTAATTCCATAATGCTTGACATATCAACTTCAGAATTACAGTAAAACTTAGAACAAAGAGAATGACATTTGTAACTCAGCTTGTTTACTTTAAAAAAAAGTTCCAGTTTTATTGAGAAATAATTGGCATGTATCATTATATAAGTTTAAGGCACACAGCATGATGGTTTGATTCACACCTACTGTGAAATGATTACCACCATAGATTTGACTTACATTCATCTTCTCGTGTAGATACAGTAAAAAGACAAGAAAGAAAAAAAGAAAAATAATCCTTGTGATGAAAACTCGTAGGATTTACTCTTTTAACAATTTTCCTATCTGTCATGCAACAGTGTAGCTATCGCTGGCATATTGTATGTTATATCCCTTGTACTTAATTATTTTATAACTGGAAGATTGTATCTTTGACCACCTTCCTCCAATTCCCCCTCTCCCACTCTTCGCCTGTAGTAACCACAAGTTGGATCTCTTTTTCTATGAGTTTTTTTTTTTTTTTTTGTCTTATTTAACTTAGCATAATGCCTTCAAGGTCCCACTATGTTGTCACAAGTGGTAGGAATTCCTCATTTTAATGGCTGAATGATATTCCATTGAATATATATACCACAACTGCTTTATCTGTTCATCCATCATTGGACACTTAGGTTGTTTCCATGTCTTGGCTAATGTAAATAATGCTTCTGTGAACATGGGGGCGCAGGTATCTTTTTATGTTACTGTTTTTGTTTCCTTTGGATGTATTCCCAGAAGCAGAATTGTTGGATAATATGGTAGTTCTATTTTTAATATTTTGAGGATCCTCCATACTGTTTTACATAGTGGCTGCACCAATTCACAGTCCCACCAACAGTGTAGCAAAGGTTCTCTTTTCTCCACATCCACATTTGTTATTCTTATCTTTTTGATTATAACCATTCCAACAAGTGTGAGATACTATGTTATTGTGCTGTTAGTTTGCATTTTCCTGATGATTTTAGTGATGCTGAGCATCTTTTCCTGTACCTGTTGGCTTTTTGTGTATCTTCTTGAGAGAAGTATCTATTTGGGTCCTTTGCCCATTTTTAAACTGAGTTATTTGTGGTTTTTTGTTGTTTATATAAGTTATATTGAGTTCTTCATATATTTTGGACAGTAACATCGTTATCATATATACATACATATATATATATATATATATATATATATATATATATATATATATGGTTTGCAAATATTTTTTCCTATTTCATAGGTTGTCTTTTCACTTTGCTGATGGTTTATTTTGCTGCACAGAAACTTTTTAGTTTGATAAAGTTTCAGTTATTTTTTATTTTGTTACTTGTATTTTAGGTGTTATGTTAAAAAAAATCATTATAAGATTCATGTCAAAGAGCTTTATTTCTATGTTTTCTTCTGGGAGTTTCATGATTTGAGGTCTTATATATAAGTCTTTATTATGAGTTAATTTTTGTGAGTGGTATAAGATATGGGTCTATTTCATTCTTTTGCATGGGAATATACAATTATCCCGGCACCATTTATTGAAAAGACTATCTTTTCCCCATTGAGTGTTTTTGCCTCCCTTTTTAAATATTAGTTGGCTGTACATGCTTGGGTTTATTTCTGGGCTCTTGGTTCTGTTCCGTTGGTCTATTTGTTTTTGTGCCAGTACCATACTGTTTTGATGACTCTAGCTTTGTAGTACAGCTTGAAATCAGGAAGTGTGATACCTCCTGCTTTGTTCTAAATCTTGAGATTTCTTTGGCTATTTGGGGTCTTTTGGGGTTCCAATATGGATTGTAGGAGTGTTTTACTACCTCTGTTAAAAATGCCATTGGACTCTTGGTGTGGATTGCATTGAAGCTACAGATGGTTTTTGGTGTTATTGACATTTTAGCAACATTAATTTTCCCAATCTAGGAACACAGGATACCTTTCCATTTATTTGTGTCTTCTTCAGTTTTTTTCATCAGTATGTTGTAATTTTCAGAGTAGAGATCTTTCGCTTCCTTAGTTGATATTTTTTTTACTGAGATTTTGTTGTTTTTGACACTATTGTAAGTGGGATTGATTTATTTCTTTTTCAGGAAATTTGTTGTTATTATATCTTGTTTACTGTTTGATTTACTTTTGATGAATATTTTTCCTTTTGGGTCAGCATATGAATATTTTGGTGTATTCTCTCATTTTCCCCGAGAAATAAGGATTATAATGGTATATAGCCCATATTTGTTTGCCCTTTATATAGCTCTGTGTATCAATCATTACTGCTGATTTCTTAGTGGAAATTTTTCTTTCAACTTCATTTTGGCTTTACCTCCAAATGCCTTCTTCTGTTGGCTGAAATTTAGCCCTATAATTTGTGGCTTTCCGGAGAGGGAACCTTCGTGGTCAGGTGGAGGAGGGAGGCTGCAGTCCAACTGTGGAGTAAGTAGGTGTTCCAGACAGAGAGCTGACTCTGGAGTGAGGAGGGGTGCAGGGTGAAAGTTGGTTACTAATTCAAGCCTTACCTGAGGCAGGATTTTTTAAATAGAAAAGTGCCCTCTCTAATTAGCTGGCCCAATATGCAATTAGATTAATGACAGCCAGCTGTTGTAGAAACCTCTCCCAGAGTTAGCTAACCAAACAATAGATGTTCCAAGGATATGACAAAGAGCTAATTTTCCTGCACTAGAGAATTTGTATCTTTATTTCTCGTACTTGCGATGGACTGCCTCATCACCGTATGAAGGCCGAGCACAGTCTCATTTTTGGGAGGCAGACATAAAACTTTTTTCTCCTGTGGATGTCTGCTTGGGGGAAAAAAAAAGCATATCTATTACTTAATTGTAACTTTTCAGTAAATCCTGTGCTCTCAAAGCATGCGTAAAGCTTTGAAATTAACTGGTTTAATTGGTAATAAAGTTCTTTACTACTAGAGATGGGAGTATTTCCGTCATTTAAGATTCACTGAATACATAATCACTTTTGTGAACCATGAGAAACACTTAGAAAATTGGTTGTTAGGCTAGATATATTTTAGTGATAATTAAGTATATGTTCTTAAAAGTATTATTATACTATTAGATGCTAGAAGATACGTCATCATTGATTTTTCCAAACTGCCCCCTCACCAAAACCTTTGATAACCTGCTGTTTTCTGCTTTTGAAGTGGGAAAATTATGACAAATGACTTCATTCTGAAGTTGCACTTGAGTAAAAAGTTTTGATGTTACTGATCTCATTTTATTTCTGTCCAAAGAACATAGTCACCTTTGACCTTTTATGTGAAAAAAAGAGTGATTGTTGTAATTTTGCCTCCATACTTACACTCTAAAAGGAGTATGTTCTAGGCTTTCTCACCAATTAGGCTGGTCCCAAATTAAATCATGGAAACAGATCATAATTCACATTCTAAGTATTTGTTGGTTTTCTAGAAAACTTCAGTGATGATTAAAGGAGCTATTTACGTTCATTTCACTTTTCCTGAGATGTGAAACACTAATTCCGTAAATGCATTTTCATAAACTATAATTTGTGGGTGCAGACTATTGTACTTCCAAAGTTATGTAGAAAGTATTCTTTATTTCTTTTGATCACCTCTTGAAAGTATGGCTAAAAAATGTCAGAGGATGACAGAAAGAAAGAATAATACTTTTGTGGTCTTAAATGGTTCGGTTTTCAAACATGAACTTTATGGTCCACATGAGAAAAAGAGTTACTACAAAGCGGTTAAGCTACTTGAAAACCAGGCAGTTTTTCTTGCCTAGATGCTGAGAAACATTTTCGAGCCATTCCAAACCACTGGGATCATTTACTCTGATTTCAGATAAGCAAAAATAAAATAAACAAACTCTTGCCCATGTGGGAACTGGTTCTGCTATCTCTGTTCTAACTCTGCAAAGCCTGAATGTCTCCCCAGTATCTTTGAATGGGTTCATTGTTTATTTATTGTGCTTTTCACAAGTGCTTGTAACTTCACCCTTGTTTTACTAATAGCTTTGTTCTAAAGTGGGTTGACATTTCAGTTAATTTTCAATGGCCTCAATGTTTTTCCTTAAATTAGGCCAGACTGATGGGTCTGTTTAAAATGAGACAGTTTCATATAAACTGTAGCGAATAAAAATCAGGAACTTTTAGTAGAGATTTTTGAAATTGTTTTCCTAATTAAAAATTGGAAAGTTAAAGAGATGTTTTTAATATTTAGTTGCTTGTATTGGTAAATTAAATAAATGGATATAGAGTTTAGTGTAGAAATTATAAGTTTTTGTATTAGAACCTATTAGATGTGTAAATATTGTACATTTTTTAAATTTATTTTTGAATAGAATACTTTTAAAAATCTGATCATGAGGAATTCAGAAGATAGGTCGATGTCTTCCTTATCTAGATGAGCAGATTGAAACACTACACAATATTTTATGTTTAGATTTTTATTGCATTAACTTTTAAAACCATAAGAAAACTTTTTCATCTGTAGAAATGAAACTAAAAATGAAACTACCGGAGAATTTGTCCTTGTACCACGAATTGAAACTTAAAAATTATACAGCAGTATTGGCACAGAAATGGGCATCATTAGGCAAAATCTTGAAACAGGTTCTAGTACATAGTAAAACTTACTTAAATGATAAAATGACATTTCAATTAAAAAGAAAAAACATGGGATATTCAAAAAAATTATATGGCATAGATTTTAGCCTTATTTGATTTTATATATAAAAATAAATTCCAGGGGCATCTGGTTGGCTCCGTCGGTAGCGCATGCAACTCCTGATCTCCCAGAGTCATGAGTTCAAGCCCCACGTTGGAGATAGAGATTACTTAAATAAATACATAAATGAAAATAAATCAATATTAACAACATGAATAAAACCGAAAAGCAATCTAAGTAAAAATATTAGGAAAAAAATAGGATACTAAGAAAATATTGTTCGTAAACTTGCTAACAAACTTTGGTCAAAAAGCAAAGATTGATGGATATGGTTACATAAAAAGTAGAACATTCCCATTTGCAAAAGCACCATAAACAAACCAGAACAATATTTGCAAAAAAATGGTATAAAATTAATATAGTTATTATGTAAAGGGCTTTAGCACCTTAATAAAAAGAAAAACAAAACAATTTGGAAAGGGTATGAACCATAAGCAACATGCAGATGTAGCCAGTGAATATTCATAAATGTGCTCAACTTCATGAGTGGTCAGGATAATACAAATGAAAACAATAAGGTGTTATTTTTATCCCATCAGATTGGCAAACTTAAAAGGACTTATAATATCTAATGACAATAAGGATATGCAGTGATTGACTTTTTTACATGTTGTTCATAAGAATGTCAGTGTTTAACACCTAAAATACACTTACTCTTTGTCTCGCTGATCTTAGTCTTCTAGGAATCTATCCTTAGAAAATACGAATATATAGGGATAAATTGTATGGTGTCCACTGTTAATAACCTATATGTTGTTAATCTGAGTTAATTGTTAAACATGTATTTTTAGCAATTAAAAAATCGGTGAAAACTTACTGAATCAAATATGATATATTCAAACTGTAGAATATAATACAGCTCTCTTAAAAATTATGGGTAGGTAGCTGTATTCTCGAGAAAATGTACATGACCTTGTTTGGTGAATAAAGGAAATTGCATATATGTATGTATATATAAATATATGATCATATATTATATATCAGTTTTGTTAATAAAAAGACATCCATAAAATGCATACATTTGTCTATCTTTGTGTACACATAGTCGAAATATGGATATTTCCCTATTAGATAAATTAGAGAGGTGGAGGTGAAAAAAATACAAGTAACCTGCAGTTGTAATGTTAAAAATATCAATACATTTTTTAAATAGAAATTTTGACCATTTTACTTTAAGGAGACACGTTATTTCAAAACAAGTCAGAATTACACATTACATGAACAGTGATCCCTGAATTTAGAGGCAAATATATAGAACTATAGATTGTGCCATTTTGCTTCCTTCTCATTTTGACATAGTTACAAGGGGGATTAAAGCCCTTCTTGATTATGAAACATCCTTCTGGGGTTTCTTAACAAAGGGATGGATTTTGAAGTGGGATATAGCTTTGAATAGCATTCAAAATAAATTCAATGGCCACTCCCAACTTTTAAGGGAGACATAAATTTGCCGTAAACTTTTCAAATTGATTTCTGCCCTTAATTTATAACCGCTTTAGGATGATTCAGGACGATCTCCCTGCATTACTCCTAAAAGGCAGTGGTTTAGAGCCAGGAAGCTTTGACTTGTCAGGTCGGGCTCTGCCTTGCTGACTCCAGGCTGGATTATTACTATGGCTCTGAGACTTCATTTCTTCTTTTGTCAAATGGGAATGATAATGCTGAGAATTAGCTACTCAGTACTTTCAGTTCATTTGGAGCTCTGTATCAAAACGTATGGTAATGACAGACGTAGCAATGGCACGTTCTGTGATTTATCTTCTTATAAGTGGGTGCTATAGCAGCTGACATTACAGATCAAGAGTTACTTACTACTCTGTGGCAGTATGCTAATTTAGAAAAGTTTGTCCTTGCTTATGGGATTATGCAGTACTGAGATGTTTACAGTAATCTATCACTGCAGTTTGATCTTCTCGTGGTGTTGGAGCCAGAAGGGACTTCAAAGTTTGAGACTGCCACGACATGGTAAAGGTGATCAAACTGAGATGGATTCCTTGTCCAATGTCACACAGCTGGTTTATGACAGAGCTGGGACAGCATGTGAGCAACGTGCTGGGAAGTATTTCTGGCATAAATGAGTTAATAAAATCATCTCTTTACTCTCGATCTGGGGCTTTTTCTTTAGCATTTGTATATTTTACTTAATGTGTTTCCTCATTATCGTGCATGGGATGAGTATTATAAAGAAATCTAGGTAATCTACTGGTGAGAGTACTATCTAAAAGAAAAAGTATACCCTTTTAGAAGCTGGTAGCCTTGCTTTCATTTTTAATTTTTTTTCCCTTTCAAGTAGAGATTTCTTCAGGATATTCTATAAACTATACTAAATGGACTAATTGTTGCCGAAAACATATATAAGTGATTTACTTATTTGCATGTTTAACCTAATTGGACCATTATTTTGTGGTTTCCTCTGAGTTCATATGTGACTTAAATATACATTTAACTGTTTTAAGAGAAACTTGTTATTTGGAGTAAGCACTGTGTCATTAAGTATGTACAAAAGTACCAGGTAATTGAAAAATATGTAAACCAGTCTTTACTAACCTAAGAAGGATTACTTTTCCTAGAAGTGAGCGTGATTGTTGCATTACTTGGGTGAAGAATGATCAAAAGAATTAAGTGACTCACATCCTAATTACATTGGAAATTTTTGAGCAGGGAAGGCCTAATATGTAAGAATCAGTGTATCAAGTTGTTTTTGATATTAAATGAGTTGAATTCTGTAGTCTCAATATATTTTGGACATTTGAAGATATGAATGCTTGCTTTGTACGTCATTGGAGTTTGTGTATATATATATACTTATAGAAGGGAGAGATATTTTATATATAAACATGCATATATATGTATATACATTTATAGATAAGAATGTGTACACATTTTGTTCACTGTGTTGGCCTTTTAGATGATTCTGTTTGTGATGCGTGATGATGAATTCTGGTAAGGACTTTTGAGGTATTTTAAAGTAAAATCCTATCTCTTAAATGATTTGGTAAGATTGAGATACTTTTTTAGTTGAATGCCCCCCCCCACCCCTTATTTTCTCTCTTCTTTAACCATCACATCGTCCATGAATAGTGATAGAAACAATGATATTCTTAGTATGGAAAGAACTTAGAATTTCTCAAAGATACATTCCTTTTGGGGAAGTAGATATACAGTATGGCCTGGGGTAATATTTAAGACCTCTACATGAAATACTGTTTTTTGCAGCATAAAGTGATTTAAAATATGAGCTTAAGAAGTAGTGACAAAAATTGTTTGATCACTATGGTAACCCTAATGCCTTTTCCCTGGCACAGATTGTCATTCACAGTTTATGTTTTTGATCTGATCTTTGTTCTTTATGTGTCAGGAAGACCTCAGCCAAGATATGTGGTTTTGCCAATCTTTTATTCAAGCAGGTTTTCTGACTAAACATGTTTTATAATGTTATTATGATTCACATCTTCTGGATACACGGTGTTTATACGGGTAGTTTGACTTCACAGCTTGAAATGTTTATTTAATATGGATGTGCACTAATTTTATTAGTTTGTTAAATAAAGTTGATAATATTTTAGCTTATTTGTCCTTGTGACCCAAATTATTTGTCTCTCTCGGTGTCTTAGTCTGTTATTTGTCCTTTTACTTTACTTTTTTTCCTCCTCCCTAGCAGACTATGTTCCTGGAGGGCAAAGACCATTTAATCAGCTTTACAAACCGAGTGCCAAGCATGGAGCTGGGCACATAGAGGTATTCAGTTAAAGTGTCTTGCAAGAATGCCTTTTAAAGTATCTTGGGGAATGTGCAGGGTGCTAGTCCTTGATGATAATGAGAGGCAGTAGAATAAATGTGTCTCTACCTACTAATGCTTCTGACTTGATGAAAAGAAGTTAGACATTTTGTAATAGAGATTGTGAATCATTTGCTCAGTGTCATTTATTGATGCTTAGCACAGATTTGTTGCAATGGGGTATTAAGATAAAAAAAAAAAAAAGTAGAGGGTCCCTGGGTGGCTGGAGAACCTAGGTGGCTCACTTGGTTGAGTGTCCGACTTTGGCTCAGGTCATCATCTCGTGGTCTGTGAGTTCAAGCCCATGTCGGGCTCTGTGCTGACAATTCAGAGCCTGGAGCCTGCTTCAGATTCTGTGTCTCCCTCTCTCCCTGTCCCTTCCCACTCTGTCTTCTCTGTCTCTCTCTCTCAAAAAATAAATAAACATTAAAAAAATTTTTTTAAGATAAAAAAACAGCCTCTGTTCTCTAGCATTTCAGAGATAATAAGAACAAGACTATAAAATTCTGCTATGGAGACTTTCTTAAAGAACAATAAAAGATCCCTTCTAGGTCTAGGTATTGACAGCCAGTTAATGGGTGACTGTGAATGAAGATTTATTTGCCTCAGTCCCGGTTAGAAGGGAATCTGAGACTCTGTGGTACTGAATGACTTTGGCTTGCACCTTAAGGACTCTTGAGTCTGTCTGGTGGAGCACCTTCCTGTGAGGGTGGCATAGAAGGAACTATGAGATTTACTGGCTTGTGCTGATTCTAAGACTTCTAGGGGGAACACTAGGATCCTAGATTTTTTGGAACTGAGAGGAACCTTGGGAATCATTCATTGCAATGGCCTGTCCCTGCTGAGAAAGCCCAGCAGGGATGTGCCCTGGCCCACAGTTAACTCTGGGTGAGCCATGATCCCTTTAAGAGCTGGTTGTCTGATTCCTGGTCCAATCACTTTCATCAGCAGTGTGCTTTTACTCCTGAAGTGATGGAGATAAAAGTAAAAACAGCTGAACTATTCAAACAAAAGGAGCTATAATCAAAACATTATGATAAGGCATGAAAAACCAATCAAACGAAACTACCGTCATGGTTTTACTTAAAAAATGACTAAAACAGTATGCAGTAGACCTTCAGTATCTGAGATTTAGGTCAATTGCCAAGACCAATATTCTTGCACGGAACAACAGAGAATGAAGACTGTAGAAGCTTCTGTTATGTATGTTGTGTTTTGAATTTTCTGCTCACTTCTGGCTATGTATGTGGGGGCTTTCATGGTTGACCTTTTTCTGGTGGGTCACCTGGTGGGTTTCCCTTCCTGGCAACCCAGGTACTTGGCCAGTATGCTACATGCATAGTCAAACTCTGTGGTTCTTAAAAGGCTTTTTGGGCCAGCTTCAGTCACCTTATATCAATCTGCTGACGTTATTCTGGTTAAGCAGTGATTTGTATTATGAAGCCGATTCATGATATCCATATAATAATTACGCAGGACATGGTAAATGAGTGTGCTGATTATTAGTTTTGCTCTGTGCCTTCGGTTCTTCATTATGAAATGGAAGCTCTGTGTTAGGCACTGTGTTAAAATAAATAGTGTTTATTATCTGGAATAAATCCCATTGTAACTCTAAGAGAAGATTAAGGAGTAAGGAGGATCAAGGAACTTGTCACTTGCCAGTATCATTGACAGATGGCAGCCAAACTTCATTAAAACGAACAGATAAGGGGCGCCTGGGTGGCGCAGTCGGTTAAGCCTCCGACTTCAGCCAGGTCACGCACGATCTTGCGGTCGGTGAGTTCGAGCCCCGCGTCAGGCTCTGGGCTGATGGCTCAGAGCCTGGAGCCTGTTTCCGATTCTGTGTCTCCCTCTCTCTCTGCCCCTCCCCCGTTCATGCTCTGTCTCTCTCTGTCCCAAAAATAAATAAAAAACGTTGAAAAAAAAAAAAACGAACAGATAAGAGAAAACGAGGAAGGTAGTGATGTATAAATCTTTCCTTTTTTATCGTTATGTATTATTTCATTTGCTACCACCTCTGAACCAGTGAGATTTCAATATGAACGTTATACGTTCCCAGAATTATATTGTATCCAATTGTGCAAATATTAAAATTTTTCTAAAGAAGCTCTTAGTGTTTTAAATATATCCTTATTTCATGCACTCTTATTTAACTTCAAAACATTTCTACAGTGGCTTGGATGCAGATTTGTGTTATAGAAGGGACTGTGAAGGACATATTAAATAGCTTAGTACAGTTTCACTATGAGTCATTAACTTAACTTCAGCTACAATTTTAAGTCTCTTAAGTTTTAAATTTATAATTGTTTACTTTATCAGTGGTAGTCACCTATGCATAAATGGAAATTTTTGCATATGTTTGCAATAATAAATAATCTTCAGAAAAACTATCCTTTATTTAGAAATAGTAATTGGGAAACAGAAGCGGAGTAATCTCGCTGAAACCCTCAGAAAAACAAGCCTGTGACTAAAACCTTTAAATAGAATGACACTGTCACCAGAATCTATGGGGATAATGGGGATGTGGGGGAGTCTGTCTTTAAAGAGCAAATATATATTCTTAGGGGCGCCTGGGTGGCTCAGTCGGTTAAGTGTCTGACTTTGACTCGGGTCATGATCTCACAGTTCATGGGTTTGGCCCGCGTGGGGCTCTGTGCTGACAGCTCAGAGCCTGGAGCCTGCTTCAGATTCTGTGTCTCCCTCTCTCTCTGCCCCTCCCCTGTTCACTCTCTCTCTCTCTCTCTCTCTCTCAAAAATAAATGAACATTAAAAAAAATAAAAAGCAAATATATATTCTCCTGATTACCTCCTGATTTTTTTTTTGAGGTTAGCTTAAAGCCAAAAAAAAGAAAAAAAGAAAAAAACCCAAAACCAAAACCAAAAACAAAAACAAATGAACTGGTTTACCAAAACCTAGACTGTAATGAAAACAGTTCATTCATCTTTTTTTTTTATTCCTCCTTAGCTTTTTCATGCAGCTCTGAAGGAACAGTAAAATGAACAGAATAGGCACTTGGAGAAATATGGACTATATTAGACTCTAGATGAATAATAAACTTAAAAATTTGCATATATATAATACCTATATTTAATTGTATAAGCAAACATTCTGGCCTATAAGTACTGGTTAACTCTTATCTTCCACTGTGAATGAGACACAGATAGAATTAAAAATGGCTTAAAGGTTACTTTAATTGAAATGAGTTGAATTTTATTTGAATAAATTACCCACATTTTAATGAGGTTGGTAATTCTTGACGAAGTTTGGAAATTCTTCTCGTGCTACTGTGTGAAAATACCTTTAAAATATATAAATTTATTATTTTTTTAAGGTTAAGTGCCCAATGTGTCTCTCTACGTGACATACTTTCTTGAAAGACATATAATATTCCTTAATGAAAAAAGAAAAGACTTTGCCTGTTTTAAAATCTGTTACAAAGGAAAACTCGATGACAAGAAACCTTTTTTGAGGTCTTATGATTACACAGAAGTTTATCTAATGTTCATAAGGTACTGGGTATGGTCCATCCAAATGAAAGATCCAGCGTTAGACTTATAGGATTCAAGTGTTTGTCTTTTTACACTTTACATTGGAATTCAGAACCAGTTAAGAGGACTATGAAAAGAGCTGTAAACATGTATAAATCATTACAGTAGGTAATGTCTACATGTAAAACGGTCATTGTAGATTTGCTAATTATCTGGTTAGATTTATTCATGTTGACAGCAAAAAGCTATAATTTAGATCCCGAAGAGAAAAGTTTGAAGCAAAGTAAGCCTGTTTTAATCTATTCTAGACGTGGCCTCTAATCATGAGATCTACGATGAGTTTTTGAATGAGGGTGACCCGTTTTCCAAAAGGAAAGTTTGGGAAATGCTCGAGGGATGTTATTTAGAATTCCTTCATAGTCTTAGAACACACATTTCCTCACGTTTGAGGTTTTCCACCTGCATATGCTTTATGTACAAATTAGAAAAGAGATGCCCATTTTGATAAAACTCAGGTCTCATTATTCATAAAGGTCTTTCAGCTACTAACAAATGAGTGAATATTTTTTCGGGTAAGTAGCTCTTTCCCTTAAGTAATTGCCTTCCGGTTCCCTTGCCCTACCTTATGTTTAACAGTTCTTTTGTATTCTCGGGTTCTAGATAATTAAATTATTATAGTGTTATTATCCTAGTGGTTCCCAATGTATCAAGAGTTTGGGGGATAAGGGATGTTGGCAGTGTCTGGAGACATTTTTTACTGTCACAGCTAGGGGTAGGGATCAGGTACTGATATCTAGTGAGCAGAAGTCAGGGGTGCTACTAAATATCCTTTAATGTACAGGACAATTTCCCACGACAAAGAATTATCCAGCCCACAATATCAATAGTGCCAAGGTTTAGATGGAAGGGATGGGCTTCTCTCTCTATTCCTTGCCATATATAATGTATTTATTATTTTCATCATTAAAATTCACAAAATATACTCCTAGAATGTAGTAGCATTAGAGACCAAAACTTAGCCCTTAATGAAATAAATCATTAAATTAGCTATGTGTAGGGAATAAAAAATTATAACATCTAGTTAACATGTGGATGGAAAATTATAATACTGAAGAATACCTGGAAAACTTAGTAGCGATTTGGTAAAATTCAGTTTGTGTTTTAGAATTACGTATTGCTGAAGATGAAGGGGTCTTAGTGATCATCTAATTTGATGGCTCTTAGTTGAGGCGATGTGTTGATAGCCATTAATGCTTCAGAATTACTTGAGGAGATGTTTCGCTCAAAAAAAGAATGCTTAGAATCCTACTCTAATATAGTACTTTTTATAAGCTCACTTACTTTTTTAAAGTACTTGTTGGAAGTGGGTGTTATGACCTTACTGCCGTCACCACTCCACTTCCTCTTTAAGAACCACTGCTTACTTCTACCCCATATTGGATGGAAGCTCAAAGATGGTGGCATCCCGTAGGTCACATAGTGACTGCTGAACTAAAAAAGCAGATCACTGACTTTGTTCCCCCTATTGTTTTAACAGGTTTGCTCTTCAAATGTTGAAATATTTTCTTATCGATTACATTCATTCTCCTTATACTTACAGAATGCTTCCTAGGTGCCTGCCAGGTCCAGTATAGGATACAGACACTGTCCCTGCCCTCCCGGAGCAGAAGAGAGAAAGAATAAAACAAATAAGCAATACAAGCAGAGTAGGAATATATAACAAATGAGAACAAAAATATTGAGCCGCAGGGGACCTAACAAACATTTGGAGCATCTGAGACCCAAGAAGTCGAAGTGACCCGCTCAAGTAGGGCCTGGAGCTCTGCACACAGTCCTCCTCTCCCACCCTGTGCTGGCAGACGTGTAGGTTCGGAACAGGGCCATGCTAGAAAAAAATATGAGAGAATGCACTGGAGTAAGAGTAGGTACTGCAACGAGAAAGTGACCAGCCCTTCCTCCTTTCTTAAGAAGACACAGCCACGGCTGGGCTGGTTGGGATCCCTTGGAGGTCTGAAGAACGAAGAGTTCCCGAGCTTGTCTCATCCCTCACACTAGGCTCTGGGCAGTCCGCAGCTGCCCAAATTATCTCATGGAACAGGGGAAGCATGGGAAGGAAGGTGGGAAAGGGTGGAGCCAGGAAGTGAGGGAGGAGAACACAAAAAGTTAGTGGAATGAGAATGGAGAAAAGTCAAGGATATGTTTTCCATGCTGCTTACCCTTTCCTACCCTGGAGCTTCAGAATGGACTTGGTTAGAGGCCACATTATAAGTGTGGATTTTGTTTCTAGAGTGGCCTCCGATAGCCTCCTTCATGTATAATGCATTTTGACTATAGCAGTAATAGTACTAAAGTACCAACATTTTGATAAAACATTTTGAAATAGTGGATGAGATTTGGGCAGTAAGGTTAGCAAGTTGATTATGAGGCTTATAATGAGAGCCTGTAAATGACCACATAGATTTGGAAAAGGATTTTCAAAATATTTAAATTTTGAGGCACCCAGGTGGCTCGGTCTATTAAGTGTCTGACTTCGGCTCAGGTCATGATCTCACAGTTCACAGGTTCGAGCCCTGTGGTTAGGCTCTGTATGGACGGCTCAGAGCCTGAAGCCTGTTTTAGATTCTGTCTCTCTCTCACTCATAAATAAATAAATAAACATTAAAAAAGATAATAAAATATTTAAATTTTATGATCTGATACATGAGACTAACATATGGAAAAACACTTCAATACCAACTAGATTCACTAGTCACCATATGAGAAAAACATTTTCTTTTCTCCTTTGAATCGTATCAGCTCTTAAGAATGCATAAAATTTTGTTCAGGAACATGCTGTGCCCTCCCGTGCCCCCACCCTTCATTTTTTGGTTAATTGTTGTTCGCTCCATTGTAAGTACTAAAAGCTGTAGTTAGTTCCACTTAGTTCATCATTCTCTAAAAAGTTTTTTTTTTTTTTTTTCTAATTTGAGAGCAGCCTGATTAAGGCGTATTGTGGCAGTAGAAATTCTCTAATTCACTGCCACAGTATAGTGGCTCCTGTGTACAAGCTCAAAAGTGAAACGCTCTGAAGTAATTATCTCCCTGGTTCCTGAGAGAACTGTTAGTGAAAGCAAAGCAGGAATTATTTGAACCCACAAAGAGGAGACCGAGTTCGAAGCCACGTGGAGATGCCATGGGAAGAGGTGCCTGTACTGATGGAGTTTAGGACGAGTAATTCTGATAAGCTTTCAGCTGTCAAAACAGGTTAGAGGAAATTAGTAGTCTGTCAGAAAGCAATGAAACTTAACTAGGGCTATAAATGGCATCTATGGTCCTTTACAAAATTTTGAGTACAAAACACCCATATTTGAATTAATAAATATTTATTGGAGGTAATTCTGTATTATATGCTGGAAAGTTGGGCAGGAAGAAAAGAAGGATTGGACACAGTTCCTGCCCTCAAGAACCATAGGGACTTTTAGGGAAGAAAGGACTCCCATGTTGGGGACCATGTGTATATAGGACAATAAATTGATAACCATCAGTGGGCCCAGAGAAAGTGAGAGAAGTTGTGAGCCATCTAAAATATATATATTTGATCCCTTTACCCTTCACACTGCCATTGTCTCCTCTACATCATTCTGATCAAGCAATAATTAGCCTGCATTTGCTTTTGCAGCTGTTGTTCAGTATTTCCCTTCCTTTTTGAGGTATCTTTGAGAACAAGGACTGTGTCTTATGAGTCTTCTTATTCTCGGTGCCTATCAGTGCCCGCGAAACATATGTTGGATTTAGTGACTGAATGGATAATGAATGTATTAATGGGTGAAGCTTTGTGAAAGAGATGAGCTATGGACTGATGGAGAGTTGAGGCTGGGAATGGGAAGTAGAGGAAATATTCGAAACCCAAACGAGGTCATACTGATGAGCATGAGGTTCTGGGATGGTCATTTGGCTTAGATTTGTATAATACGTGGGAATGCACATCAGTACACTCAATGGATTGCAAGTAATAGGAACCCCAGCTCACAGTGGATTAAACAGCACCACATCAGTAACTTTAACTTTCCAAATGAGGAAATGGTCCGTAAGAAAACTGCTGGTAGTGAAAGCAAAGCAGGAGTTATTTTGCCCCACATGGAATGCTGATCTAGTTGATACAGAGGCTCTTACGGCCCTATGTAACTGAATAGCCTGGTCCAAGGGCAAATCTTCAGCTATCATTTGAACTAATCAAATGATGTAATCGGGGCTGGTTATTTTGCTGTCCTGGGCTCTGTCTTCCTACCTAGATGGTTTATTTTCATGACTACAGATTGGCTGTAGTGGCTCCATACCCTGTGAGGCAACTCCAAAGACCGTGGTCTTGCCTGCTTTCGTGTCTCTTGCATCTGAATGACTCTGATCTTGTTAGCTGCACATCTCAGAACCAATCGCTATTTCCAGGGAACTGGGATATGCTGTTTGGCTTTTGTCAGTCTGACCCTATCCCATGAGCCCGTGTTTATTAACTGGCTGCATGTTCTTTTAGGTGCCAGGGATGGTGTGGAAATTGAGGCTACACGCCTCCACTCTCAGCCTGGCACTCTCTGTACTCCTTGCTTTGTTTTTCCCCACAACACACATTACCTTCTAATACACTATAAATTTTACTCTTGGCGTGGACTATCTGTCTCTCCTTTGTGGAATGTAAACTCTACCAGGGCACACATTTTTGCCTGTTTCGGTCACTACTCGATCCCCTTTGTCCAGCATATGTAGGGGCTCAATTAATATTCCTTGACATGAATGGAGGTTTAATGAGACAATGCCCTTTCTTTCTTAAGCTTACATTCTTGTGGAGGAGGACGTATATTAAATAAGTAAACACGAAAATACCAGCTAGTGATAAGGATTGTTAAAGAAAATATCGATGGGACAGCAAATGCAGGAGGGGTGGTTTAATTTGGGTGGCGGTTCTGCCTTGATTGTATAGCTGATGACAGGAGACACATGGGACTTCCATGTGGGCATTCCTGGGACCTGCACCAGAAAGAGTCACACTGATACCAAGATAACAAACATGATGTTCCTTTACAGAGTGTATGTTATGGCCTAATCAAATTAGGAATCCAGTTACACCCTTTAGAGAAACCACTATTCCCAAGATTTTTGCTAGCTTCTTCCTGGCAAGGCTCATGAACTTTTGTCGACTTTTAAGTCTGTGTCTCTCATTTCTTTTTGAACTGTAGGTCACATTTGTTTTTTGTTTTGTGAGGCAAAATGTTTGTATTATACGGTCTTGATTGTCCACATGTGGGTGACACATTTCTGATGCCATAGTAGCTTCCTCCCTAAACACTTCCTTGTGCCACCCTCGCACCATAATAGGCATTTTAGTAGGGCATGCAAACCCATTTTTAGTAGTGGTCTTAAATATAATTAGGAAGGTAACTCTGGCACACACACACACACACACACACGCACGCACACACACACACACCAGTGTTTGAAGTAATTTGGGCATTATCCTGTGTTTTGGATTATTCATCAGTGGCAGTTAACCAAAAATCGGTACAGTGCTTGTGATGGTGTTGAATATATCACTGGAATCAACTGCTACTTGATGAGATCGAATCATATTACAGAAGTTCTATCATGACTTCACAGATGTCAGAGAAGTCATATTATGATCTCATATTTGAAGATAGGGAGAGATTTTGTGTTGCAAAAAGAAAGAAAGGTTTAGAAATCCTACATATATGCTTATATATATAAAATAAAAAGTGCGAAAAGATATATACCAGGTTGTTAACAGTGCTTACATCAGGGAGTGAGTTTTAGGGGTTGGGGGGGAATATTGATTTTACTTTAGACTCTGGCAGATATAGGCTTGAAGTTTACCTGGAAGCATGCATTATTTATTTAATTCTAAAAAGTAAAAGAAAAAATTAAGAGCACTTAGAAAATTGCCTCCAGAGTTAATCCTAAAATAATTACTGTGTATTTGGTTTTACTTTACCCCTCCTATTATAAATGGATATGAATATTTTATAAAGCACTGAGGCATTGCAGTTGTTAAGAAAATTGTTTACAACCTTTGACTCATTCCAAAGAAATAATTCAACCGAGAAAGGGAGCTTTATTACATGAAGTTGCTCGTTGCAGGTTTAGTTACAAGGGAAGAAAAAGAGAAACACCTTAAATGTCCAACAAAAGAATCATGAAAATCATAATTGTCCACCTGAAACAAAAGTGATTCCACCTTAAACCCATTCTGTAAAAAGACAGGATAGAGATAAGTAAGCAAGTGAATAAATAGCTTATTCAAGTGGAATATGATGGAATTCTTAATGATATTATAACTGGAAGTATGTGGGGCATATAGAAATGTTACGATGAAAATGCAGAATGGAAAACTATAAAGGAGCCATGATTACAACTATGCAACCCAAAGGTGTTCTGATATGTAAAGATGAAACAAATATGCTAAATAAAAGTGCATATTCTAGTATGGAGCTATTTTGTTGGAGCTATTTTGTTATAATTTTATTTTATAAGTATATTTTAATGTAGATACATTTTTAGTATACAGTGGGTTGGCATTAACTTGTAATGGTGGTTTATAAAAGATAGCATTCCGATAGCATTTTGTGTAATTGAAACCATAAAGAGTTTTTTTTTTCTTTTATCATGTACAGTTGGAGTGACAGATAATTGTTGTGACCCTCACTTTCAGGATTTCCTTTTTACAGCCAAGTTGACAGGAAATGCCTCAAATCAAAAAGGGGAAGGAGGAAGGGGCACAGGCACTCCATTGTGTGTGATTGTGTGTGTGTGTGTGTGTGTGTGTGTGTGTGTGTGTTCTAATGGTTTAAAACATTGCTTTAGTTTGGATTATTTCTATCCTCAGAACAGTGCATAAACATTTTTTGGAAAAAAGCTAAAATGTTTAGACAGCTGCTTCCTTTATTTTTTTAAATATACAGATAATATTTTTATTACCTCACAGACATTATTATGCCTTTGTAACTAAAATGCTTCAACTCCTGCAAACCCCTTAACTTTATTTCTGCGTTTGGTAGCACTATTTTGATATTAGTCTTCTCCTCCTCCTCTCCCTCCTCCTCCTTCTTCCTTTTTAAAAATTATTGTTATCTATGAATTTGTTTGACTTTAGGGTACCTGCAAATTGAGATGACATAAGAGTAATTAATTTCATTTTTTTTGTATCCTGTATTGATACTAAGATGTTATTAATTTCATATTTAGTACTCTGCATGGGCAACCTTGCAATCTTTTTTTTTTTTTTTTGGAGGGTGGTAACCATTATTTTATCTCAGTAAAAACCATGGCCTTTATGGTATAAACTAAGACATGTAAAAAAGTAGAAGATTAATGCCTTTTACCTGTGACTCTGCAACACTAATCTATTTACATTGGTTTTTCAGCCTAACACCTGGCCGTTTTGGTGATTTATTAATTTAAGTGACTAATGCGGTAGGAGTGGTTGATTCTATTGCTTGTTTAGGTACAGCCTTAAGCTTCTATCACCTCTTTTGCATTGTTGGCCATGTGTACTGCTGGCCTTACGAAGTGTTTTGCTTTCCCTGGATTCCTTAGGCTCCTATTTTTATATCAGATTCTACTTTGGTTGCTGGCATGGCTTTCACCTGGCAGGGCAAAGGGCTTTCTTGAAGGTGACCTCAACCTGTCTGACTTCAACAGTCTGGGCAAGGAGGGAAAAAAACAGTGTAAGGCAGCCAGAGCTGAGTTGTTGGACACTGTTGTTTCCATTTGCATTTTTTTGAGATTGCATACAGCTTAAGTTACCAACCATTGATGAGCAAAATAACTTTAAAGTTTGTCTCTGGACTAATTTATTGAGAACGTATTTGGGCATTTTCTCCATGTTTATTATAAAACAAGTGCTAGTTAATAGACAACTAGCTACTATTATGTTTCCTTTTTTATGTCACATGATGCATAGATCTTGAAAGGCACCCGCCCCCCCCCCCCCCCCCCACCACATACACACACAATTCTGTGTGTGTCTAATTGAAATGGTGTGCACCTTTCTTGCCCTGGATAGAGAATGATGTGGGTCCTTTAAACAGAAGGCTGCCCAGGGCATCTGAGCTCCATTCTCCAGTGCTGGGAGCTAGACTGTATATTGAGAAAATTAAAGTGCTTTGCCACTGTTTTGATCAGAACCTTGTGTTTCCATGAAGAATATTTTCAAAATAAAATCTCTGTCATGGAGAAACAGTCAACATCAGTTCTTTCCAAAGACTCTTATCTCTATTTCTTTTGGTGGTACCGTACTAAATGTGTATATTAAAAGGAATTAGAAAAACTGAGTGTGACTTTTCAGTTGTGTTTCTAATTCTTAAGTATATTTAAATATGTTTGAAAGAATCAAAGATATAAAGCTTATGGATCTTCCAAAAATTTTAACCTAGTTACGGCAAGATAAATTAGCTAAGGTATATCTTCTAGTAGCTATTTTTTCCCCCTGCAATTGCTGGGTTTGAGAAATGAAATACAGATTTGAGAATCTGTTTAATCTTTAAACATTAAGTGGTTAGTAAACAAAGCCTTAAGGTACTTTTTCCCTTATTTAACAATTTTTTAAATGTTTATTTATTTATTTTGAGAGGGAAGACAGAGCACGAGCAGGGGAGGGGCAGAGAGAGGGAGAAAATCCCAAGTAGGCTCTGTGCTGCCTAGCACAGAGCCCAACATGGGGCTCAAACTCATGAAACTGTGAGATCATGACCTGAGAGGAAACCAAGCGTTGGGCGTTAACCAACTGAGCCACCCAGGCACCCCACTTTTTTCCTTTATTTTAGGAGAAAAGATATTAATATTATATGTACATACGCACTGGTCTCCGCATGTGTACAACCTAAAATCTGGCGGAAAAAAAAAATGTATGCTTTGCACTAGAAAAGAAATCACTGACAACTTTTAAGAACGTACAGTTTCAAGTTCGAGCTGCCAAAAACTGATCCCGAGCTACGGCAGCTAATGGACTCTCCTTAGAGAGGTGAGGAGGCTGAACCCAGTCACAGGTGACAGTTGACCCACTTACTCAAACGTTGTTAAAGGACCAGGTTCTTCTAGGTTCTCCCTGGATGGCCTGTCCTCACCAACTGGGCTGCTGATGCTGAATCTCTTGTCCTTAATTTTTTTATAGTGTTAGTGTAACCAATCAGTATTGGATTAATGGTTAAAGTGAACCTTTGGCAAAGCCCTGACATATAGAGCAAGAGCATTGAGAGTTCCATTTCGAAATGAAGGTAGGACTTGTAAATGCTGTGAGTTTGGTTAGGTTATAGAGACCCTTCTGCTGCGTAAGGAAGTTTTTGTGTTTTATCAGTGATTTGACTTTTATTAAAAGAATCAACTCCAAATCTTTCATTCATAAGACATCATGATTTTTCTACCTTTTTGGTAACTTATTAGTATAGTAAATATTTTCAGGCACAAAACATTATGACCTAATTAATGTGTGATCCCCTCCATGGTATATGCAGATGTTGCAAAGGACTCGGGTGTCTGGGTGAAAGCCAGGCCAAGATCGTGGTTGGCATTTGTGCTCAGTTGCTTTAAGACATACTTACTGGCTTTTTCTCTAAAGAATAGATACTTTAGCCATGCCGTTTAGGGTTGAGGTTCATGCTGTTTTGCTTGTTTTTGTTGTGTGAATTATCTGCCAAAACTTTTGTTGAGAGAATACAAATTCTCGGTCTGTTTTCTCTGGACTTTTTTTTTTCTTTAAGTGTAATACTGGTTTCAGGAGGAGAACCCAGTGATTCATCACTTACATGTAACACCCAGTGCTCATCCTTACAAGTGCCCTTCTTAATGTCCATCACCTGTTTAGCCCATTCCCAACCTGCCTCCCTTCCAGCAACCCTCAGTTTGTTCTCTGTATTTAAGAGTATCTTATGGTTTGTTTGCCTCCCTCTCTGTTTTTATCTTGTTTTTCCTTCCCTTCTCCTGAGTTCATCTACTTTGTTCCTTAAATTCTGCATATGAGTGAAATCATGATTTTTGTCTTTCTCTGACTTATTTCCCTTGACATAATACATTCTAGTCCCATCCATGTTGTTGCAAGTAGCAAGATTTCATTCTTCTTGATGGCTGAGTGGTATTCCACTATATATACACCACATCTTCTTTATCCATTCATCAGTCGATGGACATTTGGGCTCTTTCCATAATTTGGCTATTGTCAATAGCACTGCTATAAACATTGGGGTGCATGTGCCCTTAGAATCAGCATTTTTGTATCCTTTAGATAAATACCTAGGACTGATTTTTGATGGTTCACACTACTCATTGATTAGCAGCATGTTTCAAAGCAGGAGCCAGTATGTTCAGGACTCTCTTTGTTGACTTTGCGGCTCATACTTGGTAATCGTGGGAGGGCTGTTTTCCCAAGATAGGAATGGCCAACACCCTGTGCGTTAGAAAATTTTGTGAAACAAATATGTATGTATATATTTATGTATACATATATATGTATATTTATGTATACATATATATGTATATACATGTATATGTGTGTACACACACACACAGGTATTTGAAAGGAAGGGAAAAGGAAGGAGACTTGGTTAAGTCTTTGAAATGTGTATCATTGTTTCACAAGTTTTAGAATACTGGTTTATGTGATGTGATATGAGCAGGGGGAAACCTTTGCTCATTTACAGTTAAGGAAAAGACAGACAAAATTATGTCTGTCATGATTTATTATATGCAGGGGTCATAACCATTTTACTCCATTTCTTTACAAACCAGTCACATTAGATGCACATCTGTATAGGGGAAGACCTATAAGTTGCTTATCTTTAACGGAGGGATGGTTGGGAAGTCATAAACTCCTCTAACACTTGACTGCATTTGACTTCAAGGAAGCAATACAGCGAAAGGATTATTTAAAAATAGTTATTTATGTCAAAATTAATATCGCGTGAATATTTAATTCTACGTTTACCTGAAAACAGCCTGTAAATTCTCTGCTAGGTAGACGATCAGATTTCCCTACGGTTTGGTGTGAGACAATGCATATGACAGGGGGTTAGAATCCTTGTTTACTGTTAATATTTGGATTTGTGTTGTAAAGGGGTTTTTTTTTATTAAAAATAACACATGGCTTTATGAAGATACTGAGAGAACTTGCCTTAGCAAGTTTAAGTCTACTGATGAATAAAAGGTATGACATTTTTTTTAATCTACATATTTTAAATGATGTTTGGTTACTATTTGTTTAAAAGTGATGGAATAAAAACATCTCTAGCTATCCAGATTCCAGTCTGCACAGATGACTAATCATGTGGCAGATCTGAACATAAAGGTTCTCGTGAAAAATAAAAATTACATAAAAAATGTATTTGCTCCCTGATTTGAAAGTACAGAATGTCTTCTGTGCCTTTAGATATGGGGAACTATGACACAAAAACAATGGTAGCCATGGTGAAAGTACCTTACAAAATAAATGGGGAAAAAAAAGAGAGAGAGAGAGAGAGAGAGACAGAGGTGGAGGGGAAGAGTGGGAAGCAGTCAGTGTAATAACAGGCTGGTGGGTAAATAAATATTTAAACTTCGTGCCTAGTTATTTGAGTAATCACGAGATTTGCAGAGTTATGTTGTGTATCACATTTTACTTGATATCTTATCTTGTCTTGACTTACACCTATTAAACCAATTGAAGGGCTGTTCAGAAGCCAAAGCAAGTTACAGACTTTACGAGTCTTAATTTCGGTATGTGTAAAAAGCAGGAAATCAAATTCAGTATTTGTTAAACTTTTCCCAAATCCTTCAATTCTATGATTCTGTGATCCAGGAGGAGTCCAGGAATGATGTGAGTAAACTTTAAGTTTTGAAGAAGGGACATTAACTCCAAGACTTAGAACACTTGAGAATACCCAGAAATCCCTTGCAAGATTTCCGAAAAGTTAACTGATGCCTCCTGTTAAGACTCTGGTAGGTGCGAGTATAAAACATATGAACAACAACGACACACACACACACACACACACACACACACACACACACACACACACCAAATCCTGAACCTAGCAGCAGTTTATTAGAAGGGTCCAGGGCAGCATTATTCAAAAAAACTTTCTTTGATGATGGAAATGGGCTCTAAATCTGGGCTGTCCCATGTGGTAGCCAGGAGACATACGTGACTACTGAGCACTTGAAATAGGACTGGTACAACTTCGGAACTGAATTTTTAATTTTATTTAGTGTTAATTTTGATTTACATTTTTTAATATTTAAAGAATCCTGGGAATAATTTGGTCATCATTCTTGATCAAAGTAAGAAGCCAGGGTGGCCCTAAGAACACAGGACTGCTTTGGGATCTTTAGTAGCGGGAGTGGTGGACTCTTCAGAATTACGGTTGCCATGACTCAGATATTAGTGGCTCCCAGCCTGTGTTTATAAGATCTTCCAGGGAGTGACAACCTAATTGTCTCGGCTTAGGTCTGATGGTGACCCCCAAATCAATCAAGTGTGGTTTGGGCTGCTAAATTACAGTGTATGTTGTAGGAGTGCCGGTGAGGGTTCTCCGGTGGGGGCCGGCGGCGGGGGGGGGGGGGGGGGAGTGTTTTCCACGCAGCAATCTCCAGAATTGTCTACCACATTATTTAAATATTTTCCCCTTGCAGGCATTGATTTCTCTAAATTTAAAATACTCTAAGGGTGCTTGGGTGGCTCAGTCGGTTGAGCATCTGACTTCGGCTCAGGTCGGGATCTCGAGTTCTTGGGTTTGAGCCTTGCGACAGGCTCTGTGCTGACAGCCTAGAACCTGGAGCCTGCTTTGGATTCTGTGTCTTCCTCTCTCTCTCTGCCTGTCTCCTGCTCGTGCTCTGTCTCTCTCTGTCTCTCAATAAATAAATAAATTAATTAATTAATTAATTAGTAAAAATAAATAAGTAAATAAAATGTTAACAATTTTTTAAAATACTCTAATTTTATTAATTCACCTGTATTGCACCTGACATGTTTACATTTTTATTGCAAATTAAAATAGTCCCACCAAATGTTGGTAAAACTTTACTAACCTGAGAGAGTAGTAATTCGTAACCTTGTGTGAAAGGAATCATGGACATTACTGCTAAAGGCAACAATATGAGTTAGAGGAGTCAGTGTTCTCTTTTTGTAGAGGAGGAAACCAAGGCTTAGATGTGCTGCCTCGTCACAAAATTAGCTGCCACTTAAGGGCCAGATGCTTACTCTCATCTGAACCTGTGCTGTTGACCAGTTAAACATTAAAACCAAGTGTTTGAAAACCATCCTGTTGAAATTCAGGTCTTTCCTGTACATTTTTTTTTTTTTTTTTTTTTTTTGTAAAATGGGTCATGCTAACAATTTGTGAGAAAGCAGAGTCATGCAGGTTTTGATTTTCAAGATTTTACTTTTTACTTTCTGTGAAGAATGATGAAAGTTTTGATTAAAATGTGAACTTATAAAATCAACTCTTCTTAATACATTTCAACCAAATAATATTTGAGCCAGGTAAGTCAGGAACCACTAGAAAGAAGAGGTACCTGCTTCCGATGACTGCTGATTTTTTGGAAGTTCCAGTTTGAATAACTGTTTAATAAGCCCCTTAGGGGCGCCTGGGTGGTCCAGTCGGTTGAGCGTCCGACTTCAGCTCAGGTCACGATCTTGTGGTTTGTGGGTTCAAGCCCCGTGTCGGTCTCTGTGCTGACAGTTCAGAGCCTGGAGCCTGCTTTGGATTCTGTGTCTACCTCTCTGTCTCTGCCCCTCCTCTGCTTATGTTCTCTCTTTCTCTCTCAAAAGTAAGTAAACATTACAAAAAAAATAAAAAAGTAAAAAGCCTATGATACAAGTGTTGAGGACTTCCTTGGGAAGAGATGGTCCTGTCTGTGGATCAGCCACGTAGTAAGGGAGGTGAGACCCTTACTTTGCATCTCCGTGGGCTCAGGGAGTGAAACTTGGTAAGGTGCTAAGCACCTATGTCCATTTTAGTAAAGTATCCTAATGGCAGTCAGCGGACATCTACTGACAGTAGGATTACTTGGGAAACACAATTAACAGATGGATAGAGCAGAGAAGAAACGAGATTTAATGGAGAAGAATCCAGAGCAAGTGTGTCAAAAACATCAGTTTCACAGTGGAGGTAAGATGAGAAGCCCAGAGGTCAGTCCACCAGCCCGGAATGTGCTACAGACCTTCCCATTTACAACAGGGCGTGGGGAACACAGGGCCTGATTTTCCATGTGTTCATGTCAACCTGAAACAGTCCTCTAGGAAGAGCTCTAGATGCCCACCTCCGAGATTTAGATCCTGTCTTGATTGCCACTGAAGCCTATGCATCACATTTCTCCCACCCTAATCTCCTTCGCCATCTTCTGGGTTTCACAGACAGGATAAATCACAGTTAGGGTAGAAAAGCTACTGTTTTTTCCTGCCACCACCTCACGCTGGCTTTGGTGTTGCTAGTTAGGTGTGAACTGGTTATCGGTGCCCAGACTCAAAAACATCCTCACTCAAAATAGGTTTCAGCAGTTTAAGTCGGGTCTAAATTATAGTGCAGTGGGATTATCTATGCTCATACGGAAGAACTGCAAACCACTTTTAAACTATTCTTTAAAATATTCTTGTTATCTGGAGTAGCTCTTCCCAGGAAAAGAGATGGGGGGAGGGCTATCGAAGTTAAATAGCAATTATTGTAGATACAGAAAGCCCCACGAAGATGCACTTATAGAAATGATAAACCAGGTGCGGGGGGGGGGGGGGGGGACCACAGGAGAAGAATTCACATTCAACTGAGAGCTGAGTGTATTGAATATGAGTTCTTCTCCCGTGGTCCCCCGCTCCTGGTTTGTCGTTTGTCATGTGGGAACCTAGTACAGGAAGAGACACCCGTGATAACTCGCAAGCCTGCCTTTGTTATATTCGGTCAAGCTTTTTCACTAATTGAGCAGAAGATTATTATTTCACCACATAAAATTAAAGCTATTGAAGGAAGGAAAAAGGAAAAGCAATTTAAATAGTAGTTGGTTTTCCTATCTGAGTTGGATACTATTTGTTTTGCCACGTGCCGATTATTATATTTGATTCGTTTAAAACCCAGCTGTGTATAGCCTAAATTATTTAAGAATTTCACAGTTGGGGTAAGTTCTTTTTGACCCAGTCTCATTCATAGCCAATATCATTTCATTAAAAAAAAATTCTAAACAAACCAAATAGCCCTGGAGCCTTCACATGTTCAGTTTCTTTTTTTTAACATTTATTTATTTTTGAGACAGAGAGAGACAGAGCATGAACGGGGGAGGGTCAGAGAGAGGGAGACACAGAACCCAAAACAGGCTCCAGGCTCTGAGCGGTCAGCACAGAGCCTGACGCGGGGCTCGAACTCAGGGACTGTGAGATCATGACCTGAGCTGAAGTCGGCCACTTAACCGACTGAGCCACCCAGGCACCCCACATGTGCAGTTTCAATGAGACCAGGAAACAGCCAAGTTTTCTTCACCTGATCCCATCTCCTTTTGCCTGTTTGAAGGCCATTGACACAGCAAGTCCTTCTCTCCTCTGCATCATCATTTCCCCTCCTTATTAGCTCATTCCCATCAGCAGAAAAACCTGCTATAATTCTTTGGTCTTAAAATAACAGACCATCTCCGGACCCCACATTCTTATCCAGCTATGAGCAGAACTTCTTGAACGACTTGTATGCATTCAGTATCTTCAGAAGATTGTCTCCTATTTCCTGGATGCTTCTCAACTGCTGCTCCTCTCATGCTGCTTCAGAACCTGATCTCGTTCTACTGGGTTTCTAGGAACCTCCATGATGTTAAGGCCAGTAGTTGGCCCATCTAACTTGATGGTGGGAGCAGCCTTACACAGTACATCACACCATCTAGCCGGGAGCACTGTTTGCTGGAGTACCAAGACATCACGCTCTCTTGATTTATCTCCTACCTTTAGACTGTTCTCTCTCAGGTTTGTTGGTTTGTTTGGTTTCCCCTCCCTGATTCTTTGTCCTTTGTCCAACCTCTCAACACTGGGCTGGACCTCTTTTCTTCTCTATCTGTAGGCACCAATGGGGCAGGGTTTTCCATTCACCCATCATGTATACACCCATGGTTCCTAATTTTTGTCTACGTTTGAATATTTTCCCAGAGCCTCTAGTCTCATATATCCAAATGCCTGCTTGACACCTCCACTTGCTTTCTGAATTAACTTGTTCACTATCTGACTAGTAGCCCTGGCTTTCTTGTTGTTCCTCCAACACAGAAAACACACTCTTCTTAATTTTTCCTGTAATCCTTGTTTGACTTGCTGTATACTTCTCTGGTGATCCATTTTCACTCTAAGAATAGATGTTCTATGAGGGCAGTGACTTGTTCGCCCAGTTCCTACAGCAGTGCCTGATCATAGTAGGTGTTCAATTAATAAAGGTTGAGAGAGAGACTGCGTGAATACTATTACCGTGATGATGCTACACTTTACTTCAGTTCCCGGGACTAAAAATCTGAAAGCGCTGAAATCAGTTTCTTCTTTGAAGCTTTGCTCTAGATAAGTTACACCTTCAGGAGACAGCAGCCCTTAGCCCTTAAAGGAAAAATTTCCAGGGGATGCCTGTGTGGCTCAGCTGGTTAAGCGTCCTAGTCTTGATTTTGGCTCAAGTCATGATCTCATGATTTGTGAGATCAAACCCCATGTCGGACTCTTGCTGAGCAGGGAGCTTGCTTGGGATCCTCTCTCTCTCTTTCTTTGCCCCTGGCCCACTTGAGCTCTCTCTGTCTCTCTCAAAATAAATAAGCCTTAAAAAAAAGTGAAAAAATTTCCATCTTGTGCCTTTTTCTTCTGCAGCTGCCTCTGAGTAAATTGCTCATTCTAGCTTCCTTGGAATGAATTTCTCCTCCTCTGAACTTCACTTGGCTCTTCCCTCTTCCAGTTGGCTTCTGTTCACGGAGCTTAGTTCTGCTTCCTGACCTCACAGAGCTTGCCCTTTTTATAGTAAAAAGCCTGTGGTGATGTCATGGGCTCAGCTGGTTTCAATCAGGTTTCAAACTGAGTACACTCGAAGCTGGTGAATGACTCTGCAAGTTATCTTTTGCTGGGCCAGACTAATTCTGACACAAAACATCAAGTTATATACAGCACTAAGCATTTAGCAATCATCATGCACAAGTCACGGGAATGCAGGTCTTCACTCCCTACAGAAATTCTAAATGATGGTTGGCTGTCTGTACAAATGCAGGATGTTTAGCTATTTGATGCTGCTGGTCGTCTGCTTATGGGCTCTCTCTGCGCCTGCCCCTCCAGTGCCTCCTGATGCACTTTTGTTGCCCTTTGTTCTGCTTTCCAAATGTTGTTCCTCAGACCCTTAATTAAGCTACCCCACTCATTTCCGCCTTGTTCTTCCTCATCACTTGGCTGCTCCTGGATTTTTTTTTTTTTTTTTTGCCTTATCATCTGTAAAATGAGATTGAATTATGTGTTTTGTGGCCAAACTTTCTTTTATTTATTTATTTATTTTTAAATTTTTTAACATTTATTTATTTTTGAGAGACAGAGAAAGACAGAGCACGAGTAGGGGAGGGGCAGAGAGAGGGAGACACAGAATCCCAAGCAGGCTCCAGGCTCCGACCTGTCAGCACAGAGCCCGATGTGGGGCTCGAACCCCACCAACTGTTGAGATCATGACCTAAGCCAAAGTCGGCTGCTTAGCCGACTGAGCCACCCAGGCGCCCCAAACTTTCTTCTTTTTAAAAATTGACTTGAATTCTAGGTGTTCATCTTTACTATTAAGCTTGGATTCCTGACAGCAATCCCTATTTTCACTTTAGAACATTGAACAAACTTTTCTTAGTGTGGTGACTGGCTCGAGATTCTTTTCTTCAAATAGAGTATCTCACTCCTAAGTCTGATGCAAGACTTTTTAACTGCATTGTATTCAGTTGGGAGAAATGCTTTATTGGGAAACTACTCAGGTTTCTTAAAACAAATCTGTCATGGGGCGCCTGGGTGACTTGGTCGGTTAAGCGTCCGACTTCGGCTCAGGTCATGATCTCACGGTCCGTGGGTTCGAGCCCCGCGTCCGGCTCTGTGCTGACAGCTCGGAGCCTGGAGCCTGTTTCAGATTCTGTGTCTCCCTCTCTCTCTGCTCCTCCCCTGTTCATGCTCTGTCTCTCTCTGTCTCAAAAATAAATAAACGTTAAAAAAAAAATTAAAAAAAAAAACCAAATCTGTCATATTCAAAAGCAGTCCTGCATAGAATATAGTGTGCATGAAAAAATAGTAGCTGCAGAATTCTTACACTCTGGAAGTTTTGGTAGCCAGTGGCCAGAAGGGGCTAGGTGTCGACAGAGGTGTTTGTTTAAAGGGATGGTAGGGAATATGTAAAGTGAATGGGTAGAGGGAGGGGGTGCTTATGACCAGGATGACCTCATAATTTGTTGTCCAAATCAGGACGCTTTGAAGATGCAAGTATGACAGGTGAAAACGGGGAGTGCCTTATACAAATCCTAGCTGTGATATTGCTAACATGTGTCAAATTATGGTGGCCCTGGTGGCCTTCAGCATCTCAGGACTCAGCGGAACTAATATCCCACCTTCATGACATTGATGATCTACCTTATAGCAAAGAGAGAGACTCAGAAAGCATGCAGTTCAAGAGCCCCTAGGTCAGTATGGAGAGATCTACTTCTGAGCAGGTGTTATTTTTAAACCACAGCAATTGGGAACACGGTAGAGGGAGTGCATCTAGTTTCTCTTTGGGTAGTTAATGGACCTATTTCTGAGAGCTGGCAAGAGGCAAAATTTGGACTAACGAGGTAATAGTGGAGGGCTGACAAATGACAGGAAGACTAAGAAACAAAATAACTTTTTTTTTTTTTAAATTTTTTTTTAACGTTTATTTATTTTTGAGACAGAGAGAGACAGAGCATGAACGGGGGAGGGGCAGAGAGAGAGGGAGACACAGAATCGGAAGCAGGCTCCAGGCTCTGAGCCATCAGCCCAGAGCCCGACGCGGGGCTCGAACTCACGGACCGCGAGATCGTGACCTGAGCTGAAGTCGGACGCTTAACCGACTGCGCCACCCAGGCGCCCCCAAAATAACTTTTAAATAAAATATGTTAAAAAATGTGCTGACCTCATTATAAGGTTATAGCTCTTTTTAAATTGTATGGGATAAAATAAATTTCATGTTGAATTTGTTCTGAAACATTGACTATTAAAGTCACAGTTAAAAGAACTGTTCTTAATTTTTCAATAATGGCTTTTCCTTATTATTCATTTTTTATATTTGTAGCCATGTAAGAATTAAGAAGTGGCTCTCTCTATGTATTAAAAAAAAATTGCATTGCTGTAGATTAGGTAGGTTCCACATTGTGGCTTAGGAAACATTCCTGGTTTATTTAGGCTTTAAGAGAAATCAAGATGGATCCTAAGAAGATTAAGAAGATAACAGACTAGAATAAAGTCGTCATCTTAGTATTATGACTCATTGCTTCAGTTTATATGGAAATTTCTGTTTGGGGAGAGCATTCTATGTCATTGAAATAGAGTTCCAGACACTCTTAAATCACAGAGCAGCAGAAATTGGAGACCCAGTTTGTAGCCAGCTGGTGACTTGTGATAGTAGATACTTAGTTACTTAATAAATACTGTTGCCTTGATTTGGCTGAGGGTTGTTATTGGAAAAAAAAAAAAAAAAGAAAGAAAGAAACCAATGCATTTATGAATCCATTTTAATTTTTGGTGACCTTTTTTGCAAGGCTGTGTGCATCTTTATAGAAGCAGTGGCTGAATTTTATTTTCATTTTTATTTTTTGCCTAATAGGAATTGTGTGCATATGTGAATTGAATGTGCACCCCACTTTATCCTGAATAACAGATGAACTTCTCAGGAGATAAGAACCATTAGAAACTCTTGCATACCTAGTTATCTAAATATAACTGAATGCAAGTAGAAGAGTCCTAAGAAATTAGAACTTAAAAAAAAAATAGTTGTTAGATTTGTTATCAAAACAAAACAACAACAAAAAACTGTGCTTCTTGGTATTTACCAGAATGAGTTGGAAACTTTTGTCCACATAAAAGCTGGCACACAAATGTTTAGAGCAGCTTTATTAATAATTGCCAAACATGGAAGCAACCTAGATGTCCTTCGGTAAATGACTGCATAAACAAACTGGTACCTCTGTACAATGGGATATTATTCCGAGATAAAAATAATGAGCTCTCAAGCTACAAAAAGAAGTGAAGGCACCTTAAATGTTTATTGCTGAGTGAAAGGAGCCAACATGGAGAGCTTATGTTCTATACGACTCCAACTCTATGACTTTCATGAAAAGACAAAACTGTAGAGATGGCAAGAGCACCAGTGATTTCCAGGGGTTCCAGGAGACGGGGGAGAGCAGGAGGGAAGAAGAGGTAAATCACGGAGTGTTTTGGGGGGATTGAAACTATTCTGTATGATATTATAGTGGTGGCCATATGACATTACGCATTTGTCAAGACCCACAGAACAATACATTATAAATTAACTATAGAGTTTAGTCAGTAATAATGCATCTGTACTGGTTCAATTGTTACAAATATATCACTAATGCAAGATGTTGATAATAGGGAAAAGTGTGTAGGTGAGTCAGGAAGTATATGGGAACTCTGTACTTTCTATTTAATTTTTCTGTAGATCTAAAATTGCTCTAAAAACTAAAGTCTATTAAGTCTGTTTTAAGCAGGGCAGATCACATTTTCTAGTCCAAGTGGGTGTTTAATTAGTATATGTGTATGAGATAGAGTGAATGAAGTCATGAACCAAGTGATAATGTATGTGAAAGTGCTGGGTAAATGATAAACGACTTCACAAATGTGGAGGAAAAGAAAAGTGAAAAAAAATGTAATTGTGAAAAAAAATTCAGTGCAAAAGATTGAGATGGCATAAGAGGAGTTGAAATTTGAATTAAAGACTGAGACTATTTTAAAGAGGTTAGTCTTCAGAAAAAATAGTACAGTATCCTTTCAATAAAGGTTGATAACTATGCTTCTGGACTGTGAATTAGAGGCACCCTCAGGAATCAAATGACTGCTGACCTATAGATTTGTGTTCGAGGGGTTTCAGGTTACAAGTTTCAGAGGGAGCACTTCTCTGGAAGGCACTTTTTGTTTTCTCCATTGTTTAATGTGGTCAGGTTCCGATAATCATGATACAAAACCTTGATAAGATGTACATGTGACCTCTTTACATGTACAGCTTCCCCCAAAGCAGGTCGAAAGGGATTTCAAAGAAATAGACAGGTGGACTGTCATTTGTATCATATTTTATAATCTTGGGTCTTTGGTCTAAAGAAAACTTATAACATCTTTTGTTAAATTCTAGGTAAATTTTGGACTGACCTCGGGTTTTTAGTTTTACCTTTGATAATATCAAGTGCCAATATGTTTAAGGTGTACTTCAATTTTTCTCAAATCAGCCTCTTGTTGTATTTGACAATAATTGTGGCAATAGCTTTGTAATGGTTTCTCATTGGTGGAAGCCTATCATCCCCAGCCCGAAAACTTCTTTGCAGTGGTCCATAGGAATGTGAGTGGCGATAGGTTGTAACATGTTGCCAGCCATGTTTCTGCAGGATTGGACATGAAAGAAGGTGTAACTTTCTATAGAGAAAGCTATTATAGAGAAGAGTAACACGCCTTAGGAGCAGAGGGAGGATGGTTACCTACAGCTCTGAGCAATCAGGAAAGGTATCACATGGGAAGTCACAGCTTGAACGGGACCTGAGTGACAGATGGCAGTGGGCCAAGTGAGGAGCTGCTGAGAGGAAGGGCATGCCAGTTAAGGAATAGACCGTGGAGAGACTGAAGTTCGTCAAGGCTGAGGAGAACGTGAACAACAGAAAGATGTTCTTAGTGGCTGGCATATATACCGTTAAGTGAGAGGCTATGAGGAAATAATGAGACTAAGGAGGAAGTGGGGTCAGAGGAAGGGCCTGCAAGCGATGTTAAGTAATTAACCTTTGGAGCCCAGTCGTTGAAAACCATTCGGTCTTATTCTTGAACTTTGGAACGTCTTGTGATTAAGAAATAAAAATTGTATATTAATGGTTGATTTGTAAAGGCTTTAAATGCTATTATTCACACATCTTATCTGATACTAATTGTCTGATTGCTCGAAATGGCTTGGAATATAATGAATCACCTGTTAGATTTGTAATAATCTAAATGAGTCTGCACTCTAACCTGATTAAAGGGTTTTATGAAGCAAAACATTAAATGAATTATATAGACTAGATTTGTGGAAGTAGAGCTTTAAAGGCAGAGAGAGTTTCAAAGATTTTGCCAAGGCGGAAAATGCCTCAGCTATTCTTTTTGTATAATCTGTGACTTCCATACCATAACATAGTAGATGAAAAGATTAAATAAAGGAGGTGTATTTGTGAACCACAGTGTATTATTTTTTTAGAAGAAATTGGGAAATCAGAAATTGATGTTGGCTTAACATTTACGCAGAATACACTTTGTCCTAAATTACTAAATCATTCAGGAGATCTTGTGTCTCATTAGTTGAAATAAAGCAGTTAAAGAGTTGGGAGGTTGCAGCAAAATGATAGCTGGGATGTGTTTCAACAGTAATTGAATAATTTGAGTAAAGACTGGAAAGCAGACTGAAACTTAAATATATTTTTTCATCTATAATGTTCCCTTTTGATCTATTCTACGCTATTTAGATAGTCATTCTGTAATTTATTTATATAAAGCTTTTTCTCAGGTGCCCAATTTACTCAGATTTTTAAAATGTTTAGTTTATAATAGCCAACTTTCTATTTTTGACCCAGCATGTTTTCAGACTTCATCTTTTTTTTTTTTTCTTTTTCCTTTTAGTCTGCAGGTACTGTCATTCTTGTAGAAGGAGAAACACCCTGAGCCATTTTTCTGAAAGAATTCTTCTATTTCATTTCTTCCGTCCTTCTGACTCTAGAGGTTCAATACATATTGAAGCTTATTTTTAAAAAGAGGGAAAATGAAACTACTTACATTTGGGATGCAGTTTCATAATTGTAAGGTGGCTTAATAAAGTGAGTAGTTTTAATTATTATTTTTCTCTATTGGAAATAGAATCTATGAGTGAAGGAATGAGGCCCATTAATTCTTTAAGAGTAACAGAAACCCTTGTGCAGGCGGTGGCAAGTTGCAAACACTGACCCTGCTTTACAAAGCAACACATTCCAGCTTGTATTTTCAAACTATCAACTAATAGATACCACACTTACACTGACAATTACATCACCAATTGGAGGCTCATAATCAAAATTTACAAAAATTCACCTACTCCGAAGTAGGGATGATCTTCAGGTCTGGTATTACTACAAACGATTTAAAACCAACCTGGAAGAAGTGTATTTTGGAGAAGGTCTGAAGCCATTTTGGTTTCTCTTCTGCTGTCTTCTTACCCCAGCTGCTTGTTCTTCATTCCTACCTGGGAACAGGTTGCTCATTGTCCAGCCTGTCAACTAGCTCCCTTGCCCTAAGGGGATGTTGAAAAGTGTTTGTGTTACAAGGTGTTTCTCTATAAATAAAGTACATGTTGTGCTGTCAACAGAGTTTGCCATTAAGCAGATTTGATAAGGTCTACCCAGGGAGGGTGCTTTTGTTTAATGAACACTTACCTCATCCTTGACTCTCCCTGGTACTGTTTCAAGTACTTTACAAATACCAACTCATTTAGTCTTGCCACATAGATGGGTGGTACTATACACATTGTGCAGGTGGGGAAATTGAGGCACAGAGAAGCTGGTGGCGGACGTGTGATTGGAACGAGATTGTTGGACTAGATGTGCTTTGCAATGTGTTGCCTCTAAGTGTAACAGAAATACCAGTGTTAAAGAGAAATATGCTAATGGTCTGTAATATCTTTCTTGGATAACTTTGTATGGAAGAGATAAAGGAGTCTTGGTATGGTTACTTTATTATCCTATATGATATCTTACACTTCTTGTGCATGATAGGATAAGACAGTCCATCTCTGGAACGTATCCAAGAACTGGGTTTAAGTCCTGGCTACCGCTTAGTTATAATTCTTATAATTACTTATGGTAGGTAAGTATCTTTGACTATAAGTGGAATTAAGTACTTCATAAAGTACTTATGATATTAAATGATATAATGAATGTAATAGGCCAAGTATATTGAAGGCATTCCCTGGATGGTGTATAGCATTATTAAATGCTAGAACTAGAATGACAGAACTAGAAGACATACAGTGGAGAAGATGAATCTAAAAGCAGAGTTTCAGTGTTGTATTATTGACTAAGGACAGTGAGTGAAATATCCATAAGCTGGTGTTAAATTACCTAACCTAACTTGCAGGTGTGGGGAGTGGGGTGTCAGGGAAGTCTTTTTAATGCAAATTAAGCCTAACTACTAATTTAAAAAAATGATATTATTCCAGGGGTGCCTGGGTGGCTCAGTTGGTTGAGCATCTGACTTCAGCTCAGGTCATGATCTCACAGCTCGGCTTGTGAGCTCGAGCCCCACGTCAGGCTCTGTGCTGACAGCTCAGAGCCTGGAGCCTCCCTCTGATTCTGTGTCCCTCTCTCTCTCTGCTCTCCCCCTCTCACGTTCTGGCTCTCTCTCTCAAAAATAAATACATGTTAAAAATTTTTTAAAAATGATATTATTCCCAATAATTAAGTGAATTAAAATTGTTTCATCGTTATATTATTATTATGAATGCCTAAGATAATAGCAGTGTATTTTAAATTTTGTTTTGAAATGGTGAATTGTGTGAACGAGGAACATAGACATATGTTTAGCAATGGCATTTTTGTTATTTGTGTTTTGGGTATGTTTAATTTTTCCTGCCATGTTTTGGGGTGCATCTTTTACTTTTGCTTGTGATTTAGCCACACTGTATCATTTCTTGGGGATGAGACTTTTCCTCTTTTTTTTTTTCATATGAAATTTATTGTCAAATTGGTTTCCATACAACACCCAGTGCTCATCCCAACAGGTTCTCTCCTCAATGCCCATCACCCACTCTCCCCTCCCTCCCACCCCCCATCAACCCTCAGTTTATTCTCAGTTTTTAAGAGTCTCTTATGGTTTGCCTCCTTCCCTCTCTGTAATTTTTTTCCCCTTCCCCTCCCCCATGGTCTTCTGTTAAGTTTCTCAGGATCCACATAAGAGTGAAAACATATGGTATCTGTCTTTCTCTGTATGACTTATTTCACTTAGCATCACACTCTCCAGTTCCATCCACGTTGCTACAAAAGACCACATTTCATTCTTTCTCATTGCCAAGTAGTATTCCATTGTATATATAAACCACAACTTCTTTATCCATTCATCAGTTGATGGAATTTAGGCTCTTTCCGTACTTTGACTAGTGTTGAAACATTGGGGTACAAGTGCCCCTATGCATCAGCACTCCTGTATCCCTTGGGTAAATTCCCAGCAGTGCTATTGCTGGGTCATAGGGTAGATCTATTTTTAATTTTTTGAGGAACCTCCACACTGTTTCCCAGAGCGGCTGCACCAGTTTGCATTCCCACCAACAGTGCAAGAGGGTTCCCATTTCTCCACATCCTCTCCAGCATCTATAGTCTCCTGATTTGTTCATTTTAGCCACTCTGACTGGTGTGAGGTGATATCTGAGTGTGGTTTTGACTTGTATTTCCCTGATGAGGAGTGACGTTGTGCATCTTTTCATGTGCCTATTGGCCATCTGGATGTCTTCTTTAGAGAAGTGTCTATTCATGTCTTCTGCCCATTTCTTCACTGGATTATTTGTTTTTTTGGGTGTGGAGTTTGGCGAGCTCTTTATAGATTTTGGATACTAGCCCTTTGTCTGGTACGTCATTTGCAAATATCTTTTCCCATTTCATTGGTTGCCTTTTAGTTTTGTTGATTGTTTCCTTTGAAGTGCAGAAGCCTTTTATCTTCATGAGGCCCCAATAGTTCGTTTTTGCTTTTAATTCCCTTGCCTTTGGAGATGTGTCAAGTAAGAAATTGCTGTGGCTAAGGTCAAAGAGGTTTTTTCCTGCTTTCTCCTCTAGGGTTTTGAGGGTTTCCTGTCTCACATTCAGGTCCTTTATCCATTTTGAGTTTATTTTTGTGAATGGGGTAAGAAAGTGGTCTAGTTTCATTCTTCATGTTGCTGTCCAGTTCTCCCAGCACCATTTGTTAAAGAGACTGTCTTTTTTCCATTGGATATTCTTTCCTGCTTTGTCAAAGATTAGTTGGCCATACGTTTGTGGGTCTAATTCTGGGGTTTCTATTCTATTCCATTGGTCTATGTGTCTGTTTTTGTGCCAATACCATCCTGTCTTGATGATTACACCTTTGTTGTAGAGGCTAAATTCTGGGATTGTGATGCTTCCTGCTTTGGTCTTCTTCTTCAAAATTACTTTGGCTATTCGGGGCCTTTTGTGGTTCCATATGAATTTTAGGATTGCTTGTTCTAGCTTCGAGAAGAATGCTGGTGCAATTTTGATTGGGATTGCATTGAATGTGTAGATAGCTTTGGGTAGTATTGACATTTTAACAATATTTTTTATTCCAATCCATGAGCATGGAATGTTTTTCCATTTATTTGTGTCTTCTTCAGTTTCCTTCATAAGCTTTCTATAATTTTCAGCATACAGATCTTTTACATATTTGGTTAGGTTTATTCCTAGGTATTTTTTGATTCTCGGTGCAATTGTGAATGGGATCAGTTTCTTTATTTGTCTTTCTGTTGCTTCATTATTAGTGTATAAGAATGCAACTGATTTCTGTACATTAATTTTGTATCTTGTGACTTTGCTGAATTCATGTATCAGTTCTAGTAGACTTTTCATGGAATCTGTCAGGTTTTCTATGTATAGTATCATGTCATCTGCAAAAAGTGAAAGCTTGACTTCATGTTTGCCAATTTTGATGCCTTTGATTTCCTTTTGTTGTCTGATTGCTGATGCTAGAACTTCCAACACTATGTTAAACAACAGTGGTGAGAGTGGTCATCCTTGTCGTGTTCCTGATCTCAGGGGGAAAGCTCTCAGTTTTTCCCCATTGAGGAGGATATTAGCTGTGGGCTTTTCATAAATGGTTTTCATGATGTTTAAGTATGTTCCTTCTATCCTGACTCTCTCGAGCATTTTTATTAAGAAAGGATGCTGAATTTTGTCAAATGCTTTTTCTTCATCAATTGACAGGATCATATGGTTCTTATCTTTTCTTTTTTTAATGCGATGTATCACATTGATTGATTTGTGAATGTTGAACCAGCCCTGCAGCCCAGGAATGAATCCCAATTGATCATGGTGAATAATTCTTTTTATATACTGGTAAATTCAATTTGCTAGTATCTTGTTGAGAATTTTTGCATCCATATTCATCAGGGATATTGGCCTGTAGTTCTCTTTTTTTACTGGGTCTCTGTCTGCTTTGGGAATCAAAGTAATGTTGGCTTCATAGAAGGAGTATGGAAGTTTTCCTTCCCTTTCTATTTTTTGGAACAGCTTGAGAAGGATAGGTATTATCTCTGCTTTAAATGTCTGGTAGAATTCCCCTGGGAAGCCATCTGGTCCTGGACTCTTATTTGTTGGGAGATTTTTGATAACTGATTCAATTTCTTTGCTGGTTATGGGTCTGTTCAAGGTTTCTATTTCTTCCTGTTTGAGTTTTGGAAGTGTGTGCATGCTTAGAAATTTGTCCATTTCTTCCAGGTTGTCCAATTTGTTGGCATATAATTTTTCATAGTATTCCCTGATAATTGCTTGTATTTCTGAGGGATTGGTTGTAATAATTCCATTTTCATGAATGATTTTACCTATTTGGGTCATATCCCTTTTCTTTTTGAGAAACCTGGCTAGAGGTTTATCAATTTTATTTTTTCAAAAAACCAACTCTTGGTTTCATTGATCTGCTCTACAGTATTTTTTAGATCTGTATTGTTTATTTCTGCTCTGATCTTTACTATTTCTCTTCTTCTGCTGGGTCTGGGGTGTCTTTGCTGTTCTGCTTCTATTTCCTTTAGGTGTGCTGTTAGATTTTGTATTTGGGATTTTCCTTGTTTCTTGAGATAGGCCTGGATTGCAATGTATTTTCCTCTCAGGACTGCCTTCACTGCATCCCCAAAGCGTTTGGATTGTTGTATTTTCATTTTCATTTGTTTCCATATATTTTTTAATTTCCTCTCTAATTGCCTGGTTGACCTAGGGTGTTCTTTAACCTCCATGCTTTTGGAGGTTTATCAGAATTTTTCATGTCGTTAATTTCAAGTTTCATAGCATTGTGGTCTGAAAGTATGCATGGTGTGATCTCGATTCTTTTATACTTATGAAGGGCTGTTTTGTGACCCAGTATGTGATCTGTCTTGGAGAATGTTCCATGTGCACTCGAGAAGAAAGTATATTCTGTTGCTTTGGGATGCAGAGTTCTAAATATATCTGTCAAGTCCATCTGATCCAATGTATCATTCAGGGCCATTGTTTCTTTATTGATCCTGTGTCTAGATGTTCTATCCATTGCTGTAAAGTGGGATATTAAAGTTCCCTGCAATTACCACATTCTTATGAATAAGGTTGCTTATGTTTGTGATTAATTGTTTTATATATTTGGGGGTTCCCATATTCGGCACATAGACATTTATAATTGTTAGGTCTTCCTGATGGATAGATCCTGTAATTATCATATAATGCCCTTCTTCATTTCTTGTTACAACCTTTAATTTAAAGTCTAGTTTGTCTGATATAAGTATGGCTACCCTAGTTTTCTTTTGACTTCTGGTAGCATGATAGATAGTTCTCCATCCCCTCACTTTCAATCTGAAGGTGTCCTCAGGTCTAAAATGAGTCTTGTAGACAGAAATAGATGGGTCTTGTTTTTTTTATCCATTCTGATACTCTATGTTTTTTGGTTGGCCCATTTAATCCATTTGCATTCAGTGTTATTATGGAAAGATATGGGTTTAAAGTCATTGTGATGTCTGTAGGTTTCATGCTTGTAGTGATGTCTCTGGTCCTTTGTGGTCTTTGCAACATTTTACTCACAGAGTCCCCCTTAGGATCTCTTGTAGGGTTGGTTTAGTGCTGATGAATTCCTTCAGTTTTTGTTTGTTTGGGAAGACCTTTATCTCTCCTTCGATTCTGAATGACAGACTTGGTGGATAAAGGATTCTCAGCTGCATATTTTTTCTGTGCATCACATAGAAGATTTCCTGCCATTCCTTTCTGGCCTGCCAAGTTTCAGTAGATAGGTCTGCTACTACCCTTATGTGTCTACCTTTGTATGTTACGGCCCATTTATCCCTAGCTGCTTTCAGAATTCTCTCTTTATCCTTGTGTTTTGCCAGTTTCACTATGATAGGTCGTGCAGAAGATCGATTCAAGTTACATCTGAAGGGAGTTCTCTGTGCCTTTTGGATTTCAATGCCTTTTTCCTTCCCCAGATCAGGGAAGTTCTCAGCTATGATTTCTTCAAGTACACCTTCAGCACCTTTCCCTCTCTCTTCCTCCTCTGGAATACCAATTATGTGTAGATTATTTCTCTTTAGTGCATCACTTAGTTCTCTAATTTTCCCCTCATACTCGTTGATTTTTTTTATCTCTCTTTTTCTCAGCTTCCTCTTTTTCCATAATTTTATCTTCTAACTCACCTATTGTCTCCTCTGCCTCTTCAATCTGTGCTATGACTGCCTCCATTTTATTTTGTACCTCATTTATAGCATTTTTTAATTCCTCATGACTTTTAGTCCCTTGATGTCTGTAGCAATAGATTCTCTGTTGTCTCTATGCTTTTTTTTTTCAAGCCCAGCAATTAATTTTATGACTATTATTCTAAATTCTTGTTCCATTATATTGCTTAAATCATGTTTGATCAATTCGTTAGCTCTCACTGCTTCCTGGAGTTTCTTTTGTGGAGAATTCTTCCATTTCGTCATTTTGGGTAGTCCCTGCGGTTGCTCCAAACTGCAGGGCACTTCCCCTGTGCTGTCCGGAGTAACGTGTGTTGGTGGGTGGGGCCGCAGTCAGACCCGATGTCTGCTCCCAGCCCACCGCTGGGCCACAGTCAGACTGGTGTGTTACCAGTCTCCCCTCTCCCAGGGTCAGGACTCACTGTGGAGCGGTGTGGCCCCTGTCTGGGCTACTTGCACACTGCCAGGCTTGTGGTGCTGCTTCAATGGGATCTGGCCAAAGGCGTATTAGAGGGGTGGATCCGCAAGGTGCACAGGGGTGGGAGGGGCAGGCTTAGCTAGCTTTGCCATAGTGGTCCCCTGCTGGAGGGGGCCTGCAGCACTGAGAGAGAGGCAGGCCCATCGGAGGGATGGATTCACAGAAGCACAGCGCTGGACATTTGCGTAGTGCAAGCAAGTTCGGTGATGGGAACTGGTTCCTTTGGAATTTTGGCTGGGGGATGGGAGAGGGAAATGGCTCTGGCCAGTGCCTTTGTTCCCCCACCGAGCTCTGTCTTTCCGGGGCTCAACAACTCTCCCTCCTGGAGTCCTCTCGCTCTCCCCGCTCTCTCTGAGCAGAGCTATTGACTTTTAACATTCCAGATGTTAAGTCCCTCTGGCTGTCAGAACACATGCAGTCCGGCCCTCCCGCTTTTACAAGCCAGACTTTGGGGGCTCTGCCTTGCCGGGCGGGCTGCCCCTCCACCGCCCTGGCTCCCTGCCGCCAGTCCATGTAGTGTTGGCCCTCTTGGGGCCAACTTGGCCCTTCCTCTTGGCCCTTCCTACCCTCTTCCGTGGGCCTCTTGTCTACGCTTGGCTCCGGAGAGTCCATTCTGCTCGTCTTCTGGCGGTTTTCTGGGTTATTGAGGCAGGTGTGGGTGGAATCTAAGTGATCAGCAGGACGAGGTGAGCCCAGCATCCTCCTACCCCGCCATCTTCCCTGCTGACCCAAGACTTTTCCTCTTAATAAATAGCAGAAAGCTGTCCATTTCTGGTGGTGCTGACTCATGAAGCCACGGGAAGACAAATGATGTCTGAAGATGAGAGGGGGGAAGATAAAATAGCAACATGTGTGATAAATAAGCCATAACTCAGAAGTTTGTCCTCATTTACTGCATTTTTATGTGTCTTTCATTCTTGCTCCACCAATAAGTAAACAATTGCCAAGACTTACTGCGTTTTAAATTTATGGTTGCTTTCTCCAATTGGAAGCTGAAATGGGAATATCCTATTTACACACAAAATATTAACTTTCACTTCTAACTAGTAGCATATATATGTGGGAAAATAGATAAGCAGCAGTTATCACTTACCAATTTATTGGCACCAATAAGTTGTTAGTGGTTGAGTGAAAGAAGGGATTGTTGAGTGGATTTTAATTGTACCAGTTATAACTGTCTAGCGAAATGCATGGATTGTTAGTATTTGTCACAAATATATTTTTGACTAAATGCTACTTTTTACTTAAGGAAGTTTAGAAAACGTGGAATCCCATAAAGAGAAACCCAGAGGACTTGAAAAGGTGGGTAGGGAACACTGATATTGGAGAATAGTATCTGTGTGACATTAGGACCTTGAGGAGCACATGTATGAAGTGGCAGGTATATTGGTCAGTAGATGAAACTAGTCATCCCTAATCCTAACAGAATCTCCCCTGTCTGCATACCTTTCAAGTAAAGAATTTCTTCTGTTTTCTCTGATATTTGTAATGCATATTATATCTTATAAATTTAGCTACAAAATAACATCTCTTAGAGGGAAGTGTGACTTGATATAGGTAAAAGGGGCAAGTTTTGCACTAACTTTGATAGGACCACAGACCTTGCTTGTTTTAGAAGCCAGGAACTCGGCATTCTATGTAATATGGAAGGCTAACAAAAATTTGTTAGAGTGACTTCCACACGTGGATTATGGAGCCATTCTTAAAAGTTCATAGAACATGGGGCGCCTGGGTGGCTCAGTTGGTTAAGCGTGCAACTTCGGCTTGGGTCATGATCTCGCGGTTCATGAGTTCAAGCCCCACGTCGGGCTCTGTGCTGACCGCTCAGAGCCTGGAGCCTGGTTCCGATTCTGTGTCTCCCTCTCTCTCTCAGACCCTCCCCCGTTCATGCTCTGTCTCTCTCTGTCTCAAAAATAAATAAACGTTAAAAAAAAAAAAGTTCATAGAACCATACTCAAATTAATCAACTCTGGAGTAAAAAATTACAAAAGGATTCTTTTGTCATGATTTATTTGAATGCAAATGATGATAATACTGATAATTAAAAATGTATCTTACCCGGTTGCTACAGCTTATGTAGGGAATCAGGGACTGGACCGAACAACCTGTAAATGAAGAAATAAAAATTATTCAAGTTAAACAAAATGAGTATAAAAGAAGTTGAATGGGTTCTTTTTGCCAGTATACCCATGTGCCATTTCTAGGAGATATTCCTTAATATAACCATTTAAATAGACCAAGAAGGTCTGCTTGAAAGCAGTCTTTGGTACCTCATTGCTTGTAACATAGTGCATCTCAGATAACTGGTATATAATTGTTTCATATCTCTAAACATACTTTCAGAAATTTACAGCATTACGCAGTGAGCCTTTCCTTTGCAGCTCAGAGTTTGAAGGTAGCTGCAAAGGTTTAAACATCCTTATCTGGTACCTGATGTTAGACATTCCTCTGTGTCTTGTGATGGAACAGTAGACTGAGACACACATTTACAACTAGTGAAGTTTTTACTTTTGGGATGTGTGGTTGTGTGGGTGTTATATGCACACGGGCAACTGGCCTGCGTTCTTCATGCATCTCATAGATATTCTTTTCATGCGATAACTAGAGCCACTTTAGAAGTTACTGATGTCCAAAAATAAAAATGCTATACACTCAGCACCTTCTTTTTCATTTTGCTTTCTTGGAAATTGCTGTCTTTATGTAATATTCTCCAGAACTTGAGGGGCACCTGGGTGGCTCAGTCGGATGAGTGTCCAACTTCGGCTCAGGTCATGATCGTATGGTTTGTGAGTTCGAGCCCTGCATTGGGCTTGCTGCTGTCAGCACAGAGCCTGCTTCAAATCCTCTGTCCCCTTCTCTCTCTGCCCCTAACCCTCTCACACACTCTCTCTCTCTCAAAAATAAATAAAACACTAAAAAAAAAAAAAGAACTTGATTGCCATGTAGCATACTCTGAAGCACATGAAGTGTATTTTCATTGCTGTCTTACATGTTATGTGCCTGTAAGTTAATTTGTAGGAACTTCTCCTACTGTTTAATGAAATCCTCAGCTACCAAATCTATGCCACAGAGATTACCATGGGAAAAATGAAAATTTATGAAATGTTAACATATTCTCAGAGAGACTTAAGGCCGGCTTATGGAGGCTGGCTGAGTAAAGGCCTTCCTTCTGTGGATACTACGTTTCTGGAGTACTGCCACATTTGGACTCTTATCTTACACATACTTGTGTCTTATCTTTCTCATGATGTTCACGTTTAAGTGCTTAATTATGGCAGCCGTACACTTTCTGTGTTTCACAGCTGTAAAACAAAGTGGATAGCACCACAGTATGCCTGCGTTTCCAATGATGTAACTTAATGAGTCCTGGTTAATAGCAGGAGGTTTTCTGGGTTCTGGGGGATATAGCAGTTAAACACACATGCGCGCGCACGCACACACACACAAACACACACAATTCCCTGTTTGCAGGGAACTTATATCCCTTTTTTAAAAATTATTAGGCTATTAATTCAATAGGTAGTCCATTAAATGATTATTATTCAACACTTTTTTGGTATAGTAACACTTCGGCGTATGATAGGAGGTGGCAAACGTGAGTGGCATTTTATCCCTGCCTTTGGATAAGAATAATAACTTAATATTGTTTATTTGAATTCTAGAATATGAGTTAGAAAGAAGTAGATTGAAAGAGACAGCTTGGGGCCATACTGTGCAAAGCCTTGAGTAACAAACTAAAAAGATTGCACTTAATTCATCTGTGAATGTCGAGCTGGTAAAGGTTTTACAACAGGATGGTGGCATGATTGCTGCTCAGCTCTGGAAGAATATTCTATGATCAGGGTACACAGTGAGTTATCATCTAAACTGTAAGTAAGGAATGGTCAGATTTATATCTGGGAAGATTTATTATAGCCTGGTAGACCATGGATTGGTAAAGGTCGACAGACCAGTTAGGAAGGGTGTCATCATGTTTTAGGTGGTAGCGATAAGCACCTAAAGCCCTATACTGGCACTGAGAGATAACATTGGAGACAGAAGGTAGAAATACCAACTAAATATGAGAACTGTGTGTATGAGGTGACACAACTGAATGGGTCTTGGGTGACCCCAAATTTCTACTCAGCAGTTAGAGTAGTGGGCGTGTAGAAAAGTAGGGATGCAAGGAGTTGGGAGAAAAACTCAAGCAAAGTGGGGACCACTTAACTGGTATACCGGTGTGCGGTGGTGGCAGGAAGTGAGGAGTGAGTAGGGTGAGGTAGGCTGCATTTTCAAGACATTCATAGGGGAGGGGAAGTGATCACAAAGATATTATACTGAGAGGGAACAGGATCTTTCTTTCTTTTCTTCCTTCCTTCCTTCCTCCCTCCTTCCCTCCCTCCCCCTCTCTCTCTTTCCTCCTTTTCCTTCCTCCCTTCTCTCCTTCCCTCTCTCCTCTCACCCTCCCTTCCTCCTTCCCTCTCCTTCCTTCCTTCCTTCCTTCCTTCCTTCCTTCCTTCCTTCCTTCCTTTCTGATATAGAAGGGACTTAAGAGTTTTTGTAGGAAGAGAAAAAGGGTCAATTCCCAGGGAGAATCTGAAAATGTAAGAGAATTATTCTGCATAATTGATAAAACAATGGACCAGACTGGGCAAACTGGCACTTTTGAGAAAATGGGTGGAAAATTCAGTTTGGCAGAGAGGAGGGATGATTAGAGCTCAGAGAAAGGCGTGAAAGGAGAGGGAATGAGGAAGCAGAAGGCGTTTGAGTTGGTGAGGACAGCAGCTATGGGATCTCAGGCAGCGGGGCTCAATCCTCTTGGCAAAGCTTTTAAAGGCAGAATGCAGCATTGCTAAAAAAATAGCAAAAATGAAAAATGCTGACTAATTTGGTAGTAGCAGACATAATAAGTGAATTCAGTGACTGCCCTTCCATAATTTTTATAGCAGTTTTGTCCTAGACTGAACAAATAATGTTTATGAACTTTGGCAGCTAATAGTTAATGTAAGTCCCATGAGCCAACTAAGTTTAAAGAATCAAATGCCAAGATCAGGTTCATGAATGTGTCATAGAAATCAAATCATGAAATGTCCTTAGCTTTTTCCCTGAAACTGCTTAAAGGAGATACTTTGGATACGTACAAGTCTCTGACATTTGGCTCACAGGTATTACTTACATGTGTGGCTAATCCTACTGTGTCTCAGCACATTCAAGTAAATGATATGCTAGTAGGATATTATGGGACTTGAATCTTCCTTGAGTTTATGGAGGTAAGGTAAAGTTGAAATTTTATTATCTTTGGTTCACAAGTGGTTAAATGATTGCATTGTTACTCTGCGTTGTTGACTCTGACTTGCAACCCTTCTTTAAAAAATGTTTATTTATTTTTGAGAGAGAGAGCGTTCACATGAATGAGTTGGGAGAGAGGCAGAGAGAGAGAGAGAGAGAGAGAGAGAGAGAGAGAGAGAGAGGATCCCAAACAGGCTCCATGCTGTAAGTGCAGAGCCCAGCGTGGGGCTCGAACCCATGAACCATGAGTTCTTGACCTGAGTGGAAATCCAGAACTCGTTGCTTAAACAACTGAGTCACCCAGGCACCCCTGATTTGCAGTTCTTTATAGTGATTCTGACGGATCCAGGGTATTATATTAGATGAAGATGGTTTTATGCGTTCCAGTTGATTCTAGCCTTGTGGTTGAATCACACTGGAGTCAGAGTAGGAACAAGAGGTCAGAATTCTCCCCTGCAATTGCTGAAACCCCACTAGTCAGTAAGTACCAAATGAAGAATGGGATCACTAAAATATGACAGACTTTGCTTTCTTTTCTCAGATTCCTCCCACTGATGAGTGTGTGCCGATATTTTTGCAGAAAAGGAATAATATCTCTTTCCCATTTGCTTTAGTTGAAAATAGTCTAATTATGAGAATACAAAGATTTTTTTTCTTGCCCATATTGAATTTAATCCAGGACATTTAGTGTATCCCCTGAAAAAGGGGAAATTATTTATTTAAACTGATAAACTTAAAAAAAAAGTTTTCTTAGACAATCTTAGTTTGCCTTGCACATTTATCTGCAGACATGGTAAGTTTTCTCACTCAACTTGTTACTCTTCGGTTTATAGTATTTCAATTGCTCTCCATTGTTGGCTGAATTAAATTGAAGGTATTTAATTTCCTTTCCATCCCGTCATTTTTTGTGCTAATTTTTTTTTGTTGATGTTTGTTTGTTTGGAGACTGAAATTCTATTACACTTAGAACGAGGCTCATTTTTTTGCTTTCAAGAGCATGCCATGTGCCATTCCCATGTTCCTGTTTCTGTGCCTTTATCTTGTCTGCCCACCCCATCCCAGTTCTCAAGGTTTTGTTTTGTTTTTTGTTTTTGTTTTTTCTATTCTTCAAAACACACTTCCGCCTTCAGAAAATATTTACGGAGTCAATTGATTCCGAGAGATGGGGGAAGGGTTTTAAAAAATCACTTAGAATCTGATTTTAGATGTTATGTGGATTTAACTGTGAAGCCAGTATTTCATGTGAAGGCAATTTTGAGGCAGCTCAATAGCTAACGTGTGCCATCCAGAAATGACCTTGCATATTATTCCCGTGCTTAAAGTCATTGGATGGTTTCCCTTTATGAAAGGACAAAGCCCAATCTCTGTTCCTTCTCCACCAGGCCTGCTGTTGCTTCAGAGTCTTGGCACACGGTCTTCCATATGGTCTACAACACACTTCCCTCCACTCCTCTGCCAGATTAAGTGGCACCTCCTTTAGAAACCATTCCTCCTTACACTTTTCTCTTCCAGTCCCAGTAGAGTGTGGGCTCCAAGTACTTCTGTTATTAAGCCTTATGCTTACGGCCCTCAAAGCAGATGTCATAGATGGTTTCTGTACTGTAATTATGTGATTACTTGTATTTCCCACTAGAGTATGAGCACCTGGAATACAGGGCAGTCTACTCCCACGCATGTAACACAACCCATAGCAATTCCTAGGCCCTGAATAAATACTGGTTGAAAAAAATCTTTATTCACATTTATGGGTAATTCATACATATTACCTATTACCTTGACTCGTGAAAACCTTTTAATTAATGGAAATACAATTTTATTCAACTTCTGAGTGAACCATTCATTTACTTTATATCTAATGTATATTCTGTTCAGTACCTGAGTTATCTACCGATATATATTTTTCTCTCACAATCAGGCAACTGAGTTTCATTTTATAGCGTCCTCCCACTCGGTGAGAGGGTGTGGAAATCCATCCAGACATATTATTTCATTTCTAGGTAACCGGTGAAGCCTCAGGGGAGAGGCACGTTGGTGAAAAGATGTTGATCTGCACATCATAGGCCTATCAGCTGTTGGAAAAGGACAGGCAGGGTGATAATCTGGTGCAGGCACGTCTCATGCTCTTATAGTATTTGGCTTGCTTGTAGACAAGAGTGAGTCGGTCAGATACGACATTTGGGAGAGAATATCAGTAATCAACAATTACTGAGCATTTCTTATCTGTCCTCTCCTTTCAGAATATCGGTTTTTGTATCTTTCTTCTGTGAATGTATCTGTGTTTGATGCAGATAACCCCTAACGTAAAATCCTTTCATGAGTTGAACTCAGGTTCAGTTGGGCGACATCAGTGGGCACTGTATTCTTTTTTCTCATCAAATTTTTTCCGACTCTGTCAGTGTGAAGCCACTGTCTTCACGTTGGTCCCAACCTTGACTTTTCTTTGAGATTTTATTTGTAATTCTTAGTTGTAGGTTTTAAGTTTTGTCCTTAAGCTCTGGTTGGTGTAGACTGAGTTAATAACACCATGATTTTAACGTTTTTGGTTTTTTTATTTTTATTTTTTTTATTTTTGAGACAAGGAGAGGGGGAGGGTCAGAGAGAGGGAGACACAGAATCCGAAACAGGCTTCAGGCTCTGAGCTGTCAGCACAGAGCCCGATGCGGAGCTCGAACTCATGGACCGCCAGATCATGACCTCAGCCAAGTTGGCCCCTTAACCGACTGAGCCACCCAGGCGCCCCAATAACACCATGATTTTAAATGAGAGACATTAGATAGTCACTTAGTTATAATAATGAAGCTAATTTTTATAATTTGTTAGCAGCTCTCACATAGCTGGGGCTACATCTGAATTTAATAACCTCATTGAAAATGTATATTTACTTTAGATTCTGTTTACTCATTTATACTTTTGATGCTGTACCTAAATCATAAAAGCATAGACATGTGTATAGTCATTATTGTTCCTTTCTTTTTTCTTTTTGTTATTGTTAGTTTTGCATATTTTGACAGGGTTTAAGAAAAGAATATGAGAATGGGGTGAATGAAAGAAAATGCAGAGTTTTGGTGAAGTGTAGGGTACATAGCAGGAGGGAAGATGCTTTAAAACCTGTGGAATTACCAGTTGTTACTCTGTGTAAGGCACTTGGTAAGAAAGTAGGTTTGTTGAAGTATAAAATTATTCTACTCTCTGTTTGCATATGTAAAGGTAATTCATCCGTCAGCAGAGATAACATAAATTCCACATTTCCTCTAGTATGAGATCACAAATACATTTGTAAAAAAAAATTTTTTTTTTTTTTTTGGAAGTACCCTCCAGTATTCTTTTCCAGGTCGAACATGAAAATTGCATAACTGTAGAGACATTTGTCCATGTCCCTTTCCTTGATTTATTCACCTGTATTACGTGACTAAGTCCTCCTCTGTCTTACGAGCAAGTGACTGAGGCAGTTTGTCAGTGCGGTTTTACTCATTTGGAATCTTGTTAGATGGGTTATGTTTGGTTTGAGGCAGTGTTTGTGTATCTGTTGTAACTCTTGTATGGTTTTTATTTGGCTTATGGTTTTACTTTGGAATTTAGCCACTCCTTACCTTTCATTCAGCTTCTCCCCCCCCAACATGTTGACAAAAACAGAGAGGGGGCATGAGTGAGCAAAAACTCACTGTTTATATTTATTCATGTTTCCAAGTGATTCATGTTCAGTTATCCATTCATTCCCTGAATCACCATTCATAAAAACAAAACGAAACAAAACAAAACACCCCTTAAAAACCTAAAAAAACCAGTTTCACTCTTCTTTTCGTCTATGTTCTGTATTTTTTAGCACATTTTTAGGGGTTCAGGCCAAACTAGTTAGGAAAACCCAAGATGAAATCTCTTGAATATCTTGAAGAAAGCAGGCCCTAATGCACTGGCATAGAGTTGAGAAATTATAGAGTATAAGAAAACAAAGTTCACTGGAATGTTTAGTGGAAACAGTAGTCATATCAATTGTTTTGTTCCTCTCCTGATTTGTCTTTCTTTTTTATCATCTAGATCAGAGATGAGGTCTGCCTCCCAGCTCAGGTAGAATAATTTGGCCTACAGAGCAATTTATATAGATTGCATTCGTTTCAGCATTCAGGATTCAGAAGTTTTCACATAAAATCTGATTTTTCATAGCCGCCTCTTTTAATAAGGCATGTGTTGCCAGAACCTCACTTCACCTTCTGTATCTCCTTTTCCTTCCATATACGCGTTCGGTTACATTGGCCCCAGACTTCTATAGGTATTTGAGTTTGCTACCCTTTCTTGGGTGATTAAATGAGATATTTGTTTAATGATTGTTTTGAATTTGACAGACCATTGTGAGAAGTGAAGGGTCATTGGCATGCTGGCCTGTGCAGCTGAGCATTTAGAATTTAGATTAACTCTGAGACGGAGGGACAAATGTTAGCACAGTAACATTGTGCATTTTTCTGTATGTTAATTACTAGTTGCCTGCTGGCTTCCAAAAAATCGTTCATGAAGAAGATTTAAGAGGAAATTTTTTGCTTTCCTTCATAGCCCTCAAGCCATTTCTGTTTTTGTTTTAATGATTTGAAAAACCCAGGGCATCTGGGTGGCTCAATCAGTTGAGTGTCAGGGTCTTGATTTCAACTCAGGTCATGATCCTCAGTGTGTAGCCTGCTTGAGATTCTCTCTCTCTCTCTCTCTCTCTCTCTGTCCCCCTCCCCACCCCTCTCCCCTGGTTTCTAAACAAATAAATAAATAAATACTCAATTTCCATTGAAATGTAAAACTCCAAAAGTTTAAAGGTAATTGTGAACTACAGTAACTTCTCATTTACTTTACTAATCAAGTGCTGGGTCATTTAAAAAAAAAAAAAGAGAGAGAGATAAACAGAAACAATATGTTCCTTGTCGGAACTTATACTGACAAAAATATGGAAATATATTTATCCTTTATTTGATTAAATGTAAATGAAATACTTTATGTGAAGGGATTTAGTACATTTTTTTTTTTTTTTTGCGTGTTTCAAAGTCTGTATTTAAGGGCAAATTTACTAATATGTATGAGAATTGGTACATTAAGATAATATTGTGGAAAGATAGCTTTGGGTGGAGACTCTTCCTGGCAATTGTTGTGATATATACCAAGTAAAGCACTCTCGTCATCATTGTCTGTATCAACTCGAATGACCTCACACTAATTTGGTAAAATGAAAAGAGTAGTCAGAAGATAGTTTGCAGATCTAGATTTCTGATCCACATTAGTAAAACTCTTGCATGGTTACCTTAATGGACACAATATACAGTAAAGCTAATGTGGCTTAGATGATAATGTGGCTAAATAGATTTTTCCCTGCTTGAACAAAGGAACTAACCATTTCATTAATGGGTCAGTGTCAGTCTGGAACAGGGGGCTCTGAGCTTTATATATGCATGGGGTGGGAGGTTTGACATTTTGCCATTAATGATGGTAAGAAAACCCAACAACAAACTAAGCCCCCCTAAAATCTCAGGATGGCATTAAATTAGAAATGTAAAGTTGACAATGGAACATAACCCAGCATTTTAGAAAACTCTCCTCCTCGGAAGTAAGAAACACATCTTATCTGCCTTATTATTGTTATTTCTGATATTCTTGATGACCATCATCTTGGCCTCCAAGAAGGAGGTCTTCAAAACCATTTGTTTGTTGATTAACCATTGAATAAGATGTAACATGTATCTTGGAGTAACAGGGACAAGGTGGGCACTGATGCTAAGGCTGTACTCCTAAAAATTCTGATGTGATTGATCTGGGATAGGGTTCAGGCATTAGTGTTCTATATAAGTTCTTCAGATAATTTGAATGTTCAGCTAGGGTTAAGGGCTACCAGTGAAGTCATTTATAAGTTTCTGAGATGGGCAGAAGTTTGCATATTCTCATGTACTCTGTAGTAGCTATTGTTTAGTGATATATATTTGTTCTAGGTCTTTGCTTATTAGGATTGAGAGCTGAATAAAATGAAGTATCCCTACAAATATGTGATATAAGCTCCAGCTTATATGTATTTTCTTGTCTGTACAAACAACACACCTGGGTGTGTGCATTGGACATCATACCTATGTTAACTTCAGGGCGCCCAGGTGGCTCAGTCGGTTAAACGTCCAGCTTCGGCTCAGGTCATGATCTCACAGTTTGTGAGTTCGAGCCCTGCATCGGGCTCTGTGCTGATAGCTCAGAGCCTGGAGCTTGTTTCGGATTCTGCGTCTCCCTCTCTCTCTGTCCCTCTCGAGCTCGTGCTCTGTCTTTCGCTGTCTCTCAAAAATAAATAAACGTTAAAAAAATTTTTAAAAATAAATAATTGTGTTAATTTCATGTGTACTATGAATTAGGGTGGTTCTCAGCCTTGTTTCTCTTCAGCTGCTTGGTCTCTAGCACCCCCCTCCTCCCTTCCGGCTCCTCTGAGCCTCGAGTGCCTAAGAGAGCATACCAGGGCCACTGGGTCAACCATGGACTTAGAGTTTAATGCAGATTTTCTTCCCAGCGAAGCAGCTGGCCCAGTAACTATGGGAGTAAGGCGGTTAGGTGGATAGTTATAGCTAACACCAGCCTGATTTGCATTTTTCTAATTATTCTTAGAAGGCAATATATATAGTTGAAAGTTATGGAGCATGATGTAGTCCCGGGTAATTAAAACAATGAGTCAGGAGACCTGCATCATAGTCTCAGATATTTAGGGGCCACCTAACTTTGTGACTTTCTGACACTTATTTACATGCTTTTGTGTCAACTTCCTTTCTGCAAAATGGGAAGCTTAAATTAAGCAATCACTAAGGTTCCTTCTAGCTCTTTCTTTTTAAATATTTATTTATTTTGAGAAAAAAAGAAGAGCTCGAGCGGAACAGAGGCAGAGAGAGAGAGAGGGAGAGAGAGAGAGAGAGAGAGAGAGAGAGAGAGAGAGAGAGAGAGAGAGAGAATCCCAACATTCTCTGACAGTGCAGAGCCCGATAAAGGACTCAATTTCACAAACCATGAGAAATCACAAGTCAGATACCTTACCAACTGAGCCACCCAGGAGCCCCTCTTGTAGCTCTTAAAATATAAAATTCTCCTTTTATTATTAGTTTGGGAAAACATAAGCATCTCCACGTGTAGCTAAATACTATTTTTCCAACCTGAAAAAAAATCCAGTTCAATATACCACTGTGGTAAGTGATGTTGGTAGGAGGGTGGCTGTGCATGTGTGAGGGCAGGGAGAATATGAGGAACTTCTATATAGTCTCAATTTTGCTGTGAACCTGAAACTGCTCTAAAAAATAAAATCTTAAAAAAAAAAAACCAACCAAAAACTGAATAAAAAATAATGGCTTCAGCAATTTATATAATTTAATATATGCCCTTAATTTTGGAATATTTTTAATTGGAATGTGTCTTAGTGTTATACATTATGACTACACCAGTCTAGAATATTTTTATAATCTGAATGAGGATGAAGGCCATGGGTATATATGTGTGCTCCTATTACTGACTGCACTTAAAGTGCTTCTATAAAATACAAATAACATTGCCATTGGTTGCCAGTTTGTAGAGTGAGTATTAGTAAAGGAAGGGGGTAGGTGAGTTCCTCCTATTCTACTAACGAAAAAAAAACATTTAATATAAAAACTGTTATTCAAAAGTCAGTCTTTGTATTCTGCTTTAGCCCATGGTCAATATTTAACTCAGTGGATAGTTCTTAGAAAACTCTTTGAAAATCATTTTTTTAAAATTGTATGGCAAGGTTAATGATATCTCTGAATATTTCATACTGTAATTCTATAGAGAAATAGAAGTACGATAGATTAGTTTAAGTAATTCTGGGGAGAATAAGCATTAATGCTTAATTCTTCTTTTGATAGCTTTTGGGTGTGGTTAACAACACACACATATAGTTGAAGTATTTTTAAGATGGGATCTTTAGAAGAATGTGTGAGAAAAGTCATGATGATTCTATAATTAATTTGCAGAAGAATTTGCAGAACCCATAATTAATTAGATATTTCTGAACTAATATGTAAATCTCTGGCCAATGTTTTGCAATGGGATCACTGATTTGATACCTTTGATGAAAATAAAATTTTGATTTTTTTAAGTGAAAAAATTGTACTACATCAGTAATTTATAAAGGATGCTGTTTTTCAGACTGATGTACTAAAAGCAATTACTATGTGATGTTTGCAAACGCTTTGAAAGAACTACAGATGTTTGGGACATGCCTTTAAAGAGTTTGGGACAGTTATAAAAATTATGGAGTGATTGTGTTACAATAAGATAGGCAGACTATCTTGTTATAAGTACTAAAGAGTAAAGAAAGTCTTACCATGGCTTCACATATAAGGATTTGGTTCTGGAGTGTTCAAGGTTAAATGTGTACATTGTTGCCTTCTTTTTTGGAATTTTCCATAATACCCTTTCACAATGAGTGAAAAATGACAATATAAGACTTTTGTCACTCTTGAAGGAGTCACCCCAATATACTGTAAAAGGGCCTTGACCTCGACACCTTTACCTGTTTTGATCTTGGTTAAGTAACTTAGGTTGCCAGACCTCAGCTTCCTTATCTCTAAATTGGATATTTTAACGGTACCTACCTTAAATAGTTTCATGAAAATTAAGTAAAATAATACACAGGAAGTGTTTAGCTGGCGATTGCTCTATAGTAAATACTCAGTAAAAGTGAGTGATAATATTGTTACCTTGCCTGCGAGCTAAAAATCATTGGTTCCTTTGCTATTGGCCTGTGTTCTCTCTGTGAAAGTGATGTCTCTAAACTTTTTCTTGTTTATTCTTTCTTTTAAAGTCTCACATATTCCTAAGACACCAAAATAATTAAGTGGTTTACTTTAAGGGATCTTCCCTTCTAGCCTATTCTAGATGGGAGTAATCAGAAAGTAGGTGACAATGTTAATTAGAAACAGAAGTCATCATCTCTTATAAGGATAAGTTACCTGATGATAATAATTGAGAAGTGATTGTAAAATTGTCAGGGAGAAGTTTATAGGATGAATTACTTTAGATGAACAGAGGTGTTGTTTCGGAGGAAAGGGCAGATAGTTTGGACTTATATTTTAAGAGGAAACGCTACAACACATTATTGACATTCATTCTGTGGTGAATAATTTGGCTCATCGGGGTCATACCTAATAGTTGAAACAGAATTTGCCTCAGTGGATGAAAGACCATTTGAACGTTCTAATAGAAAAGTTTATTTGAATGACATATATGTCATTCTAGAAAGATCTTGGGTAGTCCTATATGGACCAGAATAGTACTAGGAAAGTAAAAGATTTCCTGTGAAGCCAGATATGCTGTTTTGAGGAATGGGTTTATTAGGTAATTTAGACTTGATATTTAACTTTGAGTTTTTTTTTTTTTTTTTTTTTTTTTTTGATTATGAAATGCTTTGTAAGACCAGAGAGGAAACCAATGTGTTAAGAAAGTTTTCAGTTTCTAATACTTCACACCACATATGCACACCACAATTTCTATGTCATCTCAGAATGATCTAAGAGAATATGTACGGGAGACAGTATGAAATCTCATGATGCCAAGATCTTTATTAGAATAGAAATTTTGCACCTTTTTTGTCGGTACGATTTGCCGTGTCTTCAGAAGCCTGTGCAGCTGAAGATGAGTCATTAAGAGAAACTGGCATCCATGAAACTGCGTTTTTACAATAATGCTTTCTAAACCGGCCATCTAGCTAAAATTGGATGAGGCTGAAAACAGCAGTTTCTGCCTTGAAAGGAGTGTAATTAGTATTAAAATTGGTGAGGAAATTTCTTGTGTTCTCTGCCCTGACAACTCTTGGCATTTTATTATACTTTAGAAAAAGGATGTGTGGGTCATGTAGAAAATCATAGGGACATAAAGCTGATGGAGTGGTAGCATACACAGAATGTAGAGGTCTCAGAGAGGGGAGCGTATGACAAAAGATTCACATACTTATTTCCGTTTAAGAGTCTAGATCTACTGCCCTGAAGAAGTCGGCATCTTTTAGGATGGTGTGATAGCGTGTTTTTGTTTTTTGGTTTTTGTGAAAGAGAAAGAGAGCAGGGTCGGTCCAGAGGGCGAGAGAATCTTACACAGATTCCATGCTCAGCACAGAGCCCAGCGTGGGCTCGATCCCATGACTCTGGGATCGTGACCTGAGCTGAAATCAAGAGCCGGACACTCAATCGACTGAACCACCCAGGCCCCCTGGTGTGATAATTTTTACTCAAGAAATCCAAAACACCTTTCAGAATTTATAAGTTATTACCAACATAATGATTTCAGTGTAGCACTGTGAATAAATCTGGTGTTATAATGATGTGTTTAATAATTCTAACCAATTATTAATGTTATAAATGTATAATGTTATAAAGTTATAACATGTTATAATGTTATAAAGTATAACATGTTATAAAGTATAAGTATAAATGTTACTTCATGACAGATTCTCTCAAATGAGTACATTTGTTAAGCTAGTACTGAGATACATCATTTTTAGTTCTCGTGAAAGAAAATTCTTAGCTGGTATAACAAAGCCTGCAGCTATAAGGTCTATATAAGGTGCTATAGGTACTGGTCTTATGGGAGTGGAGGAGAGATTGAAGTTGTTAGAATTTATTGATCTTTCTGATGATCCGGGTCAGAATGGCATCCAGGCTCATTGTAGATGTTTGCTGAAGGAATGATTGCCTACTTGTCAACTGGGAGAGAAAGAAGGAAGTCATGAAATAGAAAAGTAAATGCTCAGCAGTGGGATTCATAGCAGCGGGGGTCATGACCCACATTCTGATGAGTTTCCAAAGTTGAATTTATCTCAAGGACACATGAGAGGAAACAGTTGGCATGAGGGGTGGTGGAGAGTGATGATAGAGGAGGAGGAAAGTACTTGCAGGGTTGTTTTCCTCAGAGTAAAGAGAAGGAAGTGTTCAGAGTAATAAAAATATTTAAATATAAACTGAAGAAAACCTTTGGTTCCCGTTTTTGGTAGATGGGGAAACCCAGAGAGGAGATTAAAAGGTGTAATGTTATCTCTAGATGTAGTTGACTGAAGTCTCAAAAACAGAAGCCAGATCTTCTGACTCTGGCATGTACTGGATGCTTCCTTTAGCACTGTGAAAACCTGGGTGGAAATTCTAAATTGGAGTGGTTTGTTGGATTTCCAGAATCAACAGTATGCTTGTCTGGTTTCTTCTCAGAGACTTAATTTCCCAGAGATTTAATTTATTTCAAGAAAGGAAACTGAAGAATCCCTTGCCAAACTTGAGGGATGAGGCAAGCTTTCTCCATTCTGAGTTTTATCAAAGGAAGACTCACTAGGACTCGGGGGAAGGGACGAGGAGGAGACCTGAAAGTGAGTGGTGGCAGAGAAATGTTTAGCCCCACAGTAAGTCAATAAGAAAGAGAGGAATTTCAAAGGAATGAACAGTTTCCCAGCGAGAGATTTATGACTTTGTGACAAAATCAGACATTTCCCTTCAAAGCAGAGGAATTTAGATGGTATCTGTTTCCACCTCGGAAGTTAGAATCTGCGGCACTGACAGATTGGAGGGATCATAGAGATTTCTTTCTTTTCTTTCTTCCTTCCTTTCTTCCTTCCTTCTTCCTTCCTTCCTTCCTTCCTTCCTTCCTTCCTTCCTTCCTTCCTTCCTTCCTTCCTTCCTTTTAAAGTTTGTTTATTTTGAGAAAGAGAGTATGAGCAGGAGAGAGAGAATTCCAAACAGGCTCTCCCCTGGCAGTGCAGATATCAACTTGTGGCTCAAACTCACGAACTGTGAGATCATGACCTGAGCCGAACAACGGTCGGAGTTCAGTCGGAGTTCAACCGACTGAGCCACCCAGGTGCCCCATAGAGATTACTTTCTTATCCAAGAGGAAGACCTGTGTGTGGACAAGGCAGCAGCCCTCCTCTCTGATGTTATTTTCTCTTTCTTTTGCTTGCTAGTGGTTCGTTGGTTCATCAGAAATTTTGTGGAAATTGACTATGGAGGTATAGACCGTAGTTCCTTTACTATAGTGATAATCCATTTGAATAGTTCCTTGAGTGTCCTCTTAAGTGAAGTTTTGTGAAGTTTCCTTAGCTACTATTTTCTAAATCAATAAATCTATGGGCATTTGCTATTTGTCCTTCAGATTTAATGTTCTTAATTAAAGTTGGGATTTTGTTTTTCTAGTTGATTTTTTATTGTTTTGAATGCTTCACTATGACTGGATCATGTCTTCTTTTTCCATAATTACTTGCTCAGGGCACCTGGGTGGCTCAGTCCGTTAAGCATCAGACTCTTGATTTCAGCTCTGGTCATGATCTCACAGTTTGTGAGTTGGAGCCCCACATTGGGCTCTGTGCTGACAGGGTGGAGCCTGGTTCAGATTCTCTCTCTCCCTCTCTCTCTGCCCCTCCCCTGGTCGTGAACTCTCTCTCTCTCAAAATAATTAAACTGAAAAAAAATTAAAAATAAATAATTTATGTATTATTTTGTTGTTTTGCTCATTTATGTATTAATTTCTTCTTACAATAAAGAGTTATTGAATACCATTTGCTTACAGGCAATTTTGCATGCTTTCCTGTCCCTGGACAAGTAGAACATAATATTAATACATTTGTTTTGAATACTGTTTCATTTCCTTACATAGTTTGGAGGGGAGTTATTCCTAGTCATTTTTGGGAAACAGTGATAATACATTTTTAATTTTCTAAATAGAAGAGGAAAAGAGTTGAAAATGTTCCTGGATACATTCTAAATACAAAAACTGTATAATCAGTAATTAATGTTTTTAGGCCAGGGTAAGCATGAGTCCTTTTACACAGCCATTCGTATTGTCTGTCAGGAATTATGTAATGTTCTATATGTTTCATAGGTAAAAGGGTATATTATCCAACATAATAAAAATAAAGAATGCTTTATATAGCATGTACATGCCAGACCCTGTTCTACTCTTACATATATTTATTTAATTATTAGAACAGCCCTGTGTGATAAATACTGTTTACGTACTAAAGCAATAGTCTGATTTGCACACTGTAGGTGAGACAAACACAGCTCACAAACGGTGAACATTTGTGGTCTTTATGAAAAACTGGTAACAAATTCTAAATGTCAAATAAAATAACTGATGATTTGCTCATTGGATTCAGTCACTGAACCTGGAGAATGGACCAAATATCTTCTATGTAGGGATGGAGACCCCTAACTCTCTAACTTGGGGTGCACATAATTAACCGGCCCGTTAATTTAATTTTTTTTATTATTAATTTTTTGAGAGAGAGACAGAGGGCAAGCTGGGAAGGGGCAGAGAGAGAGAGAGAGAGCGAGGCACAGAATCCGAAGCAGGCTCCAGGCTCCAAGCTGTTAGCACAGAGCCTGATGCAGGGCTCGAACTCACGAACCATGAGATCGTGACCTGAGCTGAAGTCGAATGCCTAACCAACTGAGCCACCCAGGTGCCCCCCATTTCTTTAATGATTCTCCCTTTGGAACATTAATGTACTAATCTCTATTAAGCAACTGTCCACCATGCATTTATAAAGGAATAAAAAAAAGATGACAGAAGGAAAAGAATCAGGAGTAAATAATAACATGGAAGCATCTTTAGAGCTCTTTAGAAAGACATGGGAATAGACTCAGAGATTAAGCGGCCTGCGGAAGGGCACACAGCAGGGCAGAGATGGGTTCCATAATCTGAAGTATTTAGATCCATATCCCACTCTTTCCCTGCATGAGTGACCCTGGCACAGTCTTTCACAGCTTCTGTTTAGTCATGCGTAAAAAAACATGGCCATGACCAAATTTACTTTACACCATTAATGAGACTACTAAACAGATTAATACACTTGAAAGTATCTAGTTCAGGCTTTGTTTCATAGTAGGCGCACACTACATTCTATTTTCCTCTGTCTTCCGTCACTCTCACTGGCCATGACTAAATCTGCTACTCTAGGACACAACTGTAAGATTACCATGCTACTCATGGATCCGGACGATCCCACTGGCAAACATCCCCAGCACACACAGCTGTTTCATAACAGGTCTGTTGACTCCTTCCATCATTAAAATTCTGCAATCATCGTATCTCAGTTTAACTTCATCAGACTTGTTAACAGCCATTTAAATGGAAATTTCTGTTGTGGATATGGTTTATTTGATATCGGTGAATACTAACACTGGTGAACAGTCAGCCTTGCTAACCAAATATTTGCCTTTGGAGTCAGCTGGTGATCGTGATTGCTCTACATTTACAGCTCCTGTAGTTACCCTTCGAGCAGGTGGACATTTGAAGTTTCTAGCAATGTTTATGTGCTATCTTATAATTAGTAACCTGCTGTAAATCATCCAGCCACTGGTGATTTGCCAGAATGAACAAGAGCTGAGATTGTGCATTGCTGACTTCAATATCGTAACCTGAAAGATAACCTCCTTTTTCCTGGTTGGTATCAAACTCTTCTGACAGATCATTTTTAAAAAGTTAACTCTATCAATTCTGACTCTGGTTTGATAGCAAAGTAATGCAGTATCCATATTGGGCTAATAAATCTCTATGAAGAAGCCATACCTGTATTTGTTACAATTTGTAATACATGTTTTCAATAAAAGTATTACTATAGCAAGAGTAGTGAACGGAAGTTCGGTACCAGATCTGATTAAAAAAAAAGTTTTTAGACATATTGGTAATTTACCAATTATTTTAACCTCAGTGACCATAGGGTAGAAAAAATAGAAGAAAATGATTTAAAAGGATTCATTATCCTCCTTAAAAAGCAAGAGGTGGAAGAAAAAGATAAACAACGAAGTAGAATTGAGGATTATTTTATGATTTCCTTATGAGAAAGTAACATTAACATAGTACCAACAGTGATTACAGTTACAAAACAAAGTGCGAGCTAAACATACCCCTAATGTGTCAGCACACTTGAGAACAAGGAACTTAAATCCTGTGGCACCATGCAGACTTCTGTAAGATGTAAAAAGAAGTGAGGGAATAAATCTTCTATTTAAGTTTTTAAGATTTTGCTTTTACCTTCAGAGGATTAACATTTAAATAAGAGACTGCTTTAGTATTTGCAGAATTCAGTCACTTTTAGTTAGTAGTAAGATGTTAGATTTTTTTTTATCAATTTAAAAACAAAATGGATCATTATAAATACGATACAAGTGATAAAACAGTTCAGAAGAAGGTCTGTGTCTTAGCTTGTTTTCTATCTCTACTGTTGCCTTTATACTGCAGAGATCTGTATTTCATAAGTGTGAAATGAACTATTTATGTTACACTGAAAATGTAATAAAAAGGTGAAAAGTATGATTTTCACTTTTTTAAAAGCAGCTGATAAACATGGAGACAGTATATCTTTGCCTTTAAAACAGTGACAATGGAGAACCTCTGCTTTTCTAGTAAACCAGGAATCAAAACTACTTACTAAGTTGAGAGAGGGGGACGGGACAGTAGAGGTGTCAAGATAGAAATTAGATTTATATGCTGCTTCTCTTTCCCCAAAGTGCTAACTCTTCAAACTGTTGACATCTCCCCCATGCTTTTTTTTTTTTTTTTTTTTGGCAGAGCAAGATACTCTGCTCAACAATTTACAGGAATTAGTAAACACAAATACCTGGGGTAATTGGTTATTAAATGTTGCTATGGAATGTGAGTTAGTCCTTACTTTCCAGAAGTGACATGCACTGCATTGAAAAAAACGAATGCTTTTTGTTTTTTGTTGTTAGGAAATGAATGTATTGATCAAGTATGAAAAATGGGAAGTCTTAGGTTTGTTGTAAGATATCTTGGAGGATAGGCCTCTGATGATGGATTTGCGGTGCATTAAGGCAGGGTGATTGGGGTATAGGGAGAAACAAAATTGGAAGTCCCAAGTGACAGGCTTTTCTATTTTGGTGATTTCAGATTTGTAAAATGTGAAGGCTTCTCTCCTCAAACAAGAAAATGAAAGGGATATTTTACCATACAACTGTACATCTTGCTCCTAGGACTCGTTTCTTCCCCCCTGCACGACTTTCATGTTTATGGTATTGTGGAATGGAAGGATTTGCTCATTCCCACGCTGCTCATTTCCTGTTAATTACTTATAAGGCTCTGTATTTTGCATGATGGATAACACAGATTAATTAGATGCAGTGTTCATCTTCAAGAGTGGTGTAGTTTAAAGAGAGAAGCAAGCTAAAATCATTAGTTGTTGGTTGAATGAGAATATTTATAGACGATCATAGTTGTAGACTATAGGAAAAACACTCGCAAAGGACGAGACTCAATGTGTAACGTTTAGTCTGACTGAGAGATCAGTCTGTTAATATGCACTGAATATTAAATTTAGTTAATATTAAATTTACTAAGTGAAGTTGATCTTCAGAGTCCATTTAGACAATGTTATCCCTGATCGTTTTTGTATGAATGATGTCAGTGGACACTGTTCCATTTTCTAATGGTGCGAGGGCATACTTCTCCTTTTAAATGCAAATTATATTATCTGATCCTTACTTGTAGAGATGTTGTCAGGAACTATCTGCATTAACAATTATAATAATTAACATTTTGGAGTTAGAAGAAAGTGACAGAGCAATCACCAAATCAATGACTCTTGTTTTCCAAAAATTTAAAGTGCAGACAAGTTTTAAAGTGGAACTGAAACTATCTTTCCCCAGTTAGACAACGTTTATGGTTTATTTGCTGATCACAGGTGTGGACCCACTATTCAAACTGAAATGATGAACTTATGAATTATATCTGATAATTATTGCTTTAATTACTCATTAAGTGCTTAATATGTGCTAGGTTCTCTAGCCAAATGCAGAGATAATGGAGACTGAGTCCTTGACCTTCTTGTAGTGCTTCAGACAGCTATGTAAACCGACACCTCTGGTACAATTTGCTAAATTGTAACGAGAAGAGCAACTGCTACCAGGAATTGGAGGCTACGGGAGGCAAACAGAGTAGGTCAGTTTGGATACATTTCTTAAAAGATAGGCTGATATTCAGGGCACCTGGGTGGCTCAGTCAGTTAAGCATCTGACTTCAGCTCAGGTCATGATCTCGAGGTTCGTGAGATTGAGCCCTGTGTCGGGCTCTGTGCTGACAGCTCAGAGCCTGGAGCCTGCTTTGGGTTCTGTGTCTCCGTCTCTCTCTGCCCCTCTCCTGCTCATGCTCTGTGTCTCTCTCTGTCAAAAGTAAAAAAAAAATTAAAAAAAAGATAGGATGATATTCTTTTATCTTCTCTGGCATGGATATGCTACAACTCTAAAACACTTTGTATCTGTGGAAATTAAGTCAAACGGTTACAAATTGGAAGTGGGAGGGTAAAGGGCAACCACAGCGATAAAGTGACTGAATTTTCTAGCTTCCTAGGACATGTTCTTTGCCGTGTCCCCGCTAAGAAAACTAGAATTGATTTCTCCTTTTTTAAGGTGAATCCTAGGTGAGAGATGCTATCTTTCCCCCTTTTCCTTTCACATATAAATGCTGATATAAGACTGATTGATTCATTGGAAGGCCCGGACTAGTGTGTGTGGGGTAGGGGATGAGTAAATGTGAGAGCTCTTTTTAAAATCGTAGTGTTATCATAATCTACCAATTAATGTGTTAACCAGACAATCTGCAAACATGCAATTTACAGTCTACAGAGCAAATCAGAATTGTTCAATAAATACTCATTGAACAAACGAATGAACGTTGGGATTTTTTATTGGATCACTGGAATTTTATTGGTATAAGTGATGGGGAAATAGAAGAGAAAACTCTTTTTATGATTAGATAGGATGATGATTGCAGGTGTTGGGGGTCATAGAAGATAGTGACCAGGAAGGAGGAGAAGTGTAAAGAAAAAAGATGCCAAAGTGTCAGAGAGATGTCATAGGATCACTTGGGGTTCAAGTACCGACAATAATTCTCATGTTTCTCAAAATCTTGGAATCACACTTAGAATGCTGTTTCAGGACACAGATATTCATGTAAATATGACATTAAATATAACTTATCAGATATTTGAAATGCAGGTATCAATATACCAGGTGTGCATATACTGCTAATACATATAATATAGCTTCCCCTCCCTTCTTCTTTTCTGGAAATGAAAATCAGCAAATAGTCACCTTTCTATATCTGGGTCTTACTTACATAAATGAATAAGCTTTAGAATTTTCTGGCATTTTTGTGTATGATTTTGTAACTAACAGTTGTATATGTGCCTTCTAGATATGGATAGACTAGAAATAATCATTTAGACATAGTAGAGTAGGAGATTAGAGACTAAAAATCTATTTCCTCTTGTGGGGGTGTGTAAAGAACATAGACACTTAAAGTCAGGATTTCATTTGAATCCTGTCTGAGTTTGAATGCTGACTCTGCCATTTATATGCTGGGTAACTCTGGGGAAGTTAATTATCTTCTCTGTGCTTCAGTTTCCTCGTTTGTAAAATGGAGATAATAATAGTGTTTCCTTTTTTGGGTCGAGGGCAACTTCATCAGCATGTAACCAGTGACACATACGCATGGTCTGAAACTTAACATTATCGCCCTGTTCTTTGTGTTTCATGCTCTGTGGTCACCATCTTGACATTTTAACCCACATTTACTTTGAATTTATGTTTTGAAATGAAGTCAGATGGGACAATGAAGCATATACTGGGGTCTTGGAGCCTTGACTCACATGTGGTCCCGTCTGCTACTGCCCCCCTCCCTTCCCTGGAGGGTTTCTGGGCTGCCCCTTCTCTTGCCTCCTCTGACTCCCTTGGCCCTCAGTGGGACCTGGGCTCAGGGCCCAGCAGAGTCAGACCAGCCAAGGATACATGTGCCCATTGTCAGGAATGGGAGAAGACCCTGGGCATCTGTGAAGATCTGCCATCACCCTGCAAATATCTCATGATACATTGAGAGCATAGAAGAAAGAGAAAAGATCTTATACTGCCATTTCAACAAAAGATCGTGCATTTTCATTTTTGCATTGGGCTCTGCAAATTATGCAGCCAACTCTGGACAGGGTGTTTGGCAGACTGAAGAATTAATAGATGGAAAGCAGCTAGAACTATGCCTGCTGTACAGCAGGCACCACAGGAGACTTTGCTGCCAGTATGATCTATATATACGTATCTAGCATATCATCTTGTTAATTTACAGTGCTAATTTTATGTATTATAATGCATTTATATAACATAATTTTATAAAAGGTAATTAGTGCCATTTTCTTGTACATGTTGCCGTGAAGAATATTTATGGCATTCACATGGAAATAGATTTTAAAAGAAAGGGTAACCTACAATGGGTCTTCAATATATGAGGTCTACTAAGTATTACAGATTTCATTTGGGGAAATTTCAGTACAATAAATATTAAAAATAATTGTCAGATTAAGGTTATATGATGGTGCAGAATATACCTACTTTTGTACTACACTTGGATGTGAACCCATCATGTTGCAAAAATTTTCCTTCATTACCATACTTCATGCTTTCTAGCAGCAAATGCAAACCAAACTCAGCAAGGGTAGTTATGCTTTCTTGTTTTTTCTTGTTATATATCCTCCTGAGGTATTTGCAATCTATATTCCATATCCTTTTTTTGTTAAGTGTGGGTTTTTTTTTAAGATCCGTTACTCTTTCTTTTTCTCGACCAGAAGATACCCGTGGGGTACAATGGAAAGGAATGTTTTGATATAGGTTTTATTGAATAAAATTAAGTTAAAGCAGATTTTCTATATCCTAGATGAGTCGTTACCCCTGGAGGTCCTTGGTATATGTATTGCAAATGTTGGGAGAGCTCAGGGAAGTAGACTACCTTTGGCTTCAGCAATTTCATTGGCTTTCTTTTACTCTGCACATCACTCTGTACATGCCTAGCAATACAAAGAACATATGGCGGAATGGTGCCAAGTTGGCACTCGCCATCTGCTTCTCACATACATAATGTTGTGTGCTAAAAAAATAATATAGCAAGGATCTTCTGCTTAGTAGTTGTTGGTAAGAGAAGCTGTACCATTTGGGATGGTCCTATTCCTACACAAATAACTTCATTAAATAAACATAAGCAAAAAACTTCTCATGGTCAATCTCAGTGTGTGGTTTTATCTGTGACACTTTGTTATTGTTTTTGATCAAAACTTGAAAAAAAACCCAAAAAACACTTGATGTGGAAACAGGAGTCTTAGAAAGGTATATTTAACAATTGAGTTTGACCAAATGACATATTAAAGTGTCTTTGCCCTAAACTGGTAACAAATATGTTTTCTCCGGGTTTAGTTTAAGATGGGATGGAAGCAAAGATGGGCTTTGGTCAAACAACCCTTAATTCTTATACATAATATGTAATAGAACAATAGAAGTTTCTGAACAAATCAGAATTGATCAGAAACAAACACAAGCCATCCTGTTAAAGCAGGGATGAGTGAGGAGAGCTTAGGTTCACTCTTGGACCCTCCTAGCTTAAACGGAGTTGATTTCCCAGTCCCACAGAGGGTACCCCTCTCTGTCAAGTTTCTCAGGCTCCCTTTCTGTCTGTGTGAGAGCCACAGGCCTTAGCAAGAGGCAGCCTCCCGGAGCTAGTTGCAGGTCTCAGCCTGGCTCTTTCATGGTTGCACCTCCCCAGATCTGAATGTGCTCCTAGTGGTAGAGTGAAAGTGATGGGAGAGCAACTGTCTGCCAATCAAGACAGATCATTGTCAAAAGTTCCCAAAGGAGGGGAAGAAAAAGGCATAAGGGTTCAGCCTCTGAGCCAGGCTACAAATGTATAAAGAATGAGTTAATAATAATTTGCTTTGCATCTTAAGGTATCCATACAACTGGGTTGTATGTGAATTGTATAAAGCCAATAAATAGTCTTCAGAGGGTCGAGAATTCCAAAATTCCATGGAGTGTTTTTTTTTTTTTTTTTTTTTTGGTATAGGTGCACACTGTTGAGTTAACAAATGTGAGTAGAGGGATTTTCACCAAACCCTTTCTTTCATGCGTTCCATGGTGGTGTGGCTTAGTTTTCATTGAGTTATCACCAACTCAGGGGAGAAAAACATCATACATAAATCAGAAAAAAATGGTGAGCAACAATTATATTTTAATGGAGCAGATGTTCGTATCCCTTTAGTAATTCTCTACTGTGTTTACAACCCTACCAAGGTCTGCATTTAGTCATACAACAGACAAACCAAGAAATGATTCATGTTTCCTTTAACTCTTTTGACACTGTGGTGGAAAAATGAGAAGGATTACAATATCTGGGAGACTTGTATGGTAATTTCGGCTAAGGACAAGGACTTTAGAATCAGTGTCTGGAGTTTGGGTCTGGAATCTACTGTATGTCATTGATTGTCACTGGACATGTAGCAGGCTTCTTCAGAATTGGACAGGTGGTCAGTTTCTTTATTTGGAAACTAGGGGTAATAATGTTTACTCTTCAGAACTGATTTTATCTTAAAACCATAGTTTCAGGAAGGAGAAGTGAGGACTATGGATGTCCAACTTTGTAGTTGATGTGACTTTCGGAAATGAGCACCTTTCTTGTGGAAAAACCTGGTTCAGAGTTTCTGAATGGATATCTTTTGATCAAGGAGACAGACTACTGGCTTATGACAATCCTGTGACTGTCATTGCCTTCACAGATACTACCATTGGTATTGGTATTTATATTCCTGCTTGATTATAGGTGGAGATTGAGATCCTATTTTGTTTTTTGCTTTGGGGAATGGTAAATGTTTCTTCCAGCTGGCTAAAATCGATGTATACTTCATCTTTGAGCCTCTTGGGGAAGGAGAGACGGAAGGTGTTAGAATGTACTTTCATTGAAAGTTGTACACCATTAATTCATCTGGGACTCGAACATTGCTTTTAATCTCTATGACTTTTTTTCCATTGTCTGGGAAGAGCATTAGAGAGTCTCCATGGTAATCAAGGACAGGATATTTAACAAATGGTCTGGTTCTAGAGGGCGGTATGTCAGTGCACTGTATTCCGAAGGAATGGTCGTTGTTGGATCCAACTTAATTTCTGTCTTGTGTAACTTACGTGGATATTTCCATTTACTTTTAGCCACTAGGGGATACGGTGACAGTCATGTTTTCACACAGTAGAAGAATCTCTGGAGTTGAGTTTTGTGGTTAGCAAAACATAAGAAAAATGTCTAAGGCCCTTTATCTATAGGCACCATTTATAATAAGAGAAATTTGCCTTTGGGAGAATACAGAGAGAATTAAAAAATATATGTATGTGTATATAAGTGTGGATATAGATATAGATATAGATATATTATTATGTATGTTCTTTTTCTCTGATAAATGAAACAGTAAAGGACTTTCTCCAGTTCTCCTCTGTCATTTTCTTCTCACTATGCCACATTTGTCTGTATAGAATCATAGTTTTATGATACTTTGAAAGCTAAGAAAATCCTTGCCAGTGTTCTTCCTCATGAATCAATATTAATGTGTAATAAAGAATTTTAAGGTAAGATGGAATTTTTCTTTGGATTAAGTAGAATTGCAGCTTCTATTATAAAATTTAAAGCATTCTTTTCTAACAGGCTGTAGTTAGATGAGCTTTATTTGAAACAATCCTTTTTTTTTTTCCTTTTTTAATCATTGTACTAAACTAATTTTTTCAGGAAAAAGACGGCTTGGTAATCACAGTCGAGACATTTTACTTGACTTAAAATTTTAAATTTCCCCTTAGGATAAAGGTTAGCAGTCCCTTGTATTTACAAAGAGAATTATACTCCCTCATTAACCTATTAAAATTTTTGCAGTTGGAAAAAATATTAACCTCACTTAGGGGAAAAAAAAAAAAGCAGAGGCTAATGAATAGAATAGAAAAGCTTTGTTAAAGTCCCTTCAGATTAGCTAATTATGCTAATTTAATATGTAGATGGCAAAAGGTACAGTTTTGAATTTATGAGATTCACATAATTGGGATGAGTTTGAAAACTATATAGGAAAAATATGTATTTGGAATTTTAAGCAGCTCCCAAGCTAAGCGGAAGGCAAGAAACCTGGATCGTATGCAGCTATTTCTTTAAGAAGGACAGAACCTCACGTATGTTTACCATCCTTGCGTGTACCACGATAATGCTCTATTCAATTTAATCAGCGTGGAAACATGTGAGGTGCTTATTACGTCTTTTTTACAGATGCGGAAACTAAGGCCTTAAAGGATCTAGTAACTCGCACAGCGTAACACAGTAAGGGGCTTGGGTCAGTATCCAGGTCTGACTGTATTTCATGTCTTCTCACTACACCGCCCTATGTGACTTTGACCGAGGAGCTTATTTGGGGAACTGTTTCTTCATCTATAAGAGGAAGATTCAGACTATTTTACATTAGAAATTTTATTGCATCTCAAATTCTGGTAACTCGGGTTTTCTTTCCTTGTTTTTAAAACTGGGACTGGAAAGTATTACCCAAAGTACATACTAAGACATTCATTAAACTATTACCTTGATATTACAACGCACTTCACAATTACAGTCTGTATTCATCCCAAATCGAATGTGAAAAGGCTAATCACTTGCACTTCGGTGCTGAGAAAATTAGAGACATGGTAACACACTATGTAATTTATGAAAACTTAACTAGAAAATCCATTTGTTTCTATTTTGTATCGAGTTGTAAATGTATTGAGGATATCTTCTTCAAAATGTGATATAGTATGGAAACACTAAACTTAGGTTGCTTTGTGGTAGTTTAGCTTTGCCATGTGTAAGCCGTGCTTGTCAATATATTATACAATTAAACAGAGGAAGTTGATAAAAGGTCACCTTTATCCTACATTAAAAATAAAGCAAATAAATGTAAAAATTCTAAAGGTCTGTCTATATAAATTGAAATTAAAACCTGATGTCTGCTGCAAGGTCTGTCATGTTCTTAAAGCTCAGTTGTGATAACTGAAGTGAATATAGCAAGAGGTTGGAATGTTAACTTATTGCTCTCTCACAAAATAGTAATAATAGCTCTTTAGCTTCTGTTCTTTCTCTTTTCTTTTCTAAGTTTAATTTTGGTATTTCAGTGGAACTGAGTGCAGCAAAAGAAAGACACTCTCCTCTTTCCTCTTGCAATGCATGAAAAAGGTTTCTAGCAATATTCAAGGGAATTTAACATACTTTTAAAAAATATATTTATTTATTTATTTTGAGAGAGGGAGAGAGAGAGTGTGTGATCAGGGGAGGGGCAGAGAGAGAGGAAGAGAGAGAATCCTAAGCAGGCTCTGCATTGTCAGCATGGAGCCTGATGCAAGGGTTTGAACCCAGGAACCGTGAGCTCATGACCTGAGCTGAAACCAAAAGTTGGATAGTTAACTGACTGAGCCACCCATGTTTTAATGAACAGTTCAACATAAGGATAAATGATAGCAAGTGTATTATTTTAAAAATACTTTACATTATATGGCAAAATAAAAATAAAAAGCTAAATTTATTTGTGTTGGTTTTGTTAACCATGTATTAAAGCATGTCAGAGGTGGATAAAATGCCCATAAGATAGAAAATTGAAATCATCTAACTTTGTAGTAATGCCTAGATTCTTTTAGAATATATTAAACCTCCCAAAGCAATCATTAATATTTTTCCTGTTAAGCATTGCTTAATACTTAATATCTCTGACAGATGTCTTTAGGATTTTTCAATTCAAGTTTGAATTTCAGAGATAGTTACTAAATGAGGGACAGACAGATGAAAGTAAATAGCATTTCAGTAATTAGAAGTGACAAAACTGAGAGTTTTGTCAGTGTAAAGCCATTGAACTTCCAGGTCTGCATCATTAGTACCTTTAGGGGAAAAAAGGACAGAAAATACTTTGAAATGAATAGGTAATCCAACACGTATCATTGTTAAATCAACATTATTGGAAAAAACAAGATAAAAACGGAGAGGGAGGCAAACCATAAGAGACTTAGATACAGAGAGCAAACTGAGGGTTGCTGGAGGGGAGGTGGGAGGGGGGATGGGCTAAATGGGTGATGGGCATTAAGGAGGGCACTTGTTGCGATGAACGCCGGGTGTTATATGTAAGTGATGAATCACTGGATTCTGCTCCTGAAACCGATACTACACTGTATGATAACTAACTTGAATTTAAATAAATAAGTAAATAAATAAATAAATAAATAAATAAATAAATAAATAAAAAATCAACACCATTGATTCCGTTAATCTTATATGTCTGTCAGTATAGGTGGTGGTGACAAAATCCCTTCCCCCTTCCCACTGCCCTTCGGGCAGTGCCCAGTCAAGTGGCATTATGTATATAGTAACACTCAATACACATTGATTAGCGGAATGTTAGTGTTTTGTGTCTCTGTTACTTCAGTATTAATGTTTTGCTCTTTCAGCCCTGCAACAACTGTAACTGATTTCTTATATTAAATTTCTTTTGTTGACATAGTTACTATGATTTCTAGTTTCTGGACTATATCCTAACAGAAAATAAATCACAAACTGTGAGGGAAATATTAAATATGTATGAGGAAAACATATTAAGCTGGCTTGCTTAAATGTTTCGAATTCCTTGCTCGTGATAATTACAGAAATGATGCTCATGCTGTGCTTAGTATAAAAGGCAGAAGACTGTAGTATGACATAGAAAGGGTTGGTGAGGAAAGATTTCCAGTGATGGCAAAGAGGCAGACATATATGAAGACCAAACATCTTTACCAGCGTGTAAGGAGGACATCACCACATCTCCTTACAACTAGGCTTTAAAAAATATTTAATATCTGGGGTGCATGGGTGGCTCAGTTGGTTGAGTGTCTGGCTCTTGATTTGGGCTCTGGTCATGATCTCATGGTTTGTGGGTTTGAGCCCTGCATCGGGCGCTGATGGTGTGGAGCTTGCTTGGGATTCTCTCTCTCCACTCTCTCTGCCCCTACCCTGCTGGCTCTCTCTCTCGAAATAAATAAATAAACTTTAAAAACATATATTTAATATCCAATTTTTCACAAATTGGCTTTATAATAGTAAGTGCCCTATTCTAGCTAGTGAGTTTGTATGCGATTTGCATTTGAATGAAAACTGATTGTTAAGGACAACACATACGTTGTCCTTGTTGTATATACCTTGTTTTTCTGGTAAGGCTGGTGAATTTTTCTCATTCCATTATTTTTGTGAGGCAGCTGTAAGAAGACCAAGGTAAGGGTTATAGGAGAAGGCTACAAATTCAAGGTTAAGCCAATTGGCCTAGGAGAAGTTCCCCTTTTCACTTATACCTCACTGGCACCACAATTTAACTAAATATATTTATAAATTGCAAGTGACATGTAGCGGGAGACTTCAAGATGACCATATACATGTTTGTATGTGTATATATACATACACACGCACACACACACACACACACACACACACCCTGTCTATAGTGATTTAACTTGCAGTTATTTTATACTTAGAGTAATACATAGGGGTTATTTTTTGTTTAAATAAAGAAAGATTAAATCTTTTAACTCTAAATAAGCTAAATAATTTATAATTTATTACTAGTTAAGATATCATCTTCTGATTAGAAAATATCTGAGATTTTTGATTAGAAAATAATCTCTTCGCTTGTCAGCACAGAGCCTGACACGGGACTCGATTCCATGAACTGTGAGATCATGACCTGAGCTGAAATCAAGAGTCGAACGCTTAACCGACTGAGCCACCCAGGAGCCCCTAAATGGAATTTAATATGTTACTGTACGTGGTAAAATTGAAAGGAGGCTGTATAGCAAGCAGAGTATCTCAAACCCGGTTGGCCATGGGTACTTTTTATTTTTCTGGTGACAAGTACACTTTGGAAAATATTGTAATAGAAAATGGATGAAATCAATATAGGTTTTAGAGGACATATTGAATAGTTTTTAGGAATATAAGTCTTCCAGAGATAAATTGCAAAAACAGAGGAATAAAAGATTGCTTGTGAAATACTTCAGGAGAGGGTTGAAGATGGCCTTGTCTGGGGTGACAGCAGTGACTTTGGAAGATGAGGTCAATTCAAGACTTTTGTCAAACCAACAACCCAGAGGATGTGGTGGTGAAGTGAATTAAATACAGTGATGGTAAAAGTGTATGGTGTGTAATGACTGAGCATGATTCTTATCACTATTGGTGACCAAAAGGTGAAAAGTCAGAAACCAGTCCTAGGTGTGTCATTCGAGGAGATGGCAGGTGTGATGGCCATCTCCTAAGACTAATCCAACAGTGAAGCGGGGCTAGTGTTCTGCGGAAGATGGTGAGTTAAATACGAGGTAAGCAAGTGCAGTTGGATAGCAAGACTGTAAGGGGACTGGGCAGCTCAGGGTTGGAGATTGTCCTGTGCAGGCTGTGAGCCCTTTCTTTTGTGTAATCAGATTGCATTGCTTTTTATTTATCTTCTTAAATGCCTTGATGGGAAGCCATTTTAAAAAAAAAATCTATTCAAACAAGTGTAGAGAAACTACCCACCAGTCTCATTAAATTTCACTGGATTTCTTTGAAATATACACAGGGTAACGGGGTAGTCCGATTTCATAGCTAGAGTCGATTTTTCTCCCTTTTCTTTCTTTGTCAGTGACACGTGTAAATGTATGGCACAACTTGGAAATGATTCTTAAATGGTTTCTTTTAAAGCTCCTCACAGAGCCATGTATTTGGCATCTCCAAACATTTTGTAGGCAGGCACTGTGGTCCCGAATAGAGAGTTTTGATTTGTGTCCGTTTGACTTGCAATCCCACATTAACTGATTCCGTACTTAACTGGATCATATGTGGTACAACTTCAAGGAGCTACTACTAAAATATTTTCAATGCTTTAAACTCTTGTCTCCTCAAACAACAGAATCTATTCTGTTTTGTTTTTCCTGGGTAACTTCAGTGTGTGCCTGTGTATGTGAGCGTTTGGTTTCTCCCCCGTCTGCCTGGGGACTGCACACTCTTTATTGTGCTGTTAGTCAGTCCTCATTAGCACTATGGTGAGGAAATTATGTCTCACTTCCTCTTATTCCATGGACTTGATTAAAATCAGCATGTTGTGTGTTCTCAGTAGAACACTCCATGTGTTGACTTTTTTGTATGCCGCTTCTGAGTTGTTCAACTTGCAGAATGAAGAGATTAATTATATAGCCCTTCTGTTTCAGTTTTCTCTTGTTAACTTTACAAAAAATGATTGAGAAAAAAAAAATAAAAGCAGATTCTGTAGAAGTCTGTGGACTCCAACTTACTTTTAGTTTTGTGGGGTGGACCGGTGGGCACTGTCCGGTGGAGAATGAAGGTGTGCACATTATGGGAGATTGCTCCTGGTGTGACCTTTCTACAAAAGGCATTTTGAGACATAAACTTGTATACAGGAAACATGGTTTGAAATAACACATTGGAACTGAAAATCAGATAGTTTAAAAGCAGAGTGACTGATGTCTTCCTCGAATGTTTCAAATGTTACCAATATTTGGAAAATGTAGTCTTGCCTTCTATGTATGGAAGCCAATATGCTACTCAGTAAGAGACTATGATCCAACCATCATGAGCCAGAACATTTTTGATCCTGTGGAAAAAAGATACCAAAACCTTCTCATATACACCCAAACTATTCTGTCTCCCTTTGAATTCCCTTTTATTTTTTAAGAATTAAGAATTTTCAACTAGGAAGTATATTAACCTTTTCTTCAGTCAGGATTCAGTGAATGAGAAAAGCGAGGGTCAGAAAGATTAAAAAACCACCCAAGACCACATAGGCCAGAAGAGAAGAACTGGGATTTGATTCAGGCTAACTCCTGGCCAAGGATTATTAACCACGTATTTATTTTCACAGCCCTGTTCTATAACTCAGCACGTTATTTCTCAGCCTAGAGCCTATAGATGGTTCAGAATGAGTAGTATTTTTTGTATCCTTAGGTGTGCAGTAAGATCATGTGCTGTGTCTGTGAGGATGTGTGTGCGTGTGTGCACAGGTTTGTGTGGGTGTACGTGCATGTGGATGGTGTAAGGGAGTCAGCTGCCTGAGAGATTGACAGGGATGGAAGTTGGGCAGTTTTAGGAAGATGGGCAGAAGGAAAAAAAAGATTCTTCTATAAATTTTTTTTAAATTTTTTACATTTATTTATTTTTGAGAGACAGAGAGAGATGGAGCACAAATGAGGGGAGGGGCGGAGATAGAAGGAGACACAGAATCGGAAGCAGGCTCCAGGCTCCGAGCTGTCAGCACAGAGCCCGACTGGGGGCGGGAACTTACCAACTCGAGATCATGACCTGAGCCGAAGTCGAAGTCGAAGTCGGACGCTTAACCGACTGAGGCACCCAGGAGCGCCCCCCCCTCCCAAACAAAATATAGATTCTTCTAGTATGGAGATTGTAAAAGCTGCGGTAGAAGACAAAATAATTTTGTTTTAAAAGTTTTCCAAATTTTCCAACCACTTCTGATTTAGAGTCACTGTGATGCTCGCTCGCCATCACCTTTCTGCTCACTTTAACCCAGTTATATCCACTGCACAAGTGGCTGCCATATTAGCGGGTTATTATAGAATACAGTCTCAGCAGCAGCAGGAGTCCTTGTTCAAGGCTCAGAAACACCGATTTCTTAATTTAGTTCTGGTAATGACATGTACAGCGAGCCTGGAAGTCATGTGAATCCATGATGTGAGAAATGGGTGGAGAAATCAGTTTTACTATTATTTCCTAAGCTCGTATTTCTTGGGCTGAGCAATCTCAAACACCTGGAGTGATTATACTTCATTTCTAGTCTTTGGAACCTGGTTCTCCAGAATTTGACCTTTCTTGTTTCTCTCCAGGACTTTTTTATTCAACTCGTAGCATATCAGTTTTCAAATGGAGATGGTGGTTTGTAAAAAAATGTTGTTTCTGGCCTTTCTCACATAAGTAAATTTTGGGCCTTGATTAGATTTTTCAAATAATTGAGTAACGTTGTGTCTTTAATTGCTCATCTGTCTCCACTCAGTACCTAATATAATGCCTATTGCAGTCCGTAGTAAATAAATTGTTAACGAGCTAATGACTACCTGTAAACATCCAGCTCCTCTAGGTGCTTCTACCATGATTCTTCACAAATTCCTCATGTTTAAATATTTTCACATCTATACAGTACTACCTAAGGAATGTAATTATGAGTATATCTGAGGATGGGGGAAGGAAATATTTTGAAGGGAGAGCGAATAAACAGGAAGCTATATAATTGGGATGGTGCCATTGAGTTAGCTCTAAAATATAAAAGAATCATGATTCTGTAGCATAATTAACAATGATCCTAAATTCATTTTATCTGAAAATCCTATTTTGGTCATGTACAGTCATATTCGTGCACACATACTTACTGACCAACTTGCCACTGAGTATATATGTTCATGAATTCCTTTTAGTTTCAAAGCCTGGTGAGTAGTGCCTGATTTTTTTTTAAGTTTGAGTTGAATCCTCCACTTATAGACTATGTGTTTTTTGATACATTGTTTAACCCTATATTTTGCGTTAGGTATATTTCTTCATATGTATATCAGGATTTATGGATGAAGAAGATTCTGACAGTGGATTCAACCTCAGGGGATTGTTATCAGGTTCTATTTCTAAAGTCTTTAGAACAGCACCTGGCAAATAGTAAGAACGGAATTAATATTGGCAATTATAGAAAACTAGAACATCCAGGATATGTCAATCTAATGTTATATATTGGCATCATTCGGTGATTTGGTTTTAAAATGTTCATCCTTTCGGGGCACCTGGGTGGCTCAGTCGATTGAGTGTCCAACTCTTGATTTAGGCTCAGGGCATGATCTCAGCCTTTGCTTCATGAGATAAAGCCCCGTGTCTGGTTCTGCACTGACAGTGCAGAGCCTGATTGGGGTTCTCTTTCTCCCTCTCTCTTTCTGCCCCTCCCCCACACCAGGACATGCACGTGCCCACGCATGAATGCTCTCTCTCTCCCTCAAAATAAATAACCATTTAAAAAAATAAAATGTTTATACTTTCATTCAATAAATATTTATTGAGCATTTGCTTCATGTTAGAGATAGCAACACCAATACCAAATCTTGTGTCAACACTACCTTTTATGTGTTTCGTGCTGTAACAGTTCCAAAGCCCTTGCGTATAATATCTCATGTGTCTTTCCTGTCAAAACTGTGAGGTAGCTAAAAATTGCCAGTGTATAGATAAGGTGAAGTTTCATAGGGATGCAAAGATTTGCCTCATTATAGGAAGTCAGGTTTAGGTCATTGCTTTCTTCATTCTGTCACACCATCTCGTCATGGGAAGAGCTCGCTCACACTCCCAGGGAGCTTACTATTGTTTCTGCAGGTTTCAGTGTGGATCACTTGGACCAATGGCAAGTATCCATATTGGTTTTGTTCTTCTAAGGTTGGATCACAGTAATTCCATCCCTAGGTTTATTTGTTATTGCTATTGTTTTTTTTTTTTTAACTTTTAGGAAGATTTTCTGGATATTATCAAATTTTGCATTTTTAAAATAAATTGAAAATATCTGATGTATTCAAAAACATGTTAATATTTCTGATGGTTTCTTTTGTCCATCTGTGTCTTTGGCTCATCCAAATCCTAGTTTCCTTTCACAGTTTTCCCCGGTTTGCATATATGACTTCCCAGCAGTCCAGATTTAAATTCAAAGATTAACCTATTTATTTTTCTTTCAACACAGACAGAAATTGGAATAAGGAAGTGAAAAAAAGTAAAGCTGTCCATCAGACATGTAATGGGCCTCTCTAATAGACCTGATTGAATCGATTACTCTAGCAGTTCACCCAGTGGAATAAAAAGCGTAAGGCACTCATCATTCAGTTATAAATTTATTCCTTGTGAAGAGCCATATCCCATTAATTTTATGTAATTTGGTTATTCCTATTAGCTGTTGCTGAAGCATATGGTCCCCTTGGTTTTATGTGGTGATGTTCTCTTGAGAGAGGAGAACTCTGCGGTGTGCATAAACTTTAAAGGGCCAAAAGATTTTCAAAGCATTCACAGTCTTAACTGTTGTTGGATCTGACTTGTAACCTCACTCCTAGAGATCTTTCCCCTTCTGTGTTTATGAACACAAGTATGTATAGAAACGTAGAATAAAATGATGCACAAACCAGTTATTCTTGTGTTCCAGTAGCTACTCAAAGAAGCAGTTGCTGTAGCCTCCTTTTACCCTAAGTCTCCTTCATCAGACTGTTGTAGGTTACATTTACTTAAGATCTAGCTGATGTCAGTGGACACTACAATGTGTTTGAACCCACCACCACCACCACGGGGGAGCTGCATTTTAACTACTTTTATGCTGAAGAGGGAAATTTTGGCTTGAGTTGACATACATATAGAATTTCTATTGCAGGGGCACCTGGGAGGCTCAGTTGATTAAGCATACGACTTAGGCTTAGGTCATGATCTCACGGTTCCTGGGTTTGAGCCCTGCGTTGGGCTCTGTGCTGACAGTGTGGAGCCTGCTGGGGATTCTCTCTCTCTCTCTCTCTCTCTCTCTCTCTCTCTCTCTCTCTCTCCCCCTCTCCCTCTCTGCCCCTCCCCAACTCGTGTTTTCTCTTTCTCTCAAAATAAATAAACTTAAAAAAAAAAAAAGAATTCCTATTGCAACTGAATCCCTAAAGGAGTAATGACATTGAGGAGTCATTTCAAACCAGTGTTGGAATATCACCTTCTCATACTAAGTGCCTATTCTGTATTCAAGACCATGGCAGCCTTAATATGTCTTCATTTTTATCTTGATAGCGTGATTGGAGAAGAGTTAGGAAAGCAGAGATGAATCATTAAAGTGCTCATCATTTTTATCATTTTCCTAGCTTCCTGTGAATTTGTATTTAACCATTACTCCCATGTTTACCAGCTACTTGCTCTTCTCCAATGCTTCTTCTTGCTTCCAAATTGTGACAATTATATATCCTAACTCTCTCTCTGTCCTCTCCTTTCTCTGGGCAGAAATGTTTTCTTCTCGAATTGCTTTTCTTCTGCTTGTAAAGGCACTTTTAAATTTATTTTTTGCTTGATATGTGTGTTTGCTTTAAATGACACTATTGAGATTTTAACATTCCTGAGAAAGACAAGGGGAGTAATCAACAGTGACATCAAAGTGTTTTCGTGCTTTAAGGAATAATAGTAAACAGCATGTTTTGTTGTAAAGTAGAATGCAGTGAGACCATGACTTTCTAAGAAAATTATTTATTTGCTTCTGACAAGGGGGAGATGCTTATATTTGCATCTAGTCAATACAAGGGAGGAGAGAACCATCTAGGTTGCGTATGTCACTTCTTGCTGTTATTGTTTTAAGTTCTGCTTAGGGATTCGGTAACTTCTCACAATCTGTTTTCTGACCTGCACTAAACTTTTTTTGACTAATGGTGTTCGTAGATAGAGGAAGTTAATTGAATTGTCAGCAATAGATGTGTATGTTTCAGTTATGCTAGGGTGTACCCGCAAATGGGAGGATGGTTACGTTAGAGTTTTGATCCTAAAAATAATTATGAGTCATCAAAGTGCCAGTAAAGCAATAATTGTGTGAGACATTCAAAACATCTTAGGTCAGAGAGAGAATTAAGTCTCAGAAGGCTAGTGGAGGGATAGGTGATAGGCTGTATTTGAGAATATAATTCTAGTTTCTGGTGAACAGAGTACATTCTTTTTTTACATCCATTAAAATTGAAGAGCTTCCCACCAAAACAATTGAAATTCTAGCTTGTGGTTTGAGATAAGTATTGATTTTTAAAGTAGAAAAACTATGATTTTTGAATTCCAACTCTTTAAGCTCTGTACTTTACGACTGTAAAGAGCCCCAGGGGAGTTTAGTACCTTCTATGGAGAAAACAAGCTCAAATGTATTTCCCCTCACCTCCAGTTTTAGTATTTCCCTTTATTTGTTGAACTTTAAGCTAAAACTTTTTTTTCTGATGTATTCATTCTTTCATCACTTTATATAATAAAACTAGAATTACACTAAAGAGTTTATAAGCTATTCCTTTAATTTAAAAATAAGACATTAATTTCCCTTAAATGGAGTTCTTTATTTCTTAAATGAAATCATTTTTTTTTGCCTGTAAGTAAATACTAGGTCTATTCTTATGGAAAAGAGTAGTTGGGTGTGGAAGTTTAAGAGAAATGGACTGGTCCAAGACATCTCTTTGAACCATATATTATTTTCTCCATTAAAAAAAAATAACTTTTTTAAGATTCCTATAGAATTAATGTCATCAGCCTTTTAATTGGTTTGTGGTCTCAGAGCAAAGGACAAGGTATTAAGTCAGTTCAGGTAGTAATTATTTCTTTATTTGGGGGGGCAGTAATTATTTTTGACAACATTAAATAAAATAAATAGTGAAATGAAATAATATGACTATTTTTGAAGCTTATTCACACATTTTTATTATCAATGCTGCTGTTGGCTCGCTTATGCTTTAAGAATCTTTTTTTCTTTTTCTTTTGAGAGAAGATATGTATGGATCTGGTGGCAAAATCATGAATGTAATCTACCAGTATTTGTTGGGAGGTCTGCTCCCTAAGGCTGAGATTTGTGTGCAGCAGGTCTCCTGGTGAGTACTGTCAGGACCAACACTTATGGGGTCTGATGGCAATGAGAATCGAACTATGATGCTCTTGCGGTAGAAGGGTGAACCGATCCACAGTGAGCCCAGCAGCTGTGATGGCCCTGCACAATTATCCTGAATGCAGGCAAGAGGACTGGCCCTCTGCCATCTCTCATCGAACAGGGAAGCGGTGCGACCCAGGACTGACGCATTTATGCACTGCCAGCAGCCAGTACTCCTGGAAGAGGTGTGGTGGGGGCAGTGGGGAAGGATGAGCCTTGATTCCCAAAGGGAGTCCTGACTGGAGGATCTGGACAATGTGCACTGCAGCATTTACTGCACTTGCCCACCATGAATGTGACTTTGATGTAGACCCTGGGGACACCATGTTGAACAAAGGCAGACATGCTCTGTTCTTTCAAGAAGTTGAAGTCCAGCCAGGAAGAGACATTATTCAAAAACTGCACAAACGAAAGCAAACTTGTGGTTGTTACAGATGCGAATACACGGTATTACGACAGTCTATATTAGGAAGCCAAGAATTTGTTAGGAAGCTGTAGGTGAAATACTTTTTAAGTACGTACCGATGGTGGTGAACCTAATCCTTATGCAAGCTCATTCCTGGTTTGCTGTTTCTAATATAAGAGGATCCTGTATTATATTTTTCATGCTATTTTGTGAAGACACTGTTTACCTACTCAGTGGTTGAATCTCCACGTGAACACCGAAGCCTTCCACTCCCCAGAATGCTGGATAAATCTAATTCAGATGATTCAACTGACATCATGATAATGTTATATTCACCCATTCCCAGGAAAGTGTTTCGGTATACATATTAGACTTGATTGTTTGGGAAGTCACAGTTGCAGTTATGATATTTTCTGATGGATCTGGGGTTTCAGGAGAAATTGTGTTTTCAAATGAATAGAAAAAAGATAGTCAATAAAGGTAGATGTCTGAGGCTGCTTTTTACTAATAATTATAATTGAAGTAATGCATTACTTCTGATTATAATCATTTAGTTGCTAAGTGCTTTATATGGATTATGACATTTAATTCTTATTAGCCTACTGTTCTAAGAGGTTTACACAGATTATGTGATATAATCTTCTAATATCTCTAGGAAATAAGTTCTATTACTATTCCCACTTTATACATGAGAACATTAAAACCAGAGTTTCCACAAAACTAGTAAGCAGAAGGGCCAAGATTTTTTTTTTTTTTTTAAATGACAATCTGAATCCAGAGCTTTTGTTAGGGACATACTGATTGTGCTGAGTTGATATAACGTGTTGGTAGTAGAAAATTCAGGGATGGTGAAAAAATGAATGCCTGCAATTCAGAGGAAAAGAAACAACTTTATAACAACGTGTCCCTTTGCCTTATACAGATGTTGAAGTTTAGTAAGTCTATCAAAGCGAGTCTGGCCATCATCCGTTCTTATACTTACTCCCCAATGCTATTCTCCACATGGCAAAGAGTTGGTGGTGTATCTTATTACTCTTCTACTTAAATCCAATTATGGCTTCCTGTGTACTTGCATATACATTCTTTGGTGCCTACTCCTTCAACCAGATGGCGTCCCTACCCCTACCCCCGTCTTCGACTTTGCTCAAGTCAATAAGGCCTCTTTCGGTTCTTCTAAATGCTAAGCTCTTTCCCACCTCAGGCTTTAGTACTTGCTCTATGCCTAGAATGTACTTCCTTCTGCTTTTCACATGACTGAGTTTTACTCATTCCTCAGATCTTGACTGAAATACCACTTCCTCAGCAGAGTCTGCCCTGGCCATATTATTTAAAGTTGGTTTCCCCTTTTACTGTCTATCTTTGCACTCCATTTCCTTCATAGTACTGCCATAATTGGTGATTATTTTATTTGTTCCTTTGGTTGTTTGTTATCCTGGTCCTCTACAATGCTGTAACCTCTGGGAGTACAGGCCTGGTTTCTCTCTTGTTCCCTTTATTTTTTTCAGAGCCCAACAGAGCCGATGTTCTGTATTGTTTTAATGAATCATCATCTGTAATGGTCTCTCTAGTCAAGCCTTGGTGAATTTGACTTTTTTACTTGCTCTTTTTTTTTTTTAGATCTTTTAAAGGTAGAACATAGATTTAAATTTAAATTTGGAAAACATTGTCAATTTTATTGGAAACTCATGTGGACCCTGCACAGTGAAAGGGGCATAAGACTGTTAAAAGATTTAATATTAATTTTAGTTAAAAGCCTATGTATTACCTTCTGTAACAGCGATGGGGAGAAGCATCTTTCTGAATATGAGGTAAAACAATTTTAGACAAGTTAGCTGCCGAATGATTGTATGTGTTGTTTTGAGTTAAATATTATTTATATGAGAAATTGCTGCCATAAAAAAAGTCTGGTTCTTTCAGCTACTTGTTAAAGTCCTAAGGTATTTACCATTTATCATGGTTCCAAAAAATAAGATTTCAATGACCATACTGTGCTATATTAATGAAACATTTATTGAAAATCTGCTGTGTGCCTGGGCACTCTTATAGGCTGTAAGGATATGGCAGAGAAACGTAAACAATCCTTGTCTTCATGAAATTTATAGTCTAGTGAGAAGAGAATGTTTTAATTAGTAATAATTTTCCATCCTACATGATTTTACATGATGTCAGTGCTAACACTGATGCAAATGTATATATCCGTATCGTGTGTGTGTGTGTGTGTGTGTGTGTGTAGAATTCCAGTATTATATACGTATTGGTCTGGTAACCCATTCAAAAGTCTGAAGGGACATGATTGGCACTGACTGATGGGGAAAATAGTCCGTCTTAGTAATGTTCTTTGAGCCCGGAATGAGATGCCTTAAAAAGTCATTTTCACTTAAATTTTCTTCCAAGGCAGTTCAGTCCCCTACACCCAATGGTAGACAGATTTTAGCTTATAAAAAAGTGTTTAATTTCATTGACATAACCTTCCAATAAGGTGATCAAGCCCTTGCCTCTACCTTTCTCATGACATCACCTTCATTCTTATATAGCCTGTCTAATGAAGGGGAACTCAGTGGGTCTCTGGGACCACCACATTCCAAAGAAAGGTCTAGCCCTTGACTGGATCCCGGAATAAAACATCTAAGCCTTTGGAATAGCTTGTCTGATAAAAATGTTTCCTATATGTAAAGGCCTACCAGGTAAGCTACCAGACAGTTTATAGTGACAGTGTGATTTACGGTGAGGGTCATGTGCTATACTGAATCAGTTTGACTCCTTAAAGGGGTCGGTGGCTGAAGTAACTAAGGTCAGCCACATGAGCTGTTCATGTCTACATGACTACCCCCCCCCCCCCCAACAATGAAAACACTGGACACCAAGGCTTGGGTGAGCTTTCCTGGTGGGTGGTAACCTCATGCGTGTTGTCACACATTGTTTCTGGGAAAAATAGATGTTGTCTGTCCAACTCCACTGGGAGAGGACTATTGGGAATCTGTGCCCGTTCTTACCGGAATCTAGTCTATGTACCTTTTGCTTGTGCAGGCTTCGATTCATAGCCTTCACTGTAATACACTGTAACGTTGAGCATAAACAAACAGAGTTTAGTTTCTTAAATTATGTAAATTATGTATAATCAGGGCAGTTTCAATTCAGGTATATTATCTTTTAAAAGTTTTGTATTTTGAAGTAATATCTCAAATAGTATCTTTCATGAATTAATAATTTAAATGTTAAAGAGCCAACTATCCATCCTGTGTTTCATTCACTAGTAATATATATATGAGTTTGTTGTAAAGAAAACTTGCTTGCAGTAATTATTTTGATTGAAACCTTCTCATTTCTTCTAAGCAGATGAAGCTTTTGCTTCGTTAATAATTTTAGAAAAATATTCAGTCTGCAAGTTCATGGTTAGAAAATGAAATAGAGGAGAATTTGGTTTTCAGGCAAAAAGCTGTGACTAAGCTAAAGGTAATTATGCCACCCTAATACTTATCTTTGCTCCTTTTTCACTTGAACATGTACATTTCTCACTGCCTTAATTCATATTAAAATGGATGGGCTTTCTATTACTTTTAACAATTTGCCAAGGTATCTAATACTACTTAGTGATACAAGAAATAAAAATTGATTAATGAGTACTTTACTTAACCTAAAGTATTTAATAAAAAAGACTTGAAAATTCCTAGATGAAGACTTCCTGGGGCACCTGGTTGGCTCAGTCTGTTAAGAATCTGCCTCTTAATTTTAGCTGAGGTTATGATCTCACGATTCGTAAGATAGAGCCCTGTGTCCGGCTCTGAACTGACACTGCTTGGGATTCTCTCTCTCCCTCTCTCTCTCTGCCCCTCCTCTGCTCTCTCTCGCTCTGTCTCTCTCCCTCAAAATTAAATAAATAAACATTAAAGAAAAAAAGACTTCCCAAAGTTTTCATTTGAGTTAAATAATTAATATTTTATTGTATTTATTTTTTACTTTTAAACTCACACAAAAAAGCCAGTTAACTTGGTAATTAATAGAAGGTAAAAGTAAACATTGGGCACTAAACTCCCTAATTTACAGAGTAGATTTTCAAAAGCCAATGGTTCATTTACATTTTTCTTAAAATACAAACAAAATAACCATTACTCTGAAATGTTATAAAAAATCAAATTGTTAAAAACCATATATTTTCTCTTTAAAGTGAATTCCTTTTAGTTCACTGTTGCATAAAGAGAAATTGAAGATCTCAGTTTCAGCTGGCTAGATCAGGTGGGAAGACCAATTGGTCTCAGTGTGCCTGAGACCTTTCTGGCTTTATCACTGAAAGACCTGTATCAGGGAAAATTCCTTCTCAGTTCCAGGCCAATTAAGAGGGTTGGCAAGTCTAATGTCAAGTTTAAAATCCTTCTTACCTGTATACTGTGCCATTCATGTTCCTAAATAGCCATTCTTTATGTCTCTGTATTTAAAAATTCTTTCTAACTTTTCAGAGGTTCATGTATACTTTAAATTTAATGCTTTCTTCAAGTTTACTTATTAGGAAAATGGCATTTCCTTGGAAAGTTGGGCACAGATTAAAAAAAAACAAAAATAAAAATAAAATCTCATTTTTGTAACTGGCATTAAGTTTACCTAATTTATTTTTTGGAGAGGGAAGCCCAATGTGTGAGAATGACAAATAAGTATGTAAGAAATAAAAAATGAGAGATAAATCAGGCAGTAGTGAACTGAAAAATGTTATGGTGGTATTTCATGTTGATGATATTGCATGGGGGCAGGGTATCAGTTCACACTGAAATCCTTTGAATATAAAGGGGACAACCTGATTTTATTTCATTGGATTCCTTTATTCCTGAGGATTTCCTTTCTATTGTTGGATTAGCAGATGGTATACTATTAAACATGGAATAATGTGTTTTTAAAGTTGACATTTCCAGAATAAGTGAGCAAAAAAATAATAATGGTATTTTTATTTAAGGTCATGAAAACTAGTTTAAAACTCAAGAATGTTAGGAAGGAGGTTTTATATAAAAATTGGAAAGCAGTGAGATATTCCTTTTTTCTATGAAGCTGATCTGTGGTATGACCAATAAGCAATAGAGAGGAAAACATACACAATTCAACTCATGAGTATTTGGTTTACATGTGGCCAGTCATAAGACATTGAGATCAAAACTTGACTCAGGTTTGAAGGAATTAGAGATGGTCAGAAAGTCCAAAGAGAATAAGCGTTTAATGTGTGTGCATATGCTCTTGGTTACTTTATTTTGCTCTTAGTATTGTCCCTTTAAGTGAAATAGGCACAATTTTTTTTTTTTTTTAAGAAAAATGTCAACCCTACTCTGTGGCCAAAAATTATATCTCAGGTCCTGGCAGGCTATATAAAAAATGTGTGCCATTTGTCCCAAGAGGAACTGAATGGCTCAGTCAGCACAATTCATCATTACTACTGGAAAAAATAACTCATGCCTGCCCTGCTCATGGTGAGTCAGTGGCATCATATTCATATACTGACAGCACTTTTTTCTTTTTAGGAATTACCCTCTCTGTCCTGAGCCAAAGAACATACCAGTAAGATTAAATTAGATATCAGTGTTCTGAAGAGCAAAGGCTAATATATTTATTTTAAATAAGTAATTCACTCAAACATGTTGAGTCAGGTGCTGAGGTTATGATAGAGGTCAATCTGATAGGGGTCTTAACCTTGGGGAGCTTTTGACCTTCTAGAAAACATGAAATATACTGAAGTAAGTTTTTGTAGTATGGAATGCTGCATGAGTTACAGGTAGTATGAAACGGGAGTTCAGAGGAGCAAATGAGTTCTTCTGGCTGGGAGAGCTTTTATTTATTCAACAGTATGACTACTACTCTGTTCTAATAGGAATTTTTAACAAGGGGATTTGATTGTAGCTCTCATTGATCCAATAATCCATCAAAAATTTATTGAAAACCTAGAATAAAAGAGATAGATATGAGACTAAGAGGTGACTAACATACAGCTTAAGTTTTTCAAGTAAGTCACAGTCCAGTGGAGGGAGATAGACATACAGCAAGTATTTACAGCAAGGTATGAAAAAGATTATGATGCATCCGTAAAGGATGTAAGTTTTGCTATGGTATGTTACGTATGTGCTTTAAATATCTATCAATCCATATAGTTTTTGGCCAAAGCCTCTACCACTAGATATAGTTCAAGTTGGAAAATGTCCACCACATTATATTATAAGCAAAGCTAGTCTTCATTTGTCAAACCAGTAGGCCAAATCAGACTTAAATTTGGTAAGAAAAACTATGACTTGATTTTTGTTGTTGTTTAAATAAACAATACCTCCTTTCTCCAAGCATCTCATTTATTGTTTCTGATTCTAAGATAGATGGACCAATAGATAAATAAAACCAACAGGCTGATAAGGACATGGAGTCTGGCCATGAATTAGTGGCCATATGAATGAAGACTCTTCCTTCCACATTTCTTGCTTTGCTCTTACAGGACTCTCCCTCTAGTCTAGAGCTCTAAGTTGTCTCCAGTCGCCTGGTGCTCTACAAGTTTTCAAGCCTGGGCAATGCATCATTGTAAGATTTGTAAAGTGGGGATGCCTGGGTAGTTTAGTCGGTTAAGGTGTCCAACTCTTGATCTCGGCTTAGGTCATGATCTCATGGTTCCTGAGGTCAAGCCCTGTATCAGGCTCTGTGCCGAACAGTGCGGGATTCTCCTGCTTGAGATTCTCTTTCTCTCCCTCTCTCTCTGCTCCTCTCTCTCTCTCAAAATAAATAAATAAACTTAAAAAAAGATTTGTAAAGTGGAGAGGAACATTTGTGAAAGAAAAGGTGTTTGTGTGTGTGTGTGTGTGTGTGTGTGTGTGTGTGTGTGTGTGTTGGGAGGGGGGTGGGAAAGAAGCACCAGGGTGTTCTCAAGGAGAGAGTTTTAAGAAAGAAGATATTTGGGAATTGAAGACCTGGAAATTCATCCTTATAAAATTATCCATATCCATGTGCACTCTGGAATGACTTTGTGTTTTGAAAATGCTTCATAAACAACAGCTTATGATAGGATTGCCCTTGATGGGGAAAGAGGGGAGGGGAGTCTGTTCATGGAAAGGGATAGTGCATATAATACTTAGTCTTGAAAAGAGCATTTTGTACTTACGGAGGGTAGAGATCCTCTTTGTGACTTTAGGATAAAGTTATTTTGTGGGAGTGGCAGAGGTGTGGCTAGAGAGCTGAGTGGGTTCAGTTTGTGAAGAGCTCTGTGTGTTATTAATATCTAATTTAGTTTTTACTTATGCAGGCAGAAGGGAGACACTATGGCTTTTTAGGGGGACAATGGTATTACCTGCAGATAATGCACATGGCAGAGTGAGGAATAGAGGGGAAATTGGGAGATGAGATATGAATCAAAGAGCTAGTTGAGAGATTTCTTTCATTCTGAAATGGACATTTCTCCCCCCGGCCCATACACGTTTCTGGACTGGGATGCATCTTGCACTTGATGGAAGTTATAATTTATTGGCAGGAGCTTTTCTAAGAGATACATAATGTAATGACATATATTTTTTTAAGTTAATGAAAACTTTTATTCAGGTAGAGATGATGTTGGTCTCAAAAGTAGGACCTGCTGGTGGGGATAGATAGAATTTAAGATCCATTTCTGCTGAAGAAAATTCTGATACATTAATTTGGTTTTTTTTTTGATATATGATAAAAGGTTTCTAAAGATTGTTAGAATTTAAGGTTTAAGAATTGTCAAGGTAGTTTGATTAAAGTTTTTTATAACTCATATCTGTATGATTTCATGGGAGTTGGGTTATTTTCAAAAATAAATTTTGTGGGGCGCCTAGGTGGTGCAGTCGGTTGGGCGTCCGACTTCAGCCAGGTCACGATCTCGCGGTCTGTGAGTTCGAGCCCCGCGTCGGGCTCTGGGCTGATGGCTCAGAGCCTGGAGCCTGTTTCCGATTCTGTGTCTCCCTCTCTCTCTGCCCCTCCCCCGTTCATGCTCTGTCTCTCTCTGTCCCAAAAATAAATAAAAAACGTTGAAAAAAAAAATTTAAAAAATAAATAAATAAATAAATTTTGTATAGCATGGGGAATATACTCAATACTATTGTAATAAGTTGTATGGTGACATATAGTAACTACATTTAATATGGTGAGCATTGAATAATGTATAGAATTGTTGAATCACTATGTTGCACACTTGAAATCAATATCAACTATACTTCAATAGTAAAAAAATCGTGTTGTCGCTGAAACATTTTTCAGTTGAGAAAGAATATAGATATGATATATATATATGTTACTTATATTATTTAAATATTATATATTTATATACATATATATAAAATCAAGACCAGTGATAAATGGTTTCAAATAATATATTAAATAGTATTTAAATATTATATATTTAAATTGTATATATTTAAATTATATATATTATATATATTTATATATGCATAAAATCAAGACCAGTGATAAATGGTTTCAAATAGAAGTTTTTCCCCTTTGAATGTCTTTGAATATTTTTTCTTTTTTTCCCCCATTTCTTGGGCTTTTTCTTCCATCCTTTCCCAATTCTCTATTTGTTACCTTCTCATTTTTTTTTCTTGTCCTATTTTGCTGGAAAACAAAGAAACAACTAATATAACTATTTACCTACCTTTTCATTCCCTTCTTTTCTACCTCTTCCTTTCCCTGTTGCCCTTTTTCAAACTTAAAAAAATTTTTTTAACATTTATATATTTTTGAAAGAGAGAAACAGAGCATGAACCAGAGAGGCACGGGGGTGAGGGAGTGGGAGGTGGGGGAGGACAGAATCTGAAGCAGGCCCTAGGTTCTGAGCTATCAGCACAGAGCCCTGACATGGGGCTCAAACCCACTGAGCCGAAGTCAGACACTTAGCCAACTGAGCCACCCAGGCACCCCTCCCTGCTGCCCTTTTTACCTCCTGCTTTGTGGACAGCACTGGGAATAATATATAATACCGAAGGGAGCAATTATCTCAGCATTTGGCCCAGGGAATATAGTGGAGACTGACTAGCTTATGACTAACTCCTAAGGGCTCAGTTTATATTAATGCTGCCTTTAGATTCATTTTCCCTGATAGCATATTACCAAACCCCCTACCCGTTTATTCAAGTCAAGGTTTACTTTTGAAAAAAATGAGGAGATCAAAATAGGAAACAAATGTAGTTCTTGAAAAGTGCGACTTAGAAGAAGCTGTCACGAAAACACAGTTTTGCTAGAATACTTATCTGTTTCTCATACACTTGAAAACCAAATCCTGAGGAACAATTAGTTTCTTGGCACAGAGGAATCTGCAGAGGCGGGACCCCTGGATAAATAGCTGGCTTCCTAGAACTAGCCCAGAAACTAGCTTTCGCTGGGACTGGGTATTTGCAGTTCCATTCAAAGCCACAAGGCAGTGTCTCCCCAAAGCATTGTTTTTGTGTCTGTGCAAATAATGTAAATACAATAATGGATAAAACTCTTAATTCTGAAAATTATGTTACCTTTTTAGTACTTTAAGGTAGTGCTCTTCTGTTATTTATTTCTTAGATTGTCTTGAATTAAATTTCATTTGGTCCCGAAAAAATATTCTGTGTTTTTACCACTCTGCAGCACATATTTGGAGAGATAGTTTTTTATTAGACCCAGGTCAGCATTGTATTTTGTACGTTTAGCCATTTGCAAGCCAATGTAATATTACTGTAGAAACAGCCTATGATTTCGGTGCTGTTAAGTGGAATGTTAGGAGTTTACATGCTGGATGTCCAAGCAAAAATAAATTCCCCAAAGAGTCTCTTACACTCTGTTAATTGGAAAATCAAAACTAATATTTAATAGGACAGCACCCACTAGACTTTCTGGGAGAGGTTATCTTGGTAGAGTATATATCTAGTTCCAGATCTTTTCTAATTAAATGGCTCTTTTTCACAACATTTTATTTGTCATTGCCTATTGTTCCCCAACAATTAATTAATAAAAGAGAGTATTCTATCAGTAGATAGATTTCGTTTCTGTTAGAGTTGTCTGGCCCTAAACTGATTCCAAAGTTTAAATCTTTAATGGTTGGTTCTTTGTGAATTTCAGCAAGTGCTTTTAATTCACAAAAAGAATCTTTTGAAAAATAGCCCCTTGGCATAAAGGTTTTTCTTAAGATATGCATGGAGAGATTTTGTTTTGATTTTTTAACAACCAAATGAAAGAATTCTAAATGAGAACAATTTGAAAAGATAAAATGTAAAACTGTGTATTGTGTACTGTCTTTAATCAAGGCTTTTTAATGCTATTTAAGTGTTTGGTTTTTAAGTTTCCACATCCAAGATTGAAATGGTTTTTATTCAAATTAAATTCCGTTGCTTTGTAAGGATTTCTACAGACACTGTGGATGCTATCCGTTCATAATTTTGGATTGTGATTTAATTCTCATAAGAGTCTCCACATATTAGCATTTTAACAATTTTCACTCAGAACTTGAGATTTTTATACTTCTGTGGCAGAGTCTCTGGAGGTATATCCTGAAAGAGTAGCCTCGTGGTGATGTCAAAGAGAATTCTCTATTTAGGTGACCGGAAAATTCTCATCATGAAAAAGGAACTGTGTGTGTTCTGAAACACACACTTGGAACACAAGTATTTTGTCTTTTAGTGAGACTGCATAAAAGGAGATTGCATTTATCTAAATTTATTTATCATATTAAATCTTATACTATGCAATTTTACCTTTATTTGGTAAAGCTTGAATCACGGAAGAGAGAATCTCCTGAAAAGGCGTGTTGGGCGATTAAAGGAATTTTGTTCACTGTTTTTTTTTTTCCAATTTTTTTTAATATATGAAATTTATTGTCAAATTGGTTTCCATACAACACCCAGTGCTCATCCCAAAAGGTGCCCTCCTCAATACCCATCACCCACCCTCCCCTCCCTCCCACCCCCCATCAACCCTCAGTTTGTTCTCAGTTTTTAACAGTCTCTTATGCTTTGGCTCTCTCCCACTCTAACCTCTTTTTTTTTTCCTTCCCCTCCCCCATGGGTTTCTGTTAAGTTTCTCAGGATCCACATAAGAGAGAGAACATATGGTATCTGTCTTTCTCTGTATGGCTTATTTCACTTAGCATCACACTCTCCAGTTCCATCCACGTTGCTACAAAGGGCCATATTTCGTTCTTTCTCATTGCCATGTAGTACTCCATTGTGTATATAAACCACAATTTCTTTATCCATTCATCAGTTGATGGACATTTAGGCTCTTTCCATAATTTGGCTATTGTTGAGAGTGCTGCTATAAACATTGGGGTACAAGTGCCCCTATGCATCAGTACTCCTGTATCCCTTGGGTAAATTCCTAGCAGTGCTATTGCTGGGTCATAGGGTAGGTCTATTTTTAATTTTCTGAGGAACCTCCACACTGTTTTCCAGAGTGGCTGCACCAATTTGCATTCCCACCAACTGTTCACTGTTTTTGAAGCATCACTGGTGTGATTGAAAGATGAGGATGAGAAGTTAGAATTAAATATTTATTTATTCTTTCACTTATTCACTTAGTTAATACAGTAAGTACTTACTGAGTGGCCTTCTGCATGCCAGGTACTAAGTTAAATATTCAATGATACATAAAGTGCTTCTTGCTTTTTCAACAGTTACATTGTAGAGTGAGAGCAAGACCACTGATGAACAGCCTTAGTGTCATACATGATAAGGCTGCACAATCCTGTGTATAAAACAAGAGAGGAGAATTTGCACATGAGGAGAAGGCAGGAGTCAAACTTCAGGGAAATATTTCCTTGAATTTTGAATTATATGTCACCCAGTAAATGTCTTCAGAAATTTATTGAGCATTTATTTTCCCCAAGAGCAATTTAAGTATGGTGTGCACTTTCTTTCCTCCCACAAGTTTATTCTTTATTAAATAATATAATTTATGTGTCTATAATATATGTAAGTAAGTGTGTGTGCGTGTGTGTGTGTGTGTGTGTGAAACCTAGGTACTATTACCCTGTAGAAGTCTGTGTTTTCAATATTGGTTTTATCAGTAGGACCATATTTATTTTATTTTTGGCATGCTTATTTACAGCAGACCCTGTTTAATTGTAAATGAAGTGGAAATGTTTGTAGCTTTGATTCTGTGCACTGTCCATCATATAAAAAAATTTCTCCTGCTGTATCATGGATGGGCTTGTGATTATGTCTGTCTTTTTTCCCCTACTTAAAGTGCTAATGTTTCATGATATCAATACTTCTCAGACTTTTTATCAGAAGACACCATGACTAGAGAGGTGAATGATGTGAATGATCCTGTTCTTCTGTGTCGCATGAGCGATATAGCTCTGAAAGGCCTTTGTAGAATGAATATACTTGGAAGTCATAGGCTTTATGTGAAATGAATGTGCGAGCGTTTCATTCTCCTCCAAATATATGTGCTTGTTTTAATACAAGAAAAAAGGTCTTTACACTTAAGTCTTTTAGTAAAACTGATGGTTAAAAGTTGTGCTAAGTTATAAGAAACATGGCTGTGCATTTGGAACTTTAATTCAGGGGTATTCTAATTTAGTGATGTTCTTGTAAGTTCAATGACTTAGAACTTGATTTGCTTTTGACAGTTGTTGAAAGAGTCCTTAGAGAGACACTCATTCATCTAGGGAAACTTTTCCACGGTATCCATAATCTCCTCCCTCTGACTTTGGTCATTATGTTACAAATGTGCACTACCTATCTATCTCAAGGACACCTGGATGATCAACACTAGTGATTATTTCCCAGCCACCATATCAAGATGTCAGGAGGTCCTAAGTTTTAAATTTTGTCACTTATTTTGGGGAATTTTGTGTTGGGGAATAGGTGTTGGATGTAATCACAGAGGATGGAGAAAGGAAGGAGACTCCGTGTGTGTGTGTGTGTGTGTGTGTGTGTGTGTGTGTGTGTGTGTGATTTCAAGGAGCCTGGATTCTCAGCAAGTTCATATCTCAGATCTTGGCAGAGCTGTCTCAGCACAAATCTCTTCACTACCTACATTAAAACCCTTTGAAGTTCAGGTCCTATGTTTACAGTGTTTTTTTTTCACATAGAAAGAGGAGTAATATTACTCTAATGTTAGAATTCCAAAATTTCAAGTATTTCAATATCACCATGACAATATTTATAGCATAGTTTATTATCCATGAGTATTTTATACTCAAAACATAAATTTTGTGTGTGTGCATCACCATTTATTCTTATTCTTCACTCTCATGTACAAATGTTCATTTTGATGGAGAAAACTGAAAACTTGTCAGTGTTTCTGATGTTGATATTTGCATTTTAATGTAGTTTGACACAAAGTGCTCGCTATTAAATCTACATCCATCCCAGATGTTTTAGAGTTGAAAAAGAAGGCCTTTGTTTTCCTCTTAGTATTTTATGTATAATTTACTCTGAGTATTTTATGCATAAGGTACATGAAGGGATCTTTATTTTTCTATTTTAAATTCTTCTTAACTGTCATAAAATGTGTATGTCTAATACTGCTTTTAAAAATATTCTTAAGCGTATCATGAAATTCTAATTTGCTGTACTTGTTAATGTTAACATTCTGGAACCAATAAATTCTATGAAATCCAAAGAATTCTGGATTTCAAGGACATTCAAAGAGACATTTGAAAAATGGCCAACATTTTAACTGTGAACTTTAAAGCATTTGTAAGCAACCAAGAAGGACCTGTGACCTGTGCTTGATTGCCAGCATTTTTTACAAGCTTAGTGCATTTAAGGACTACATTTTTTTATATTATTAGTTTATTTATTCAACACATTTTGAGCCATTTTTAGTGGCACTTTTCTAGGCACTGGAGATACAGTATTAACTATATTAGACAAAAACATTTTTGTCCTCATGAAGCTTGCATTCTAGTGGGGACATGACAGAAAAAAAAAAAAAGTAAAATGTATGCTATATCAAATAATGACTGTGTGGAGAAAAATATAGCCAGAAAGGAAGATGGAGAGTGTCAGGGGGGTGTTCAGTTTAAACACAGTGTGGTCAGAGAAGGCCTCACAGAGGTGACATTGGGAGGAAGAGCTGTGGTTGGTGAGGGAGTACCCAAGTGCTTACATGGTAGAGTGTCCCTACCAGAGCAAATTCTAAATCCCAGAGGCAGCAGCCTGTCTGGGAATTTCAGAGTCTTGGGTTGGCTGATGCTGAGTAAAGGAAGCGGGAGATGGAGAGTAGGAGGTATTGTGGGTGGTGAACGGGGACGACTTGGTGAGGGCTTTGGCTTTACTCTGGAGAAAATGAGATCTCATTGGAAGGCTTTAAGCATAAACAGATAATGAAAAGGTCTTCAGAAACCCAAACTGTATTTTGGACAGTGAAACATTTTATTAATAATGGACTTGTTCTTCTACCCCACCCCTCCAGATTTCCTTATTTATTCCTAATATTGAGTTTCAGAAGACTTGACATTTGTTAATGTACCCACCTCAAGTTAGCCTTTAGCACATTTTCCAAAGTCCACTTTTAGGTGATTTCAGAAATAAAGCACCATATTAGCACAGGCAGAAACCAGACTGCTGCCTTCTCCTTGGGGCTCTGGCCATGACATTTTGAAATGGAAACACAGGGGTCATAAAGCTAAGCTTGTAGAAGTAATAGCTTTTAAAGGAGATTTTCAGACTAATAAACATTTCTTGCCTTAGTTAATAGACAAAATAGGACATACAGAGAAAGAAAAAGTTAAGTGGCTTGACTAATATTTTCCTGGATCGTACAAGAGAAATGGGGATAGGAGGGAATGAAGGAAAAAAATAATATTGACATCAAAAAAAAAAAAAATCAAGATGCTTGGGAATCCTTGAAAAATATCTAGCTGGTGAAGACATAAAACCAGAGTGACTATATGTCCTGTTTATTTCCCAGGACATTCCCTATTTATGCCTGTTGTTCCAGTGTAATTATTAATAGTACCCTTTTTATTCCCCAGACTGTTCTCTGATTTACATGATAAATTATGTATTCACCCAACATATATAAGTCTATAATTATGTGTGCTTCATATCTTTTATATTATTTTAAATAATTTCAGTTTTGGGTATTTTCATAACTTAGTTTTATTTGGGGTATTATTAGTGTTCATTAGTTCAATATTTTGTCTCTTCTTTTTTAAAAAATGTTTATTTATTTTGAGAGGGACAGAGAGAGAGAGAGAGAGAGAGGCAGAAAGGAAGGGAGAGAGAGAATCCCAAGTAGGCTCCGTTCTGTGAGCATAGAACCTGACACAGGGCTCGATCTCACTCACCATGAGATCATGACCTGAGCCAAAATCAAGAGTCAGGCGCTTAACCAACTGAGCCACCCAGGTGCCCCATTATTTTGTTTATTCTTTAATTTTCTTTTCTCCTGTGGGAATAGTTTTATAGATTTGTGTCTAAAGAGATTAGAGATCACCCACTTTCTAGGCAATTCATAAAACTGCATTTCTTATTTTACAAAGGGCTTGTATTTAAGTTTATTTCATTTAACATTTTTGAGAGGCTATTTTAGATTCAGAGTTACATGTAGATTCTGGAGTGTTGCTGTTAAAATAATATTAAATCATATATGAAACTTGTGATATTTATGTGTTATTTGAAAGCATTTTGGTTTGTGGAAGGAGATTGAAGAGAAAAAGGTTTCATTTTAAAGGGAATTTTCTGGAATAGATGATCTATAGTGTGTCCAGATTTGCTTTGGGAATACATTATTTCAATTAGAAACATCGCTACACCATAAATATTGGTATGACATTCTAATGGATATGGCATTGTGGAGTCAGGGGAAGAGAACCAAAGTAAGAGTCCAGAACCTTGAATTCTAGTTTTGTTTTATCTAGTAAGTAGCATTATGATTTCGCAATATCATTTATCCTCTCTGTGTTTTAGGGCTCTCTGACTTTAAACTAAGTCATGGGCTCTTGTGTGGAGCCAAGGAGCTAATACGTTTGAAAGAAGTTTATAAATTATCATTTCTATCTAAATTTGAGATTGCATTAGATCTGCAGAAAAAAGGAAAAGTCTTTTAAGTGAGACAGTTGCATTTCTTTCCTAAGGAAGTTTTGAACCAGTAAGTTAATTACCTCTTTCCCCTGGGGAATGAATCAGCTAATTATAAAGAGAGAGCCAAGGTCAAATTTAAGCCAATCTTTCCATTAGTCTAGGAGACTACTTAGTTCATCCCTTGAATGGAGGGAATGCAGGAGCTAATGTGAATACTTTGCCAAGCTTGGGAACCTGGACAAATAGACTTGAAAAGACATTTCAGAGTGACTTCGTTATTTTATTGAAAATAATGTGCATTAATAGGTTATCAGAGATACCCAAATGTCTGTTTCACATACAAATACTTTTTGGATTACGTGCATCAGTGACCTGTACGATTGGCATAGATAATTAAATTTTAACTGTGTCTTTGCAGCTAATCCAGCTTGATATCTGTGTTTCCATGTAGGACATAGCTTTCATAGGAGATATTGGAACAAGAATGACTATGTTTAAATAGGCTTAAGCATATTCCTTTTTAATAATGTTCATTCATATTTTTTATTGTTTGATTAAGAGTAGATCCCCATTCTATTCTCCTACAATTGGCCTATCTTTGATATAAATAAGTGTTTATGAACCACGTTTTCATCAGTGCAATGAATCATCCATTCCTGGATGCCTGCCAATAGATAGTCATGGCCTTGGGATAAAATAACCAATTGGGAAAAACAATCAGATTTCCATATGTGACGTTGGGTAATGTGAAGAGTAAGGAGAACCCTTTCTCTATTGCACGCTTACTCAAACTCACAGAAATGAAGGAAAAATTAAGTTAGTCTTTTGTGTGATATTATTTTTAAAAACTGGAAAAACGACTAAAAGAAGCAATTATGGTGGACTATTGTTATTGAGTGTATTTTTCAGGTGTGTTTGGTGTGGGGGGGTAGAAAGTTTTATAAGCTGAGGTATCTGATACCATGTGAAAGTGAATTCTGTTCATTTACATTATAATGTGATTCTCTTATATATTTTTTGAAATTCAATGGCTCTCTCTCCTACACTAAAAGGGAAGGGAAGAGAAGGGAAAGAGAAGGAGGGAGGGAGGAAAGAAAATGAACAAAAAGCTCCTGAATAATACCTGGGATTAGTTTTTGATATAGCTTGTTCTAGGGTTGGTTTTTGTTTCACTGATCCTGGTGGTGGTGGTGCTGACTGGGATTGTGAGGAGGAATGGATTTATCTTTAAACATGATGTATCAGAATAAGTAAATATAGATTTTAACAGGGAAGATTTCAATAGGTAGAGATTTTGTGATTCTCAAATATTCATCCTCAATTTCATCAAACCAAGAAAATGGGAAGCCGTAGGCATGATTATAAGGCAGAATCATCTGAAATGCATATTGAATTGAAAAAATTAAAAACATAGTTAAGGGGTGCCTGGATGGCTCAGTTGGTTAAGTGACCAGCTTCAGCTCAGGTCATGATCTCACGGTTTGTGAGTTTGAGCCTGCGTTGGGCTCTGTGCTGACAGCTCGGAGCCTGGAGCCTGCTTCTGATTCTGTGCCTACCCCTCCCCCTGCTCACTCTCTGTGTGTCTCTGTCTCTCAATAATAAACAAATGTTAAAGAAAAAAAAAAAAATTAAAAAAAACATAGTTAAAAAGGTAAAGACTTTTTATATTATGAAATCTAGAAATTTTGTAATTTGCCTCACAATTTTATTTTCTCAACTGATACTCATTTTTATGAAAAATAATCCAAGGATGTTCCATTTAGTTTTGCCCTGTGTTACCCAGAATTGATGCTCTGAAAGTAGATCTCTGTTATGTTGAGTCTAGATTGATTTCAGGTATCTGTGCTATCCCTTTTAGGAAGAGGGTTTGTCTGGCTTTCTTATTTATTTTTCAGCTTTCCTTAATAAAATTGTCATGAGAAGCTAATTAGATAATGCCTGTTGGAGCATCCAGCATTGTAGCCAACTGGTGAGCCCAGTAATGTTGGGCCTTCCTTTCATCTTTGAATCTCAGTGCAAATACCTAGTAGAATTCCCCGGGTTATGAAACAGTGTGCTTACCACAGGATACCACTGTGACTTCAAATGACTCCTGAAGTAATAGTGCACACGAACAGAGCAATGATTTTCTAAGTGGCCTAAAAAGTTTGTTAAGTGTTTATGATAATTTAAAGAATTTCAGACTTCATGTATAATCCGAGCTCCTAAATTTTACTAGTTATTTTACAGCTATGAGAAGGAATGAGAAAAATCCAATAGGGTAGATCTTTGAAGAACACAAAAACAAATTAAGGTTTAGTTGGATACCTCCTTTTGGTTAGATATCTCCTATTTTTAAATGTGTTTTGATAGTGTTGAGCGCACAGTCGAGAAGAGAGAGCATGTGTCAACTTATTATGACCTTGCCTACCAGGTAGCAACTAAGGCATGAACTTGCTTTCAACGGGAAGTGTGTTTTATTCCTCAAAGCAGTTTAAAAAGTTACCAGCTGATGGTGTTATATATGATTCTTGTGTACTAAATATATTTGGAGTCGTAAGTCTTCCTATAAATTACAGCGTGTCCGATCTGATGAAATGGAGTCATCCCTAAAGGTTGATACTCAGGAACCAGGAATATGTCTTACATTTCTAGCTATGTTCCTGTCACTGATGTTGGACTTGTTTTTGTATGTGGTTTTTCAAAAAGTAGGCTGTTTGAAATAATTTCTCATGCATTCTTTTTTTTTTTTTTTTTTTTTTTAGCAAAATGAGCATAAGGTTTAGAGTCCTGAAGAACTGTGGTCGGGTTTTTGTTTTGTTTTTGTTTTTGTTTTGCATCTGGGAAGGGATGCCGAGCAGACTGCCTTTTAATTCTCAAAATACGATTTCTCTTTAAAGCAGCCTTTTAAGTGATATGACCTAGAACATATCAGATCTGACAAAATTAGAAATCTTTTATTATGTTGATATATGATGTTATTTTTCTGAGCATGTTAATATGAACAGACTTGTTTAGTTCTATTAGACATAGCAACTACAGAGGCAGCTGTGTATTTCATATAATTCTATGTGAGGCCTTTATAAGAGGCACTATGGTATGACTTTTTTTATTGTCCTTGTATAACCTTTCTATCACAGCACTTCATGTTTCACAGAATATACAGTTGGAATTAGTGCTTTCTACCACTTAACAACTAATGGAAAATGCATACGCAACTTATGTAATCTATGGAAGCAAGTCATTTCATAGGAAGAATTTGGAAGTCTTTCTTTTATCAAATTATTATATAAATGATTGAGTTTTGCTTAGAATCTTTGAACTCTATTTGACGTCATTTTTGATAATAAAAATTTTCTGTTCCTTGGAATTTCTGATACAAGACTGGTGTGGAGTGATTTGGAACAACATACTTGGACTTTCTAATGGTGTTATTCAAATAGGACAGTCTGTTTCAATGAAATCAGGGGAGGAGTTTAAGGAAAAAGGGGCCATTTGGGTTTAGGCAACATTTTATAATGCAAACCTCAAGGTAAAGCTGTAAGTTTACCAAACTTACTGAATTAGCTAGCTTATGGGCTGTAATTTACTCTGAATGGATAGTTTAACCTTTGAATGTGTGTGAGCGTGTATGTGTTACTGATAACGTACATGAGTGTCACTAAATCACAGACACTATCCTCATGTGAATGGGACAATTGGAGAGGTAAAATAACTAGTGTTTCATTTGCACGTAATACTTAGGAAGAATAATTACACACACATACAGACACACACACACACACACACACACACACACACACACACACTATCGTTCCATAATGGCAGTTGCATCCAAACAAGTATATTTTTCCTTGAATATTAGAAAAACTAGATCTTTTTTTTTTTTACTTAAAAAATTTTTTTAACATTTATTCATTTTTGAAAGAGACAGAATGCAAGCAGGGAAGAGGGAGAGAGAGAGGGAGACACTGAATCAGAAGCTGACTCCAGGCTCTGAGCTGTCAGCACAGAGCCTGACATGGGGCTTGAACCCACGAACCACCCCCCACCCAACAAACCATGAGATCATGACCTGAGCCAAAGTTGGACGCTCAACCAACTGAGCCACCCAGGTGCCTCAAAGCTAGATAATCTTATTAAAACCTACTAATCGCCGTCTGAGAAAGCATCAGTAACTTTGTTAAATAAAATTTAGTGTCAATACTATCTATATAAGAGATTATATTTGAGTTTGACTACTAAAAAGGGGATGAAAATAGAAATAGAAATGTTTCTGGTGAAAACTAATAGATTAATTTTCCCTTTCTCATTGGACTATTATTTTAGCAAAGAAAGGAAACAAAACAAAAAGGAAAAATCACAAAACATGCTGTGAAGTAATTGTGAAAAACAAAGCATTGGGTATATATAGTATTATTTGAAAAATGTGTTCCTTGAACTTGTCTCAAAGAATTTGAAGATTTAAGTCTGCTGTAAAAATTAGCATGCTAAATAATCTGATTTCCTTTGTGATGAAAGTACTCATATGTATTTGTAATCTTAACTATATAAGTGGCAGTGAAACATGTTTTCTTCCTAAGTGTGATCATCTGTTTTATATTTAATTGGAGAAAATTTCTTCCAGTTTTCTGATTATAATGATAACATGGCATGCAAGAAACCAGAGCATGTTCATCAAACCTCATGATTATAAGTACTTAACTTCATGGAAAATGATCATTATGGATCATGTTCAATAACATTCATTTGGCTACATATCATGTAAAGTTAGTTCCATTCTTGATGCTGTGAAGTTATGGATTTGTATATCTTGTTTTTTTTTTTTTTTTTTGAATTTAAATGTTTATTTATTTTTGACAGCGAGAGAGCACGTGAGCGGGGGAGGGAAAGAGAGAGAGGGAAACCCAGAATCTGAAGCAGGCTCTAGGCTCCGAGCTGTCAGCACAGAGCCCAGAGCTGGGCTCGAACCCACGAACCGTGAGATCAAGACCCGAGCCAAAGTCAGAAGCTTAACCGACTGAGCCACCCAGGCGCCCCTTGTCTATCTTATTAATGAGGGAAATTTGGAAATCTGATTTTGAGTTTGAATTCTCTCATTTCATTTTGCAACTGAAAACAGTACATTTAGAAATCGATATGCATTGTTATGTGAAATACAATTTGTTAACTGGCCTTTCTCAAGATGACAGTTCCGAAGACCTCCATGTGTGTTGAATACTCATTTCATTCAAGGCGTTGACTACTTTTAAGATTGCTTTAATTGAAAGAAAATTTAGCTCCTAGGAATAAAAGTTTTATTGTTCACCGTGGAAGATTCAGAATATTATGATTTAAGTTCTCTTTTGAAATAACTTACAAATGGCATTTCCTGATAGGCTCGTCTACCCAAAGCTAGATGAGAGGATAGATGTTTAATTGATAAGATTTTATTATCACATCTAATCATTTTTGAGAAGAGGTTAATTCTCTTCTGTCTTTGCCTCCATGCTAGTATTACTCTTAAGATGTGATTTGAAAGCTGTCTCTAAAAAATGAAGTACTAGAATTCTACTTTTAACTGTATTTCTATTTATCTGCAGTATTCACAATACTATAGAATACTTTTTAAGGGGAGAAAAGGCTTTATTAAAATGTTATGCATATTTGTTTATTGTTGGTTGCCTCTTTTATAAGTAGAAGAATCTGCATATAAAATATCGATGATGTCGTTAAGGAAGTACGAGTTGTAAATGTCACAGATATATCAAATGACCATCATTGAGGCAAAAATATTAGTTTTCTAATGGAAATAATATCAACAATATTCTATGTATTTCTTTACCAACTTTACATTAGATTTTAAATATCTTACTGTGATTTTATGTATTTCTGCGCTTTTCTATTAAGAGCTGGCTTGTCACCACTGTGTACAAGGATATTTGTCACTAAATCAGCTATCTTTGAAATTTTTTTTGTGGCATTTTCCCTATTTTCTCATTTTTGTTACATGAGCCCATATTATTAATAGATTTGCAAATTTTATATTATACATTGTATAATTTATATTTAAATTCCAAATTTAAATATCATCCTTTCCAGATGTATTGATAAAACAGGAAAATTTGAGCACAAGATGATAAAATTGGAGCATATCAGACTTTGGCTGTGAATCTGAGAACCTCAGTCTTACACTTCCATCATTCCCCATTCCTGTGCCCTGCAGACAAGTGGAATTTTAACATTGATTCACAACACCTCGCTCAGTATCTGATACATAACACTTAACAAACGACACTTAACCATAGCTTTTTAAATAAATGAATAAACTCAGGTCTTTAGCAGATGTTCGCCAAAGGACCATGTGTTTATTTTTGATATGAAGGAGCATGTGGATATCCAGTCAAAACTATGGAGGGTAAGTAGTGGTAGAGAACGTTCTTCATTGGTTGGTGGTTGCTTATGTCTGGTTTGGAGCTTTGTTTTTTTTTTTTTTTTTTTTTTTAAAGATCTATAGTTCTGCTCATTTCAGCCCTCAAAACCTGTCACTTTTCCCTGCACATCCATTTACTCCATTAGTTCTGGTTCCTTTTCCCAGAGAGCAGTTTGTTTTAGAGTTTATCCCCATTGCTGAAATATTCTTATTATTTGTGTTCCTATCTTATCTGGATGTTGGATGAACTGGATTTTCCAATTGTTCCACATGATTTTTTCCTTTGTTTTCTCTAAATGAATTGTTTCTGGAAAGGAATCTGAACTGTGGGTAATTATTATTCAGCCTTGCTAGTGTTTGTGAAAGCAAAAGTTGACCTTATACAGTGAGAAGCTATGGGAAAACTTGGGTGTAGCAAAAATTGTTTTTAAAAGTGAGAGCAAAATATTCAACAGTGAAAGTGGGAGAGGATGCCTTATTTTTTCCACGTTTTAACTTAACAAAAAAGCCGGGAGTCATTCAATCAAGTAGTGCAGTTTTTAAGGAATTTTTCTTAGGGTAGTTGATGATTCTTTTCCTCCTCCTCCTTTTTTTTTCTTTCCCCATTCCCTTTTCCCCTTAAAACTCTTTATTAAAATTTTTTTCTCCTTTTCTTTCCCGCCTTCTCTTTCTACCAATTAAAAGTCTTCTTTTTGAGGGCTTTTCTGAAAAATAAGGGGTTCATCCTCAAGCTCCAGAAAGTGGAGAGGACTACATAGAACCACTGAAATTTTTTTCTTGTCCCACCTTGAAAGGACAAACAAATCCTTTATTAAAACACAGATCTCAGGGCACCTGGGTGGCTCTGTCGGTTAAGCATCCGACTTTGGCTCAGGTCATGATCTCCCTCCCAGTTCATGGGTTTGAGCCCCGCATAGGGGTCTGTGCTGACAGTTCAGAGCCTGGAGCCTGCTTCTGATTCTGTGTCTCCCTCTCTCTCTCTCTGCCCCTCCGCTGTTTTCTGTCTCTCTGTCTCTCAAAAATAAATAAAAACTTAAAAAATAAATAAATAAAACGTAGATCTCTTTAGCATCACTCAGGGACTCTGGCTGGCCTGGACCCACTCCTGTAGGAAGTGGAAAAGATACAGGGTTTGACACATCCAACAGGGACAGAATTTTGGCCTTCAGTTTCTGACTCCTTCGGACAATTTTGTACAGTATTCACACTGTTCAATGGAAAGCACAGACCCGCCTTATGCTGATTTCTGTTTTTGATAGTGTTCCTTCCAAAACTGTAGCTCTGGGGAATGTTCTTGGGATTTGTTGAACAGGTACAATGATTCTGTATCAGAGACGAATACTCAAAACTACTATGTGGCTTTTCAAAATGGAAACGGATCTGGAGCCTACTGGTATTATTTCTTCACTTTACAAACAAGGAAACAGCAATTGAAAAGTGAAGTTAGGTAACCAGTAAGTGGCTGAGCTTTGCCTAAATTTGTCTGCTAACTTGAGGACTTACTGGCATGTTTAAGTATGTAATACCATACTGTTTCACTCACTCAGCGTATAGACAAAGTTAGATTTGATAGCCTAAAAAGGGATTATGTTTCTCTAAGTTATTCAGCATTCCAATTTTACCTAATAAATTAAGTAGCTTAACATGATATCATGTGAAAATTTTAAACCAGATTTACCTAGTTGTGCATCCAAACTCTGCCACTTAATATTAGTGTGAACTTGGATAGTGTGTTTAACCTCTTTTTCTTAATCTGTGAAACGAGGGCAATAAACACTTATTTTATACGGTTATGGGAAAGCCAGGTCTCAAATCCAAATAGTCAACCCTCTTGACACCAGGGAAAAGTGCTCTATGCCTAAATGAAATCCATATAGAATGTCTAGCCTCGGTTTACCCACTAGTGTAGCTCATTTCTGCAACAAATTTTAAAAGCATATCTAAGACTTCTACTTTTGTATGTTTTGGAACATTTCTATTTTCCCTGGTCATTGAAGGTGTACCATTGGTATTCGAATAACAGTTTAGGGAAGCGATTTTTCAGTAGTTTCTCTTTCAAAATGGTTTTGATATAATTCACCATAGATGCATGTGTTGATTTTGTTTAATCCTAAGTAGGCTGTTAAAATCAACAGAACATTTTTGTAGCAAGTGGAAAGCTCTAGAACGCAGTTTTGAAGGACTCACTTTTTGGAATGCATGGCGCCCCAATCTGGTGATCAGCTGGTGAAATACAATTCATAGCACCATGACTCACAACAGTAAAGTGAATTTAGGATTTAAAAAAAGTATAATTGACTTATTTGTTATCACTACTAATTCCTTAATTTCAGACAGTGCCATTCATTTTGCAAATGAGAGAAAAATACTTCATATAATTGAAGTTCATTTGGGAACCATATTACTATTTTCCCTCACATGGTACAATGGCTAGTGTTTCCAAATGGGAAATCATACATAAAACCATTTAATTTATTGATAGTGAAGCATCTTTGTTTCGGATTCATATGCAGGTCAGCCAAAAGCTACCTCAAAAAGCACCTTCATTCTTAGATTCTTCTACTAGATATTCATTGTTGATACAGAAGTTCAAGACTTAGGTACTTTTTTCTTTTAATTAAGCTTGATAGTCATTTAATAAAAGATTCTCTAAATTCGGTGATAATGCAGTCTGTTACATACTGAGTATTTCTTATATTTCTCTGCTACTTAAATTCTGTTTTTATTGAGCTTTGGTAGTACAACTTTAATCTTAAACTGATCATGTTATATTTCTAAATCTTTGCTAAACGGCAAACATTTTTTATACTATATAGTTAAGTATATTGCACATTTTAAATGGCTTAGCAGGGTCTTAGAATAAATTCAGTATGTCAGCAGGACAAGGTTTGCTCTAGAGCAAACTCTATTAGCTTTATTAAATTAGGGATTTTAAAAATGCCTAAATGAAAACAACTGAAGGTTAGTTTTTTTGAGTTAAAAGGGACATTTGGATTAGAACGGTGAACGGGTCCTTGTTTCTGAAACACATAAGTGAGCCTTCTTTCCCTTTCACTGTTGTTTACCTTTCTTTACCACAGGGAAGGAAGTGCTTGTGCTGTAACAAATTAAGAAGAAATTATATTTTGCTTAATAGGTAACTGGGTGGTTAATAGTTAATTAGGCACAAGAGAAAATTGAGAAAACTTTTTGTTCCTTTCGTAATATTAGAAATGAGGAATTTGGGAGAAATCAATACAACGGGCATTAATGAAAGCATTCGGTGTTTTGGTAATAACCCTCTTTATCGACATACAAGTATTCTTTAGGAAGAGAAATCTATTTGTAGTCCCCTATATTTTGTTTAATATCTCTTGGTTAGATGAACAGTTTTTTTTCTTTAATTTTACAGTAATTTGCATTGATTTTTAAAACTTTTCAAGATAATTTTCTCTTGGCATGAAGGCACATATTTCATTTGGTAAATGAAATATTATATTTTACATTATTATTTACATTATTAATTACAAATGTTATCATTGTAAATTATTAACAAGGTAAATATTACATTGGGTAAAGTGACATTCCCTCAGTGCAAACTTGAGTCAGTACAAAATCTAAAGAAAGGACATGAGAATTTTCTTAGCAAAGAGGTATGCCGTTACATAACACCGTCAGAATGAAAACACTTGATTATTGCTATTAGAGTGAATAGTTGTATTCTCTAACATTTTTCTCTTGCATTTCACCTAAGGGGTTCTATTAATTTAAATGAAAATAAAGGAGATGACTAGGAGGAGAATTGCTATGGCTAATTACACTCATGTGCCTAATCAGTGTGCGGGTGGTTTGGATTTCTGTGCAGTTCAGAGTTTATCAAAATAAGACTTCCAGAGCCCAATTTGGCCCTTTGCATTTGATCACTGATTATTTCAGTGAGCTCTCCCAGGGGATTTTGCTGGCTAGTTACATCAGTGACTCCCCAGAGCACATTGGCTTGATAAAGGGTGCTGTTACACATTATTTTGCTGTGGGAGGAATCACATTCTTGAGTTTTAAATTTGGTTTATCTAATAGGTAGAAATAGAACTTCTTCCATAGAGCCATTGATCAATACTGAAAACCTAAGTGTATCTTAAGGGATGGGGGTCCTCTCTAAATGAAGGTCTGTAATGATTCTTGCTCTCTTTCTTGGGAAGACACAACTCAGGGAGCTACTGTTATTTCTATGCTTTTTCTGCTGTTTTAACAAGTCTCATAATAATAATCGTAAGCACTTACTGAGCACTTTAGCACATGTCAGGCATTCTTCAAGTTTTTACGTGGCATGTAGTGTGTTGTTCAATACTCGCGAGAGCCTTGTGTGATAGGTGATATTATTATCTGCATTTTGCAGATGAGGAAAACTCAGGCACAGAGAGATTGGATAAATTACCCGAAGACGGAGACCAACAGGTAGCAGAAGAAGGATGTGAACCCAATAGGTGGTGGGGGTCCAGAGCCTTGGGGACAAGCACAGTTGCATTACCCAAACTTCTTTCCTATAAGCCCCTAATATAAGAAGAGACATAATTCATTTTGAGAACAAAAATTCATTGTAATTAATCTGAGTAAACACTTAAATGATCGATAGTCTTTGTTATCTCTGACTAGCATGTTGAAAGGTTGGCTTGGCCCCAGATCACAGATGCAGAATGCTGTGTTTCAACGCGAAGGAAGGCAGGGAAGGTGCCTGCAGCTGTGACATTCCTATCAACATCCACAATCAGAGATTTTCTTTCCTGTGGTTGGAAGTCTTTGGTTTCCTTCTTCCTTAATTAGCTTTTTAAAAGAGTCATAGTAACTGCCTTTGACAACCTGCAATGTGCAGGCATTTGCAGGTTAATGTGGTGAGGTTTAGTGGAAAGGACACGGGATTTAGAGTCAAGACTCTAGGAATACATCTTGGCCCCACACACTACCTGTGTTATATTCACCATGCCACGTAAGCACGTTTTTCTTGTTCTCTTCATCTATAAAGTGATGAATCTTATGATGCCTATCACAAAGGGCTATTATAAAGATTGAATGAAATCATGTATACGAAAGTGTTCAACTATGTATGTATAGATACTGTTTTAATGTTTAATACTTTTTTTAAGTTGCAAATCTTATATTCATAAAATAGTTCTTTGTTCCAAATAATATTTCTGCCTAATAGAGCAGTCACATGCAGATAGCTAGAGTGGTTTTCAGTTCAGATAAAATATAAGGAATTTATTCGTTATTGATTTGAAAACGACTAATGGCATTTGGTATCTTTAAATCATATTTGACTTGGGGCACCTGGGTGGCTCAGTCAGTTAAGCGTCCTACTTCAGCTCAGGTCACGATCTCGCGGTCCGTGAGTTCGAGCCCCGCGTCGGGCTCTGGGCTGATGGCTCAGAGCCTGGAGCCTGCTTCTGATTCTGTGTCTCCCTCCGTCTCTGCCCCTCCCCCATTCATGCTCTGTCTCTCTCTGTCTCAAAAATAAAAAACTTAAAAAAAATCATATTTGATTTAAATCAATATTATAGAGCTGTATTCGTGTATCATCAAGTAAACAACCTGTGCTTTATAGACTAAAAGATGTTAACTTTTATTGCGTGGTGGTACACTGTTCAGTATGATGTATATATGAATAAGTAGAAATCAGAAATAAGCAAGCCTTCCACTATGCGGGTTTTTTTTTGTTTGTTTTTTTTGTTTTGTTTTTTTTTTGAATTTGATAGACAAATGTTCCTTCAGCTTAAACAAACTCACATGTTTATGATTTTGATTATAATTTCTGGCCAGCTTTACTGATATTGAATATTCATGTTTGCATGAACTTAGTAACTTACTTTGTTAAAATAGTTGAGTTGGTTATTTGTTTACAGTAGGCTTTCACAAAATACAGTATGTCTGGAAGACTGAATTTTATAGCAAAAAAACTTGGGAAATGATTGATTTCCCTCCTAGATACTCATAAGATACAATAACATATTCAAATCTTTATGAAGACTTGCCATAAATGAGCCCATTTAAATATGTTTTACATAGAGGTGCCTGTGTGGCTAGGTTGGTTAAACTTCTGACTCTTGGTTTCAGCTCAGGTCATGAACCCGGGGCTCCTGAGTTCGAGCCCTCTCGAACTCTCTCGTTCTCTCGTTCTCTATCTCTGCCCCTCCCCTGCTCGGGTTTATTCCCTCTCTCTCAAAATAAATAAAATAAACATTTAAAAACTATATGTTTTACACAAATGTTCTGGAACATTTTCTCTCCCAGAAAATGGTGTGGTTTTTTTTTTGTTTTTTGTTTTTTGTTTTTAAATAATATATCTGTTAGCCCAGTACTATTATTGGGAAAATGTTGCTGCACACATAAAACCTGATGGTCTTGGAAGGCTCAGTGGTCTCTAGGCTTTCATATTCATTGCTTCTCTGACCTTTCCACTAAGGTCACAATATACTACTAGTAAGAATTTCATATATGCCCATGATGATGGATACAGTTCTTAATTAGACAACTATCTTGGGGTCATATTTAATGTCATTTGGCAAGATAAGTTCCTTCCCGGTAGCCCATATGGTACAAACATTTATATGCTAATACTTGGGGTTTTTTGAGGCATGAATAAGCCAAGTGTAAAGAAGAGTTTTCACGCGCTGAAACGAAATGCTGGTATATGGAGCGAAAACAATGCCGTGGGAATTCAGGGAAGCACAATAGGAACAAGTAATATGTTTTTATTCTTAGCAAATTTGAGTTCATCCTTTGTACCAAGTATTGAGCTAAGCACTTTTACAAGTATGTTCTCTTTTAATCCTTTTAACAGCCTCTTGAGGTAAATATCCCCATTTCACAGGCGAGGAAACTGTGGTTTCTCAAGGATTTCCTAGCCAGAATGTGAAGATAAGTGAGGAGGGACTTCAGAACTCAGAACCACTATGCTTTGTGGCCTAGAGAGCTCAGATTTTGCTCTGTATTACTGGTGACAGGCAATGGCAGGTAGACTAAGCAGGCTCTTTAAGGAACAGATGTTGGGGAGGCATGCTTTAAACAAAATCACAGACTAGCCTGAGAGGTAGCCAGCAGTCATTGATGGGATACCGTTTGGCTTTGGGTGGAACCTGAGCTCAATGCTCGTGTGTGGGAAAACTTCAGAGGCTCCTCTGGCCTTTGAGTCAATCCATCAGAAACCAGATTACAACAAAGACCTCGTACTTTTTACAAGTGAAAAACTGAAACAGTTATTCCTTGGGCTGTTCCGGTCTCTTTCAAGACTGGGAACGATTAAGTAAGAAGACAGCCAAGCCAAATGAGAAGTTTGTTCAAGGAACAAACTGTGCATTTGGGATAAATATTATTGCATTCAGAGAATTAGGTGGGTCAAGAAATCATTGAACCAATGTATTTCGAATGCTTGCTATGGCCATCACTCTGGGTAAGGGATAGGAGACTCATAAGGAAAGAGCCTTAGCAGGGAATTCAGAGAACTCCGTGTGTACTTCAGGCTTTTCCATTAATTACTTTTGGATCACTGGATGAGTTTCTCCTTATCTACAGAGAGAAAGTCACAAGGATTAAAAGCACAGCTCTTAGAGCCAGGGGGCCTGCTTTAAGCCCAGGCTTCCCCTACTTACTTGCTGCTGTGTGACCTTGATAAACTTATTGAATTTCTTTGTGCCTGTGTTCTTGTATATGAAAAATAGAATAATAGTACCTGCATCATGGGATTGTTATGAAGACTGAATGAGTTAACACATATCCGGTATTTAGAACAGTGTCTGGGATATAGTAAGTGGTATATAAGTGATTATTTCATTGTTATTTTTATTGTTATTGTTATCACTGCTACTCGTAGTCTCCTTGAGCCTCAGTTTCTTCAACTAGAAAATTGAACAGTGAAATTAAATGATATTTAAGAACGTAAATTTCATATTTGTACACATTTATTAAACAACATAAAACCCTTCTAGGGCTCCTGGGTGGCTCAATCTGTTAAGCCTGACTTGGCTTAGGTCATGATCTTGCAGTTCATGAGTTGGAGCCCAACATAGGGCTCTCGGCTGTCAGCCCACTTAGGATCCTCGGTCTCCCTCTCTCTGCCCCTCCCCTGCTTGTTTTCTCTTGCGCGCTCTCTCTCAAGAATAAGTAAACATTAAAAAAACCCTTCTACTAATCTGTGGGTGTCTTTTGAGAGCAAAAGTATGAAAATTAGTATAGGCAGCAAGTGTTTTGTGATTTAAGGGCAAAGAGATAAAGAAAACTTTGTATTTTGGTGATCAAAGGACATTTTATTAAGTAATTGCTACTCAAGGACTGGTGATTCAGATGGAAAGCAGGCTTTGGGTCTTTTCAGAAGTTGTGACATTTATTTGAATCAGGATGATAAGGAGGTTGCGCACTTAAGGAGCTAAGCAAGGCAATTTGTTAATCATAAGGAATACTTAATGAAGAATTTGCTATGCTAATAATGTTCCCAGCATTTTACACATATTAGTTTGTTTAATCCTCTATTTCCAAATCTGGAAACTATAGTGTAGAGAAGTTAAGCAACTTGCCCCGGATCATACAATTTGGTGACGTTGGGGTGTAAACCCAGGCAATTTGGCTTCTGAGTTTGTGCTTTTAGACCCTTTGCCTTACTATTTCTGAAAGGCTTGAGGAAAGGTATGGAATTATATGGAATACTTGGGGTATTGAGTAATTGGGTATGGCCAGACCATATGCTTGGGGATTAGATGGATTAGGGGAGATGGATTGGGAGAAATCATCTGACCCTCACTTTAATAATCTAGATGAGCATGTAATTGAGCAGCTAGACTAGAATGGGTATCATAGTCATGATGAGGAAGCTGTGATGGAGGGAGTCTTAGCCCTTTTGGCTCAAAGATCCTTTTGAAAGTCTGCGAAACTGTGGACTTTCTCCCCAAAAACTTGTGCAACACATTAGCATCACCACAGAATTTCTACAGTTTCACAAAACTTTTAATTTATTTGATGCTTTATACAGCTTGGTTTTTCTCCCGTCTGATAATTGTGTATTTCGTAAAAGTCTGCAGGTTTTCTTTCTTTCTGTTTGTTTTGTGTTCTGTATTTTCTTTCAGTAATCATATTTTTAAAATATTTTACTTTTCATTAGATACCTGTTCTTTGGTTATTAACTTTTATAAAATACAACTTAGGTGAGCTCCTGATGATTTAATCAACTTTGTATTCCCACTCTATGAATGTATATAAATAAATAATTGCAGTGAAATTTCCTGTAATTGTTTTCCTTTGTTGTTTCAGTACCAAATGGTGGTAGACTTGTGGCAAATAGTCTCTACCAGGATCCACATTGTTCTGTGTTTATTCATGAACAGTTTGTTATTTGAATAGTTGTATATGGGATGGGGAAATTATTTGCATTTAAAAAAGAGAGGTAAATCCTATTTCCAATGCAAATGAAATAGACTCTTATGGAGAAACAGATCCAAGATTCTGTCCTTGTTTCTGGGACACACTTTATTGTCCCTTAAGAATGGAAACCCTTTGGGTAATTAGAGTCTAGAGGTAAGGGAGTTCAGAAAAGATTGGTGATGGATTATCATTTGTTTTGTTTATCATTTGGTGTGAATAATAATTGGGTCCCCCTTGGCTAGGTGGGGAGTAAGCAATGCCAATACCTATGGGAAATTGTTCTAGTAAAATTCACATGTTATTTAGGATTTGGCTTTTTTTTTTTTTTTTTTTTTAATACAAGCTTACTTGGCAGTCCGGTGAACTGAACTCAAATTTATCATCCTGAGGTCATAAAAACAAATTTTCTTCTTTCTTTTCTTTTTCCTTTAATTTTCTTTGAACTTTTACTGCACTTTGAACTGTTTATGTCTCCATTACAAAAGTATATATTATTTGTTTGTAAAATTATTTCTTTGTACAAATGTAAATATCCTCAAAAATCATGATGTTAATGTTTTAAGAAAATGTTATCTAAAAAGCAACTTCAGAGGTATTTTCTCAGACTTTAGGCTTATAAAGGAAAGCTGCTTTTAGTTAGTTTACATTTAAGTAATGGATAGAATCTTTATAACATTTTTCTTTCTCCAGGACTTACTGAATGCATATACCCTATATGTCATTTTTTAAAATATAGCTTGATATGTAGAGTATTAGCAAATCAAAGACTATTTTGAGTTTCATTATGAATGACTGAACACACTCTTTTGGGAATGAAGACATTTTCCTGATTTAAATTATATTCCAAAAAAAAAAAATCGACAATATAATGCAGACTTCATTTATGTGTTTTGATCAGGGAAGGGGACATTTCACTGAAAGTGAAAGTATGCCATAACTGAGCCATATCTCTTTTAAATATTAAATTATTTAAAATCCCCTCTTTGTAACAATGTATTGTTTGGCAATCTGGAATAAGAGATATTTATGAAGTGTGGAATGTACATTTGACCCTGGAATAATGGATTTGAACTGACAGGCCCACTTATATGTGGATATCTTTTAAAAGTACAGTATAGGAATGTAAATGTATTTTCTCTTCCTTATGATTTTCTTAACACACTTTTCTGTTCTTTATCTTACTTTATGTTAAGAATATGGTATATAATACATATAACATACAAAGTATGTATTAATTGTCCATTTATGTTATTGGTAAGCCTTCCAGTCAATAGTAGGCTCTTAGCAGTTAAGGGTTTGGGGAATCAAAAGTTATATGCAGACTTTCAAATACACAAGGGGTTGGTGCCCCTAATTCTCATGTTCAAGGATCAACTGTATACTATCATGATTATCATAGATATCCCCTGATATCCTCTGGGGGTATTGAGAAATATGGAACTGAACACACATATGATCAGTTTTGCCAAGCCATCATTCTTGTGTATTTAGCATATTGAGAATGGCTCCATTCCTTTCCTATGAAATAACAGACACAGATTCTGTGGTGACTGTCCCACCTCTGCTCAACTTTCAATTACCTCTGGGTGTGTGATTTCACTGTGATTGGTAAGGATGATGGGAACTACAGTTCTGAAGAAGTGGGGCACTATCAAGGGCCTTATAAAAAATACATAAACTCTATTGTTAGAGTAATATACACTATTACACTCTGATTTTTGTGGAGTGTGTGTATGTAGACATAATTACTTTTCACTGGATATAACCTATATCTTACATTTGTGTTAATCTACTAGTGGTCCCACATTTAATCCTGATTTTTTTGGGGGGGAGGGTGGATATTTATGCCAAAGGATGATTTTAAATGATATGGTGATAAAAATATTATATTTCTTGTCTGCTAGTTGTGAATTCTGCACATGTAACTTTAAGAAAAGCACTCCCTCCCACTGGTGCCTAAATGGCTCACTGTCATGCCTAAATGAGTGTCTTTAAGTTGGATAGTGAAAATTTTATGAAACTGAAGCTTTTTGGCTGTCTTGGAGAACCATAACCCAAAGTTATATATCCTGGGAATTATGTTGTTCTGTTTGTCATTCTATATGTGCTTAGAATGAGCTAGATAAGCTAGGCTTTAGCTATTCTTGACAGCTGCATTTCACAATACATTTTTCATTGGTGTCTGGTAGTAAGATTTGGATCCACTCTGACTGGTAGTGATAGCCATCAAGCAAGTGGTAAAAAGAAGCGAAAGGAGGACTCTCTCCTGAATGACTTCTGACACTTAGGGATGCTGAGAGAGTGTTAGTCTAGTAAGTATCAGTTATCACAAGTCTGAAAATTTTTAAAAAGGATTTACATTTACTGATGCATACTTCAATAAATATATAATACTAACATTTTTAAAGGTAGAGAAATGTTCTTTTTAAAGGTAACATTTGAACTGCTTTCTGAAATGCCATAGGATAGCACTTTATGAGTCTAAAAGTACCGAAGCACTATTGTATCCAGGTGATTTCATTTTTATTGTTATGGGTCAATTTTACATCACAAGTAACTGCAAATTTTATCTGTGATCCTGTATTCACATATGGCCTTAAAAGCAAGTTAGCCCTTCAGACTTTTTGTAGTGATTTTTTTCCTGCCCCCTTTTTGCTTTTCTATCTGTTGCTCACTGTTGACCATGTCTGTTTCATCTTGGGTGTGGCCTCTCTCTCCACCCCGCCATCTGGCATCCATAGTCTCCTTCCTGTAATGAGTGCTTCAAAAAAGACATTTACTAAATGAAGGTTTCAGTTTCTGAGTTATTTTGGTTATTGACTATCCTTTTTATAATTACATACTTTTAGACTGAACAGGCCATTTGTTTCTATTCTCTCTTCTTAAACTAATTCTAGTACCACAGTAATTTTCCCCAAATTCTGAGTGAGCAAGCCAAAAAAAAAAAAAAATCCATTCATTTTTTTCCTTCATTCAGAAATACATTGATTGACTATCTATCAATACCAAAGCATTTGTTTTGTTGAGGCAAATTACGCTCAGAGAGTGAGATTGTCTTTGCCAATAATTTAGCACAGGCTCACTGTGGGAATTATAATTTATAACGATATTTCACAAGCCAATAGCATATGGGGTAATGTCTCCTAATAAGACAATAAAGAAGTAACAGGCTCCAAATCAATGATAGATTAATTACACTATTGTTTCAGGCTAAGGGGAGATGAAAGAAATAAAGCTCAAATGTAGTGGACGTATAACTGTTTAGGAGTTGGTTCTCAGAAGAGTTGGCTTAGCTAACCAAGAGCTGACGTCCAGCTGCCAGGGTAAAGCAAAAGTCCCTTGTTGCTAGAGTGTGTTGCTAGGGGAATGAAGGCGCTGGTGATGTTGGCGGGCAAGATGATCTTCCAGCTCCGTTTTCACCACTCCTGCAGAGAGTCACCTTGCCATGGCAGGAGCTACTGTCCAAGGTCTCTGTATATGTGCTGCGCAAACGAGCCTTGCCCAAGGTCTTTGGAGAGACATTTAGATCAGGAAAAGGTAACTTTGCCCCAACCAAATACTCTTGGTAAGGCCTCACAAATTCTTGGTATATAACGTTTCAAAGTCCCTTACATCACAGTGGCTCTGCCCTATGCTCTTATTGATAAGTCCCTAGCGGCACCCATCAATAGATAGGCCACTGAGTGCTTATTGACAACAACAGATGTTGATGCTAATATTCTAACACGGTTTCCTCGATGTAAACAAATTCACCCTTAGTTCAAAACAACTTCACTCAAGTCACAAACAAGTGGGTTTAACATCATGACCACCAGTACACAACAGTACTAGATGAGACTTTCAATGGGACTTGGTTGTTAGTCTTTCTACGTAATTATTCCAATGTTTTTTGAGTAGTAATGATTGACTTAAAGAGGTGTGGTATTACATGTCAATTTAAAGATGACCTTATAATTAATCTGTTTCCTTAGTTATTTGAGAATTTTTTAATGTAAAAACTAGGCACTAAATAAGAGTGGAAAATCTCCCTTAAGTATGGCTTTTTATTAAGGAAGGGAACGCAGTCTGTTGCAGCTTTCTTATGAAATTAGCCCTTTTCCATTTGATAGATTAAGAAATTCATGTTTGATTTAAAATCAAAATTGGCAAGTACATTTTAAAAATAAATGAAACAAGTGAATATAAAGTCTCAGAGGATATAATTGTAGGTGGTAGTCACTAAAGCATTCCAAATTTTAAATAGATGTGTGAAGATTATGATTCGGAGAGCACACATTGGAGGTGCTAAGAATTGGGACCTCCTGCATGCTTTTTTTTTTTTTTTTTTTTTTTTTTTTATAGGAGTGGGTGTTTCTTAGAAATGGTGGACCAGAGAGAGTGGATGAGAGCAGTTCTGGTCATCAGACCAGACTGAAGCAAACAATATAATCCGGTGCAAGCATTACTGAAACATGGAGAAGCCCAGAAGACCTGATATTTCACTATTGTGCCCATAGGGAATAGGGAACAGAGAGCCAAGACAGTGGGGAATTAAATGCAAACCTGGGATTTTAACTCCTGCCCTTGGCTCTCTAGAGGGTGACTCTGAGGCAAAATATTGATCTTTGCTTCACTATGGCACACAGATATAAGGAGATATGCCAGATTTATCATTTTTAAGCCAATCCAATCCCCCCTTCTGTGCAAAAGTGGTAATGTCCTAAAATTGCCACTTAGATTTACATTGTTCGATACTTGGGACATAGATTTGCCACTTCATCAAGACCTTTCAAAGAAGAGAAAGCTTATTCATTAAAAAAAAAAAAAAATCTGATGTCTGTAGATGATTTAACCACAGGGATGGGCACCGTGGGTGGGCATGTGTGGGCATAGAAAATATGTGGGCATCTAGAGTTGAATGATGAATTTGAAAGGAAAAGAATTGTGTGTGGGCATAGATTGATTTTTCATGTCAACTTCCAAGTTTAATTGAAGTCTAGGAGGGTTCGCTATTTTTATTACAGAGATTTCTAAATTTTACATGTATTAAAGAATTGCTAGTCAAATAGTCCAACTCCAATATAGGTAAGGACCTTGGCTTATATTGCATGTCGTAGGCCATTGAGTTGAGGACTCCTGAATGGTAAAGTATGTCTTGGGTTAAAGAAAGTTTTAGAATCCCTAGATACTTTTCATTTCTCAGGGAAAATTATCATGCTCCAAGGGAACTGCTCCCTTGGGAAATAAATTCAAATTGTCTTAAAGCATCTTGTTTGTGTTTTGGTTTTTCTTGAAGTAACTTGTTCATTTTTTTGTGACATAGTTCTCTAAAAAAATCCAATGTTCAAGGCAAAAAAGAACAAATAAATAAAAAAAACTCTGTGCTTGGGATGCCTGGCTGGCTCAGTCAATAGAACATGCGACTCTTGACCTTGGAGTTGTGAGTTCAAGCGCTATGTTGGGTGTAGAGATTACTTAAAAATAAAATCTTAAAAAAACACAGCCTTCTACATAAGTTTATCTCGGTGACTAGAATTTTATGCATTACTACAAGTTTTCTATTCTAGAGATTACTGTAAATACCATTTGCTAAAAATATTGCTGTAGTCACTTCATCTAGCATTGAGAACCGATACATATAGTTGTGTACCTAATATAATTGAAAATGACTATCTATTTTTAATTAAAAAAATATAGAGTAGATGCTTACAAAATGACACATCTTCAATTTTTATATATTAAAAAAGTTTTAAGTATTTAACTTAAATATTTAAAGTATTTAATATTTAATTAAAATCCTCAGTTTAATCTGAATATTCAATACCATATATTAAAAACCAGTAAGTATAACTTCGCTTTTATCATGTATAAACTAATCTGTGATTGCCCTGGCCACCATGTTAAGCACTGGACTTGTACATGTAACTTTTTTTATTTTAACCACAAAAAAATCAGATTTTATTTAACCTTTTCAGTAATGCTGAAATGTTTTGAGATTCTTAAAATATAACTTTTGTCAACTCATCTTTCATGTTGAATAAGTATTACATAATTTATTATGTAAGACAACTGCAATTTTTCTAGTAATTAAATTGAACTAACCAAAATATCAGAAATATGGAGTTTTGCGATTGAACTACCTAACCTTACATGTGGAAGGGGTAGTGGACTGTCACCTTCCCTATGTCCCAGAGTCCTTAGATTTAAGAGTACAGAGTGGCCAGAGAATAAGAAAAGTTGTACATAGAAAGGATAAGGAGTGGCTATGTATCAATAAGCATATTTAAAGGAAAAGTATTTTGAAATTCAGGTAACAAAAGAACTCTACTGTAAGGTGCTCATTTTCACTAATTAATTATTAAATCCCTTGTATTGGAACAGTAATTCTTTTTAATTAATTAATGTCTGATCTTTATTAAAGAATTGCTTGTAGCACATTTCAGATTTATTTTCAAAAGTACTGTGTATAATAAAAATTCTTTAAGCCAGAGGGAAAAAGATTGCTTATTTTAAGAAACACATCGAGCACCATACTACCCTTTTATAATTACTTTGGAGATGTTACATAAAATACCATTGTGCTGTATTTGCATGTAAACATTCAGGAAAACCAAAAGAGGCATTCAGTTTGATAGTGAAATGATCAGTACACATACTGTCTCTAAAGCTGAATACATTTTAAGACTCTGGGTCTGAGTGTTAATATTCAGAGAAAGTGGGTAAGGAGGTCTTTGATAAGGATGGGGGACCTCATCATAGCTGTAGTAAGGAAAAAAAACACGAGTAGATAATAAATTGGGGTTTTATTTATAGATGCACTGGGAAGATTTTTTTTTAGTTTAAGTGGGACCGGATGTTTCTGTTTACAAGATTAATATTCAACCACATTTGAGATGGGTAAGCATATTTTAATTTGACAGACATTAATGTCTGTAATGAAAGCCAGAGACTTTCAAACAAACAAGTGATGAATGTCCACAGAAATGGCCTAAGTAGGACCCTAGTAAATAAGTTCCTACAGTGTTTCTTAGAGGCTAGCTGTGGTTCATTTTTAAGCTGTCTCTCCTAGACAATATGTTTTGTGTATCTTTGCATATAGATATCATGTGCATGGATAAGCCTGTAGCCCAATACTGGTAGAAATTTTGTAAACCCAGGAGAATATAAATCAAACTTAATTGCTTAATATTAGAACCCAAGTGAAATTTAGTGAAAAGTCATCAGCACTTCCTTTTATACATCCCTTCACTGTTTATTCAGAAGCAGGATCAGATTTCAGAGTAATTTTATTTACTGACCATGGCGTTACTTTTGTATATTTTAGCTGGCATATTATATCCTAAAATTAACATATTCTATTTTTCGTTACTTAAAGACAGAGCCTTGTCTTCTGGAGCCACCTAAAAAATGAGATATTTATTATATCCTTTAGACAGAAGAAAGCTGTGTTTGCATCTAAGAGTTTATAGGAACCCAGACATAAAGTAGATGAAGACAATTTTTTTCCCTTACATATTACATTGTCTCTCATTTTCTTTAACTTTTGTTCTTCAGTTTTGCAGTTTAATGCTTTTCCAGGTATCTCAAGCAAAAACTCATATATATATATATATATATATATATATAAGTTTTATATATAACTTATATATATAAGTATAAAATATATATATATTTTATATATAACTTATATATATGCTTTTATATATATATAAGTATATATATATATATCTATATCTCACATGATAATCTCTTCAGAGTCTGGATCTGCTAATATTTGTTTTCTGTTGCCTACTTCTCCCTAGTCCTTCTCACTGCCTTGTGTTGAATACAATACATAGTAGGTGCTTAGTAGGTGCTTGATGATTGATTGGTTGGTTGATTGATATGGTTTGATTAGAACAGTAGTTTGTGACATGTACAAATGTCCACGAGGGAGAAATGGAGTGCCAATTTACGGAGGTCAGGCCAGAACGTGTTTTAAGTTGTGTTTGACATGTGATATCCTTAAGCTGTCTCTTAACATGTGTCAACATAAATATCTTGGACAGCCCTGGTGCAGACAGTAGTCACATGAAATATGGGACAAGAGCTGTTTTTGTACACATTCTGATTACAGAGAGGGGTGGAATAAACGTGTCTGGACTTGCAAAATAGTGTATCTGCTATGGTTGATTGACATTGTGGAGCATGTTTGGGGGGTGGGAATTAAACCACCTGGCATTTTGTATGCCTTTACTTATGGTATAGATCCGTGAATCTCAGTCTGGATTTCCTATCAGCTCACCCCAAGTTTCCTTAAAACCGTGCCACTGCCCTGGCCCTATCCTAGACGGGTTAAATCAGAATTTCTAGACATTGCCCCTCAGCATCACTCACTTTTAAAAGTGATTCCAGTGTTTTGAGACAGTTTGGAGTTTTGTAGGAACCAAAGTTAGAAAAGAAGAAAGATTACAGAATATACTTTTCACTCTCCCCTATTTTCCTACTTCCTTGAGAAGGATGCGACATGGTCCAATCATCATCTAGTATAAACCACTTGTATAGTTTTAAATGTTCTAGTATCCATATTAAAAAATAAAAGAAATAAGTGGAGTTAATATTAATAAATTTTATCTAATCCAGTATATCCTAAATCTTCTTTCAGCATGTAATCAACATACAAATATTAATGAGATATTTTACACTCTTTTTTTTTTCTCGTATCAGGTGCTCTAAATCCAGTTCATATTTTGTAGGCGTACAGCTCATCTCAGTTTGGACCAGGTGGTTTTCACGCGTTCAGCGGCCATATGTTGCTGGTCAATTGGACAGAACAGATTTACAGGGTAAAGTGCTGGAGTACAAACCAGGAGACCTGAAGTTTAGTGTTGGGTTTGCTGCTGAATAATCCTGTGTCCCTGTAGAATTCACTTAACCCCACTCTGAACATCAGTTTCCTCTTTTTTCATATGAGGCTGTCTAGGGTCAGTCTAACTTAAGACTTCTAATTTTGAGTTTTCTAATTTTGAGTTATTAAGAGTTTTCTAATTTTGCTCCAAAGAACCCCAGGATTTTGTGAGCATACCTTAACAGTGATCATAGGGAAGAAAGAGAAGTGAGCCGCTTTAGGCTCTTTTTTTCCTTTGGATATACTTGAGGTGTCATTTTTTTTTTTTTTACTAAAAAAATGAAGCAAAACAAAGGTTTGAAAAAATCACTTGGCTAAACGTTTTCTTTGCCTGTGATTCTTTCTTGTCAGCATCTGTAAGACTATTCCAGGAAGAGGTCAGGCAGCAGGTGTCCTGCTCTTCCAATGAAGGTATCAACATGGCAGTGACTCTTGGATATTTCCCATCAAATAGTAGGAGTAGCTTTGATAGTGGTTAATCTGGGTCGGATTTGCGGAACAGAAACCTCAAATACCTAGATATACTCCAGAGTGAGAGCAGACCACTTATGACTACTGAGGTGCATAGCTGTCATCTAAAACTGATCTTGCCCAAATCAGAGGAGGAGACACCTGACTCTTTCAGAGCTGTGGTCCCCATGGTCAGCCAGAACCTAGGGCTAGAATAACTCTGGATACCGGGCTTTTCTGACTTGGAATGTGTTTCTCTCTGATGGATGAATAATTAACAACAACTTCAGTAATTATTACATAGATGCCAATATTGGATACACATGATTTTGGTTCCCAGGCTAGTAACCTTTCTCCGTATCAGGTAGATGAACATTCTGGTGGCATCAACAAATAGGGAAAAAAATGAGATCATATCCTGTTCATTGGAAATCAGTCTGTGGCAGATTTCCACCATCAATGACATGGGAACACAATCCTGGTCCAGTATCTTGTTTGCCTTTAAAGCCATTGGTGTAATTTACTTGAAGTCAGTCGAGGATGTACATAACCCTAAATCTTAGTGACTTTGCTGTTATATTTGAGGGGGAAAAAAGTGACATTGAGTGGAAATTGTGGAGTGAAAAAAGCTGAGAGTGATTTTATCTACTTTCGGGTTACTTCTAAGAAGACTATTATTGCACCATATTCCATACTTAATGGGCAATTGTAAGAAAATCGTTTCAGCAAGAGTCAGCCAAATATCAACAGATACTTCTAAATTTTATTAACATGCACAAACTTAACTCCTTCAATCCTGATGTACTCTAGTACCAATAAAAGCAACTTGTAATACTCAAAGCAACAGAGGGAGGGGGAACTCCAATTTTATTATATCAGGTGTAGCCATTTTTATGAGTTAATGAAAGGCTTGTTTTCTAAGCGCATTGGATTCTTTGGTCGAAGCAGTTTTTGCTTGGTACTTGTCACCCATCTGCATGGAGGACTCTAGGTGAACAGAGAAAGCAAATGAATGTGACCTTTGTAAAGCTGGGATTTTCTTTATGAAGCCAAAGCATGTACAGATTCACAAATATTAGCCCACTCTTAATTTTGTCCCAGAAAACTTCTCTCTGGCTTCCAGCATCTCTGCATTCAAACCTTGGCATCATTGCTGCACATCTCGGTTCCCTGGGGGCCTTACCATCTGTTTATCTGGTAAAAGGCCCCATCTCATCAGTTTCCCTATCATCCAGTTGGAAATAGAGCCCTCTGGTTGGCCTTTTCCCTCTCTTTTTGCTCCTGTTTATTTGGAACCAGATCCTGTATTTCAGAGCAGGTGGCTTTACCTTAGCCGATTACCTAGAATTAGCAATTGCTGGAAGATAAAAGATTGGCATCGAAGAGGGAGCAGCTTTTATTACAGTGATCTTGGTGTTTGAGAGAGCCTAGGGACTTGGAGAAAGTCTAATTCATGAAGGTGATGCGGCTCAGGTGCGCTCCCTTTGCCTCTCACCTTCTAAAGGCTTCCACTCTTTCAGGTTTAACTCTTTGATCTAGTTCAAGTTTAAGAAGGCCAGCTAGTACATGGGTGGCAGAGACCCACTGCCTTTATAAGCCTGATAACAAATCAGCCTCCTACCCTGCTGTGCTCCTAGGATTCTTGCCTGAGAATTGTAAACCTTCACAGTTGTCCAACTCCTATCTTGGGAATTAACTCAAAAAAAAAAAAAAAAAAAAAAAGTCAGCTCTTAGCCATACTCCAAGCATCCTTTTGAAGTTTCTTCCTTTCCATTCCCCAATATATATCTGGGGAATTTGGAGGAGTTGCCAGGTAGGATATTTTCTAATTTCAAATGGTACATAAAGACTCACCTAAATACACAGGGCCATCGAAACGTTTCCATGTTTTCTTACCAAGCATATCTGTTAGGTAGGGAAAAGCAGGGGAGGGAAAGGAACAAGATGAACAAAATCCCCAAATGCCTGAAGTCTAATGACCTAAATTCCTCTTTTTTTTCTCCTCCTTGTTTAGTTCTTGCGTTTTCTCGTTATTATCCACCACACTTTGGCATTCTGCATTTTGTGTTTTTTTTTTCCGTCATTCTTTTGTATTATGTATTCTATTATAAGCTGCCCCAAATAATTTTTGAAAATAAAAGCAGTCTTTATAAGAAACACCTTTCAGTATTTGTTAGAATTTCAGTTTTCAAAAGTGATTTCCTCGTGACCTTACAATTTTTAAGCACTGTCTTAAGTTCTTTTTGAGAAGCCGTGTAGGGAAGTTGTAAACACGGATATTCTGGCATCAGACTGCTAGAGTTTATACTCATTGCGTCTACGTACAAATGGTCAGGTGATTGTGTTGGGCAAAGTGCTTAATACTTTTAAGCTTCAAGTTTCTCCCCCACCGTATTGTTATGAGGACTAAGTACATTTATATGTAAACACATGTATGTGTGTCTTACTCATGTTACAGCTTTACTGTCATGTCGGCCTTTATTACCCAAACAATACCTGGCATAAGATAAACACTCTATAAATGTTCGCTGCTAATATTACTGTGTACTCTAGTTATTATAACAACGCTCAGATAGATGTAATCCCCAATCTGCAGGTGAGGTAACTGAAGCTAAAGGAGGTGATTTCACTTGCCCAAGGTCATAAAACTGGTGAGTGGACAAAGCCAAGGTTTGCACTCAGATTCATCTGACCGCAAAAGCCTCATGCTTATCCGCTTAGTCTCCTTCTGCCACTTCATTTTGGCAGCTTAGTTAAATAGATACGCTTGGATTATTAAGAAAATCAAGTTGCACCATTAGTACAGGTTAATTTCCTGAGTTTTCTTTTCTTTTAAGTACTTACAATTTCTCTCGAATAACAAATCCATGCTGTGAGATTGCACAAAATTTCTTGCTATAGCTTTGCCATAAATCTTGCTTCTTTGAGAGAAACTTTTAAGAAATAAGGGGTCTAGGTTTCTTTCTTAATATCAAGTGTTCTTCCTAAAAGAGGAACCATTATATGGAGATGTTCTAATGCATATGGCTATTGCATATGGCAGAGGAAAGTTTCATGAAACTGGATTTCTGGTCCTTTGAGAGATTTCTAACAGATCTCTGAGTTGTTTTCCAGTAATGAATGCTCATGTGAAATAGACAAACAATGACAGCCTCAATGAAGGGGCTCATTGGCCATTTCTTAGAAATTTAACCTTCATGATACCGTCTCTAACCGTGGATCTTTGGATGCCCTGGCACATTGTAGGAGTTTAGTGAATATCCTCCAGCTGAATGAGTGAATGAATGTATTCACAGATGTGAAGAATGACAGTAGCTGTAAGAGAGCTTCTTAACTGCTGAGGTATGGGGGTATGGTCGAAAGAGAGAATGGTTGGTTCTGAGTCTGAGTGGTGAGTTGAATTTGTCATTATATCATATTTCTAACTACTTGCGTCTTCTCCCTGACACCATATTGCCCTTCAGTGTTCAAGATGACCCTTTGGCACATGCACACACGGATCCTGATTTCCTGTTTAATATTCAGTGCATTTATACCTTTTTGCTCTCGGATTCTTGCTCTGTTCTTAAACAGTGAGTCAATCAGTTTACTCAGAGGTGTGACTTTAGTTGGAGGGATAAATCTGGTCTGGCAGACCTTTTCCCAGTGGGGAAACATCATCTCCTGGGTTAGTTATGGTTGCATGTATGGAAACTATTTTCTTTTGTTGAACTGATTCTTGCCTAACAGAAACACGTCTATCTTTTTGCTTTATTAAACTTAGTCAGGATCTCATATGCAAGAGATCGGGACTGGGTGAATCAGCAAGTGATTCCTTTCAGCAATCGCATTGCATCTAGAATCAAAGAAAGAAGGCAATCTTTACTTTTTGGTAGCCTTTTGTTGTATTTTAATATGGGAACTTTCAAAACACTCCAATAAGTGGTTAGTGGTAGAGAAAGGTATTTGGCAGTTATTATTGAAACTTCTGTTGGGTTTAGCTAATGTAACAATTTGATTTTTTCCCTTTCAGCTGTCCCATTTCCTCCAAGTCACCGACTTACAGCAAAAGAAGTATTCGATAATGATGGGAAGCCTCGTGTGGATATCTTAAAGGCACATCTCATGAAGGAGGGCAGGCTGGAAGAGAGCGTTGCATTGAGAATAATAACAGAGGGGGCCTCAATTCTTCGACAGGAAAAAAATTTGCTGGATATCGATGCACCAGTCACAGGTAAGTCCTCAGGATGGAGACTGCCTGCTTATACCCACACTTTGTTTTTAACATCAAATCAAAGAATCCTAGATAACCAATGAGTCTTCAAATACAGTATTCATCTTACCCTCTTACTGTCAAATGTGTACATTAAGAAGTAAAGCTATTATAATTATGTCACGATATTTTTTATTTCATGTTTTAAATACCTAAAAGGTTGTGATGCTTTAAGAAGTGTTGTACAGCTCAGAGGTGATAAAGATAACACTTTATTTTAGAGGTCATCTTGTTTGTCTGTGGAAACACTAACTGGCACAGAGAACACAACATATTTGTTGGGAAAGATTAGACAAGGTACACTGAGACTTCCACGGTGGTTGAGCACGTCACTGAGTTAAAGCAGTGGTTCTCAAAATGTCGTGCCCCAGAGTAGCGTTATCATCTCATTCCTTGGAAACTTATAAAATGTAAAGTCTTAGGCCCCACCCTGAACGACTAAATTATATTCTGTGGGGGTGAGGCCACAGTCTGTTTCATCAAGTCCTCTAGAATTCTCTGATGCACATTCAAGTTTGAGAACCGCTGAAGTTTAGAAATTTCATGCCTTCTTAAGAGTACTTTGTGCCTAGAAAATGTCTTTACTATGTGAGTTTTTTGATGTGTTACTTCTTACGGACAAATATATATTTTGCATAAGTGTAACTTCTCTTAGTCCCTAAAAATTAAATCTTGTCAAAAAAATGTTGTATGGTGTAGAGGGTCAAATAGTAGAGACTCTTGATCTATTCTTTGTGGAGTTTGCTAAACTTGTAAGTTTTCATTTTTCGAAAAACTAAGACAACATTTATTTTCTCCTTCATTATTACCATTCTGGCAAAGGAAAAAAATTTAGACACAGAATACTGTCCTTTTCAAAATAAAGGGGATATTTTAAAATATTTCACTTATACTACTGATTGCCTCTTTCTTCCAAATTTGTATTACTTATGTGATCGGACTTCAATGGTATATTTGAACGTTACTGTTAAGAGAAAGACAAGGTCTCTAGAATACCAGACCAGATCTTCCTTGGTCATAATGTCCCTAATCGTTCTTATTCCAAAGAAATGGACAGTCTTGTTTCATTTTTGGTCGGCGATGCAATTTAAAAAAATAATAATGTGTTTGGGGCCAGGCAACAGGAGAAATTAGCTCCAATGGTTTTAGCTCCCTTTTGGCCAGTGGTGAGTAAATGAAGCCACGGGTTCACTCTGTGTGTATCCCTGTGAACCCCATTTTCTGTGTGTTAAAATGGAGTCATGCTGTATTATCTCCAACTCATAGACACTGAAAAAATGAAGACAAAACAAATGTGAACATGCTTTACTTTATTAGATACTAACATACTGAAGTTTTTTTCTTATCTAAATATTAGCTTGGAAGCCACCAGCAAAAAACAAAAAACAAAAAAAAAAAAACAAAAAAACAAAAACCCCAACCAAACCAAACAAAAAAAAAAAAACTACTTTAAAAATTGAATATAAATTCCCCTTATAAATTAATGATAAAATATTAGCTTTAAATGACATCTTTATCATTAAGCTTATTTGTTTTTATTAAGAAGGAATAGCTTGATATTTTACTATGAGTTTATTTTTTCTCCATTTCACATGATAATATGTGACTTGCAGTGAAGAATTCATGTTAAGTTCACGAATGAGCCCAGGAGGTGATAATGGAGGTGATCATCATAACTTAAAGACACATGAAAACAGATATTTAGGGCAATGTATTTTCTGGGATGCAGTCAGCTCTTCTGTTTGACTAGGGTCTGTCCTGAAAGAACGCAAAGAGAAGATTCTGGAAGAGTCAGATTTATGATGTTTTATCCTGGAAACCTTCTGGAGTCCAGGAACTAATTGCCTCCATGCTCACTATACATCACACCTGGTTGTGTTCTAGTGAGATCCTAGCTGATGGTTTGGCAAAGTTTGGGATATAGATACGAAGACACTGGAAATCAGGACTCAATTGTGTATATCTTTCCCTGAGGGAGGAAAAAACCCAAAGCTTTTTAAATAGTGATAGAGGCAGCTCTGGAGATATCACAGAATGTGTAGCACTAGTGAAATATAATCCAAGCAGGAAAAACTTTTCTCTAGAGGAGTGTTTATATTTCATAACAAAGGCAGGATCCCAAAGAACCTCTAGTAGATTCCATTGTAGTGATCTCTTTTCCTCTTTTCTGGGAACATAAGGATATGGATCATAGTGACAAAGGAGCTAGAAAAAAAATGATTTTAACATTTGGGTAAAAGGGAAAAAGGAAAAACCTTTTGCATATAATCCACCAGAAAGCTAAATTTATAGCTTCATTTTCCTAACCCATGAGTTTCTGAGCAAAAGCTGAAGCATGCAGAATTGCAAAATGAAAGCAGGATATCCTGATCAGAGAAAATTACAATCTCTTTGTGTTTCAGGATACTTCTTACAAGAATCTGAACCAACAGTATAATATTTATTTCTGAATTTAGCATATTTGTTGCTTGGATGACTGAATCAGTAAGGTTGTACTTTATTACCCATACTAGGCTATGCAGTGAAAGGCATAGTTCACATTTAAAAATCTTCAGGATAGAGTGTTCTCTATGTAGTTCAGAACTCCATACTTAGGAACGATGGAAAACTTAATTCAGAGGAGAGGGAAGAAGAGGAGGGGGAGAAGAAGGAAAATACAGTTAAAAGTTACAAATGAGAACCTGTGTAAAAGGGTAAGAGGAAAGAAGTAGGACTTTTAACGTAGTGGGAAAAGCAGGAAGCCTGACAACATGGTGGTTTTCGAGCGGTATTAGAAATAGTCTCTCGCACGCCTATGTGAGATTCCTGAAAATGGCGAGGTGAGTGAGTCCTGGTAGAAATTGACCAGTAACTTCTTACGTGGAATTCACCTTTAAGTGGAGTAGGAATGTAAGCTCTCAAAATGGAACAAATGGCAAATATTTTGTAATTATACACAAAAGCCCCTCCCCCACTTTCCCTCTAGTCTTCCCTAGTCCTAATTTTTATTCATAAAAATGTTAGGAGAACTTTCAAATGCTAGGAGAAAAGTCGTGCTAACATCTGTGCCATGGTTTTCCCCCATTTTGAGAAAAATCTGGAAATTAGCACTCTAGTTATTTGACATCTGGACATTATTTCATTCTTATAGCGGGTCTTTAATGTTTTAATGTACAGAGCTGCCCAAATCCCCTTCCCCCCACTTGAAGTATTTCCATAGTAATGAAAGGTTTGTATTGATTTAGGATTTTTTTTTTCTCCTTTCAAATTCTGTACCTTTTACTTTGGGGCAGAAGAACCAGGAAGCTGCCTAGTCCCAACCTGGACCCCTCGCATGTGTCCCTCTAGAGGAGATACAACACTGTGTACCTTGCCCTCCTGGAGGTAGATTTAGATAAACCAGTAACCTTCTCCATGGGAGTAGAGGTGACAAGTAGCCATGGGTCCCCAAACTAAACAAAGGAGGTATGAGGCATGTTTTGCTCTTTTCTGTAAACTAACTTGCCTGATTAGAATGGTAGCTGTTTTAGACATTTAATTTGAAGACTGTGTTTCTGTATTCAAGGCATGTTGTCAAGGAAAGTATTCCCTTCTTTGATTCTTTTTTTGAAAATCCAGTTGAATTTATCTTTGTTTATTGGTAATACACAAATGGATCATTAAAGCATGTGGCCAAATATCAGTGTGGCAACTTGGTATGGACTGAATGCTTGTGCCCACACCCCAATATTCAGATATTGATGCACTAATCCCCAATATGATGGCGTTTGGAGGTGGGCCGTTGGGAGGTTATTAGATTTAGATGAGGTCATGAGGGTGGAACCTCCATGATGGAATTAGTGCATACATGAGAGGAGGAAGAGACGAGAGCTCTCTCTCTCTCTCTCTCTCTCTCTCCTCCACCCGAGGATACAGTAAGAAGATGGCCTTCTGCAAACCAGAAATAGGGTCCTTACCAAACGCTGAATATATGCCATCACCGTGATCTTGGACTTTCCAGCCTCCAGAACTGTGAGAAACGTTTGTTGTTAAAGGTACGCCATCCACAGTATTCTGTTGAAGCAGCCCAGACTAAGATACAATTCATTTTGGGAATTCAATTTAATGAACATTTAGTGGGCATTTACCTTGTATAGGTGGTGTGGGTTATATACAGAGAATAAGACCTGGTCTGTGCTCTCCAGGGGCTCAGAACAGGATAACTAAACGCGATATTTTGCCCAAAGATATGTACACCAAACTGTTGGTGAAATCACAAGATACGATCTAGATTCATTTAAGCCAATTAAGAAGTATCCAGATGGATATAGTTAACTTAAATCCAAAAGTCTTCCTATCTTCTAAATGGCTAAGGTTTCCCTGAAAGAACCCACTGATTATTATATTCCATCTTTGAGTGAAAGAAACAGTTAAATAGCTGAGATCCTGTCTTCATTAGGGACTGAGAACTCTTTAGAAGGTTAGGAACTATGGGTGATAAGCACATGAGGTGGAGTCCTTGACCAGAATACTCAAGGTCTAGTTGGGAAGCCAGATACAAAAACAGATAATCACTAAATCATTTGTTAAGAACTGTAATGGAGGTGCCTACAAACTCATGTGGGAACTTAGAAGAAGGAATGCAGGAAAGCCAGGAACGTTTTGACAGATTACATGATATTTGAACTGGATCACATCTGAGAAGTAAAATTTTACTACGTGAAAAAGTGAGGGAAGGGGATTCAGAGCCAAGACAACAGCATGTTAAAGGCGCTAGTGTTTTCAGTAATGTGGTTAAGACATGTTTTTGGAGGTTTTCTGTGGGAAACCTGGGTCTCAGAAGGATGTGAGGGTGAGGGCGGGGCGAGACAGAGGTCGGAATGTCAGGTTTGGATGTGAGTCTCTCTTAGGCAGCACTGAAACATTCCGAGACTGTTGTACAGGCACCGGAGAGTCTAGGGGTCTTTGAGCAGCAAGTTACATAATCAAGTTTCATCCTGGAAGAGATGAGTGGACTAGAGAAGGAACTCGGGAGGGGCTTTGGTTAGGAACCTCTCATACTCGCCCAGGGAAACCAAGATGATGCCTTCGGCAGGGTAGGAGGGTTGGATATGGTTTTGAATACAGCTCCTTTGAAAATGCTAGTTAATACTAATCTTAAAACATAGGATTAGTTTGTGCTTAAAATCAGTATTGGTTAAAGCCTTCTTGAACAGGGTAACATGGTTTATGCAAGGATCCAGTTTACTACATTTCTCCTTGGAGTTCTCATACTTTCCTGTTTTCCCTTGGACTTAGCAGAGAACAGTTTCCTCATTTAGAAAAGCAAAAGCAGACCAGAAGCCTAGGTTTTTGACGAGAGTGATTTAGAACTCATTTTCTGCTCTCTGGGCCGAGGGGAGAGGCCAGCATCAGCTGGGCAAACTGCTAATCTCTCTAGTTTGTCTGTTTCCTGCACGGGGGGATTTGTCCCTGGGGCAGCAAAGGATTCCCTCAGTGGCTGTGCCTGCCATTTAGCATGTCAGACAGTTGCCAGGAGAACCCTCTGGCTTTGTTCCTGGATGTGAGAGTGGACCAGTGGCCAAGTTTAAGGTCATGGCATTCCTTCCCTTACAGCAGCTGACGTCAATTAGGAGAATTCCCCATGCCTTTACTCTGGGGAGAGTTAAGTGGGGATAAGAATTCAGTGTCTTTTGAGACCTAAAAGATCAGTGTTTATTCTCTTCGTACTATCATTTGTCACTATCAAAGCCTAACATGGCCTTAGTTTATATGGGGATAAAATATTACTTGTGGGGCATTTTGCCCACTTAGATTTCAGCGGCCAGAACTGAAGGGCCTTCCCTGCAGCCAGAGGCCTATTTTGGTACCCAGCCCACTGCTGGCAGTCAGCACAATTCAGCCCCAGCCTGTGGCAGTAGCCCATCAGTTTTAAGTCTTCATTCCCCTTAATTTTGATCCTTGATTAAAAAAATCTTTTTTTTTTTTAAATTTTAAACATTTATTTATTATTAAGAGACAGAGAGAGACAGAGCATGAGCATGGGAGGGGCAGAGAGAGGAGGAGACACAGAATCCTAAACAGGCTCCAGGCTCTGAGCTCTCAGCACAGAGCCCGACGCGGGGCTCGAACACACAGACTGTGAGATCATGACCTGAGCCGAAGTCGGACGCTTAACCGACTGAGCCACCCAGGCGCCCCCCAAAAATCTTATTCAATGATAATGTTGATAACAGGTCACTGCATGAGAGCCAGAGTCCTTTTCCCTGAAGTGTTTACCTCTCTGGGTTTGCAAGGTTGGTTTTAGGAAAACCATCTTAAAAATGAGAAAAGGGAGTCTCAGAAGTTTGAGTCAGGGTTCCTCAAAATCGAGGGTGGGTGAGAATCTCCTGAAGGGCTTTGTAAAACAGAGAATGCTGATCCCACCTCCAGAGTTTCTGATTTAGTAGGTTTGGAAGAGGGCTTGAGACTTCGAAGTTCTAACAGCTTCCCGGGTGCTGATGATACTGTTGATCTGGGACCACACTTTGGGAACCACTTGTTTAAGTGACTGGTCCGACGTCTCATAGCTAGTAAGCTGAAAACCTTGTTTTGAACAGGCATCCATCTACATAACTCCTGGTTAGATTTCATGATATATTATATACACTATTCTATCTCTGTGCAAGTTTCAAAACATTCAGGCATTTTCAGTTCATTTGACTAGAATTTGTTCTTGCTTATCACTGAAGAAAGCATGCTAAGAATGCTATTAAATGTTCTTGAGAAACAGAAAAAAAATGTTGATGGTTCATTAGAATTGTTTATATTTTATATAAAAATGTATTGCTGTAGTACAAGGGGAGGAGAGGCAAAACAATAGTGCTTGGCATATTTGGGGCACAGAATTTATGCAGTTTTTCTCAGTGGGAAACCTTTGTAGTACGTTTCTTTACAAGCTCTCTGAGAGTTGACTGTGGAAGCTAAGGCTGGGACAGTTTATAAAGGAAAAAAAGAGGAAGACTGAGATCAAAAGCGTCTTTAAGGGACTTGTTTGGTAATGAATACGATATCATATGAAAAATAGCTGAGCCATAATAATTTAGCACTCCCGTGTAACAAACAAGTCAGTAATAATCTGTTAACATCAGTAAACATGTAACACCGTCCAGAGCAAGCATTTGACAGTAATTACAGTTACACGGTAATTCTCATGAACAGATATTCTGCTTTAAGATGCAGCATATCCAGTCCTTTTGAGTTTGCCAGGAATCGGTACTTGTCACAAATAGTATTTTAGCACCCTTGATAAGGCGATGTGTGTAGTTGTTTTCATGGACACATAAAAATCCCTCAAACTATTATCCTTAAAGTCTGAAACTTATCCCTGGCAATACTAATATTCTGATGGTTTGGGAGACGGCTGAACTATATTCATATATTATAATCAACATTACCGTGGCTTTAAGAGAAGAGAAGGAATATTTCAAATAACACTGGAATCCTTCTAGGTAAGGGAAGAGCATTCTTCCTAGGTACCTCCAGGGAAAAATGTAGATGCTTTTCCTTTTGTCTAGCCAGATTGTATCCATGTATCTAATCCCCTCTCCTGTTACATTTGCTTATTGACCTGTCCCTGATCATTGCAAACTCCATTGATTTTTACTTTCTTGTGAGCCAGTAATGTTTATAGGTTTCAATGGACATTCCCAAATACTAGTCACAGACTGGTACTGGTTTATGGCAAAGTTTTTGTTGGACCAGAGTGAAATCATCTTTTTCAATTTAGTTAGCATACTTTCTTTTTGCATATGGAACTATGGTGATAGTAGATGGTAATTGTTTTTTTATAGGTTTTTGGGGAATGAATTAATGAGTTATTTTGTGGTAAGGCTAATATTTAAGTTCTTGTTTCTTCCCAGTCACTGTTATAAACACTGTAAATCTTAGTTGTTACTCTTAGTTTTAAGTCTTAGTTTTCACACAACCCTATGAAGGAAGAAGCACTGTTATCAGCTCCATTTTACAAATGAGGAAAGTGAAACTCAGTGAAGTTGAGTGTCATATCTAAGTTTACTCAGCTAAAAAGTGCCAGAACTAGTTTTAAAGCCCAGACAGTTCAACTGTGTCTATTCCCATTTTATTTGGGGTAGAAGTTGACTTTCCAGGTCCGTGGAATCATTAAATCTGGGAATAATCATAGAGCGTGGCATTTAATGGTATCGTACTGATTTTTTTTTTTCTTTTTTATCGTTTCATGCTATTATCCCATTAAATGTTAACATCTGAGAACATAGATCTTGTGTTATGGTTTTGTGAATATTCCTCTGTTTCACAATAATTGTAATGTAAATGCACTGCTGATTTGCACGTTGTAAATTATGAAAATAATATAATGGAAACATACAGGCACCTCTAAAACAAGAGTACGTATCCATAGATTATGTGTGCCAGTGTAATCGTTTAAATTGGCAGTTACCTTTTTATTCTGTTCTTTTCTCCCGAAGAGCTGTTTGGCTGATTTGTGTCTTAAGTGGAGGATTTTGGACACACGAGATACTGGATAAATAAAATAGATGAGCTTGTCAGAAGTAGTTTCTCTTTGAAGAATCTATGTAGTAACAGAAAAATACTATTAAATTTTGAGGCAGGTGTTTTGCTACTATTTAAAATGATTGCCTTGGCCTATAAAATGTATCATTTAAAATATGAATTACTTCCATGCATTCATTCTTGCTAATGTTAAGATATACTCCCTGAGAGAAGGCCTTTCGGCAGTTTGGTCCTGGCCTGGCTCTTCTTGTGATGGGGGGGTACAGAGAGCTTGTCCCTCTACTATTTTGTCCGGCTCTCCAACAGCATCAGGGAGTGAACATTGTCTCATGACATAACGTGAAAATCCATGGAGAGGTTTAAAGACGTAAGTCAATCTTCGGAGGAGGTAAAAAAAAAAACACACACACACACAAAAAAAACCCAAAAAAGCCAAAAAACCTATCAAAAAAGTTCAGTGTTCATTTTTTAATATTAAACATTGAAAAAGAAATGTAATATATATATACAATCTCTAAGAAAATTACAAACTGGTACCAAGTCTCCCTTGGGTTGCTTTTATCATATGAAAATAACATTTCTCATAAAATGTATTTTGTAGAAATAGGATTTTAAAGATTATATGACAATAGAAAAAAACAACAAACCAACCCCACTCTCCAGGGAACAATTAAATCCTTTTCAGAGATTTTTATGAAACAACATTGTATTTTAATATTCTGAACAAAACTTGAATTCCTGCTATCATTTGGTCACTTTTTGACTTCAGTTTGGTGTATTATATGCTCCTCCGTAATTCCTTTCTGTTTATAGTTGATATCGTGGTCCGTATATTAGCCAGTGTTAGACATAACAGCATTGTTCCATTCTGTTCCTTAAGATATTTAAGGTTTGGACACCAAGGCTTTTGAACTTCAACTTCATTAGAGTCTTATATGTAGGCGAAAAGAAATGTGACCTCTATTTTTCTTTCTTTAAGCTTTTCTTAATTTTTTTTTCTAATGCTCTCTTCTGAACTGTCTTTCCTCGTATTTGCAATGAACAAAGCCCTGTGAATTAGTAAAATTAGGATTAGTGGGAAGGACAATTGCAGGTAAAAGTGAAGGAAAGATATAATTATTAACCAAACTTTGTCTGTTATGGCTTCATTTGTAATTTTTTAAAATAAAAATTGACATTAAGATCACCATTTTACTTACGGTGACTTTCTCCTCAGATTCATATTCTTTGTGACATTGGCAACAGTGTTATTGTGGTGTTCTTTGGATTTTATGATTAATGTCAGACATTTTGATATTCAAAAATCGATTTGGAATTCAGGAATTTCATTCCATTTCAGAAACGTAGTCATTGACTCTCACGATCTCTGCGCGTGCTGTGTGATTTGAGATGCCATCTGGTGGTATGTGTTCGATACATCTAGCTGTACTTTTCACTGCCATCAGAGTCTTTATCCTTCATTGCTTATGAAGGCGAATATTTGTTGAAATGACTTGCAAGACGTTTGTTTCCATTGCAAACAAAGGATCTTTTGTACTTTACTTTCTGTTTTCTCAAAGTAATATGCCTGTGTGCTTTGGTCTTTGTTAGCATAATCTGATTCTTCCTTAAAAAAAAAAAAAATGACTTTGAAAATCAGGCTCCAATTTTAGGAACTCAATTTAGCTCACAGAAATTTGTAGATACCCAAGAATCCCCTTTAAAATCCTAACTACATATGTTTTTCATTCCATTTTCAAATGGTAAACCTGATTGAGTATTTGGATATCATGTGATGAATAGGAGATTTGCAGATCATCATAAACAGGAAACAAATCTTTCATTTAAAATTCTCTTCCTCATGTTTTAAACATTAAAGGCCAATTCCTTCAAAGGTGGACCTTGGCTTAATTTTAACTACTGCTTTCTTTGCCTTCTTCAAGAGATAAGCTGGTAATGCTTATTAAATATGTATCAAAGCTAAGTGGAAATTAGAAAGTTAATTGTCTGCACTATTGATATAAAATATCCATTCCACTTGAGAACCTGAACTAAGGAAATGTCAAAAAGCATGATATATATAGTTTAGACTCTTTCAAGTGATTTGTGGCTGGTTAGCTTAGTACATTGAGAGCATGGCAGCAGTGAGGCAGTTTATAGATTCTTTTCTCTCCGTGGGCTGTTAAGCATTCTCAGATTTTACTCAAATTTCTGGTCCAGCCAGTTTATCTGAGAAAAACAAACAAAACAAAACAAAACAAAACAAGAAAGACAGAGGGAAAAAAAATGGAATGAGAAGAGGTGAGAGAAGGAGGTGTGATTCCATCTCTGTTGTGCCAATCACCTGGGACACATTTAATGACGGTGCCATTGAGTAATGACCACGTGACAGTAGCTTAACTTTCCCCTATGTGGCACTGGGGTTAAAGATCATGGATCTAGGGGCGCCTGGGTGGCTCAGTCGGTTAAATGTCCGACTTCAGCTCAGGTCACGATCTCACGGTCCGTGAGTTCGAGCCCCGCGTCGGGCTCTGGGCTGATGGCTCAGAGCCTGGTGCCTGCTTCCGATTCTGCGTCTCCCTCTCTCTCTGCCCCTCCCCTGTTCATGCTCTGTCTCTCTCTGTCTCAAAAATAAATAAAACGTTAAAAAAAATTTTAAAGATCATGGATCTCTAGATTCACATTCTGGATCTGCAACTTTCTAGCTGTTGCAGCTTCTCGGCAGCTTTTTTCACCTCTGTAAACCTCAGCTTCCTGATCTCCGAAGAGATGAGGTGTTAGTCTCAAGCCTGTCGCTCCGACAAAGTAGAATGCTGCAGCCACAACCTCAGACCAAGTGCCTGATACATAGTAGCTGCCTTGTTATTATTGCCAGCCCCGTCTTTGTCATGGCTGCTTTTGTTGGTAGGTAGCTAATATTCCAGTTATCAGTTCTATTCTGTTATTTGGAGGTTAGAGACACAGAGAGCTTTTAACTATGAATCTGGATATTCTAGCAGACATCACACTTCCCCTTGCATGGAAGAAGTAAATATGAAGGGGGCCGTGGCATGAATGAGAGGGCAGAAGGTTCTTGTGCCAGCAGCTTTCCACTGCTCATCCTTTCTAAACTGCAAATTAATTTTAATTTTAATTAAAGAAAAATAAATTTTGGATTCATGGACGTGTTTCATGCAGTTGGTACCTCAGTTAGAAAGAGGGAATGAAGGGGCCCCTGGCTGGCTCAGTGGGAAGAGCATGTGACTCTGGGTCTCAACGTCATGAGTTCAAGCCCCATGTTGGCTCTAAAGATCACTAAAAAAATAAATAAACTTTATTAAAAAAAAAAAAGAGGGAATGAAAAAATTGTTTTAAATTATTTTTTAACGTTTATTTATTTTTGAGAGAGAGAGACAGACTGACAGAACACGAGCGGGGTAGGGGCAGAGAGAAAGGGAGACACAGAATCCAAAGTAGGTTCGAGGCTCGGAGCTGTCAGCACAGAGCCTGACACGGGGCTCAAACCCATGAACCGTGAGATCATGACCTGAGCCAAAGTCCGACACTTAACTGACTGAGCCACCCAGGCGCCTCCAAAATTTTTAAATAAAACCTGAAGTATGAGCTATTGTCTTTTAAAATTGAAAATAATTCAAATGTGGGAGGGTGGGCCTTGTTCAGCCACCCCATGTCAAGTGATAATTCTCCATTTTTGACAGCTGAGTATCATTCTGACCAAAACATATTTTCATTTCAAATTTGGGTGATTGAGTTTTTAAATAACAGTTCATGGAACTACCAAAAAAGGGTACATTATCTAGATTTTTTTTTTTACATTTCCTATATAATGTGTAACTGTAAAGTTGCTTTCTGACATTTAAATCAGATCAATTTGATCATTTCCAGTGATTTTTTTTTTCCTCTACTGGCCACCCTAGGGCCAAAAATCACTGAAAAATGGTATTTGTCTATTGTGTAAGGCAATGTATGTTACACATTAGACAAATACCATACATTGACACATTAAGTTGATTCATATATTTTTAAGGTTTCTATTTATTGGGCATTTACCCTGGTACAAACCCTGTGCTAAATACATACATACAAAGGTGTCCAATTGTCCCTAGCTTCAAGTTACAAATCCTAAGATGGTTTAGAAAGTCTTGAATGTTCCATTGTCTATAAACATCTTCATTCTCATCCTATACCTGTTTCCCTCATTATTGCTTTATTTTCTGTGACTTATCTACACTGGCATTCTTTCAGTTCAGCTCCTTTCAGGCCCTTGAATGTGCCATCTTCCCTTTCAATAAGAGACTTGGCACGTGCTTGCTGTTCCTTCTTTCTGGAATATCCCTCACCCCTATACACATATCCAATAATCTTAAATAATCAGATTCCAGCTAAAATGTCGCTTTATTAGTCTTCAGGGAATCCTTCCCTGACTAACCCATATAAGTACTGTACACTTTTGCTTCAAAATATTTATCGTAATGATATTATGTTACTTGTGTGATCATTGTATTAAGGTTTGTCTTCCTCACTAGACTATCAATTTCAGGAGGGCCAACCCTTTGTCGGCCTTTGCCTGCTATTTTATCCTTACCACGTCACATAGTGACTGCCTCATGGTGGGCATTCATTAATATTTGTTATGATAATGCATGCATTATCTCAACTGATAACGTCTATTAGTATTCCTTATGACCACAGTATGCATCAAAGAGAACCAGAGCCAGGCATCAGTTTAGTGGTAAAAAACGGATTTTGTTCCTAATCTATTGCAGAGAGGAAAAGAGACTGGTAGAGAGCTGAACTCAGCTGAGAATATAAGGACAAGTGGGAATTGATGGCCAAAGAGCAAGGCAAGGAGGTCTGTGGATGGAAAATTACTAACAGGAGATATCAAGGGTAGGCAGATTCTTGCTGAAGGCAGGCCACAGTGATCAGCTATCAAGGATAAGGGGATTCTTGCTACCACTGGACTGGCAAGCTAAAGACAGGGTCCAAAGGATGAGGCCTGGATGAGAAGAGGGCTCAGAGGAGCCTGTCTAAAGTTTGATCAGAGAGTCTTTGTCAGTCCCTCCTCTAATTCGAGGAAAGCGGATGCATTCTTTTTGTCTCTGAACAACAGAAGTCCATTTTTCATTTGGTCACCTTTTGTTCATTAAGGACCAGCTGAATCATCTGTTGAGATGTGGTGACAATTGCTCTACTTTATAACCCAGAGACATTTGGTAAGAGAAATACCTAGGAAGATAAGCAGAGAGAGAGAGATAGAAATTAGAGGCCGAATCAATCTATATGCCCAACTTCATAGGCCCCCATAGATCCACCAGAAGCCCTAGAATCTGTCATCTTTCCTCAGTGGCGTCAGCACTGTGGCGGTAATGCAAAAAATTTCTCCGTTCACCTCTCGAACCTTCCTAGTTATGACAAAGACATGAGTTGGACTAGGGGGACAAAAGCGCAGTAGTCAGTTCCCTCTGTGTCCAGAGTGATGTAATCATAGAGAAGAATGTATTGAGTTTCTTATAAGTGTCAAGTCATAGATTCAAGGTCAGTAGTGATATTGTCCAGGAACAAGGTGAATTTTTTCAACAATGAATAGATGACTCTATTATTGAATCAAACTTCTTCAGCCAAGCAATAGATTCTTTGGAGTGGTATCCAAAAGATGACAAACCTTTCCCAAAAAGTAATGAGGTTATGGATGGAACTTAGGTCCAATTCTACAGATATTTTTTTTTTAAACCCTTCCCCAGGAACTGAGAATACCTACAAGGGAGCCTGTGATGTGTTGGGCACTTTTTCAGTTTCTACAGTGAGAAAGAAGTGAACTGGAGTGGGTGATTATTTTAGAGATAGTTCAAGAAAGGAAGAAAATTGTGGAGGATTGGAGTCTGATGAAGAGACTGGGAAATTGGCAGGTTAGCAAGATCCCGTCCAGTTGGCTGGTGGCAGCCAACAGGCTTGGGTTCCACAGACCAAGTAAGAATCATCAGGAGTTAGCCACGAGTCATAGAAGTAATTATCTCTTAGCTGAGGGTGCCTAAAGAATGCAAATTTTGAGGGCGAGGACAAGATTTGTCAGAGATCGTTCATGTGTAGTTGGGTTGAGTCCGAGGAATTAGGCCAGGAAGGCTAATGGAGACATTTCCGTTGACATGAGGGATGTCAGAGGGACAGGTAGCAGCTCGGGAGCCTTATCTTGCATTTAGTGATGGCTGGGTGAGTGTAATGAGAAATGCTCATTTCAAGAAAGGAGCTGGTTGTAAAATTATGATGGAAACAGACATGACCCTTGCCAAGATAGACTGGAATGGGTTTGGGAGTTGACTCATGATGGGTGATTGTCCAGTTAAAATAATGGAGGGAAAGAGAAGAAGAGTTATGGCAGAGAAAGCATTATGATTGATCAAAGGAATCAGGAAGAGTCAGATTTGCCCACTGAAAAGGGAGCAGAGTACCAACAGTCCGGCCGGTAGAGGTCAATCGGAGACAGTGTGACTGTATTTGTCTGGTGGGAATAAATTATTTCATGAGTCAGTAAGGATCATAATTTTAAACAAATTTTTAAAACACACATTAGGTTCCTTTCTGGGCAGATTTTGATTTTCTGTTTAAGACCTAATGCTAAGGCTGTGGAATATTCACCATCCTACTGGCACAAAATAAAATTTGCGTAGAAGTAAAACTGAAATGGAGCACGGATGTGTTTGTCCTTGTGTTCTAGGTTTTTTCAAGTAGCATCTCCATTCTGTATGTAATGGGAATGCTGTCAGAATAAGACTCTGCCTCCTAGCGGACAGATCATTGGCCTGAGAATGAAACAGACATGTTTCAATCCTGCCGCTGACACATTACCTAACATCTCTCTCTCCTTTTACTCATCTTGCAAATGGTTGAAATGATTTCTACCTTACATTCCTGTGAGACTTGAGGCCATGTATGAAAAGTTCCTCACACAACACCTGACTTGCAGTAGGAACTCAGTGAATGATAATTATCATTTATTACCATTAACATCGATGCATATGCACTCGTCCCCCCAAACCTTCTGTATGTGGATAGATAACGATGCTTATATTTAGTAAGAAAAGAAAAATTGTATTTCTCCGTATGTAGCAGCCTACGCTGAACAATGGTAGTCATGATTGTAGGGAGTGTGTTAATTGTCTGCTAAATGTAACGGTTATTTTTGGTAAGAAACATCAAACATTTGCTGATTTATTCAGCGCTTACTTCATATTTGTCCTTTTGGTGCAAATCAGAATTCATTAAAAGAATTTATGATGGAAAATTCAAAAATCCAACTCAGGATTTATATAAACTCGCCTTATGTCGTTGGGTCTTTTGGTGTGCTTTCTCATCCTCCGAATTCCACTTTTCATCTGATTCACATAGGGGTTACATGACGTGCGTTTTAGTTCCAAGTAGAAGGGTAGTTGTTTTGTTTAGCCTCTTCTTGTCATTACTATACTAAAAGAATACCCTTTTCTGAGAGTAGCAGGAAAAGGAAGATAAAAATGATGATACTGGTGAAAACTATTGTCTAAAAGCTGTGAGAAAGAGTGCAGAGCGTGAATCAGGAATCCAGGGAGATGGTGCCAGTTCTGACAATGATTTCTTCCTGCAATTCATGAGAAGATTATTCGCAGTGATCTCAAAGCCCTTTTTAGTGTTGATTCTGTGAGTGTGTTTCTTACTCAAAGTACATACATACTGCATAACTTCAAAGTGACTATCTTGATCAGATACTTCATTAACCTTATCAGGGTTTCCTCTTGCCACCCTTTCAAAACATCTCTGTGTCAAAGCAACAGATAACCTCCACTTTTGTTATTGTATGATTTCACTTTCCACCATATGATGGTTTCCTGAACGTTTCAGAACGACTGGTTTTATTTTTGAGTTCTTCAATATCCAGAATGACTTCTGTCATGAACAAAATAATCTGTGTTATTATAGCTAAAGCCTCCCTGCCCTTCCCCATGTTGTGTTTCTTTTTATTTTAAAATATAGAAGGGCTGTTTCACCAAAGTACTTTTTCTTCTTTAAGTATATTCTTTTTTATACTTCTCTAATATAAACAATAAGAAAATCGGCTGCTTTTTAATTGGAATGGTTTTATGGTAACTATATAAAAAAAAGCATTGTGAAAAGGGAAAGGATTTGTGAGTTTTAAGTGATCTATTCTGATATATCACTATGACATAATGAGATATATATATTTGGTTCCCACCCCCAGTTTCTGACACAGAGCTCCTAAAACCCATGTGACTTCCTGAGTCATGGGTTATAGGAGCATCTCACACAGCACCACTAAATACTTTGGAGTTTCCCTGGGTGATAGGGGCATCTTTTGTTCTAATGAGGCAACTCTAAGTGGGCTCCTGGAGGGATTCAGGGTAGGGACCAGTCACCAGAAAGAGCAAGCCATGATTGGAAGCTTGGAACTTTCAGCTCACCCTCCATCTTCTAGAAGGGGAGCGAGACAAGAGATTGAGCTAATAATCTATCATGCCTGTGTGATGAAACCTCCATAAAAATGTCTAAATTATGGGGTTTGGAGAGCTTCTGAGTTTGCGAACATATCTATGTGCCAAGAGGGTGATGCACCCCAGCTCTACAAGAAAGGAAGCTCCTGCTCATATATCTGATTGCTGGCCATAACCATCCCTATTATTAAATCCTTGACTTTGAAAACATACTTGCATTTTTGTTCCTGTGATTATTTTCCTGCTATGAGTAGTCATCTTAATTTTGTTTTTGGAAGAGATTGAGAGATAACTTCAGCTACCAGCCTCACAGATCAGGAAACTGAAGGGCACTAGTCTGCCAAGGTCACTCACTGCTGGTTAGTGTGAGTCAAGCCCAGAATCCCGGTCCCTCCTCAATGTCCCACTGCCCTTCTTTGTTCTGTCACCTGTTTGTTTCTGAACAACAGTGTGTGGAACAGTGATGGTTTTACTTCTGGATCATGTCAACGTTACCTTTGCGGTTTAGTGTCTTTTGCCTTTATTAGAATTTAATGTATGTTTATATACATTGAAAGTGTTTATGGGGTGCCTGGGTGGCTCAGTCAGTTAAGCGTCTGACTTTGACTCAGGTCATGATCTCATGGTTCACAAGTTTGAGCCCCACGTCGGGCTCTGTGCTGACAGCTCAGAGCCTGGAGCCTGCTTCGGATTCTGTGTCTCCCTCTCTCTCTGCCCCTCCCCTGCTCGTGCGCTGTCTCTTTCTCTCTCAAAAATAAAGATTAAAAAAAACCTTAATTATAGAGTGTTTTAACAGCTGTTCTTCAGTGTTCAATTTGAGTTTTTCTACTCTAACCTAGCCTGTAGATCACACATTAACTCACTTTTCCCTACTAACCCTTAACTAGAGTAAGCCCTTAATGTCCTTCTCGTTTTGTCCTTGACCTGGAGTTTTCTTCTGCTTCTTACATCATAGCTGGCAGCAGGACACAGATAATGACCTGCGAGGCGTGATGTTTGTCCATTCCATGACTATCCTTATTTAACGGCTGGAAATGTTTCCCTCATCTTCCCCCATAATTACCTTTAAATGTCTTTAGATTTGAGAAAGTTGGGTTTTGTGGAGGCCACATAATGCTAATGGGAGACTACCACAGGTCTCCATTCTCTATTTCCTGTGGAAAGTGGAATAAAATAGAATGTTTCAGTTTCCCAAACTTTCTTCACTGTGTGGTAGAATCAACCTTGTTCATTATATCTGTGCCTAAGAGCGAACAACATTCTGCCCCTCTCCTTGCTGAGGTTTCTTCCTGGCCATCTTTCTCAGTCTGAAGATAGAAAATAGAAGGTGTTTCATACACCGAAGACCATTACTTCCCAGTTTCGTTTTTGTCATCCAGCATTCAGGGCAGATCCAGGCATATGCATCTTTTAATATTGTGTACAGCTGCAGAATTACAAAGTACTCGATGTGTGTGTGTCATAGACAGCTTTAACTCCCTTTGGGCTCCTTAGAGACTTCTTTAGCAAATACTCAAATAGAATCATAAAGAAAGAACTAAATCTGGAAAGAACATTAGGGACAAAAACAACTCAAGGAGTGTGGTGGGAAGAATGGTGGACTTGTCAGTAATCAGCTGGAGTAACCTTGGAGCAAGTCGCCTCAACCACTGCGTGTCAGTTTTCTCATTGAGAAAATGAGCCAGACAGCAAGGTGCAGGAATTATCTGGACACCACTTCTTTTATTCACTGAAAATTGGTTATTACGGTTTCGCAGGAGTTCGCCACAGATGGGCTCCTAAATCCCAATTTTAGCCATCACCTCAAGGGCTTCCTTGATTTCTCAGAAGGAAGGCTTTCATCCTCTGGAGGCCCCTGCTGATTTGTACAGCTTTGAAAACCAGGGGAGCCTCGGTCCAGCTTCTCCTCAAGTTTATTTCCTGTCTTCAGGCTATGTTTTCATCTTCGCTACCAGGGCATCCCCATCTCCTTTTTTCCCCATCATTATGGATTTCTTAGATCTTTTTCATGTCTCCCAATACTTTCCAGGGCTTTAAATCTCACCCTAGCCCTCCACTCCCATTTCACAAGTACATCCCTTTTGCAGGCAGGCAGGCGGGCCACCGGATGCCTGATTCAAATCCCAGCCCTTTCACCTCTCAGCCCTGTGACCGGTCAGGTTACTTACACTAGGTGCTTCAGTGTGGAGCTCACAGAATTGTTGTGGGGATTAAGTGAATTAGTATCTGTAAAGCTCTTAAAGCACTGTCTGCCACATGGTAAGTGCTGTGTGATTGCTGGCTATTGTAATATGACTGCTGACCATGTGCCCTCCCCGGCTCCCACCTCGGTATTCTTCTTGGCAGGCTGAGGGTCTCATCTTCCCCGGACCAAGAATGCGTGTCTGTTTATGTTATTTTAGATCAAGAAGTACACACTAGCTGGCACCCATCGGCTTCCCTTACAGACTTTCAAATTATGTCTAATCTCATATTTAGATTTGAGCACACATTCTTTATGTTCCTCTAGACCTAGAAGTCATTCTTATAGTACTTCTGGTTTTCACGTGCTGTTGGAAAGATAGGCTGTACTTAATTCCAGAAAATGCTTTAGAAAAAGTTTAAGCCAAATCTCAAGAATACATAGATACCAAAGGATATTTAAGTTTCTTGCTTAAAAAACTTTAGTCTCTGGTGACTTTTAATTTTGTGAAATCTTAATGGAAAAGGTTAATCCACCAGATAATCTGGTTGCTTCCCTTTCTTGAAAAGAAGTCTTCCAGGTTCATGTTTTAAAAGAGCTAATATTAAACAAGGAATATGGAAGAAGCCAATCTTATTGATAAAAACATAGGTATTTAATAGAACCATAAAATATCAAAAATGCTTAAAAACTTAGAGATTGTTGAATTTAGTGATTTCCAGACTATTTGCTAACCACCCAAGTTTTTTTGAACGAACTATTATGCAAACCTTCAAATACAAACAGAAAGTCCCTGCCTAACAAAAAAAGATGATGCTTCCCTTCCCTGTGACTAAAGATCATACAGAAACAGAGCTGAGAAATGTCAGCTCAGCTAACTTTCTCCTTTGACCCTGGAAGAAACTGAGGTTCAGAGAGGTTTGCTTCATTACACGGACATTCAGCTGGTTAACGGATGGACTGGAAGTAGAAATCAGCTGCCTGAACTCCTACGTAAGCTTGATTTCCATACTTCATTCCACTTTTACCCTACAAAGTTATTGTTACAGTTATTTATAATTATTTGGAATGTGATGTGTTTAACAGCTGGGACTTTGGGTTTGGATTGATCTAGGTTCAAATTCCGGATCTGCCCATTCTGTCACTTAAACAGCTTAAAAGTCTCTGTACCGTATCTTACAGATAAGATTTTTTTCCTGTAAAGTAGGAATGATGGTAATGGCGTATACCTCAATGGGTTTTTGTAATGCTATCCGATCAGTAAGTGTTACCTATTCTTAGCATTGATACGGTCATTGTTAATATTCTTATATTCAGTTAGCTAGCTATTAAATCTGAAATTGCTTTGATTGAAAAATTAAAATTAAGCTCAGTTAAAGTAAATTGGATGAAAAGCCTCTTCAAATGGTTCTTTAAAACTTATGTTCATAGAGGGTTATCTTCTTCATCTGTATTTCTATAACTGTATCTGTATCTATATTAGTATCTCCCTGGATCTTTATCTCTATACATTCTGACATCGCTGCCTTTCCTGGTGTTTAAGAGTAAGTGTGTGGGGTAAATATAACAATGTTGTTTTTCAGCTGTTGATAAAAATGTAGAATGTTGAAGCTGTATATAACTGTGGAAATCACTTAGTGTTTCATTTTACTGTTGCAAAAAATATGCCCACTAAAATTTGGATTTTTTCCCTTAGCACATCAGGTTTCAAAAATCCTGTACATCCGAGCACTGCCTTCTCCCTCCCACCACAGGCTAAATAAACACTCTGCCCACCACACATCCATGTATTACTCATAGCAATGTAGCTGGGCCTATAAGACATTTTTCTTTTTCTTTTCTTTTCTTTTTTTTGTAGGACATTTTCACATAAAACCTACCATCACCCCACCTGACCCCCACAACAAATGAATGAATGGATGGATGGATGGATGGATGGATGAATGAATGAAATAACACCCAACAAAGAAAAGCTCTGTTTCATTAATCCCGAAAAGCCATTGTTAGGGCCCAGGATCCAACCTCAACATCTCCCATGTTGTTGCCCTGGTCTCCTATACTAAGGGGGCACATGTGGCAGTAGACAGGAGGCTGAGAGGGAGAGGTGGATGTTTAGAGTTCAGTGTGTCTATGGATTATCACAGATCTGGGGATGCTGATTTTACACATCCAGGTAACGATGCCTCAGCACAAAGGAATCTAATGTGTGGCTATGTGGCGAATTGATTTTATTCATCTGAATGGTGATGATAAAGCAGTGCAGCAATTTCGTAAACCTTTTATTTTATAGGATCATTATGAAATGTATTAAAGTGATGCGACAGTTTTTACGAAGAAGGAGAACTTAGAGACGTATGTTTAATATGTCTTGTGGGAATGAGAACGTAAATGAACTCCTGGTTAAGTTAGCGTCTGTCCTGATTTAAAAATTAAATCTGCCCCCCCCAACTTTGCATTAGCGAACTAGGTGATTTCATGGAAGTAGGTCTAAGCCTCTGAAGAGTTATTGTAGAAGAGTTCACATGGCTTAGAAAGAATCTGAAATGGGGAAGGGAGACAGTCCCTTTCAAGATTTTAAAGGGAAGGAAAAGTGGGAATGACATTTTAGGGATATTTGGTCACAGGGGAACTGTGACTAATAGTATGTTAGTCACAACACTAGGCACTCTTATACATGTTTTCATATTTAAGACTTTTAATGGCACTGCAATTTAGCAATAAATTCAGTGCTGATTCCATAGCAGAAACTATTGTAAGTGCTTGGGATATATCTGTGAATAAAAGACAAGATCGAAGTATAGCTCTCTTTATAAATGACAGAGCTGAAGCTCAAGGATGTTAAGCAAGCTTGCCTAAAGCCACCAATAGAAGTGTCCTAAATGGGGAGGGCACCTGCGTGGGTAGGTCGGTCAAGAATCTGACTCTTGATTTTGGCAGTGGTCATGATCTCACGGTTCATGGGATCAAGTCCCATGTCAGGCTCTGCGCTGACAGCAGGATCCTGCTTGGGATTCTCTCTCTCCCTCTGTCTCTGTCCATCCCCAACTCATGCTTTCTCTTTCTCTCTCAAAACAAATAAAATAAACGTTAAAAAAAAGAAGAAGTGTCAGAAACAGGATTTGAACACAGGTCTCTGATTCCACAGTTCAAGCCTCAGGAATATGGCATGAATTCCTAGGCATACTCCTGTTGGGTCTTTTTGCCTTCCAAATACAGTTGGTAAAACCTGTGCTGCCCATCCCCTGGGCTTATTGTGAGAATCGAGTGGTCTTCTGGATGTGGTGGGTTTCAGTCTCTCTCTTTCCATCTCCTACTGCTCTCTATTGATAGTTGGGTAGAATATTATTAACATTCTGGGTTAAGTCTGTTTACAAGTATGACTCCTCCAGTGGAAAATGCACATCTGCATTCCACAAACTGTCACTCATTCATGCAGTCAGTCATTTGGTCAGCAAATATTTACCGAGTGCTGCCATGCATTAGACACTGGACATAAATATGTCTCACCTAAGTGAGACACGTCTATTTCCATGTGATCCTTACATCCTAGCAGAGATGGGTATTACACAAATTATACAATTGTTTATATTTGTGTTAAGTATTCCAGAGGAAAAACAGAGACATGTCTGTCTCTCGTACACCTGTAGCTAATTCATTTACCAAATGAATTAGTAAATAGGTGGATGGTTAGAATAAATTCCTCTACAAAGTGGCAACTGAGCACAGAGACTTGAGTGTCATCATGCCAGGGTTCAGAACCCAGCCCTGCTGTTAACCGAACTTTGGGACTTACCCAAGTTACTCAGCGTCCCCGTGTTGCCATTTCCTGCAGAAGAGAAATAGTAATGGTCGTCATAAGGGCTGAATGAGGGCTATCAGGAAAAAATGTAGGAGAGTGCAAGACAAACAAGTGTGGGAGGAGATTAAGCTATCATTATTATTACTGCTATTATCATGTACTAGAACTTTTCAGGAAATTCTCTTTTACCCATTGAGTTTGCCTCTGCTGTTAACCTTCTACGAGTTTATTAAAAGCATTGTGCCGTGGTTGGCATCAGAACCAACTGCAAGGCTTCAAAGAATACATGCATCCAGCCCTGTTGTAGGATATTCTTATTCGGGAAGTCTGGATAGAGCTCTGCGCTTCAAAAGCTTCACCGGTGACCCTGATTCACACCCCCAAGTAAACACTGATCATTTAAAAAATGACTCAGAAAGAAGATTACACACATGGCAGTGCCCAAGCGTCAACTCCTGACAGCCCCCCAAGGACTTGTCTTTGTGTACCTGTCCTGGCGTGAGTATTGAAAAATGTGATCAGTAAGCAAAACAGATAAATATGTAGGAAATCCTGGAGACTCTAGTTAATTCTTTTTCCAAATGGCATTTAATTTTTACTACTTTTTCAAAACACCAACATGAGTTGGCAATTGCCCAAATACGTTTGACTGGCTTAGAATGCGAGCTGCTGGGGAACAGGGATTTCTGTCAGTGTCACTGATGTGCTGATGTACTGGTATATAGTACATGTTCAATAAACAGGAGTGGAAATGAATTGAATACGTTTTAAAGCCTTTAGCTGTTTTGGAAGAGATAACAAGGATGAAGTATAGGCCGGGCCAGGATTTTCTAGTGAGGGTAAATAACACATATGTTGATTATTACGTAGTTTTCTGAGTAAAGTCCTGGTATAGATCTACCTAAGAAAGGTGCAGAGACAGAGAACGGATCCTGGGTGTGACGTTGATCCGAGCCTGGCGGACATTTTTGGCAAGTCTAAAAGTCTCATTTTTCTCCCGCCTTGCACCTCACCCCTGGGTGCTCTTTCTCAGGTCTTAGCTCCCTCCCAATTAGCTAGCTTCTATTTGATTACTTGAATTGACATAGAAAATCTTTACCGCTTTTGTTTTTAAGTTCTGGATGACGTTCTGTGTTTGTTACCTGGTTAACTGAGGCTTGAGAACTCTCGGGAAGAATCACAGCCCGGAGGGGCAGGGGGATTAAAGCTGAGCATCTCAGGGACTTTGCAGTGGGTTCTGGCTTTTGATCTCCATGGGTGATTTTCAATAAGAAGCAGGAGGATCTTTTTTCCACTTTTCTTTGTAGCTTTATATAATCAAGGGGGAAATAATGTCCTGAGGCTTTAAATAACTGAGATTTTGTATGATTTGTTTTAAGGTCACCATTCTTTCGTGATTTCAGTTGGTAATCCCGACATCTTAAATTGTTGTCTGTGGGTAATTTCAAGTATCCTGTGGTATCCTGTGTAATGGCTCTTAACTGGGCCTTGAGGAGGAGGATGCAGATAAGAAAATGATAGAAAATAAATTCTGGATTTTACAAGGAAAATTATAGAAATAGGGGAAATGAGCCAAACAATTTGGGCTTGCCTTGTAATATACTGCCTCAATTTAAAACATGCCACATGGCACTCACTGTAAAATGAACAGTCTTTTTCTCTTCAGAATCAACAGTGACTCCCCAGATTTAAGAGGATAAAAATCACCAGCATGACTTGTAAACATGGCTTTAAATGGTTTCTGAATCAGCACTTCTTAAAGGTGCTTGTTATGGATTGTTTGATTGTTGCAAAGTCATCACATATGAGAGGCAGTGTTTAAAAAAAGGCGTTTACTGCTTCTGGTGTATAGATAGCATTTGCATGATCGATCCCTGCTTTTTAGCAGTTTATAATCAAGTGCTGAAAACATGTGCTATTCACATATAGCAAGGTAAAAAAAAAATCATCAAATCCATATGTAGGCATTTGGTAATTGTCTCTTCTTGCAAGACACATCTTTGTAAACCTGTTTTCAGTTTATATTGATCTCAAAGGATATTTAGCATGTGTGTGCCGTTACCAAGATTGCTTTTCAACTTTCGTGGAAAAGTCAGAGAGGCTGACTGACGCTCCCAGAGCTGCCACACGTGGTGGGCAGGTATGCACCTCATGACAGAGGCGCCTCGTGAACAGCGCCCTCTGCAGTAGCAGAGGGCACAACCCCCAGGGTCCCGTGTAGCAGCTCTGGGCACACAACGCCCTTCATTCCCCTCTTTACTGCTTATTGAACACCTTCTCTAGGCACTGTGCCAAATCCATGCAGAAAGTACGAATGATGAATTTCACCCAGCAACTCTATTAGGATTTAGGTGAAATATTCAGTTTCCTAAGTTGCCTACACACAATTACCAGACTCGACACTCCATTTCGTCTTCAGTGAATAGGCAAGCTAGGCTGTTGACTCTTGTGTCTGGATATAATTGCTTGGCAAGCTTATCTGTAGCTCCTTGTTGTAATTAGTTATCCTTGTGGAAAAGTCAGTATCTCAATTTCCTGTTTGCTGTTCTTATTAAAGTCTACAGAGTAGTTTCATCATTGTTTCATTTACTGCATATTATCGATCACTCAGCAAGTAAGTGTAAAGGGGGAGATAAAATGATCAAGAATTAGTTCCTAGGGTTCATCATTCCTTTATCGTGCTCACGTGTTAGATTTGGCAGACGGATCATTGTATCTGTATAAGCAGATGTAGCAAACACAAAAGCCTTGGTGTCAATACTGTACTATACTATATCTAATATAGTATTACACATGTTACTTGCTAGACATGCAGTTAGAAAGGCGTAACTCCTAAAAATCAATTTCCAAAGAGTGGTATCTTTGGTTTTACAGATAGGATTCAGTTTTACAGTACTTGAACTTTTTTTTTCTTTCTTTTTTTTTTTTTTTTTTTTTCTTTGCCATCATCCAAATATCAGTCCTTTTCTTACTGGACTTCTTGGCAAGTTGACACTGTCTTTGTCTCCTTAGTGGCCCTTCCTTCTCTTAGAGTGTCCCAGGGTTTAGTCCTTGGACTGCCCCTCTCCTCTATCCACATGCACTCTCTTTGAACATCTCATCCATTCTCTTGCTTTCAAAACTATCCTCAGTCTCATGCTTCATAAATGTCTGCATCTCCAGCCCAGTCCTTTCCTCTGGGAAAGTTCAGTCTCCCGTTTCTCAGCGCTTGCTTACCTCCATTTGCCTGTAAGAAGCATCTCAAATCTAAACCTGTCCAGAACCATACCGCTGACCTTCCCTCTTAAATCTGCTCTTTTTACTGTCCTTCCTCACAGTACGCAGCCACTGTTCTCTTGACATCTTTCTTTCTTTCACATCCTGTGTGGATTCTCTCTGATAATCCTTATGGCTGCGGCTTTAAAGCGTGCTCAGAATCTGCACACATCTTATCCCCTCTGCCTCGGCTTCCTTGCCTGGACTATTGTAGTAGCCTGTATGTAAGTGTTCCCCAGCTTCTCTCTTGCCACACATTGTCAACCTAGCAGGCAGTGTGACCCTGGTAAATCACAGGTAGGATTATACTCATCTCAGTCCCTCAAGTGGCTTCCCTCCCCACTGCAGAAGAGGACAAGCGCTTGCCTTCATCTTTAAGACTCTGAGTTGTCCCCCGCTTCTGCTCATATTTCTCTTTAATTACTCTCCTGCTGCCTTCACCCTCCTTCATTAACCTCAGCCGCACTGGCCTCCTTTCTGTTCCTCACACATGCTCTGTACTTGCTGGAGAGCTGGTCACCCATGTATCTGCACAGTCCTCACCTCCGTGTTGTTGCTCAAAAGTCACCTTCTCGGCAAGGACCTCCCTCACCACATTATAGAAAGGAGTGGTCCTCTTCCCCCACCCTCACTGCTTCTCAGGTACTTGCTGTCCTGCACTCCTATTTTCTTCTACTGCACTTATCATCCAATGGAGCACTTTGTGACTCAGTTTTTTAAATCTATTATGTCTTTCTCGCTAGAATGTAGGCTCATAGAAAGCAGTCATATTTATTTTTTCCATCGCTTTACTCTCAGTTTCCAGAACAGTATCTGGAATATATTTGGCACTTGGTAAATACTTGTTCACTCAGCTAATAATGATTTACATATTTGCTAAGCCCTTTTTAGATGCTTTATACTACAGCTGTCTAGCTGAACAAAACTGTTTGTCTTGTAACCATGTGGCTGAGATTTATCCCCCAAAAACGTGCTGCTTCATGTACATCCAGAAGCAGCTGGTTCTTAAGTTACCTTAACCAAGAGCCACTACAGTAATGACAAGAATCATTATTTCTATTGTCCAGTAAAGGCTGTAGCTCCTCGGGCATCATAATAACAGCCACCCATAGAGCCTAACAAGTGATTTTTTCCTACAGAAATGCACTTTAGTAATTATCCCCCGTCCTTCAATTAATGAGACCTCAAATAACGATTTAGTTGAAAGCATAGAATTTTGGAATTTGACTTAAGGCAATTCATTTCTCACCTCATTTTCTCCTGAATTCAGGTTAAAATGTTCAATTGCGATTATAATTAAAAAGGAGAGGCAGGAAAAAGTGAGAGCCTGGCCATGCGTTATTATTTCAGTTTTTAAAATTGCCTTATTGTTCTCTAATAATCTAGGTCTTATTAGCGTCAACAGTACAAGGCAAATAAGACATAGTGCCTTGGCTTAAATATCTTAATGTAGCCTAAGGAAATACAAAATGTAAATAGCAGTCAATAAATGTGTTCATATTATTAATGTTGCTTAAGAATCCTTAGAGGGAAGATCTTTTTTATCCATCTTTTTTTTTTTTTTCAATCCATCTTTTAAATGATGGGCTGGGTACTTCCAGATGATTGGCTTAATAAAAAGGAACAGCCCATATGAAAATCCAAAATAACAGAAGATAGTCTCCACAGAAATAAACTGCCCAGTGGGGACTCACAGTGGCAGGGCGTGACACATGGCTCGCCACATAGCATGGCACTTGCAAATATGACTTAGGCAATGAGAAACTGAATTCAGGAAATGTTCTTTTCTTTTTTAGCTCTTCTCTGGAGGAGGAAGAGTGTTCAGGAGAAAATAGCCTTAGGAAGCAAAAGGAATTGGCTAAAATAAATAAACATGGAATGTCTGTGTTGAGACTGATTTGCATGATGGAAATCTACTTTGTTGGGTTCAGGGAACAATGCACTGTACTGCTCTAACAGGGCAATTGTATATTGTTTTGGCATGAAAATGGGTTATGAGACACCATTGGATGGCCTAGTTCAGAGAAGCTGAGGTGACAATTGGTTAAGGTGAAAGGAAAATCTAACTGCTGAAACTCGACTGATCTGGAAGAAAATATGTTGGTGTTTGATTACCTGTGGTGAGAAGAACTTCTTCGGCTAGGAGTTTGTTGAGTTGTCCAAATGGTCTTTGAGTATGCCTCCTCCTAAAATACATCTGAGTCAGAACGTGCATGCAAATTGAAGTTCGTTTTTTTTTTTAAATCTACTAAATGGAGGATGTGTTCCAGCTTCTACCCACTTGTATCCTCAGCACCCCCTGTGTCTTGAAATTTTACTTAACTAATTTAGCAAGTCTGCAGTCTTCTACCGTGGCTCATTCCATCATTATACCATCCATCTGCCTTTCTCTTAATTAACCAGGTGAGGTGAGTCTTATTTAGTATTAAAATCATTTTGTTGTTGTTTTGTAGAAATTTTTATGTGTCTATGTCTGTCACTACCACTAAAGCTAATGCCAATTTGAGTGTATCTCAGTAATATTGCTTGGTAAATTCTTTTTATTTTAATTTTGAAATGCCTGCTGGCTCATAAAGGACTGCTATGTGCTTGTTTATGGCTGGTGATCTCGAGATTAGATACACTTTGTTGATGTACACATAAAAGTTTTATAATATTTTGATAGCCTAGAACAGACATCAAAGATGGAAGAAGTTTCAGATGTTCGAGGATTTTTCTTCTTATTTTGGGGTAAAGCAAAAGGAGTGAAGGGTTTGGTATTAGATTTTAAAAAGTTGAGGATTACAGCTGACTGGATGAAAGGATAATGACTTGCGTGAAGCACATTAAAGGGTTGAGTTTGGGTTCGGGTTTCGGTAGCTGCTTGGAAGATTGTGTAGATACCAAACTGACATTGCAAGTATTTTACTGTTTGTATAGTGAATAATTACTTAGTCTATATTAACGAATGGCATTATTTCATGCTGTTGAGTCCAAAATCTGAGGTGTTTATGGAAAGATTTTGCCCTTCTGCAAAGAGAAATGTGGAATAAGGAATAGGATAGCTAAACCACTCCAGGTCCCTTCCTGTCTTATCAGTAGAAGACAAAATGTAAACAATAATATGCAATAAAGGATAGGTGAGCAAATTAGAAAGTGATAAGCAGCACGGAAGTAGAAAAAGCAGAGTGGACTCTCACCAGGGGGGAGAGTTGGTGGCATTAAAGTAGAGTGGTCAGAGTAGGCTCCATTGAGAAGCTGGGATTTGAGCAGACTTGCAGTGGCTGAGGAGGTGGCCCAGGAGATCTGTGGAAGGAGGGCTCTTCCTAGAGCGAACAGCTAGACCATGGCTATAAGGGCATAAATGTGGCCGAGTGTTCATGCAGTAGCAAAGAGGCAAGCATGACTTCCATGGAGAGAACAAGCTGGGGAATAGTAGACTTGATCACTTATTCTTCCTATAATGTCTTAGGCATTTGTTACCATGAAAAAAAAAAAAAAATCCTAAGTTACTTTGCTCTTATTTAATGTTTGTTTTGGTAAAATGGAAACTGGAGTATTCTTTAACCCTGAATTTAAATTAAATTATAGAACATATTAAGTATAAAAAGAACCACTTTTTAATCACTATTTTGTCCCAGCTGTGTCAACATGAGCTTCAGTAGATATTTCTAGGCAGAGAGAATGATGACCTAGATGTCAAATGGCAAATACCATAAGTGAGTCATCTATCAACTTTTACCTGAGAACATGAGAGAAATCTATTTATTTATTTATTTATTTATTTATTTATTAAAGTTTATTTATTTTGAGAGAGAAGAGAGCACGAGGAGGGGAGGAGCAGAGAGAGAGGGAGCAAGAGAATCCCTAGCAGGCTCCATGCTCTCAGCACAGAGCCTGACATGGGGCTCGAACTCACAAACTTTGGGATCATGACCTGAGCTGAAATTAAGAGTCGGACGCTAAACCGACTGAGCCACTCAGGAGCCCTGAGAGAAATCTATTTATTATGATAAGTAGCTACTAGCAAAGTCTTTAGCTGAATCCTAATATGGCACCTGAAGTGCTAGGCTGAGCCCAATGGAGAATTCTTTGCTGATCCCCTAAGTAGACTTAAAAACAATGCAAGATCTGCTTTCCCTGTTTCCGCTCCTGAATTCAACCAGAATCTTTAAGTTATAGTATACTTACCCGCAGACAAAGCAGAAAAAGGAAGAGAGGAGAATGGAAAACACTGCGGCATGTATCCTGGTGGCTCGTGCTGGGCTTCCACCACGGGGCCCAGGCCTTTCACAAATGCAAGGGGAGAGAAGGAGACAGAGCAGAAGAATAGACACAGCTCCCCCAGAACGTCATTTAATCCTTATAGAAAAGGTAGGAATAAGAGAGGATGAGAGCATAGTGTGTCCTCTTGAAAGCCTTCACCAAACAAGCTCAGAGACCCCACGTGCGTCCGTGACATGCTTTTGTGAGGTCTCTCCAAAAACCCCGCAACCCTAACTTTTGAACTACAATATATCCTACCGTTGGATAGATCTAAATCACTCATTTTTCTTGGGAGAAGGGTTCAGGGCAGGAAGTGCAACTATTAGATATTTCAAACTGAAAAAGAATTTAATGTAATGAACTAAGTACCTACAGAATTGTTGGGAGGGGCTAGAATATCAGAGGCTTTGATTTTGTTGCCCGGCTGTTCATTGCACTGCAGACTGTGAACACGTGTCCAGGAAACGATGGCTGCCATCCATAAATCGCCAGGGAAAAGCCTGGTGAAGCTACAACAGCTCCACTGCCCCTCGGCTAGTGACTGGTAGTGGAACGTGGCATTGTCAGTCACTGAAAAGCATTTAGCGAAGCCCATTTAGCAAAGTCAGTGGTCATGTCAGGTGCCGGGCCAGGAGTTCTTCCACTTTCCTTCACTTTTGCACATTACGCGAGTACATCTTAGTGGCAGAATCTAAGCCATCTCCAGAGAAACAGAAGAGCTGGGGAATATGAGAAGTGTGGTGCTTAGACTTCCAGCCCCTGAATAACAGGGAGAGAATGGGGGGGGGGGGGTGGTAACGAGTGCTGACTGACAAAAAGTCTGTCAAAGGCGTGCCCATTTGCCAAAGAAGGAGGTGAAAAGTGAATGTTTTCAAAGAGAGAGGAAGAGTCAGATTTACTGGTGAGAAATTGTAACCCCAGGGACAAGATATCGTGGACTTTATGTATAGTTGTGTGCCTGTGAATGCTCTATGTTTGGGTGGATTGATTGACTAGACTCAATTTTCAAGAGTGGAGGAGGGGGTCCCATTTATTTTCTACATACCATCGAAGGAATAGATTACTGATATCAGTTTAGCTAATTGATATATTTCACTTTTTTTTTTTTTTTTTTTTTTTTTTTTTTTTTTTTTTTTTTTTTTTTAAGGAGTGTGGATAGGAAAGGTAGAATTTTCCTACAGAATGCATGCATAGCCAAGTCATTTACAGATTTCTGCCTGGGGGGAAAAAAAAGATATCAGCCCGCCTGCTTCAGAGCAACCCCTATTACGGTGTGCCAGTGAAGACACTGGCTTCCCTGTTCACTCGGGAGCAAATGAATTTTCTCTTACAAACCAACTCCATCTGTCCTTTTCCCTCGATTCTTGAGAAATTTTGCAGCTGTAGTTGAATTTGTTCAGAATCCTTTACTGAGCCTTGCAGGAGAGGCACAGCTCTCACCTTTATGTGTTAAGAGATTTTAGGATTGTGTAACCAAATCGTCAACTGAACGTTTTCCCTTAATGTCTATATTTAAATGATTCTTGAGAGTGCCAGTCTCCTAGAGCTAATGAATTCTTTCCCATCTGGCAGCAGATCGCTTACTGCCAGCCCCTTTCCATCTGATAAATGTTCCCATAGCAACTCTAAGGCAATCTGTTTGGTTTCATTAAATACCAAAATTATAGCCTGAGAAGATGTATAATGTATTACACCACACTCTAGCATCCAGTGAAAAGACTCCTGGGTGATTGAATTCATTGTGATTGTGGGGTGGGGGTGGGGGGGGGCGTGTTCAAATAATCAATAACAAGGTTATGTTTCCTTTTGTAAGAGAGAAAAAGAAACTCTTGAAATCCAAGTCATTATTTTGAACTTCAACAAGGATTCACATTTACTCTTCATGGTAGTGTATCTAAGTTTCCTGAGCTCATTTTTTTTTTCTGTATTCCTAAAACCTGTTGCTTACTGCCCATGTGGATACTTTGACTCGCACGCATACTAGAAAGAATAACTTCCTTTTTCTGCTTTTAAGCATATTTTTAAAGAACAGATAAACTCTGGAAGTACAAAAGCAGGAATTTATGAAAATCAAAAGTATGCCACCATCTTTGTCTACAGGAGAGTAGTTCTCAAGGTGTTTGCAGCCGGACAGGGTTGATGTGCCTTTTTTAAGCAACCCGAACCTGGCTTTTCAGAAACAAACAGGGAAGGCAATAATCATCTCGCAAGACGTACTCTGCTTCTAAAAAATTCACCATAGTTATAGTGAGATTTCTTTTTGCACATAGCATAGTTGGACTCCCCATTTATACAGGAATCAGGGGATATTATTTTTACCAGGATGGGGAATATTAAACTGGGAAGAGACTGGAGAAATCATGTTGGCCATTCTCCTGCTTCTCAAGATGAAAGACTTGGGTTAGCCTCACATTTGCCTCTTAAATGAGTACAATTTTTGTTTCACAGTTATACCTCAATAAATGTGTATGTCTGTGTCAGGGGTGGGGGAGACTTTGAAGAACAAAAAACTTGGGGCAGGAAGAATAAGTTATTCGTTTAAAATGAACCAAACCTTATTTGTAAGGATTAGAAGTATTTATTATTAATGGTCTTTGCTAATGGGTTCTCCATGGAGAAATAAATACAGGGACTTCAGAATTTTGTTGGGCACTTCATCACTGCAATTACTATGTAGATTTATACTTACCACACTATTAAATTATAAGGCACATAGCAGTTCAAAATAGTGTATGGGATGGAGCAGGCATGCCCCAGCTATACCTTTCTATTCTGCTTCCTAATTTTATGTTTTTTTTTTTTTTTACTAATTTCCAAAGGTCGTTGTCACTTGATCCTATCATGATTTTTGTGATGATTCATACATGAATATTTATTTCTATTAGGCTATTTTCATTAAGAATCAGACAGCATATTTTGTGAATAGTTCCAATTTCTGTAACTCCAAGAATAACACTGCCCCTAGCAGTGGCCCCATTTCTGTGCATAGATGGTTTTGATGCATATATTTCAGGTATCTGGAGTAATGCAGAAAAAGGCAGTCCTGGTTGATACCTATTTTAGAATTAGTCCTACATCCATAAACGTATGTTTTTGAAAGATTTATTTCTGGAATTATGCGGTCCTACAAGAAGATTAAATTTTGTTCTGTGAATTTTTAAAGTGATGACAAAACAGCACAGACAGTAGGAACAGTTTTAAGGCTAGGGGCATTGTGAGGTTTTTTGGTTTGTTTGTTTTTGTTTTTTTGAATCCATTTTACTTAATAAAAATACAGTTGGTCATTAAAACCATTATTGACCATTAATAAACAAAACTGTCTTTCTATTGACATTCAAAGGAAGACCAGTCCTGTTCACTGAGAGAGAGAGAGAGAGAGAGAGAGAGAGAGAGAAGAAAAAACCTTCTAGGAAAAAAACCTATCATAAACTAAACCTGTCTCTTTGGTGGAAGGGTTGGATTACTAGAAAATCCTTGATCTCTTCAGATTTAATGTAGATCCAGATGAAATCTGGGGCAGGCTGTGTTCTTAGCCTGGGTGGGAGGGGTAGGTGAGTGTGTGATGTGGGCAAGGAGGAGAGGGAGGAAACCACTGAGTGTGTACTTAGGTCACTGTGGCCAGAGTGAAGAGCTCTGACTTCTGAGTCAGGATGCCGGTATTCTAGCTCCAGTTTTCCCTCGCCTCATGAGCAATCCATGGGCCCTGGGGCCAGGCTAGCAGGACTGTTCCATATCTCAGTCTGCTGCATGACTTGCTAGCCTTAGGAATTTAGGCCAGTTACCTAAGCTCTCTGAGCCTGGGTTTCCTCATCGGCATAGTGGAGTTGATAATAATACCTTCCTTAAGGAATTGTGAGGATTAAGTAAGCTAAACCCCAGAGTAAGCTAAACCAGCTTATTATCATGATTTAAATTTCTTAACCACATTGAGCCTTAGTTTTTCTCATTCACAAAATGGAGCATGCATTATGAATAGCGTGCAAGTTAAATAAAATGGGTGAGACCAATTAAAAATACTTAGCAAATATTACTAGATATGAAATAACTTTTAGCTGATGCTTTAAGTTAAATGCTTTAACTAATTGCTTTCTCCATTGCATCAAACATTTGAAGAACAAAGTTTTTACTCTGTTCAGTAAATTGCAATTTATTTAGAGAGCAACAGGTTTTGGTATTTAGTTATTTTTATTTTATTGAGGTATAATTGGCACGCACTATTATATTGGTTTCAGGGGTACGGCATCGTGATTTGACATTTGTATGCATTGCAAAATGATCACAACAAAGTCTAACAATATTAATTACCATCTGTCACCATATAAAGCTGATACCATATTATTAATTATATTTCCCCATGCAGCATATTACATGCCCATGACTTATTTATTTTGTAACTGAAAATTTACACTTCTTGATCCCTTTCACCTATTTTGTCCACCCTAGTCCCCTGTCCCCTCTGACGACCATCAGTTTCTTCTCTTTATCTATGAGTTTGAGTCTTGTTTTGTTTGTTCAGTTTTTTCAGATTTTACATATAAATGAAGTCTTACAGTCTTTCTCTGTCTGACTTATGTCACTTAGCATAATATGCTTAAGGTCCATCAATATTGTTACAAATGGCAAAATTTCATTCTTTTATATGGCTGAGTAGTATTCCATTGTGTGTGTGTGTTGTGTGTGTGTGTGTGTGTGTGTGTGTGTATGTATTATATGTATATAATATATATATGTATGGTATATAGTGTGTGTGTATATATATATATATATGTATGTATATATATATATATATATATATATATATATATATATATATATCTTCCTTGTTCATTTATGAAGGAACACTTAGATTATTTCCATATCTTAGCTATTGTAAATAATGCTATAGTGAACACAGTGGTGCCTGTGTCTTTTTGAACTGGTGTTTTTATTTTTTCCCAGTAGATACCCAGTACTGAATTGCTGGATCATAAGGTAGTTCTTTTCTTTTTTTTAAATTTTTTGTGGAACCTCCATACCATTTTCTAGAGTGCCTGTACCAGTTTACATTCTACCAACAGTGCATGAGGGCTCTCTTTTCTCCACATCCTCACCAACACTTGTTATTTTTGTCTCATTTTATTAATAGTCATTTTGACATGTATGAGGTGATACCTCACTGTGGTTTTGATTTGTATTTCTTTGATGATTAGTGATGCTGAGCATCTTTTCCATGTGCCTGTTGGTTACTAAATGTCTTCTTTGGAAATATATTTATTCAGATTCTCTGCCCATTTTTAATTGGATTATTTGTTTTGGTTTGTTTGTTTTTGATAGGTATGAGTTCTTTATATATTTTGAGTATTAACCCCTTATTGATTATATGATTTGCAAAATCTTCTCCCCTTCAGTAGTTTGCCTTTTTTGTTTTTTTAATGGTTTCCTTCGCTGTGCAGTAGCTTTTTAGTTTGATATAGTCCCATTTGTTTATTTTTGCTTTTGTTTCCCTTGCCTTTGGAGTCAGATGCAAAAATATATCAGTAAGATCAATGTTAAGGAGCTTATTACCTATATTTTCTCCTGGGAGTTTTATGGTTTTGGTCTCACATTCGGGTTTTTAATCCATTTTGAGTTAATTTTTGCATATGGTATAAGCTATTATACCATTATAGAGACTGTTATTTATAGAGACTGAATATTGTGTATTCTTGCCTCCTAAATTAATTAACTATATATGCAGGGGTTTGTTTGGGGGCTCTCTATTCTATTCTGTTCATCTATATGTCTGTTTTTATGCTGGTACCATAGTGTTTTGATTACTATAGCTTTGTAGTATAGTTTGAAATCAGGGAGTGTGATACCTCTGGCTTTGTTCTTTCTCAAGATTGTGCTGGCTATTCAAATTTAAGAATTTTGTTGCAGTTCTGTAAAAAAAAATGTCACCAGAATCTTCATAGGGATTGCATAGAATCTGTAGATTCCTTTGGGTAGTACGGACATTTAACAATATTAATTCTTTTGATCCATGAAACAGAATATCTTTTCATTTATTTGTGCCTTTTTAAATTTCTTTCATCAGGGTCTTACAGTTTTCAGTGTACTGGTCTTTCACCTCATTGGTTAAAATAATCCCTAGGTATTTTATTCTTTTTGATGGAATTATTATTATTTTTAAAAATTTTTAATGTTTATTTACTTTGGAGAGAGACAGAGAGAGAGGACAAGTGGGAGAGAGGCATGGAGAGAGGGGGACAAAGAATCTGAAGTAGGCTCCAGGCTCCGAGCTGTCAGTGCAGAGACTGACATGGGGCTCAGACCCACAAACCACAAGATCATGACCTGAGCCAAAGTTGGGCACTTACCGAATGAGCCACCCAGATGCCCCATGATGCAATTATTAACGGGATTGTTATCTTTATTTCTCTTTCTTATAGTTTGGTTTTAGTGTATAGAAATGTAACAGAACTTTGTATATTATTTATGTATCCTGCAACTTGACTGAATTCATTTATTTATTCTAATAGTTTTATTTAGTGGAGTATTTAGTATTTTCTACATATAATATCATGTCATCTGCAGATAGTGACAGTTTTACTTCTTCCTGTCCAATTTCAATGTCTTTTATTTATTTTTCTTGCCTAGTTGCAGTGGCTAGCACTTCCAATACTATGTTGAATAAAAGTGGGCAGAGTGGCCAGTCATGTTTTGTTCCTAATTTTAGATGAAAATGTTTGAGCTTTTCACCATTGAGTGTGATATTAGCTGTGGGTTTGTTTTATATAGCCTTTATTATGTTGAGGTACATTCGTTCTATACCCATTTTATTGAAAAATTTTAACACAAAGTGATATTGAATTTTTCCAAGTGCTTTTTAAGCATCTATTAAGATGATCATATGATTTTCACCTTTAATTTTGTTAATGTGGTGTATCATATTGATTGATGTGTGGATGTTGAACCATCCTTACATTCTTGGAATAAATCCCACTTGATCTAGATGTATGATTGTTGAATCATAGATGTTGAATTCAATTTGCTAATATTTTCTTAAAGATTTTTGTATCTGTGTTCATAAGGGATATTGGCCTGCCTGTAATCAATGCTTGCTTGCTTGCTTGCTTGCTTGCTTGCTTTCTTTCTTTTTTTCTTTCTTTCTCTCTTTTTCTCTCTTTTTTCTCTCTTTTGTCTTTCTGTCTTTCTATTTCTCTTAAATTTTTTTTAATGTTTATTTATTTTTGAGAGAAAGAAAGACAGAGTGTGATCCAGGGGAGGGTGAGAGAGAGGGAGACACAGAATCTGAAGTAGGCTCCAGGCTTCAACCTGTCAGCACAGAGCCTGACACAGGGCTCAAACCTGTGAACCGCAAAACCATGACCTAAGCCGAAGTTGGACACTTAACTGACCGAGCCACCCAGGTGCCCCCTTTTCTCTTTTTTTCTTTCTTTCCTTTCCTTTTTTTTTCTTTTTTTCTGTCTTTCTTTCTTTTTTTTTTTTTTTTTTTTTTTTTTTTTGCAGTGCCCTTTATGTTTTTGGTATCAGGACAATGTTAGCTTTGTAGAATAAATCTGGAAGTATTCTGTTGTCTTCAATTTTTTGGAAGAGTTTGAGAAGTATTGATACTAAATCTTCTTTGAATATTTGGTAGAATTTTTCAGTAAAGCCACCTGGTCCTGGACTTCTGTTTGTTGGGAGTTTTTTCAGTCTCCTTACTAGTAATTGGTTTATTTAGATTTTCTATTTTTTCTTGATTCAATCTTGGAAGATTATAAGTGTCTAGGGATGTATCCATTTCTTCTAGGTTGTCCAATTTGTTGGTACATAATTGTACATAGTAATCTTTTATGAGCCTTTGTATTTCTGTGGTATCAGTTGTAACTTCTCTTTTGTTTCTGATTTATTTGAGCTTTTGTTCTATTTCTTGGTGAGCCTAGGTAAAGGTTTGTCAATGTTTAAAAAATATTTAAAAAAAAACAGCTTTTCGTTTTGGTGATCTTTTCTATTGTCCTTTTTAGTCTTTATTTCACATATTTCCACTCTGACCTTTACTATTTACTTCTATTAACTTTGGACTTTGTTTGTTCTTCTCTAGTTGTAAAGTGAAATTCTTTATTTTATTACTTTTATTTCATGGGGATTGGTATGAACTTCTCTCTTAGAACTGTGTTTACTCCATCCCATAGATTTTGTTATGTTGTATTTATTTTCATTTGTCTGTTGGTATATATTTTTATTTCTTCTTTGATTTTATCTATGACTCAGTAGTTGTTTAGTAACACTTTTTGTTTTAATCTTTATGTATTTGTAATTTCTCTAGTTTTCTTTTTATAATTTCTAGTTTCATACCATTGTGGTCAGAAAAGATGTTTGATATTATTTCAATCTTGAATTTATTGAGACTTATTGTTTTGGGTATTAATCCCATTGTGATCCATTGTTGAGAATGCTCCATGTGCACTTAAGAAGAATGTGTATTCTCTGATTTTGGATGGAATATTCTATATACATCTGTTATGTCCATTTGGTGTAATGTGTCATTAAAAGCTGATATTACCTTATTGATTTTCTGTCTTTGTAGTCTATCTTTGATGTAAGTGGGATGTTAAACTCCCTATTACTATTGTATTGCTATCAGTTTCTTCCTTTAGGTCTGTTAATATTTGCTTTATGTATTTTGTTGTTCCTATGGTGGCTGCATATATCTTTCTTTAGTTCTATGTTTAGGTTCCTTTCATTTTCTTTTGTGTATTTACTCTAAGTTTTTGTTTTGTGGTTACCATGAGGTTCATAAAGATCATCCTAAGTATATACCAGTCTATGTTAAGTAGATAGCAACTTAAATTTGAAGGCATTCCAAAACTCTACATCCCTCCACATGTTTTATGTTTTTGATGTCATATTTTACACCTAGTTTTATGTATCCCATAACTAATTACTGTCATTTTAATTTTACTGTTTTTGTCTTTTATCCTTTCAGTAACATTGTAAATGATTAATCCACTATCTTTACTGTATATTTGCCTTTTCCAGGGAGATATTTACTTGTGTGTGTGTGTATATATATATATTTGCTTCTGTATATTTCCTTTCTATTAAATAGTACCTCTTCTTTTCAGCTTAAAGAAGTCTTTTGAGCATTTCTTGTCAGTCCAGCGATGAACTTTTTTAGCTTTTGCTTGTCTGGAAAATGATTTCTCCTTCAATTCTGAATGATGACCTTGCTGGCTAGAGTATTCTTGATAGGATGCTTTTTGGCACTTTAAATATATCATGACGTTCTCTTCTTGCCCGAGAAGTTTCTGCTGAGAAATTGGCCAGTAGTCTTATGAGGTTTTCCCTGAACCTAACACTTTGGTTTTCTTTCTTATTGCTTTTCAGCTTCTCTTTGTATCTTTAACTTTTGACATTGTAATTATAATGTGTCTTGGTGTAGCTCCCTTTGGATTTATCTTATTTAGAACTCTCTGCTTCTTTGACCTGGATGTCTTTTTCCATCTCTAGGTTAGGGAAGTTTTCAGCCATTATTTCTTCAAATAAGTTTTCTATCCATTTTCCTCTCTTTGCCTTCTGGGATTCCTATGATGCTAATGTTACTCTGCTTGATGTTGCTCCATAGATCCCTTAAGCAATCTCCATTTTTCAATTTTTTTTTTCTTTTGGATGCTTTGTTTGGGTGAGTTCTGTTGCTGTGAGTCCCACATCACTGATCCGTTGTCCTGCTTCATCCAGTCTGTTGTTGAACCCCTCTAGTGTATTTTTCAGTTCAGTTATTGTATTTTTCAGCTTTGTGACTTCTGTTTGGTACTTTCTTCTATTTTCTATCTCTTTGTTGAAGTTCTCTCTGGGTTCATCCATTCTCTTGAGTTCAGTGAGCACCTTTATGGCCCTTAGTTGAACTCTAACTTTTAACAGGTAGATTATTAATCTCCATTTCATTAAGATTTTTTACTGAAGTTTTGTCTTCTTTTTCATTTGGAACATATTTCTCTGTTTCCTCATGTTGCTTTGACTCTCTGTGTTTGTTTCTAAGTATTAGGTGAAAGAGCTGCCTCTCTGAGCCGTGAAGGAGTGGCCTTGTTTGGGTGACAAATCTTCTTATTTAACCTTGCCCTAGCTTTTGGTTGGTCTCTTGAACCTTTGTGATTGTCTAAATTGTCTGATTTATTCTTGCTATGTCACCATTGTTGAGGGTGTGCCGAGACCTGTCACTGGAACATGTGCAGGAATCTCATTAAGCACCTAGTTTCAGGTTGATGGGAAGCCAGACCCTCAGGCAGATCTTTTAATGAATGCAAATGTATACAGTCCCGTGGGGCTGCGTTTGCAATCCTTTCAGGTTTCCTAACCAGATCTGGAGGTGGCCCTTGGACAAAAGTTGCAACAAATAGAGCCCAGCTGAGTGTACAAACTCCTTTTGGGGAGATCTTGTTGAGGGGTAATGAAGCCAAAGGGATGTGCAAGGATGGTATCTCACCGCTTACATTCCCTGGGAATACCTCCTTAGCCTCTAGATGGGTAGGAAACCTGAAGCCAGTCCCTCAGGTTGAAGCTCCAAGCTAAGGAAATAGGCCTGTTTCACAGGAAGCCTGGGATTATGTTCCAGTCAGCTGTCTACAGTGCCCTGGGGGTGGTGGGGCCTGCCAAGAACTGTCTTTCTGATTGTTACATTCCCACATGGTGCTCAGGATCTCCAGCCCCCTTGGCCAGGAGAGCCAGGTGAAGGACCATGCCCTGTGTGAATTGCTGGCTTTAATTAGAGAATGGAGCACATAGAGGGTAGAGACATGCTTTTACTGGCTTCAGAAAGATGATGGGGAAGTGTCCTAAGTGCGCGTGCCCACAGTCTTTAGGAATGCGTCGAGTGAGTGCCTTGTCGGCACATGTGCACCAGCATTAGTTACTGGGATCGGGGAGTGCCATAACCATTCATACTCACCTGCCCCAGTCAGGGAGCAGGGGTGTGCTGCAACCGCGGACACTCTCAGGCTTTAGCAAGGCAGCGAGATGGTGCTCTGACCACTTGCTCCTGCCTGTCTCAGCAAGGCAGAGGCAGGGTGCGGCATCTCAGCCCTCCTGCCTGTGCTACCAGGGAAGGCAGAGGGTGCACAAATGGCATCCACCAGCAGTTCAGGCTCCAGGAAGAGTTTCAACCGTCTGCTGTCCCTCCGGCAGACGCTTTTAGATTAGCGAATGTATCTCTTTCGTATGTCCTCTAGGCATTTTTCAAACTGCTTTTTTCTACTGGGTCTCAGGGTGAGTGAGACCACATGTGAGTCCTCCAAATGGGGAATCTCAGTTTCTGATAGCACTTAGGGTCCCTTGGACTTCAGCCCAGTGGGTTTTCTAAGCCAGATACTTTGGGGGCTCTTTTCTCTCATGCAGATCCCAGGAGTCGAGGTGCCCCACATGGGGCACCAACCCCTTGCTCCTCCAAGGGGAAGTGCTGGCCTGGGGACGTTCCTCACTCTTATGTGTCACTGTGCCAAGGGCGGGGGTTTTGGCATGACTGTGTCTCTGCCTCTCCTACCTGTCTCAATGTGGTCTTTTTGTCCTTTGTTATGGAGAACAGTTCATGTGGTTTTCACAAATATTTCAGAGGGACATGATCCATCTGTAGCTGGAGATTTGATGTGTGCATGGGAGGAGATGAGTTCAGGATCTCCCTGCACCACCATTGTATGGAAGTCCCCTGAAATCTTAAGCTTTGATTGTATTCTGCTGATATCCAGAGCAGAGAGTGCAAAAAAGAGCAGCTGATAGGAAACTGTAGAATGGTGTCTTTACAAGCATTGCTATCCTTATTTCCAACCACAAGTGTTTACACAAATATTTGCCATTCTCTGCCTTCTTTTCATTTTCTCGGGTTTTCCTTTTCCTTCTTTACTCCCTCATTCCCTCCCTACCTTTCTTTTTCCTGCCCTACCTCCTTCCCTCGTTTCCTCTTTCTTCCTCTCTTCTTCCAGTATTTAGTTATTGACTATTATAATTGACTGCCTCATTCAGACATTATTTATTAAGCACTTGTTAAAGGCAATCACAGCAGAGGTGGCAGGTGAAGTCACCAGAACCCAGAGAATCTTGACCTGTCATGTGACCATCTATTTTAACTACTGTCATGTGACCACTTATTTTAACTACTCTCATGATTTCTCCCCAGTTTCTTTAATTATGGTATGGTGCAGAGGCCCAAAGCCCCAAATATTGAAACTGAAAGGAGAGCCCCTTTAGTGCACAGTAGCTCTCAACCCCCACTTTTCACTTGAATGTCCAATTTAAAGACAAATTTTTTGAAAACAATCCCTCTATTCTTAAGGACGGCTTTTTAAAGTGTCCTTGGTGCGCACAGCTCCAGCTTTTCTCTTCTCGCCAGGCTCCCATTTGTGATCCATATGAAATAACTATTTCCACATAACACACTCTCTGTTCACTGCTGATCTTCCCTAGAGCTGCTGCTGCTTCCCGTGGGGAATATAGATGAGGCTGGTGATGCACCAGGAGCCAGCCAGGGGACACTGAGATAATGACTCTTTGTCATTGTGAATAATTCTCTCAGTTTGAGTTCTCAGCAATTAACCAGGTTTCTGGTGGTTCCTTTATTTATTTATTTTTCTTTCTTTCTTTTTTCTTTCTTGGTATATATCTAGCTTTAATTGTTTCCCAGAATGTTTGTCACCCTGAAGCTTTTCCTGCAAAACAAAGACAAAAAATTAACATAGTGAAGTTACTTCACTAGTGGCCTCTTTCTCTCTTTATATTGTATATCAGTATCATGACTTAACTGCGCAGAAGTTCACATCTAAGCACTTGTAGCTCTTAGATACTGGTTGAAAAATAGAACTCTCTGGAAACGAGTTACGAAAACTGGGAGTGTTTGTGTCTGTCAAGGAACTGTTCCAAGATTCATAAAGTGTTCTCTGAAATAAGAGGTAGAACTATATACAATTTTGATTTGAAAAATCAAGAAATTGGAGTGCCCCAAATCGGTCACATTAAAAGAGTGGAAGTAAACAGTGTTGAATAAATTTCATGTCCTCCAGAATGGGTTTCGCTGAACCCTCTAATTACCTAAGTTGCTTCTCTTCTTCCAGACAAGAGTGTGCTTAAATCAGCCTGTTAGATCTTTACTCAGTGTGCAGACACCTGTCACGTTTTCCTAGGCATTAGTTTCCCTCCAGCATTTATTTCTACTCTAGGTACTAACATGCTCCCTGTCTTGTGGGCTTGAAACCGGAGAGCCTGTCTTGGTTTTTTCTTTGCCTCATCCGCCTTTCTAGGCTGCCCTAAATCCTTCCATTTCTTTCTGATGTCTTCTTACAACCCTTTCTCTTTAACTATTTCTGTTGCCTTCTTTTTGACACAGTATTGACTGCAGCAAGTACAAAATGCCTTGACTTTCCCAAGGGATGAAATGTATAGAACTCCCACAGTCCAGTCACCAACCTCATTGGTGTAGCTCACTGTTGATTTCTACACCTGTGGTTGCATTTCCTCGGAGGCATATTTGCATAAAGATATTTCAGGGGCTCCTGGGTGGCTCAGTGGATTGAGTGTCAGACTCTTGATTTTGGTTCATGTCATGATCCCAGGGTCCTGGGATTAAGCCCCGTGTTGGGCGTGGAGCCTGCTTAAGATTCTCCGAGACTCTGTTTCCCTCTGCCCTCTCTCTAGCTCTTGTTCTCACTCTCTCTCTCTCTCTCTCTCTCTCTCAAAAAAAAAAAAAAAAACAAAAAACCAACAAAAAACAAAAAACAACAACAACAAAAAAACAACCTCATCACTTAGTGAGATAGACTGAATATAGGACTCTGGTTTAGGGGGGAAAGCCCACAGTCTCTCGGAGAAGAAGAAGTACAGTGCCAGCTAACTACTTGGTTTCACAAACTGACCTCATAATTCTGTGCCCTAGAAAAATTAGAAATGAGAACATCTGCAGATCGCTTGGGGAAAGTTGCAATTGTGAGTGTTAAATCTGCGATTGCCAAGGGGCGACGGCGTTTCCTGCCTCTTTCTCTTCTAAATCATTTTTTTTAAGTCTGTTAGATTAATTTTGCTAAAATACCATTTCGCGTTCCTCATCTCCTGTTTAAAAACCTGCAGTGACTCACCATTAGTTATAGAAATCGATTCAAAGGCCTTAACAGAGAAGCTGGTTCCAGGCCTCCCACAATTTGGCCCATACACACCTATCTCCTATTCTCCTTCATAAGCCTTTCAAATCTCGCCAAATTGATTTGTTCATTGTCTCTGGAGTGTATGTTTTCCTATCTCTGCCTTTTGCTGAGTTGGCTTTAGAATAGCTTTCAAATCTGATTGTCTTTCTTTAATCTTTGCTGTGTCTATGTTCAGGCCTTTCAGGCTTGGCCTAGGGGGACCTGAGTGGTTAAAAAGGCCCCTCTAGTTGAAATGTGGGAGAATTCCATGACATAAGGGGATGCCATTACTTCATTTATTAGGTGTATTGATACAAAAAGTTAATTGAATAAGACTGAGGATTGAGCACATACTGAAAAGAACCACTCAATAATTCCATAATTGAAACCATTCCATAATTGCTTATCTTTGGTAATCCTTCTTGCTTCAGCTTTATATTTTCATATGAAAAGCCATAGTTGGGGCGTACTAGCATCTGATTATCTGGGTGTGAAACCTCACTCTGACTCCTAGCTGTTTAATCTTGGGCGTAATTTTCATGTCTCTAAGGATGGATAATAATGGTACTTACCTACCTCTTGGGTGGTTGTACCTACCTCTTGGGTGGTTGTGAGGGAGAAAACAGTGCCCAGCACGTGGTTAGAGCTCAATAAATATTAACTGCTGCCATTAGTATTATTCATAATATTATATGATTAATTATTATTAATATGAGCTATATTCGGATGAATTTGATATTTTTTTTCTTTCAGTATTTACTTGACCACATTTAATTTTGAACTAACAGGTATTTCCTGCTTTGAGAATGAAATCTATTTCAGGTTAAATTAAAATTTATCTAATATACCCTTAAGTAATAATGAGGCATTTAGTGCACAGAAGTATTTATGTGCTTCCCAAAGTGAGAACTTCCAACAAAGAAATCATTTAAGCTTAACGATTCCTTATATTAGTCATGTAATTATCCCTTCTCTTGGAAGCCTAGGGCCAAATGGATGTGTTCCCAGGAGAAAGAAAGTATCTCTCCTGGCTGAACAAAGATTTGAGTATAAAGACTATCCACCATCTGGTCCATTGCTACCTCCCTGAATCTCGGAAAGTCTGCCTCTCCCATGAGAAAAAAAAAAATCTGTGAGGCCGCAAAAGCAGATAGGACCATGTCTGTCTCTTGAAGTCAAACTGAGGCCTAAGATGCAGGAAAAAAATGCCCACCTGAGCTCTTCAAGGGAAAAAGGGCCCAATGGAGACTGTTTTACACATGTGAATTTGTTCATTCATTCATTCATTCATTCATTCATTCAGACGTTCACCCACTCTTATTATTCATTCAGTTCATCAACCATGTATTGAGCATATACCTAGTGACAAGCATTAGACATTCAGAGGAAAAGAATAGCATTTCTTTCTTTGCTTCAGATTAGGGAGGGGTGTGTGTGTGTGTGTGTGTGTGTGTGCGTGTGTGCGTGTGTGTGTGTGTTTTACATAACAAGTCAAACTAAATCTTAAAATATTTCCTCTGGGAATGAATACTTTCTGAAATGGATTTACATTTGCTAAACTCAGTGCCAAGTGGAACGAATGCAATGCATATTTAAAAATCATAAAGCGGAAGCATTCAAGTAGTTGAAGAAACTGTTTTTGAGGCAAAGAAACCCAGCCTGAGTTAGATCCATGATAACCAGGTAACTCTGGGGTAGGTGCTCACCAGCATGCCACATATCTCTGTTGAAGGTAATATGTTGGAGTTTAAATGTTATTTCTAGGCCATAAGATTGTTAGATGTATAAGAAATATTTTTATCATCCACAGTATAGCTTTAGAGTATTTCTCCCACCCATTCCACCAGCCTGAGAAAAGAACCATTTCTAAATTCCTGTACATTATAGGCCACATTCTGCTTGATTTGGGGGACTATCTAAAGCTTTGACCCTATTTATAAGTTTTCTAGGAGGAATTATGTTGCTGGGTATGTTGCTTTGAGTTTGAAAATTTTTCTTTTGTTTACTCACTGGTAAAGTCTCTGAAGGTTGTGCAGAACGGGAAGCACTATTTCAACACTATAAACGTTTCCTTACTAACTAGTAGGGCCATGTACAGTTCTTAAAGTACTCTGGCCATGAAATAATTTGGAGACAAAGAAAAAACTATTTCTTCTTCAAAACTGGGAAGCATGCAAGCAGCGTCCATGATACAGATGGAAATGTATAAGTAAATATGGTACTTCATAAAAAATTGAGTTAGTCTCACTGTTAGAGAATTTCCTCTTTGTGATTTGCATTTTTTTCTTTTTCTTTTTTTCTTTTTTTTTTTTTTAATTTTTTTCTTTTTAATGTTTATTTATTTTTGACAGAGAGAGACAGAGCATGAGCGGGGGAGGGGCAGAGAGAGAGGGAGACACAGAATCCAAAGCAGGCTCCAGGCTCTGAGCTGTCAGCACAGAGCCCGACGCGGGGCTCGAACCCACAGATGGCGAGATCATGACCTGAGCCAAAGTCGGACGCTCAACCAACTGAGCCACCCAGATGCCCCCCCCCTTTTTTTTTTCTTTTTAAAAGTGGCCATGGGGCTCCTGGGTGGCTCAGTTGGTTAAGCATCCGACTTCGGCTCAGGTCATGATCTCACAGTTTGTGGGTTCGAGCCCCGCGTCGGTCGGGCTCTGTGCTGACAGCTCTGAGCCTGGAGCCTGCTTCTGATTCTGTGTCTCCCTCTCTCTGCCCCTCCCCTGCTCATGCTCTGTCTCTGTCTGTTTCTCAAAAATAAATAAATGTAAAAAAAAAAAAAAAGTGGCCATGTGCTTTATTTAATAATTTCTATCCAAGAGTAGCAGACAAGGCTATGCATTGCCCAAACTGTTCTAGTATTAAAGTATGAGCTGCGATGGTAACTTAGAGACGTGGCTGGAAGTGTCTCTGAATGGTTCTCTTCAGTGTGGGTCTCAGAATATGATTCTCATGCTGCCTGTCTTTGTTGATTTAAGCCCACCCAGAGGAGGGCATCATAAAGGTAAAAAGCATCCTTTTTGGTAGGTAGGTGAGGTGTGGATATTGTTTGGTTCTTCCAAATCAAGGAGAATGCCTAATTGAGTGCTAATAGGATCCTTATTTTGGTTTTCTAATTGGAAGCCCTAATTAAGCTCTGACAAGATCTCTCTGTGTTGATGTTTTGACACTCTGTTGACCTGACTCTTTGTTCAAAGATCCTTTAGCAGCTAAACAAACAAATGTGGGGCAATGACTAGAATTTTATATTCCATGTGCCCAAGATACGTTTGTTATGTATGTTATCTTAGGATCTCTTACTGTATGTGTGCTTCTGAAATGAATGCTTTGTTTTGTTGTTTTTTTTTTCAAAAGGAAGCAACATAGGATCTTATTTCTCTCTTAATAGTTGAACTTCATAGGGGATGCTCCTTTAATTGGTACAATATCATGCTTTGTTTAGGCTCCATGTTGAGGAGAGGCCTGAATTCTTTCTTTCACTTAATGCCTGCCTGCCTGCCTGCCTCACTCAGACCCACGCACAGAGTTCTGCACATACACGTCAGTCCCTTGCTCCTGCACAAAACCCTTCAGTAGCTTCTCTTCGCTCTTTGGATAGAATCCAAACTCCTTATAGCCCCGAATGCCTAGAGGGCTGCTTTCTTCTGCAGCCTCCTTGGAGATTTTTCCCCTTACGCTCCTTGCCCTTGCCTTACGAGATGCATTGTATATTTCATGGAATTTGTTAAGCTCCCCTTTAACCCAGATAAGACTTAAATGTCGGTCCTGTGGGAACGCTTTCCTTATCCAAAGAAGCATGCAATCTCTGGACATCACATTCTTTCCTTTGGTGAGACTAGAGCACTTAAATGTACTTTTAATACAGCATTTGGTGGCCTATTATCTGTGCTCCCTTATAGACTTTATGTTTATTTATTGCAAGGAAAGGACCGTATCCACCTTCCCTTGTATCTCTCCCCAGTGTGTAATACTGTGCCTGCCCCCATGGTCGGTTATCTTAAATATTTGCTGATTGATTGAAAAGGAGAAAAAGTTGTTTAAGTTCTTACAACATGATGGAGAAAACTGTTTCTAATAGAAGTTAACTCTTGAGCTACATTTATGCATTTATTTTATTTTCTGTTATATAATCTAGATTAATAACTGCCTAGTTTCTTTAAATTATAAATAGTGTTTATGACAGTATAACAGTATTGTAATAGCCTATGATTTATGAAGTCAAATATCTTCATTAAGGACCTACTACATTAGAATGTAGTTAGACAGTCTGAACTAACAATTTTTAAAGATCTATCAGAGAGGAAAAATCTTTTTTAAACACCCAACAACATTGTAGATGCGTTATTTTACTTTTCAACAATTGTACAGTGTTTCTCAATTATTGTTATTTATTCCTTTTACAGCCCCCTAGCAACCTCTACTAATATATCTCACCTAGGTCAAAGTATCATAAACATTTTCCAAGTATTTAATTCCATTTACAAATATCTAATTGATCTTTGATCTGTCCACTCAGTGCTTATTGAATGGAACAATGAATGAATGAATTAAAATATATATATGCCAAGTTTAAGTTATGCATATTTGAAAGTAAATATGAAATATTACCTCTAACTTCTAGAAATATTTGAAAAATATATTTAAGTTTTGGATTTTCAACAATTCAGATATACTCCATTCTTCTCATTATGCTGGATAAGGTTTTGCTATGTTGTGTTTGCTGAATACTAGAACATTTGAATATATGTAGAAAAACATAAAACTTTGGCTTAGTTACAGTTTTGGAATAATCTATATATCTTTCTTTGGTGTAGAAAAATGACAATAAACATTTCTGTGTAGAAATGCATGTGTTGAACCTCATCGAGATAAATGGGACAGAGGAGTATTTGTTCAGAATGGTATTGTTCAACCTTTATATTCAAATCCTTACTAAAGGTCCATTGTCATGGTGCAGGAGTCAACAGTGAGGTGATACTCCATGGAAAGCTACTAGTGTTGAAAGTAATGGCTAATATCTTATGTTAAAAATAAAGTCACATCATTCTAAAATCTTCTCATGAATTTAATTTTGTGGTATTGTAGACAGTTATAAGCATGTCAAGCTTTAGTTGTAGATATCTCTCTCTCTCTCTCTCTCTCTATCTTTTTTAAACAAGCTTTTGTTGACTACCCACAGCATATAGCGTAACAGGCTAGGCCGTAGGCTAGGCCTGGAAGATACACAAATGAAAAAGGCATAGTGCCTCTTCCTAAGGACTGAGAGTCTAGGTAACCTAAATAATGTAGCCCCAAATAACATGTTATATGTCATGGTCAACTCCCCAAATTTAATGAAAAATAAAATATTAAGAGAATGGCAAAGAGGACGTGATCAATGTGAATCTTTAGAATCAGAGAATGCTCCATAGAGAAGATGGTAGTTGAGGGTTGAATACCATTTCAATGAACAGGTCATGGGAAATAATATTCCAGGTCCAATATTGGGCCACTGGAGCAAATTACAGTGAGGTGTCCAGGGAATGGGACCATCTAGATAACAAATTATGGAAGGGGCAAGTATGAAAGGAGAGGTGAAGTTTACTTCCACTAGAAGTTCTTATCTTTTAACTTCTGAAACTTTTCCTGCCAAAGAGATTATACTCACGTTTCCTTTATGTTTCTGTGTTTTTTCTTCAAACAAACTATTTTTAACTTTTTTCCAGAGCTTTGGTGAAATTAAATTCATTTATTTATTCATCTACATTTACTCAGTCTGTGGTAACTATTTAGACTTCCTATATTTTGCTTCTTTACTGCTTTATCAATTATTCTATACTACATAGCATACAGAGTGCTTTATTCAACAGTATCTTAACTTCAGTAAAAAATACTTTGGTTCTGGAGCGCCTGGGTGGCTCATTCGGTTGAGCGTCCCCCTCTGGGTTGCAGCTCAGGTCATGATCTCACAGTTCGTGAGTTCGAGCCCCGCATAGGGCTCTTTGCTGCCGCTGCTGATGTGGAGCCTGCTTGGGATTCTCTCTCCTTCTCTCTCTGCCCCTCTTCTCCTTGCACTCTCTCAAACAAACGAACAAACAAAAAGCTTAAAAATATCCTTTGGTTCTAGTGAGTTAATAAAAAAAAAATGATGAATCTCATCTACTCTACCAGTCTTTAGCATTATATTCTAATAGTGATAATAATAGTTACATAAAGAGCTGTATTCTCAAATTAATGTAATCCGTGTTCTCTCAGTAGCTACATGGGAAGAAGCAGGCTCAGAGTTCACTTCATTTAGTGAATAAGAAACATGGACGTTAGAGGTATTCAGTTACTACAGAGCAAAACAAGTCTTAAACTATGTTTTCTGTCTTCCTGTTGAGCTTTTTACACATTACATGATGCTACTTAGAACTTCCAAACTTTTGAAGCACAGAGAAAACTCAACAAACAGGGAGAGCTAATAAACACAGAATTTGTCCATATCTCCAGATAATCGGACCTAAGGAAGAACTTGTTAACCTCCAGAATTGGCTCCCAAGTATATTTTGACCTGTGGATTTTAATAATTTTGGGCGTATTCTGAATTTTTTTTTTAATTCCTGTAAAGTTCTGATCATCTTATTCTTTCTAATCCAGTCTTTCTTTGTATAGTGCAGTTATGGTGAAAGTGTGTGCATTATCACTCCCCCCAAAATAATAATCTGGATGGTATAGGCTAGAGGTCAAGGACATACTCTGGAATTGGATGTCCTGCTTTCAAGTCCTGGCTCTACCGTGAGTAGCTCTGTGACTTTGGAACCACCACACTATCTCTCCTAACCTTAGTTTACTCACGTTTAAACTGGAATAAGTTGCCTGTGGGTCATAGGGTTGTTGTGAATTTGAAATGTGGTAATCTACATAAAGACTTTACTACAGGGTTTTGCATGTTGCAAGCTCCATAACCTAGTCATTGATAAAAAATGATCTAATGAGAGAGCTGAAGTCTTAGGAGCACTGCTTATACTGCCATCACAAGGTACTTAAGGTCTCAGTTATAATTTAGTAGCCGTGCCTGATGATTTGTCAGTGTTTGATACATTGGAGGAATGTTTGAGGAATAAAAATGTTTGTGGAGGGGCACCTGGGTGGCTCAGTCGGTTAAGCATCTGACTTCGGCTCAGGTTATGATCTTGCAGTTTGTGGGTTTGAGCCCTGCGGTGGGCTCTATGTTGACAGCTCAGACCCTGGAGCCTGCTTCGGATTTTGTGCCTCCTTCTCTGTTCCTCCCCTGCTCACGCTCTGTCTCCCTCTCTCTCTCTCAAAAATAAATAAAGATTAAAAAAAATTTTTTTTAAATGTTTGTGGAATAAAAATATTAGAATTCAGTTTGCTCTGCTCAATTCATAAGTATTGATTGGAGAGAATCATGTCAGTTGAGGTACAGAGGAACACATGATTGCTTGGGTTTTTACTGCCTAATTCTTAAGCAGTCTAAAAGACACAAGTGAAAGCGAAACAAACAAGCATTGCTACTGTATTCTTCTGATACCAACTTGTGACTTCTAGCAAAAATCTTTCCTTTTGGTTAATGTTTGACTTCTTTCTTTCCCTGAGGTGGAATCAACACAGGATTTCCAATGCTAATCTTTTATTTACACAAACTAAGGAATGAAACCAGTTCCTTTTTTAATTTCTGATTAATACATGCTTGGTTGGTTTACAACCTGGGCACATTAGTGTGATATATTGGAAAGCAGTGTTTTCCTAAAACAGGTGAATAACATAAGAAAGTATGTGAAGCCACAGTCACTATTCAGCCAGCATGGTATGCTGCTTTGTCTAGTTACCTGCTGTTGTAAATGCATGTTGCAATGCAGTAAAAGTAGATAGTGTCTTACACATACTAAGTGTTCAAAAAATTGTTTCAGTTATTCCTAATTCAATTTTATCGATTTTTCTCTTAAATAACTTTTAGAACTTTTAGCAATTTATTTTATATGTGCTTATGGTTTCAAAGATATAAAATTATAGCATTTTCTTTTTAAAAAGACCTTTTTTTAAAATGTTTATTTTTGAGAGAGACAGAGACAGAGTGCTAGTGGGGAAGGTATAGAGAGAGAGGGGGACAGAATCTGAAGCAGGCTTCAGGCTCTGAGCTGTCAGCACAGAGCCCCACACAGGGTTCAAACTCACGAACCGCGAGATCATGACCTGAGCTGAAGTCAGTCGTTTGTTTAACCGACTGAAACACCCAGGCGCCCCTGTAGCATTATCAATAGCAATATTTTCCACAGTACCAAGTTCTGAAAATCAACTTTTTCATTACTTGTATTAAAGTATAATAAGAAACTCAACAAAGAGACACAGTTTAAAAATTTATCTTTGCTTAGCGAGGCAATGTATTAGTAAAGAAAATAAGAACCATTGCTATGATAGGTTGCTTTTAAAAACATCTGAATATATTATGCTTAATTTTTTTTTCTGATTTTGAATTTGGTAACAGGATATCCTAAAAGAGTCCCCAGCTTTTACCTCTTTTAATAATAAATTACAGAATTTAAACAGTAGCATAACACCTTCACAAGAACGTTCCACTCATACCTATCTTAGAGACTTATCCTCTTTGTCTTTTCATGAGTCTGATGATGCACTTGCCAAGGGAGATAGAAGACACGCCCAAGCACCAGGCTTCCTGGAACCATATAAAGTGCTATCAAAATCCAATCAGATTGCAGTCCAATTGCTTTCTTGTTACCTTTAAAATGTATATGCTAATTTGATTGGGATTTCAGACAACAAAACTAAATTACTAATTCTGCCTTATGAGCAGGATATCAAGAGATTAAAAGCTCTAAGAAGTCCATTATTCATAAATATGAGGAATACATTATGGTAATATTTCTCTCCATGCCATCAGAAATTCCTGTTTGGAATGGTAAACTAGCTTTCACAATCGAGGCATTTAATAAATTAACAAACAGACTAATTAGGGCAGCTGAGTTAAATTTTTAGAAATAATTCCACATGAAAAAAAATATATTGAGGAACTATATAGTGTTACAAATTGTGTTACGGAATAATTTCTTGCAGCCCTCACTCTCCCGAATCCATATGTCAAATCCCTAATACCCAATATGGTAGTATTTGAAAATGGTACCTCTGGGAGGTGATCAGAGTTAGATGAGGTCATGAAGGTGGGGCCCTTGTGATGAGATTAGTGGCCTTCTAAGAAGAAATGAGAGGTACCAAAATAGCTTATATCTTGATCTTGGACTTTCAGCCTCCAGAGCTAAACCTCTGTTGTTTGAGCCACCCAGTCTATGGTACTTTATTATGCTAACCATGCTGTCTAAGACAAATTGTAAATGAGAATATTTACTATGATAAAGTTATTGAAACTTTCCATTTAATTTATGGATTCAGATAATTCATAAATCATATTCACCTTTCTCAGCCTTTATTTTTATTTCATAACTAGCTCAAAGGGAACTTTTTTTTCCCCAGCTGTGTTTTAAAAATTCTATATGACCTTTTTTTTTGACATCATGGAGAGATTTAATTCAGTGTCTTTCAATAGTACTGCTGTTTTTGATGTATCCTAGGGAAAAGGGTTGTTCTTTTGTTTATATTTTGGATGACAGAATTGAGATAAACATTTTTTAAAGGGGTTTTTATTGCCTACAATATAGCCAGATTCAGTGAAATTACCTGATAGTGTCTATTTCAGACAGAAACACAGACCTTAGCAGAAGATACAAAGTTACTTAACTGACTAGATTTTGGAAATGTTCATCTGACATAACTAAAGACCTGTGACAATTTGGAAAGATAATTCAGTTACTTTTAATCTTTTAGCTTTTAAATTAGAAATACAAGCTGCATCACAGTGCAGGCTGTTATTAGCCACAGTGGAAAATAGCATGATGTATGGATGTGTGATTTGAATCTGTAAATTTGTGTGAGTATGTGCATGTGTGTGTTTATATGGGGTATAGATGAACTATAGGAGAGTACCAAGAGGAAAAAAAAGGGCAGTTGTAACAAATGAATCGAGTGTATTAGAGTTTTAAAAGAATAGCTCTTGGAAAGAATCCATATTGGTACAGCTTAAAGTAGCCAAGGTAATAATATCTGTGAATTACCTGTATGCCAACATTCTTGTATTATATTTCAATGGACTCAGCTTTTTCTCCTCAGTGTAATAGGAACTCTGTGTCTTTTTTTAGTTAGTGGCCTTTGATATTCTCAGATAAAAGGCATCCGTCTGAATTCTTTGATCATACACTATAGCATGCCAGCAAAACTCTCACTCATGGCATCTTTGAAAAATGCTGCTGCTTTTCAAATTCACGTAAAATTATTTAGTAATACAGTAATATTTTTACAATGTAAAGGAAATTAAGCCAGAATTTAATTGCATGCTCTAAAGAAGAATTGAAGAAATGGAGATTTATTGGCCAGAAAAGAAAAACCATGAATTCTAAAATCCAGCACCTTATCAGTTTTTGACTATTCACCTCATTTATTTAACTTGCAGAGAGTTCCATGGGAATAGCCGGACTTTGGGAAAACTCTGGGTTCAAACTTTAGCTCTATTACCTGCTAAAGCCTTTTTTAGTCTTTCTAATTCTGAAAAATGGGCATAAGAATGGTACCCATCTCGGAGGGTTGTTATGCAAGATAAATGAGATAGTACATGGCAAGCACAGTGCCCTGCAGATAGTAAATACCTGATAAAATGTGGTTCTTTCTCCAGTTTTGATACTAATTTCTATACTTTCTAACTGTATGCATTTCTTAGTTTATCCTTTACAAACCAGAGGATAACACTGGCCTTTGGGATTGTTGTGAGAGTTCTGAATGACACGAATTAGCTAGCCAGTTGCCTAACATCCAGACACACTTGGTAAGTGGTAGTTCTGCTTCAGAGCTCTCACCCAATCTCAACTACTCTTTGAGGTGTTTGGGGATAAATAAGAGAAGATGGATTTCATGCCCTTAGGAACTTTGAAGAGTAGCCGAGACAGAAACACAGAAAATACATATATGTAGGTGAGAATATCCCAGTTTTAAATGTGAAAGGAGAAAAACTTGATAAATTTGAACCCTCCTAAATTTAGATTCCGATACTTACATCTGGATGAGGCTGAAATGTGCTTGGAAATGGTCTATGAATGAAGAGTTTAGCAAACTAAATAAAATGTTAAACATAGTGCAAAGGGATATGATTAACATTGATGTATTATTTTTTTATGAACTTAAGTTCATAGCTTGTAAGCAAAATGCTTTTATATATACTCATTAAAGCCAGAATCTTCACCTTTTTTTTTATAGTTTGTAGCAATGTGTGAACTTCAAAGAAGTAGCATGTTATTTCTTTTTAAATATTTCATATTTCTTCTACTTATTTACATGGATAATCCTTTTGTTTGGACAACTGATAAATGTTTTCCAGTAACATTTATAGTTAAATGTTAAGAGAAATGCTTAGCTAATTCAGTATTTTAATTTTCTTAAGGTAAGATTTCTCTTCTGTAGTACTATTTATATAGCAGTGTTTTTCCACAATATGTGTGTCACAGTCCATGAGACATGAAAGCAATTTTTGTTATCAATCCAGTATTTTTGTAATTTAATGCCAACGACTGGAATAAGAAAGCAAATGTTGGAGTTTACCATACAAAAATAAGGGGAAGTATCTATAAAATTTTTATTTGTATAAATGTGCATTTTTAATGGTTTTTGATGTAGTTTATTTGTCACCTTGGTTTGTGATCAGTTTTAGAAAATGCTGCCCATAGCCGAGGACCCTGCATACAATTCCTGTTGTTCAGAGAGATATGGCATAGGATATACTGTGAAAAAGCTTTCCTTAAGCATGAATAGTCAACCCTGGGGACTATCTAGAAGTAGACTAAAGTGGACTAAAAATATATTCATTCTTCTGTTTAATTGAAAAATATTTATTGAGCATTTACATTTCTAGGATAGGCACAGAGTTGATAAACATATAGTCTATGCCCTTAATAATGTCATAATCTACTGGAGGAGCCAGACATTAAAATAACTCTATTATGAAGCATACGGTAAGTGTAAAATAAAAACTATTTGCAGACGATAGAGGATGCACAGTGAGTTACTTAATGGATACAGGTCAGGAGGCAGTAACTTCTGACCTAGGTATTGAAAGGCAAATAGGAGCTTACTAGGTACATAAGGGGTCGATGGAGAGGGCATTCCAGGCAAGGAATAATGAGATCCAAGGAGCAGAGAGATGTCTTAGCTTGGTATGTTTGGAAAACTATTAAGGCTGTGGGCAGATGCCAGGAACGAGGTTGGAGAGTTTGGCAGTGGGAAGTCTCATACACTAGGGAGAAGTAGATTAAACTGCATCATGTACAGACACTCCAAAGGGTATTTAGGAAGGAAAATGCTTAAATATGGTGTGTGTTACTATTCTCTTTATTCACTTGGGCATCCCTCTTTACTAGGGTGTGAGGCTGAAGGCAGAAGTCCCAACTAAACTGACATGATAATGGTCTACACAAGGGCCTGAATCAAGACAGAGGCAGTGGTACATGAAGTGAAGGTCGAGAGGATGGGATTTAATTGAATATTTAAGAGTTGGTGTCTGAAGAAAGAGGTGATGGTAGAAAGAGAAATCTAGGATGTTTTTCAGTTTTCTGGTTTATGTTCTTGGGTAGACAGTGATGCCCCATCCAAGATAGAATATATGTGTAGAAAACAGTGCATTACTTTGTATGAGAAGACAATGGATTCATTTTAGAGAACATCTGTGATATCCAAGCAGCGTTACCCAGTTTAGCTGCTGTGTATATGTTTCTCAAGAAGTCAGCTGAGAGATCTGGTTTAGAACTACTACTCTGGAATTATTAGTATATAGGCAGTGGTAAGATCATGAAAATGGATAGATTACGAAGGGAAAGTTAGTAGGGGGATAAAAACAAAGTTGAGGATAACGCCTACATTTAAGGAATAATCAAAAGAAGAAAAGCTATGGCTAGAAAAATAAGTAGAAAACTACTATAAACTGAATGTTTATGTCCACTTCCCCCGACCCTAAAATTCATATGTTGAAATTTCTCCACTGTGGAGAAACCATTTCTCCATGGTTTTTGCAGGTGAAGCCTTTGGGAGGTCATTAGGTCGTGAGGATGGGGCCCTCATGAGTGGGAATAGTGCCCTTATAAAAGAGATGTCAGAAGACTCTGGCCCCTTCTCCCATGTGAGGAACAGATGAGCCAGGATATGGACCCTCACCAGACACCAAATCTGTTAGTGACTTGAATCTGCAAAGTGTCTTGATCTTCGATTTCCCAGCCTTCAGAACTGTGAAAACTAAGTCTGTGTTATTTGCAGGTCACCCAGTCTTCAATGTTCTGTTACAGCAGGCAGAACAGACTAAGGCAAAAGCCAAGAAAGATGCCAGTACTGGAATTTGAGGAGAGAAGGAAAAGAAAATCTGTTGGGTTTGACAGTTGGGAAATAACTGGTGCCCTCTGTCCATAGAAATGGGATAGAGTGGCTGGGGACAAGGACATTCCTGTTACAGTACACTGAGAAGGATTAGGGCTGGAGGAAGGGAACACATAGACTAAGTCAGTTAGCTCGACTGAGGAGAAAAATGTACGACAGTAGGGTGAGAGGATTATAGGGACAAGGAAAAGCTTTTGACCATCAAAGAGACTCAAGAGTTTCTATAGAGAGCAAAAGAAGCCAGTGGAAAAAGAGAAGTCAGAAATAAAAGAGACAGAGTAAATAATTGATGGACGTTGATCCTTGAGAAATTAAGCATGGAAACATGGGAGACTAATTAGGTTAAGGTAGAAAGAAAGACCTAAGTCCAGAGGGAAAGCAAACAGTATGGGTGAGGAAGGAAAGAGTCAGAAAACAGAGAATGTGTTTCCCTGCTGGCTTTCTCTCTTCACTTGTGAGGTAGAAATTGAATCTTGTTCTGAGAGTGAAGACTTAAAAGGTGGCCAAGAAAGCAGGAGATGGTATGGAAACATCCAGAAGGGGTGGCTGGGAAAGAGAAGGGAACAGAGGCAAAGTAAACTATTATAACCAGATCAAGTAGTGGGGCCAAGGCACGTTATCAAAGACATCTCCCACAGCCAAGCTCCAGGGGATGCCATACCTCCCCAGCTGTGTAGTGTGGCCACCCTGATCATTAAGTATTAGCAAGGTACTCCCTAGCTGCCTTTCTGTGGAAAATTGGATTTTGTAGGCAGATTTCTAGGTTTATTTCTAACGTAAATTTGCTTACCTGAATGTATTATGAAAGTTTTTCTTTTTTTTTAAATTTTAAAAAATATTTATTTATTTTTGAGAGAGAGACAGAGCATGAGTGGGGGAGGGGCACAGAAAGATGGAGACACAAAATCTGAAGCAGGCTCCAGGCTCTGAGCTGTCAGCGCAGAGCCCGATGCGAGGCTTGAACTCATGAACTGTGAGATCATGACCTGAGCTGAAGTCGGTTGCTTAACGGACTGAGCCACCCAGGCTCCCCTGAAAGTTTTTCTTAAAGGTGTTAACTTCGGTTTTAAAAGGTAGAGTGGGTAGTGGCTAAGGGGCTTGAAGTTAATGGAGGTTATGAATGTAGGCTGATTGTGCAAGGCCAGCCTCAGAATGGATGCTCAGGGAGCGATAGGTATCATTATCATTATCATTATCCATTCTGAAAGTCTGTCATGTGTGTTTGGACTATGCTTAGCTTTCTCCTTTCTTACTTCTTGAGTGTTTAGATGACATCACTATTTTCCTGTCACTTCCAGTTCACTAACCAACTCCTCGTTGTATGTCAAAATCCAGTATAGAGTAAAATGGTTACCATAACTTTTTCCTCAAGCTCTCTGGGGTGAAATTTACAGCATGTCAAATTTAGTATTTTCTAATGCTTTGTTTCTAGGCCAATCCATGCTTACAAAGCTATTCAGGTAGTTGAAGCCTCTCATTTCAGGTATATTTTTCTTCTAGGCTGATTTTTTTTTTTTGATGAGTACCTTCTTTACTTGACCAGATAACTTACAGTCAACTACAATAAATTCTGTGTTTTGGTGGGGTTGTTTGTTTTTATGTTTACTTTGGGAACCCCCAATGATCTAAAATGATTGACACTTAACAATTTCATATTAAATTCCACTGGCATGTTAATGTTAAGTATCATTGTGCCACCAATCAGTGAAATCTATAAAATTATATTTACTGCTTAGTGCGATCACTGCATATTTAGTCCACGTGTCAATCATCCTCTAAATTCATTCATTCATTTATTCAATAAATGTTCTGAGCTAGTCACTAAGCGATATGTTGAGGTATGGGAATTAGCAAAACAAAGTCTCTGTTCTAGTGGAGGAGACAAACAAACTGATACTTGGGAGTAAAAAATCCATTAAGTGCTACAAAGCCTGAAGAAGGAGAAAGGACGAAACATGTCCAGAAGGGCATGTGAGATGGAGAATCAGGAAAGGTCTTTCAGAGGTGATGGCATGTCAACGGGTGCTGAATGAAGTGAGAGAAGGGAAGAGCACGTGTTAAGACATTCTCCAAGGAGAGGAACAGCAAGTGTGAAGGCCCTGAGGAGCGGGTTGGCCTGATGTCCTTAGGAAAGAAAGGCCAGTGTAGTTGAAACCAAGTAAGTACCCAGGAGAAGGGGAGGCCGAGGTTAAAGAAGGAGCTGGGGGACCAGAACTTTTAGGGCCTTGGCTTTCATGCAATGCAAATAGCATGCCACAGGGTTTTTGAGCCGAGAAGTGAAATATTGGTGTTATGACATCTTGAGATTGTATTATTTCTGTCCCCATGATGTCGTAGCCTCTTTTCTGGTCATGAGTACCAAATCAAAATTGCTGAGTATTTCATGAAAATGTTCTCCTAGGGAATGATGTCTCAGATAGCTTAAGCTCAGCTCTGTAAATCTACCCACTTTTATTTACTTCATACGCATAGAATGCTAGAAACAGGTAATATTGTTTCTATTAAATTTGATCATATGTTGTAAAGAAATGTGTGCTTCTGCTTAGAGAGATAACCGGACCCCTAACTCCAGGGCTACGTACGCTTAATTAGAATACTTTAGAAACTGCGGGGCATCTATGTGATGACGTTGGCATCATTTCACTGTGTCTATAATACAGTATTTGTGTGCTGCTCACAGATTCACTTGGCTTTTACTGAAAGTGACTTTAAAGAAAATGGCAACTTGAATTCTTTTCTTCCCAGATGAGAATACAAGGTATAGCATATTTTTTCTTCACATTATTTGGAATCTCATCCTTAACGCATCTTATCCAGAGAAGACTATACTGAAAAGGGGAAGAAGAGGGACAAGGGAAGTATCCTCGGTATCTAATAGTGCATGGTTCATGTTCTAAGTACCTCTGAGGAGAGCTGTTCCAGTCTGCCAACACACATCTGTCATTAATGTGACCAGGCGTCTGCACGGGCATGCATTTGTCTGCTGAGATCTACGTCTGAAACGGGTAATATTTTGCAAAATGAGAATATTATTAAGTCATTAGTGCTGAACTCTGCCACTGGAACTCAGCATGGGCGTACCCTGAAGTCCAAGTTAATTTGAAAAGTAAGTTGCAAACAGAAATATAGCATGAGTTCTACTTTGCTGAAGACAAATGAACATTTTTATAAGTAATCTCCTTCAGCAAACTGCTATAAAATGAGGTTTGGCTAATGATCAGTTACTTTGTAAAAACTGCCCTGCAAATAAATAGCTTACAATGGGGAATTCTTCCTCCAACCATTTACCTCTAGTCAAAAAAACTATGTTAGTAAAATGTGAAAGTACTGTGCAAAATCCATTGGAAAAGTAATGCAAGAGACATAATTTGTGACAAAAACCTAGACTTATACAATAATGTCATGCTGCTTGGAGGCTTAAACATACCATACAAGAAAACGAAATTTTAAATACTTTAAAGAATTAATAGTATTTTCCTATGTACATTAGTTATCTTTACCAGTAGTAGGAGTTGTTGAAACAAATTTTCAAATCAAAACCAGCAGAAAACAGAATGAAGTTTCTCAAAGCCTTTTATTTGTTCAGTAGTTATAGGACAAAAACAAACCAAAAACCAAAACTCTGCTTTGGGTAAAGAATCTATTCCATTTCTGTGTAAAAATGTCAGGACTTGATTCGGTTCACTATTTCTTGGTTTATACCTAAAGCACTGTTTACACATTTGCCATATTCTTTGTAGGGATTCAGCAAAATATTACTGAGCTCCCACAATGAGCAAACACAAGGCATGATATTGGATACTGTAGGGAACACAGAAAGGATGTCTTTGTCCTCTAATTGCCTAATCAGATTTGGGATGTGTGAACACTGCTTTACTAGGAATTAGGAGTCCTGTCACTAACCAGTTAAATCTCCTTTAACAGACCATCTAAATCAAAGACTCACTTTCCACCTTCACATAATACTTAGACTGTGAAAAGCTTTCTTTAAAAATGTTTTCCATGGGGCACCTGGATGGCTGAGTTGGTGGGGCATCAGACTTGGTCTCAGGTCATGATCTCATGGTTGGTGAGTCTGAGCCCTGTGTCAGGCTCTGTGCTGACAGCTCAGAGTCTGGAGCCTGCTTCGGATTCTGCTTCTCTCTCTGCCCCTTCCCTTCTCATGCTCTTTCTCTCTCTCTCTCTTTCTGTCTCTCTCTCTCAAACATAATAAATAAACATTAAAAAGTGTTTTTCATATGTCAGATATTCATATCATTTCACATCATGCATATCCTTTCACTTCATTTCAGTTTTCATGTCATATTATTTATAATATGAAATGACTAACCTGTATGGTTACATTTGCAACCTTATATATATATATATATATATATATATATATATATATATATGTGTGTGTGTGTGTGTGTATATATATATGTATATATATATATATATATATATATATATATATATATATAACCTTTTGCATAGGTAACCTTATAACTCTGTATAAAGTTGGATATGTAACCTTATATGTAAATACATAAAAGTTATGTATGTATTTATTACTAGTATAGAATGAGTAGTAAACAGAGCAGGCAGAAAAAGATTTTAACAAGTGAGAGTGCAAAGTGGAATGCTTTTGTTATGGCAATGGCTACATTTGTATACACTAACTATATGTCAGATGGTGTGTGTGACGACTGGGTGATGTCACTCAGTAAGCCAATGAGTAGATGTCTTCTCCCTGTTTAGTTTCTTGAGGTGCAGTCAGTTGTGCAAAAATTATGCAATCAGTGGCAGTAAAGCCAAGATGTGAATCAAGTCAGATAAACACCGGGCCCACACACCCAACCACCGCACCAAATGCTTCTCAAAGGGATTGGCTGGAGATGAAGCCAGAGAGGTGGGATGGAACCAGACTGTCATGAGAGGAAAGGATATGTGGGGGGGGGGGGGGGGGGGGGGTCATGATAGGAAGTTGGGATTTTTTTTTTAGGCAAAAGGCAACCAGCGATGATTTCTGCCCAGAGAAGTGGCATGGTAAAAGCAACGTTTTAAGATTAGTAAGATCTCAGCTTCACAGAAGTGGAAGTACAATTGCTCATTTATTCATGAAGTGTTTTATGTAACACAGAATGAGGAAGACAGAGCCCTTGCTGGTTTGAGTTTTTTATTTGTTTTGTTTTGTGGGAGGTATTTTTTTTTTCTTTGAGGACTGACAGCTGTGAGTTATAATGAGCTTCCCAAATTTATACATGCCTATTCTCAGCCCGTGGAGAGTAGTAAATTGCTCTTGTTCTCATGACACATTTAGATTAGAAGAAGAGGTGGGGGGGGGTGGGCAGGTAGCGCTGCATAGACTAATTAAAACTAATGTGGGGTGATGAGCCTCCGAAAAGAATAAGATCAGCAACAGGGAAAAGAAAAAAAAAGAAATAGCACATAGGCAGGTACCTAAACCGGGGACGGTGGTGGCTCAGCTCTCCCAGAGGGCTTCAGCTTCCCTTGCTCAGAAGCCCCTCGCCTTTGGTTTGGTTGGGTGGGGGAGGCAGTGTGACAGTGAGGTGGTCCACAGTGCGCTGTGGAAATGACAGGACTCCCAAAGCCATACCCGAGAGGTATGGCACAGACATGTTTCTGTGCCTTCTCACACCAGCTGGGCACCTGCCGACGGCCAGCCTTGTGATTCCTCATTTTTACTTTGTTCTTTCGGTTGCATTTCAAGGCATGATTTCATTCAGATCACCCGTCCCTTCCCCATCTTGCCTTTTTAATTGCTTTGGGATGAAATAATCATAGGTTCTAAAAGTCATTTAGCAGTCCTCTATTCTAGACAATGCTGGAAAATCCCCTTTGTAATATAATATGCCTGCCAACACTTATTCCAGTAAAGAACCCCTTTTTCAATTAAACACAGGGGCACCTATTAAGACAGACACTTCCTTACATGTGAGGAAAGCTACAATATAATCATCAAGCAACATCCTATTTCACCAATTCTAAAATGGGCTCTTTTCATATTTCCACCTCTCTGACGTTTGCCTGGGTCTTAGACTCACTGTTGGTCAAACAACAGCCATGATAGAGGGGTCATTGTCTGCTCGTGCACTAGCTCAGGTACAGCTGCTTGTCTTGTCTGAGTTATGCGCGTTGCTAGAACTGCATTGTTAAGTTTAAGTGCTGTTTACAGTGTCTTCAAAAATATTACTTGACATTGAAACTAAATGTTATTGTATAGAAAGGCAGAGAAACATGGCAGCGAGGTACATACACATTTAATATAGAGAAGAAAAGATTCATTATTGGACAACTGTCTGCAATTACCTATTTTCACACTAAGCAAAAGCCTTGGGCTTTACAGGACCTGAGAAATTAAGATTTCAGTAAGCTGGGGCGCCTGGGTGGCTCAGTCGGTTGAGCAGCCGACTTCGGCTCAGGTCATGATCTTGCGGTCCGTGAGTTCGAGCCCCGCGTCGGGCTCTGTGCTGACAGCTCAGAGCCTGGAGCCTGTTTCAGATTCTGTATCTCCCTCTCTCTGACCCTCCCCCGTTCATGCTTTGTCTCTCTCTGTCTCAAAAATAAATAAACGTTAAAAAAAAAATTAAAAAAAAAAAAAAAAGATTTCAGTAAGCTGATGAGGCCCAATACATTTTCTTACCGACGTAAAAGCAGAGGACTGCCTATCATACAGCCAACAAGAAAGTTCAGCAACAAAATCCTGGTTATAATACTGGAACATTCCTTTAAATAACAGCGCATCGTGGGGCGCCTGGGTGGCTCAGTCAGTTAAGCGTCCGACTTCAGCTCAGGTCACGATCTCGCAGTCCATGAGTTCGAGCCCCGCGTCGGGCTCTGGGCTGATGGCTCAGAGCCTGGAGCCTGCTTCAGATTCTGTGTCTCCCTCTCTCTCTGCCCCTCCCCCGTTCATGCTCTGTCTCTCTCTGTCTCAAAAATAAATAAACGTTAAAAAATAAATAAATAAAAATAAATAAATAAAAAACAGCGCATCGTGAACACTTTTGATAGCATAAGTAGAGATATTTAGTGGAAAAGCCACCAATGGTGCTGGTTTGAGAAAGGATTCTAATGAGTCGAGCTCAGTGAGAGGAAGGTGTAGAAATATATTATTCAAAATTTCTCTTACAAAGTATAAAGGTTGTAAGTGGTAAGAAAACAGTTCATTATTTAATTGTTTAATTTAGTAATATTTATTTACTTATTTTTAATTTAGTAATACTTCAAATATTAGTGTAGCTTGTGACCAGCTTAAGGCCATTGACTATAGTAATGACAGCCACAATTCAATATGCTTTTAATCCTCTGTCCTGTTAAGTGACATATTATTATTTCAGTTTTATAGAGAGAACACTGAAGAGACTAGTCAGTATCTTAGGAAATTAATAGCTGGTTGGTGGTAGCTGCCATTTGAAGCAGGATTCAAGCTGTTTACCCAAAATAAGTGTCTCCGAGTGAAGAGAATCCTTAATCAAAGAGAAGAAAATGAAGGGAGGACACCGGATATGAAGGAATACAATAGCAACGGGACGCCTCACACCTGATGTAAATATATCCTGTGTAGGTGAGCTCATTACACTGCAGTATTAGCCCTTCCATTCTGACCTGTTCTCTTGTTAGCTATGATTCTTTTTTCTTTTTGTAAATGGACAAATAGGCTCCCTTTTAACTTTCACTCATTTGCCTTTATTCTACCTTCCCAAAATGCAGAGAAAACAAGCCTAATGTTTCATCTGTAAAAGCCTTTCAAATACTTGAGAACAGTTATTATGTTGCCTTTTTTTTTTTTTTTTTTTTCCTGGACCGAGTAGCCCCTGTGTTTCTTCTAAAACATGTTTTCAAGGTCCAAAATAATGTTTAGTGTATTCCTTTCCGGCACTGTGTTTTGTCGTTGTGTGATTAAAAATATGGAGTTCAGAATGAGCCACTGCATTAGGAGTTTGAGCACAGACATGCACACGTTGAATCTGCAGTCAACTGAAACTTCTGGGATTACTTTCCAAGGTAATGATCAGGAACCCCGGCTCCCCACATTTGATTTGTTGAGAAAGATTCTCATGTCATGTCTCGGGGCATATATCCTCACTCTTACTGGGGAAGGACAATTCGGAAACAGTTGCAGCCCAGACATGTGCATGTGGAGGATGGTTCCCCATGAAGACTCATGTCATGGTGGCAGGAAGGCCCGTTCACGTGGCAGAGATGCGGTGGCTGACATGAACAGGCGTCCTGAGTAGCATGGGCCCCACAGTGAGACGGCCTGGGTTTGAATTTCAACTTTGCCACTGACCGGCTTGAGTGACTTGCTTAAGCTGCCTCAAGACCCCATCTGGAAAATGAGGATGTGCAAGAGTACCTACCTCCTATGTTTACTTCAGGATTAATTGAACACAAGTATTTTAAAATGCTTAGAGACACTGCTTGGCATATTTTAATAACTCAAAACAGTCATGTATGTGCATGGGCACGTGCGTGTGTGTGTGTCAGTCAGTAGAACTCAAATAATTGAGCAATAAATCTAGAATATTAGTTTCCTGGGGCTGCCATAACAAAGTTCCACTAACTGAGCTGCTTAAAACAACAGAAATTTATTGTCTCATAGTTCTGGAGGCTAGAAGTCTGAAATCAGGATGTTGGCAGGTCCCTGTTTGTTCTGAAGCCTCTAGGGGAGATCTTTCCCTGCCTCTTCCAGCTTGCGGTATCCCCAGGCCTTCCTTGGCTTGTGGCAGCATGACTCCAGTCTCTGCCTCTGTCTTTATATGGCCTCTGTGTCTCTGGGTCTAAATTTTTCTCTTCGTATAAGGACACCAGTTACACTGGTGTAGGATTAGGCCCCCCCTAATGGAGTATGATCTCATGTTAACCTGATTACATCTGCAGAGAGATCCTATTTCCAAATAAAGTTACATTCAGAGGTACCAAGGGCTAATATTTCAACCTATCTTTTGGGGGGACACAATTCAACTCATAATATCTGGTAACAGAGAAGTTCAAAACAGAGGAACTAGGTATCCAGAAGCAAGCAGAGTTCAACATTAGGGGCCTGGGACAGATCTAAGAACAGGTGATATTATGAAGTTTAATGAATGAATAGGCATTAGAGGTTTCTGTGAATAAGTAATATAGCCCAAACCGAGCCTCTGGGCTACGATAAGGGAGAACAAGATTTCAGGTCCCTGGGGAGGCAAATCTAGACCCAAATCCTAGAGGACCTACAATATTGAGCAAGTTACTAAGATATAAACCCAGTGCTCTCTTCGGCAGCACATATACTAAGATATCAACCCCAAATTGGTATTGAGGATCCTGTTCACTTTTGGAAGTGCCTCTCCTCAAGCGTGGTGTAAGTAGTGTCTTGAAGAGCCTGAAGTATTCATATAGCTTTAACAGCCTTCGTAGAAGAGGCATTGTAGATTTTGATTGCATGGCCAATTTCCAACATAGATGGATTTTGCTTATGTAAGATGTGTTTGAAGTCTCCTAGGGAAGAGAATGTTTTTATTTTCTGAATGGAACACAACTAAGAGCTTGCTCTATATTATACATTGTCTGCTCTTGAGAACTGTACTGGTGGCTAAGTAGGAGTTTGTTAGATCTATAAAGTGTTTAAAGATACTATAAATAAAAGGTACATCATACATAGAGGTTTATTAGGCTCATCCACGTGTTTGTACCGTCAATATTTCCAGAGTAACCAGTCTTGATTTCCCACATAGAAGATTTGGACTGAAAGTGAGAATCAATATGGCCGAAGTACTAAGAAACTCATCTCTGTTGTGTTTTAGTCAAAAAGTCTTTTGTAAATACCATATTAATGACTACTGTGGAAAGAGAAATATGGAAAGTGTGCTTAACGTAGAATTTTCTAATCCTTACAGGAATTGGAATCAACGAAGATTAGATCATCCCCTAAGTGGGTTTTTATATAGTTGCTTCGTTTCCAGTTTTCCATGCCTTTCCAACACTTGATCTTTGTATGAAAACTGCTGCCATCTTCAGAGACATGAGTCATGGTACTTAAAATGTTTTCACCATATTTTAGACATCACAGGATACAGTAGGAGAAGAGTAGAGTCTTGGCATCCACAATTTTTTACATTCTAAGCCTTGACCTTTCACAGTGGTTCATTACACGTTTAATTTAGCTCGTGCACTGGGCTAGCAGATCCTTCTGTGTCTGAATTTCATTTTGGCTTTTTTCTTTTTTTTTAAGTACTGCATGTATGTTCACCTGTGTGTGTGTGTGTGTGTGTGTGTGTGTGTGCGCTATGTGTGTATATTTTTCTGTGAAAAAAAGAAGTCCATAAAAAGATAGCCAATTCCATTGGCAGTGAGAAGTGATGGGGCAATGACTATAACGAGAAAGAAAGGCTTTAGATAAACTTAGTGGGACATCATCTTCTTCAGGGATTTAGGTCTGTAATATAAATGAATTCATCACAAACCCTGTGCAGATACAAGATAAAGTAAATATTAAACTGAAACTGTTGCAGTGAGTTGTTAAGGTCTTGCCAACATTGCTCAAATAAGGACTTAAAACTAGTAAAGGCTACTGAAATGATCTTTAAGGTAAACTGAAGTACAAGAATTTCAACTTTTTTTTTTTGAAAGACAAAATCCCTTTTTGAATTTTCCTAGAATAATTTTATCATCCCCATTCATTTTATTTATTTATTTATTTAAATTTTTAACGTTTATTTATTTTTGAGACAGAGAGAGACAGAGCATGAACGGGGGAAGGGCAGAGAGAGAGGGAGACACAGAATCCGAAAGAGGCTCCAGGCTCCGAGCCATCAGCCCAGAGCCTGACGCGGGCTCACGGACCGTGAGATCCTGACCTGAGCTGAAGTCGGACGCTTAACCGACTGAGCCACCCAGGCGCCCCTCCCCATTCCTTTTATATGACAGACTTCACCTTCTCCCGATGGCAAGTCGGGGTGGGCACATGACTCAGGACTGGCCAATAGGCGTGCACTGTTCCCTGGACACAGTGATTGAGTCTTGAGTGAGCAGGGGAAATTCAGGGGGCAGTTATTCCATGGCTCAGTTTGGCTGAACTTGGTGAATCCACCTCTTAAATCAGCATGCTGGCAGGACCTGATTTGGAGGGTGCTTGGAGTAAGTCTAACTGCAGTAGAGAAAACAAGACCAACGAGTTCGCAGAGCAGCTGATAAGAGAGTGAGAGTTAGGGAGGCTTTGTATAAGCCCAGATCCACTTGTGCCGGAAACCAGTGCTCACGCTTTACTGCATTTCATGGGGGAAATAATATGCTTAATCACATTTGTGGATTACAGGATTTTCAGAGGTGTTGGGAGGAGATCCTTCATGTGGCTTAAGGTTCTACCTTATCTTCTACTTTCTCACCTGTATGCAAACAAGCATTTCCACCTCATTGTTATCTTGGAGGCTTTGATGAATTCTGATTCTCTGTATTTTAAAACACTCAAAACTCTTTGCTTCATTTTAAATACATTATATTTACAAATGGTGGAAAGCATTGTGTGCATCAGTTAATAATTCAGAAACCTGTAAATGTTAAGTTACTTTAACAATGAATCAGTTAAGGGACTTTATAAATGATGGGATTTAAAAGTGTGGTAATAAAAATGTGCTACTGAACATAAAAATTGTAATTTCTATATAATCTATTCATGTGTAATTTCTAATGTGAATATTCTTCAGTTATTTTGTTCTGATTCAGTCACGTTGTGTAATGAGGTGAATAAGAAAGCAATGTCACCTTGCTTGCACTTTGCATCTATAGGTGTAAAATTGGGAGTATTACCCTTGACCTAGCATTAAATGAAAGAAAGCAAATTATTAGTGTAAGATATACAAAACTCCTTATTGAGATTGAAGCCAGTGATATTTTAACTTTGAAATGTTGTTGTAAAACACTTATTAAGGGGAGGGCAGGTCCAATAAGTGGAGTTGACGAGAGCTCTGGTATTGTAAAGATAAGGAAATTACCTAATGTTGAGTTACTAACCTGTTCCAGTCATTACATTATCAGATTTAATCTTCACAACTGCTGGGTATGATAGCTGCTACTGTCCTTATTTACACGTTAGGAATTTGAAGCTTAGAGAAGTTGAGTAACTTTACTAGAGGTAAAATACAATCTTTCTCCTGCCCAGATTCCTTTAATGGCTCCTCTTTGGATGAAGTTCAAACTTCCTAACTTGGATGAAAACACCCTTGTTCACTGGTCCGTGGTAATCTTGATAGCTTCATCTCTTTTCATGGCTTACCTAGAGTCCAAATACATAGATCTGCTTTCACTTCCTAAAATATGTCCTGAGCTCTTCTTCTGCTGTGAGCCATAGTCCCTGTCCCTGTGCCCCAGCATTCTGTAACTAACTCCTCTTAATTATTCCAATTTCAGCTTAAGTACCACATCCTCCAGGAAACTTCATCAAGTTTACTATGCCCATTTCATTGTTTGTTCATTAATTCATTCATTCATTTAGTGAATATTTTTTGAGGATTCCCTAAGTGCCAGGCACTATCCTAGGCACTGGGGATACCACAGTGAACAAAGAAGGAAAAAATCTCTGCCTTTATAGCTTGTGCTCTAGGACTGTTGCTTTAGTTCATTGTCCTTCATTACATGCTTACTTCATGAGAGCATTAGTTACGTTTAAGTTCTTTTACATTCTTAGGGTTTAACACAACGAGATATTGTAGGAATGTTTTCGGCATTTATTATTTATTGAATCAGGGCATACATGAATAACTTCATTTATTATATGGTTTTTAATGGTCATATAGAAATATAAAAAATTCTATTTGTCCTCTTTGATATTGTCACACCGCCACCATTGTAATATCAGACCTCATTGTCTTGTGACTTAATTATTGCTGTGAACCTCTTATTGAAAACAACATGGCTTTCAGTTTTTCTACACCATTGCATCCTCCCTAGAGTTTCCAGATTTATCTGCTTAAATTAATGGGATTGTTCTCCTTTTCTTTAAAACGTCACATGCTGGAAAGAAAAAACAAACAAACAAACAAAAAATCACGTACTGGAATCCAAGGCCCTTCATTATCTACTGTCACCTTTCTAATCTAATCTATCTCCTTTGTTTCACATATACCCTCTGATCAATACAATTTTTCTTTCTGCAGTCCACTTACTCTGGTTCATTTGTATCTTCGTAGCTAAAAATCCTTTCCTCTTATTCTTACTTAATTCATTACAAAATTTTATCAATACTACAAGTCACTTCCCTTTGGTTAAGTCTTCTTTGATAATGTCAACTAAACTTCATTTCCAAATTTTTGATTTTCTGTAAGACTTCTGTCTATATCAGTAATATTTATAAAGAAATTTTAAGCAGTAGAATCTAGCACTCCACCCGCCTCCCCAACACAACACCTACCCCCCTACACAAAGAAACCTTACATGGAACGAAGTCCAAGGTATGAAAAATGCTAAGTGCAGGCCTTATTGTTCTTATTGTGATAATGACCCTTAGCACTCCTCATGTACCCTTTTAGCTCTGCAGAACACATTTGAAGCCAGTGCGTGACCTCAGCCACAATGGCCTTTGCTTGCTCTTACTGTTAGCAAGGGAAAGGTCAAAAGTGGTCAGGATGACTTAGCAGTGCAGAGAGGAATATTACTTACTCATGAAACAGAAGGAAAGAGCCGTACTTGCCATGCTGGCCCCAGCACACATTGCATGCCTTATGTGTTTGGCGTCTTACTACTTCCCAGGTAACATCTGTAGGTCAGAGAGAGTAGAGTTGATTTTATCCTGTCTCTAGTTCTGAGACATTCGAAGTGTTAAGGAGCCTCTAGACTGGGCCCCTCCGGAACTGTTTTAGCCATCTACATTTCACAAGTCTAGAAGCCACAGAGTGAAGATCATGGTCACAGATCAGTGTTTTCTTACTGCTGACAGGTCAGATCAGTAGCAGTTAAGCAGTTGAAAGACCTACCTGGTCCTTATTCATCTGTGTTTGTCTTACATCCCAAGGAAGCTCTATGTTTCTTAAGGGAATTACTTGTATTTATATTCCTTTACTATGAAAGTACATATTATTCTTGAATTATTTCATATGTCTATAAACTTGTCTTCCCATTATTGAAAGCGACTGTTTTTTAATTCTCTGTAACATCTATCATGTGGGAGGTATTTCATAACTACCTGGTAATTAAGACTGAATAAAATATCCTAGTTTATGTAGTTAGCTATTATTTGGGATTTTAGACCATTTGTCCACTCTGACATGTGAACTCTCTTATAAAGTACCAAAACACCACAGAAGAAGTCAAGTGTTCTTTTGAAAAACAGTTCAGTGTGCGACATGACTAACAACAAAGAGACACAGTGTTTAAAAAAAAAAAAAAAAAAAACAGCCCCATATGTATTAAGAACACTTAAAATTTTTGTTTAAAGTACCTTAAATAGTGAATGTAGATGATGGAAACAGTTCTGGAAATTTAGTAAAGTAGGTTTATAAGGAAGTATAACTTAAAATTATGTGATTTTATAAAACAAACTTTTCCCTAGTAAAAATCAGTTTAATAACTCACAACATTATGAAAATTTTTCACTTTTTAATTTTTTCTATTTTGTCAAGGGAAAGAGAAAGAGTTGACTGATAATCTTGATTGATCTTTTTAGCAATTCAAATATATAACAAACATTCATCATTTTTAGTCGATAAAAATAAGACTAAATTTGAAATTATGATTACTAATGAATCACAAGTTATGACGAGTTAACAGCAGTGGTTTTACGTTTTCCAAATGCCTGCATTGGTTTGCCAGGACCCCCTCAGTTTATATGCCATATACAACATGTTAAGCAAACATGAGTTTTGCATAATTTAATTAGATGTTTGTCAAATGGTGAAGAAAGCACAAATGTAAGACATGATTCATTCTCACATTGGTGACAAGAACAACATATATAAAGATAAAAAATATACAGAGATATTATGAATGCTGTGATTTAAGTCAATGTAAGACTGCGACCCCAGTTTGTATTCCTAAAGATCAATAAAATTGATGATTTGTATCACGGTGAAATATAATCAGCTCCATAAGAGGAATCTTCAACTTAATGGATGTTAGTTCTGATATAGAAACTTGAAATTAATTAGCACAAGTTTTATAATGTTTAAATTGATACCTCCTTTGGATAAACAAACCAATCTCATACTTTCTTAATGTAATTTTAAATCTCAACATAAAAATGTTAAAAAACTATGTGTATTTTCATCTTGACACTTATTTAGAGAAAAAACTATATACACTCCTGCTTCTCTTAAGAAGTTTGACAGATGGCAAAGAGGCAATGATAAATAAATGTTTATGGGGGAACTAACTCTTAAGCCCGTATTTCTTGACTAGAGAATGTTCAGAAGTTTTAGAATGGAGAGGGAAATACTTGGATGCCATTTCAATACCATTTTGTATGTGTACATTTTCTCAAGTATGATCTAAAGTTCTGGAGACCATATTTCATGCCTTTCGCTTCTTTATTGTCCCAGTATACTCTAGCACAAATAAGAAGTCATCCGTCTTTGGTGACATTTATTCATCCTTTTAAAATAGTATGTGTAGTAAATATTTCACATTTTAGTGGTTTATTTTTTTCAGGTATTTAACTGAATTAATAATTCTAGAATATCTGAGTGAAAGATAGATGAGGGATTGGTAGATTAAGGAAAACGAGGCAGAATTAAGAAATAGACTTATTGCCTTTGTCAGAATTATTTTCCAGAGATTGTGTTCTTAACTAATTTTCAATGAATGTGTTCTAACATGTCTGGGTTGCTCATACATTTTTAACAATTGGCCAGTTAAGAATTAGAAATTCCATTTCCAAATATGCCACTGGTTACAAGTAAGCTTATATATTTTTACCAAAGAAATTTAATCCTTATTTCTATTAAGTAATTTAAGTATTGTCGTTTAGGAATAGCACTTGCTAGGTTTGTTCGCTTCATAGTAGGCATAAATAGAACTGCCTACCTGAAAGTCAGTGCTAGGTAAAAAGCCCTTTACTGATAACCCCACTGCCTGTAATTGCCAAATTAATGATGGATATGTGGACTTTAGAATTAAATATCAGAAGCTTGCTTTCCTTGAGTTTTTAAAATATTAGAAGCAAAATAATCTTTCAAATTGCCCAAATTTGAGGAGTATCCTAATAAGAAGAAATGACTCACTTATTCCCCACTTAGAAGGTTTTTCTTAACTGAGTTTTCCAGAAATCTACGAAGAGTTGTTTTGTTTTATTTTGTTTTTTAATCCATTTGGCGAAATACCTTACATTTCTTCTATTTACTATGTCACTTTCAGCTTTTAAAACATTACTGCCATTACACAGCCATGGAACAGAGTGGTCTTGTAAATGAGCTTTGCTACAAAAGAAAATGAGACTAACTGGAAACTGACCATGGTGCTGCTATTTGCTGAAAGATTGGTAATATCACTCAAGCCATTTGGAGTTATTTCCACTCTAAGAAAATGGAAATTGTAGAGCATGAGACCTAGTCGATTTGATTTCAGCCTTAAGAGCTTTCAATATATGATAGCATACATTTGGATAAAAAGTGGAAAAAATAGAACAACTTTTCATATATTTTATTTATGGCTATGTTGAGTTCAGGTCCTTAGATCATCTATCTAAATCTGGCAAAACATTCAAGGTATTTCTTAGGCGGAAAACCTCTGGAAGAGCTGCCGTGCCTATTTCGCATTGTGTTAGTACACTAGATGGGCCACGGCCTGCTAAGCTTTTTTTCTCCCTCATAGTACTTCCTTTAATTAAACAAAGCATATAAAATAAGGTCTAGTGTGAAGTCCCCTGTAGATGAGGCATCTGAGACCTCCTACAAAGATTAAATACTTTGTCCTGGTAACACAAGTGGCAGTTTACACAGCAGGACAGTGAAAGCATAAGGAAATGTAGTAAAAAAGGATAAAGTGTGAATATATATGTAAAGTATACATAAAGTATACATATTTGGGAATATGATATACATATTGGGAAAAGCAAATTGGAAGAATTCATGCATTCAGTAGAGAGTAAAGCTGATTCAGGGAGAATGAATAAGATAATAATTAACCAGGAAGCCATCGTTCATTGACTTAGGCCCATCAGGAGGAATACACACACAAAACAAAAAACCAACAAGAACGATTATGAAATCAAGACATCTAACTTTGTAGTCTGTGTACTCATTACACTTTACTGCCTCTTCTCAAGGATGAAATAACACACCCAGGAAAAAAGCAAAAAGCCAGAACTGAAAGAATACTGTGACCACAGCTATCAAATAGTTAAAAAAAAAAAAAAAAAAAAAAAAAAACTCCAGAAATACACAATTGGAAAGCCCAAAATGGGAACGCTAAGGCATAGATCTGCAACCCCTCCCCCACCCATCTGGTTACTGTAATGAAAGTTCATGTTTCAGGGTCCTGGAGGGAGTGCATTGGGTTTTAAAACCTGGGATCAGTATTTCAAAAAATAAAGAAAACAGTCATTCATTTACTAATCATTCTGCTTATGTAGAATAAGTACATGAGTCATCAAATTTATTTATATGTGGCTTAAGTTGTATCAATTCATGGTGTTCATCCAATACTTTTGATTGGTGATGAAAATAAAGGCATAGTGAACTACATAATGTAAACAAATACACATGTCACATAACTGATAGTTTCCAGGTCTGACCAAACTTGGACACATGAATAGAATGATGACAAAATGTAATTAAATAATCCTGTAAATATTATACATACTTATTATTGTTATTAGTCACTAGTGTCACAGCCATGACCATGACTTATATAATTCCATAACGTTGTCATGAATTTTTAATAATTATGCATCTTGTTATAATGTGGATTGATGCTGAAATGGAAAAATAGTGGTAACAGTTAAAACAAATACATTCTTGTTTCATAATTGAAGTCTTCAAGTAAACAAAATCTAACAAAGCATTCAACTCAGGAAGGACAAAAATATATATCAAACAATAATTTCAGTGGAGAGAGCACTTATTTTTAGGACAAAAACATAAATGTCAATAATTTATTTTTGTATAGATTAGAACATACTGTGTACATACTATGGTGTTGTATATGTTTAGTCCTTTTATGCCATCATTTAAAAACATAGACTATTCTAGTTCTTTCCATTGGATTGTAGTTATAAAATGAGATTTAGGGGATAAGGAAGAGTTAGTACTGGATTGTTACTATTAGGATCTACAATATATTCCAGTCATGTCTTTTCAGTTGTCCGGTTATATTTCTCATTATCTCTGGCAAATAGGTAGTTTATTTATCTTCATAACACAGCGTCATAAATAGAAAGAAAGTGTTTGTAGTTATTGCTATTAATCTGGCCTGGTGCCATTATTATTTTGTATTTAATTTCATAGCTTTATTTTTTGTTTAAATTATTGAAATTTCAGTATTGGGAAAATTGGTATTCAATTTAGAGACTTTTCATTTTTGTTTTCTACTATCAAACCCTGAGTGCCCTGGTTAAGAATTCATATTTTGTGTTTTATAAAGTGCTTAATGCATGTTCAACATTTGAAAAATAATATTTACTATGGAGAAAATATTATTTTGAAGTATACATCTGGAGTGGATTAGACCTCTTTGTTTTTTCTTGTTTTCTTTATTTTACAGTTGATGAAAGTTTTTAGCAATAAGTGAATGCCATAATAAAACTCACTTTTATGTTCGTAATTGCCTGATTTCAGAAGTTTACACACTCTGCTAATGAATGACACAAATTCAAGCTGGCTGGTTTGTACTTGAACTTATTTATCATTCATGAAAGTTGCCTGAGCCTGGATTATCAACAGGGGGAAACAGATAGGTACTTGGGGTACCTTGTGGTACTTGTGGTCTTTAACCTGTAACAAACCTCCAAATGCAACATCTTTCTCTGCAGAATTGTAAATTGTGGAAAAGTATAAATTGAGGCTGACAGAAGATTCAAAAATCAAACCAGTAAGTTTAGTAGATTAATCCCCTCATGCTGAGAATTAGACATGTTACTTCCTTAACATTACAAATGTTATTGTCTTGGGAAAATGTGGCTATTATGGAAAAAAATATTGGGTTGAAGTCAATGAAGCTGAAAGTACAGTGGAACTCTGATGGTGAAAATTGCTGTGCGAATCAGTAACGTCTTTTCTAAAAGAAACATTATAAACTGTTAGTTTAGTATGAACTGGAAAAACTTGTATAAGAAGTTACTCTACTTAATTCAGGTCTTACCAGATGATAAAAGACAGTCTTTTGACGGAACTAAATGGTCCTTAAAGAAAAATAAGGAGTCAAGAATTCAAAGCACTTGACTTCTAAATCACGATTTTGATGCGATTTTGAAATGCTGTTTGTCTGTTTTTAACAACTTACTCCTCTGTCCCCAAACATTCTAATTTGTGTAAGTTTTCTTTAACTTGGAATGCTATATGACATTATAAAATTTTTGTTTAGTGTCAGTAAGAAGTTGACCCAATGATGTTCTTTGATGGATTTTTTTTTTTTATATATATATAGGCATGAAAACAGGACCAAATGTGTGAGTGTGAACATTAATTCAAAACTATTTTGAGGGCGCCTGAGTGGCTCAGTCAGTTAAGTGTCTGACTTCCTCTCAGGTCACGATCTCACAGTTTGTGAGTTCGAGCCCTGCATCTGGCTCTGTGCTGACAGCTCAGAGCCTGGAGCTGCTTCAGATTTTGTGTCTCCCTCTCTCTCTGCCCCTCCTCTGCTCACACACACTCTCTCTCTGTCTCCCTATTTCAAAACTAAACATTAATTTTTAAAAAAAATAAAAAAAAACTATTTTAAGTAGCTTTACATGAAAGTGTATATTTTATATTATATTTGCCAATATGACTCCTACTCAGGATGACAGTTTTGTCAGAGTCCTTTTCAAACTGTCAGTTGTATAGCAATTATACTGGGACCTCATCCTGGTGTGTTCAGTACTGTCTACTGTTTACATTTTTTAATGTAGTAATTTAATTGCCAATGTGAACTTAGAAACTATGGAATTCTTTGAAAAAATAATTAAATTATAATATGGACATACTTATTTGCTGATTCGCTAATTTAATTATGACATGCATACCTAATTATACATAGAATAGACACATGGTTTTTGTACCGAACATCTATCCTTTCTAAATACTGTTTCCAGCATATCTCTAGGTAGGAAATGCAAGGCCTTAGTCCCTGGTCATGATGATCTCCCTCTCTCCTCTGCCTGAGATTATTTCCTCAAGAGCCTGTTTGTCCTTAATATGCTGGCCATTATCTTCTCTACTTACCAGTGTGCTGGTTTTAGGGACTCTTAGACTTGCCCTGTGACTGATTCATTGTCCAGCGTTTAGATTACAAGAATTTACTCAGCTAACTACAAAGAGTCCTTGTCACTGCCCCAGTTGTTTATTGTACTTTCTCTGTAGCACTACTTTGCTGTCCTATACAGTGAGTAAGGTCTTGAACTTGTTAAATGACTCCTTAACTGCTACGCTGACCACTCATCTCCAAATAATTCCTCCTTTGTGGTGGGTAGTTTTACACGTGTGCACATGCACATGCATCTACACATACATATTTATATTTATATTTATATTTACTTATATTTATATATACTTGAACTTTCAAGCCTTTGATTTCAAAGCTTCACAACTAGCTCTCCAGAAATGATATTAAGAATAAAAGCTATTCCCTTCCTTAAGCGATAAAGACAGATCCTCTCTGTTTGTTATTCTCTGTTTTATACTTCAAAATGCTGTACTCCCCTTCAGAAGACTTAGATAAGAAGTTGGTACCACTCGGGTGTGAGAATCATTTCCAGTAAAGTTTTATTTTCAGTGGGCTGAGAGTTATCGTGGGCAGGGAAGCAACAGTAAAAGGCAATTACTTAACAGTAATTGTTTGCTGAAGTATTACTTAGTGCTTGGTTATTTAGGCATAATTTATGTGTTTCCTGATAGTAGAAGAGCAAAAAGTAATAAATATGGAAGCATCACAGGATGTTGGTCACTCTTCCACCATTTAGTTGTACTGAGAATGTTAGACTAGCCACTTGCAAAATCATGTAGTCAACCCCGCTTAGGGAAAAGAACCAAGAAGGTCACCAAATAGCTTTAACTGCTTAGTATACCTGCGCTGTATAAACTAATAGAGTTCTTACCTCTCCAGTATAAAAACAAATGTAGACCTATAGCTTATAGGGAAAAAACAGCCATCATGTTGTGGCACATCAGGTTACTCTTGGATAAGGGTATCCAAGTGAAATTAAAAAAAAAAAAAACTTTATGTTTTATTTCATTATCTTTGATGTGCTCATTTTATTAATTCCATAATTCTATGCATTGCTGATGGAAATATGTGCAGTTGTCTGAATAATCTATTGAAGATATAATATATATTTTGGAGGAATGTTTAGCCAGATGAATGGATGTTTTCATGGACATAGAATGCTTTGAAAATTTTTAATTTTTTTAAGTTTATTTTAAGAGAGGATAAAGGGGGGGGAGAGAGAGAGAGAGAGAGAGAGAGAGAGAGAGAGAGAGAGAGAGAGAATCCCAAGCAGATTCTGCACTGCCAGCACAGAGCCAGGTGTGGGGCTCAAACCCATGAACCATGAGATCATGAGCTGGGCTGAAATCATGAGTCAGAGGCTTAACCAATTGAGCTTCCAGGTGCCCCCAAGTAGGAATAATTTTATTACCTGTATTGCGCTTCTATATTTTTGGAGCCTTTTCAGTATGATAGGCCTTTCAGTGCTGGCCCCTAGTTGAGTACTCTGTCTGCCAGCAGTGTTCCATCGGGAATGACAAGAAAATAATGGGAAGCTAGGGGATTGCAGGAAATAGGGCTATGTTGATGAAGAATAAGCTTGCCGTGAAGGTATAACAGAACTTGTCAAAGCCTGGCTGTTTTTTAGAAGTACTATTAAAACCAAGTGAGAGTGGAGATGAAAGGGCCCAGCCACCTGGAGAATTGGACAATGTGAGCAAACAAGACAGCTTGCCTCATTAGCTGGCATTTTTTATACTGGACACCAGTGTCTCAGGTACCCGAGAGGATGGTAGGTGGGGGCCACAGCATCATATAGAGGAAACTACCTGGCTATACCTTTCTCTTACCATCACGTAGAGGTAACCTTCCCTTCTGTGCGACGCCACCCGATATCCTCTTGGGTACCTAAATGTGGTCATCAGTTTCATCCTGAAATTTGGTATCAAAATAGTGAATGTTCCCAGCTATTAGGATTTCAGGATAAATCTTTTATCTTAAAACTGAAATGCACAAGGTACAAGGAATAGATACATTCAGAAGCCCAAAGGAATTTTCTCTTTGTTATCACTTTTCTCAGATTCATCTCTTTCTCCTAGACTCGGTCAAATACTCCTTTCAATACTATCCTTTCATGTCATAGGAAATCCTACTCTAACACCGACAGGGAATGAGCATTGAAAGAAGTTACCTGTCAAATAGGTATCTCCCCTACATATAATCGCTGTGAGGGGAACCACACAAACATGCAGAATGAGGGCTGAGTGTGCCCACAAAGGCTCAAAAGTGTAACTCTCTTTAGTCTTACTGACTAGATAAAACTCATCTAAGAGCTGGTTCTAAATATGCATCTCTGGAGATTTTTATTCATGGCCCAGGAATCTGTAGTTTCCAAACCTCCCATGTGTTTCTGATGTAGAACCAGGTAAGGAAACCACCATCGGATGCGTGGAGGTCCCACATTCTACTCCAGTCTCGCTGCACACTGGTTTGAAAGCTGTGACTTAAAAGGCTTAAAACAAGCATCTCAGACAAGTTGGAAGCTTTTGGCTTGCACCAGAGCTCACTCTGCAAACCTGTCATTCAGTCCTGTCAATCCCAAGGGCACCTCAAAATGTCTGACTCCTTGGGGCGCCTGGGTGGCTCAGTTGGTTAAGCATCCAACTTCAGCTCAGGTCATGATCTCCCGGTTCATGGGTTTGAGCCCCGCATCGGGCTCTGTGCAGACATCTCAGGGCCTGGAGCCTGCTTCAGATTCTGTGTCTCCCTGTCTCTCTGCCCCTCCCCTGCTTGCCCTCTGTCTCTCTCTCTCTTTCTCAAAAATAAATAAATATTAAAAAAAATTTTTTTTTTGTATCTCTGACTTCTTAGTTAATGGGTTTCCAAATTTAGCACAGAGTAGGCCCAATGGAAGAATCGTGAGGTGGCACGTGTTTCTTGTGTGCCTACCAGGTGGGAGGTGCTGTTCTCAGCACTGCGGATACAGTGACCAAGATTGGCAAGTTATACAACCTTACAGAGGTTATATTCCAATGAGAAAGATAAGGGAAGAAACAGCAGGCAAATTAATAACTAGATAATTCCTGATAGTGAGAAGTATTGTGAAGAAAGCCAAACAAATTAATGGGGTGAAGAATGATTTTGGACAGAGGCAACTCATTTAGTTCAAGAAAGACCCCCTTGTACCCATGACTGGTGGATGAAAAAGAGCCAGCCTGTGGAAATCCAAGGAAGAAAGAAACTTGGACTATTCAAGATAGCGAAGACCCACATCTAGTGAACAAGAGGCGGGGGGGTGGGATGGTGATAGACTAAAATGTTTTTATCTTAAATTGATTGCAGCATAGAATGGGTTAAGATAGCATGCTCCTGATTTCCTGTTTGCTGATATATTCATTCTGTGAACTTCTTCGTGTTTGAGAAATAACTACATCATGTTCATCATTTAAGCATAAAATTGTAAAAAATTAAATATATACATGTATAAATACATAAAATATCAACGATATTATAACATGATGATTGACAGCAAAAGCTTTGAATTAGGCAGATCCAGACTTTAAACCCTGAATCATCCATATGTAATAGTGATCTTGCTTAACCACATAACCTCTCTTAGCCACACTGTTTCCTCATCTGTATAATGGGGATAATATTTACTTTTTAGGGCTTTGAAAGAAGTAAGTGAAATACTGAGTAATGAGTAAGTAAGTAGTTTTTAAAATGAGAGACTACATAGCTCCTTCAAGAAATTTGGTTTAAAGGAAAATGTGAGAAAGTTAAATATTATTTCCCAGTGTTTTTTGTACTATTTTACAGTGTTTTTTCCTTTTTCCAATTTTTTTCACTTTAACATTTGACATCAGAGTACATCTTACAAACAAAATGTTCTTTTATAATTTAAATTTAAATGGGAGGGTTTTTTTTTTCTTTCGTAGTGGTACATAAATTAATGGGGTTATAATTGATGCCATTTTAGATTCCGTGAAATACAGTTTTTATGATACATATCAACTTTCTTTTTCTTCAGGAGGTAATGACATGTAGCGATTCAGACCTCAGTTTTATAGAGATAATACCAAACCTCTCTGTGCCTTGTCTCTTATCTGCAAAAGGGAGAACTTCCCCCATGACATTCTTAGTGTTAAATTAGAAAATGTGCATAAACTTTTAGCACAGTGTGTGGTGCAGCATTCTTGAGTGCACAAGCCTACTTGTCACTTTTGTTATTATCTTCATTTTGGCAGTTAATCTGTGAATTGCTAGACCTGGATGCTGGAACCGGGTCTGCCACTAATTAACTTTGCAATCTGTGTCTCACTTTCCTGTTTTGCAAAAGAAGGTTTCCGCAAAGATGAGCTCTATTTTCCTTCTGACTGTCACATTTTGTAATTTTTCAAATCTCATCCCGAATCATAATGTGACCATAAAATGAATTTTCTTTGTTTCTTTCAGTTTGTGGGGACATCCATGGACAATTCTTTGATTTGATGAAGCTTTTTGAAGTGGGGGGATCTCCTGCCAACACTCGCTACCTCTTCTTAGGGGACTATGTTGACAGAGGGTACTTCAGTATCGAAGTAAGTCTATATCATTTCTTCGTAGCTATTCAGAAATGGATCAACAATATCTTAGCAAACTAAAAGTGGTAAATGTTATTTGTTTAAGAAAATTATTGGTCTATGATAGAACTTTAATACCCTCAATTTTTGGGATATTTACATATTCTGTTTTCTGTTGATTCCCATATGCTTTTTAGTGCATAGAGATACATATTTTATGTGTGTGTGTGTGTGTGTGTGTGTGTGTGTGTACACCTTTTATTATATATATGCTTTTATATATTTGGAACAATTACATCACATTTTACATTAGATAATTCTATTTCCTGTTGACAGAACTAATCAAAGTTGATTAAAGAAGCAGGAATGTGTTTGCCTGGTTATGCCTTATAAATTGTGAGGCAGTAGCTTACCTTTGTAAATTGATAGCCAGGTGCATGTGTCTCTGTGTCTGTTATATGTGAGTAGGCGTGAATACACTCCCAGCCCTGTATTTTGTCTTTTTTGGCATCTGTCATCCAACGAGGGTAATTTATTAAACTCATTAATTAGAACAAAACAGGTAACTTTTGAGTAGAGGTTCTTCCTCAGCCTCCCTCCTGCATCTGCTTCGGGTAAGTAGAAATTACATTCCAAATACAGGCAACAGCCTGGCTTTATTCACTTGTTTGTTTTTCTTGGTGCTTAATATGGTGTCTCAAACACAGAAAGGGTTCATCAAATATTCATTACAATAAATGATTTGAAATAAGGATGAATGTTAAGAAGCAGAGCTCATGAGATAGTAGTACCTGACATTATATGTGCTCTCAGAAAAAAAAAATAAGGAAACAATGTTTAAAAGGAAAGCAATTATTCTTAATTCAGAGAGAAATCAACTTTATAGAAGTCTCACATCAACATCATGTATTCATAATAATCATATAAAAGAAGATTCACTCTAGGTTTTTAAATTTTCTTCATAATACTGTATTTACTATAAGAATATATTTTAATTTTTTTAATGGTTATTTATTTTTGAGAGAGAGAGACAGACAGAGAGCAGAGGAAGGGCAAAGAGAGGGAGACACAGAATCTGAAGCAGGGTCCAGACTCTGAGCTGTCAGCACAGAGCCTGACGCAGGGCTTGAACTCACGGACCTGAGCTGAAGTCAGAGGCTTAACTGACTTAGCCATCCAGGTGCCCCTACTATCGAAATATTTAATGTCAAAGAACACATCACTCTTAAACAGCTTTTGTTTTTAAGACTGTCATACAAATTTTATGTTTTGATTATTCGATTTACCTTCAGTTGTTGAGTCTATATATGCAGAGAGAGAAACTATAGTCATTGTCTATATATATTATAAAAGTATATATCATCTTTTCACCAATATATTAACCCTTTCTGTATCTAAGGATCATACATTTCTTAATTATTCATGATGATGAGGGAAGAAGGGATGGTTTGGGTATATAAATCCAAAAGGAGAAAGTAAATTTTCGGTATTTCTTCCACTTGGTAAACAAGCATGGTATTATTGAACATAAAATGTCTATGCACTATAATCAGAACTATGGAGAATTTAAAGAACTGCATATCCTTGCTCTCTAGAAACCTAAATCTATTAGGAAAAAAGAACTATAAAAAGCTACATAGCATCAGAAGCCTAGAAGAGGCAGTTATCCAGGATTCCATTATTTGAATTGATTATTTAAATCTTGTGATAAAAGAAGTACAGAAAATGATTGTCATTGGAATTTAGAAAAGTGGGACAATTTTGTAAGTAGACATGACTGGGGAAGACTGAATCAAAGAAGTCAGATTAACTAGGAAGGAAATTGAAGCAAGAAAAGTCCAGGGGGAGAAATGAGTCAACTTCGTAAGTCTCATTCATGGGCTGACTTGACCAACTTGTTAGGGAATGGTGATTGAATATAAATTTTGTGAGACTTTCCTATCACATTAGGGCTGGTATCTGCCAAGAGAAAACAACAACAGCAAACCTATAAAACAGTGGCTTGAACAAGATTATTTCTCTCTCCATTAAAAGCCCACAGATGGGAATACCCAACTGGTGTGACCCAGCATGGTGCCAGGGCCCAGGTTCTTTCTGCCTCATTGCTCTGATGGGTGTAGGGTGCCTGGGCTCATTCCAAAGACTATCTTGTCACCCAAGACAGCTACACCAGCTTCAACCATCATCTGCCATGTTACATTCAGCCAGAAGGAAAAGGAAAAGAGAAGGGCATGTCTTCTTATCTAAGGATGTTTCCCAAAAGTGGCACAATTACTTTGACTTGCATCCCATGGGCCCAGATTTGTTACTATGGCCATAGGTGATTTCAATATGGAGCTAAGTTTGAGAAAAACTGCGATAGGCAGAAAACAGAAATGGGAGGTAACATGTTTCTTCTACTTCGCTTAAATTGTGATTGTGTGAAAGCCTTTAGAGGCTTCAAAAAATTATTTGAGTGACTCTTAAATTCATCTTACTCATTTAATATGTAAAGTGCTCCTATGTAAGATTCTGAGGATGAATGGAATAGGTGTTCTACCTTCCTTGAAGCTCATCTTCTTAGGGAAAGCTCAAGTCCGTCCTTTTGGGAGTGATGTATTTTTATTGGCCAAATGATGGAGTGCTATGTTGGACAGATTTTTTTAATATCATAATATTTGTGATTTTTAATGACTTAATTTGTCATCTTCTAAAATTTAATCACAGAATTAATACTGTTTCCTGTTCCCTTACTAATAAAGATAAAGCGCTACAGCGTATGTTGCTTAAGTAACAGTTGGCGTGTTTGGGCTTCTCCTTCTTTGTCTCACCAACTCCGTCTTCAGATAATATTATTTCTTAATCTTGTTGGTGTGTATTTACCTTTGAATTTTTACTCAACGAGTTCAGGCTTTGGTATCTCTGGCCTCAAATTACTTGAAATTTCCTAAACTCTCCCTAATTAGAGCTACTTAGAACTCTGCTTCTTTAAATTAAAGAACTTGAGAAGCAGTAATCACTAGCTTGCTCTTCATCAGATTTCTTTTTAGTCTACAGTTAATCTAGATATTTGAACTATGAAAGTTGTGATATTTTGTATAATATGCACCTTCTGAAATTCAAGCAAAGGATCAAAGTATCAATCCAGATGTTGGTGGCATAGCAAATGTAAGTAAGTATCAGGTCATTTGAAAGTTCTAAGATCCATATACCAGAGTTCCTGTCTTCATAAACAGCTCTTTAATTAAACTCTAAGTGTCTTAGAGTACAGCTCCAGGGACTTGCCACAGGCATACAGAAATAACAAAAATCTGAAGGCCTCATCTATGAAAATGATCCATTTTTATTAGACTGTGACCTTTGAGGGGTTTGGGGGATGGCTCAGTGATATCACCACATTTAAAATAGAACAGACATTTCTATAAAATGTGTTTACTGAGAACCCTTTGGGGTTCTTAACTGTGGATTAAGGAAGCTGACATTGTTTGCATGCTGAAATGCTATTGTTTACCCCGTATACGTGATCTCATTTATTCCTCACTGCTCTGCAAGGAGCATGTAAATGTCTTCCTCTTGTGTATGTGCAAACCAAAGCTCAGAGAGAGTCACACACAGTAAATGACAGTGCTGGGGTTAGAAATCCGTGCTCTTTCGGGGCATCTGGGTGGCTCGATCGGTTAGGCGTCTGACTTCGGCCAGGTCATGATCTCACCGCTTGTGAGTTCGAGCCCCGCATCAGGCTCTGTGCCGACAGCTCAGAGCCTAGAGCCTACTTCCGATTCTGTGTCTCCCTCTCTCGCTCTGCCCCTCCCTCCCTCATGCCCTCTCTCTCTCTCTCTGTCTCTCTCAAAAACAAATAAACATTAAAAAAAAAAAAGAAATTTGTGCTCTTTCCACTACACCCCATGCCTTGGCCATATCCGCTAAGCAAACCACAGTAATGCAGACACTGATACAGACTTTCTTATTCGCTCATACATGCACAAGCGTGAACACACAGCCCTCTCCCCCACCTCTAAAATCTGAAGGTTACATCATTGATTATAAAATACTCTCTTTGAGCACGACACTGCTGGTTTAAGAAAATTCCTACAACAAGAGCTCAGTTTTCCAGCGCGTACTATCCTAACAGCTTTCAAAAAGTTCTTGATGCATCTCAATAATTCAGGACTCCCCTGCAGGTATTCTTTTTGACTGTCCTCCCGGCAAAGAGGAGCCACTTATGTTTAATCTTACCAAATCACCTTTGAAGAGGGGGTTCGGATTTCATACAGTCTCTGCCAGGTAGTATTTTCAGGTACTAGGTTATAATAAGCTGTGGACAGTACATGGAGTTCATTTTCTGCACCCCTCCCCATCCCTTCCCACCACCTTCTCTTTCTGCCAAGATTAGAAATCGTTCCCCACAAAGTTAGCCCAAATAAAACAAGCATGTTTTTGAGGAGCGATGAAAGAGATCATTTTATTTGGGGTAATAATTCGTCCCCTACCAAACATCATCCTCTGTGTGGTGATTGCATTATGCTCCCGCACGTCTCTGATCAGGCATACGTGCATACGGAGGTCCACGTCTGAGTGCGTGCGTCTGAGAATGCAGAGAAAAACTCAGAACTGCAGACGGAGGCACACACAGCTGTTTTCTTCTAGTGGCTTCCTCAGGTTCCTGCTCTCGCCATTCTGCACTGCACGGCCTGGCAGTGGGCTCTGTAGTGGGCTAGCCCCTCCCGCTGTACTTACATCCAGGTCTCAGCCCGGGCCTCAAACACATGTAAGCGTGAAGAGCTGTTGTGTTTATTCGCTATGAACTCCCAGGCTTAAATGAACCACAGCAAGGCAGGCAATGTTCTGCGCTTCTGCCTGAGACTAACAAGGGAACGGGACAGCAAGGGATGTCAGGTGACAGAGTGATGCCACAGACACGAGGAAGGAATTGTCTGCTGTCTCCCTGCCACGATGGCCTTTGTAGTGCATTGCTATTACTCTGCTGCTTCTCTGCATGCTTGTCAGAGGAGGCAAAGAATGCCTGAGAGGCGGTGCGTTTGACATTCCGGGAGTTTGGATCTTCTCCCAACCAATATACATCCTTCGCTTCATTGTCCTGTGACTGAGAGACATCCCTTCTGATTGGTGCGTATCCCAGCTTGGGTAGTTCTTTTCGAAGGCTGGTTGATAGAGATCTGGAGCCGTAGATTTTCTTTTTCGCTTCCTCCCTCTTTTCCCTCTTTCTCGACTTCCCTGTGCCAGTTTTCAAGAAGACTCCTCATTAAACAAAAAAGGCATACAATACAGAATAAATCATTGCACTGCTGTTATCAGTGAACCAGTGAAACTAATGAAGAAAATGATATTCTTAGCACAATGATATCCTTAGCGCTGGTGCATTGGGAAAGATGGATAAGTTAAACAGGTGAAAACCAGGTCTGTGATGGAAATGAATAAAAATATAGAGGAGGCTCAGTGTTTCGTTTTTAAAAGCTAATTTTAAGTTTTTAAAGTTTTAAGTATTTAAAGCTAAATTTACAAGCTAATTGTAAATATTTGTTTAATTGCTCAGGGTAGCACTGGAAAGACAGTGAAGGTCCACTTGTGAGTTATTAGTGCAATGAATTTACATGTCACAATGAGGAAAGGCCAGTGAAACTTGCATCTCTGTTTCCACCATAACCGGTTTCTTCAGCGAAAATCTTATTCAAATTTGCCACCTCATACCACGTATATGAAAATAACCAATTATTTAACGAATTTGCGTTTCATTTGCTTTTTGATTGTGATAAATTTTTTTTAAGTTTATGTATTTATTTTGAGAGAGAGAAAGTGGGAGTTAGGAGGGGCAGAGAGAGAGGGGGGGAGAGAGAGAGAGAGAGAGAGAGAGAGAGAGAGAGAGAGAGAGAGAGAGAGAATCCCAAGTAGGCTCTGCACTGTAAGAGCACAGAGCCCGACAAGGGGCTCAAACCATGGACCATGAGCTCATGACCTGAGCCACAGTCCGAGGCTTAACCAACTGATCCACCCCGGCACGCCGATTGTGATCATTTTTTGTTAAAGAGATTTTCCCTTTTAAAAATCATGTCAGGTTATGATTTTGCTGAAGATCGACAGGTTTCCAGAACGTTTAGATGGTAGAATGGTGGCCAGCAAGACAGTGTTGTGCTTGGCAGTGCTCTCCCACCAGATGTTGAGGGCGAAGGCTGGCAGGGCTCCACTCTCCAATCCACTCTTGCCCTTTCATTTACCATGCCACTTCTTCCATATTGGCTGCATTTGTGGTTTTATTCAGCGTTTGAGAAGATATTTTATTCTTGCCACAGGGGAGAAGGACATAAAATGTGAAAACAGGATTCTTATTGTTAGGGTATGTTGAGCCAAGAATTTGGAAATTGAGTTATGTTTTCTTTCTTTCTTTTTCTTTCTCCCTTTCTTTTCTCTTTTTTCCTTTCCTTTCTTTTCTTCCCTCCTTCCCTCCCTTCTGTGTCCCTGTCTTCCTTCTCTTTTATAGGAAAGGAACTAGTATTTCTTAAACTCCTACTGTATACTAAGTACTTTATATCCATTAAATAATAAGGCATTTTAAATGTGGATTGAATCACTGAAAAGGTCAATAAGTATGATAAATGTATCATTAAATATTCCCGTATGGTTCTTTGAGGTTTCAGTTATGAAAAAGCTACAGAAATTAAAACTAGAGTCGATAAAGCTGTGCACTAGTTTCAGAACGAGATTTTTAACAGTCGGCAGAGGAGAAAACGTGGGTCCTCAAACGTGATTCCTCTAGCACTTGACTGGGGTTAGAAAATTGTGTTTTAGATTTTAGTTGGGAAAATAATAGCTTTGCTTTAGGATTCTCACAGGCAAAGCTAATCTGAAGAGTTCACTGTTGTGGTTCCATTTCCAAAAGGATATTGACTAGGAGGAGGCCCAAGGGAGCCTTCTGTGTGCTGAAATGTAACTGGATTTGGTTAGTAGTTTCATAAGAGTTTACATATATAAAAACCCATTGACTGGTATATTTAAAATATGTGCACTTCACTGCGTATAAGTTATACTTTAGTAAAAACAACAATAACAGCAAGAAAATCTTTTCTAAAAGTGGCTGTGGTATGGCCAAAACATATGCTTTTTCTCAGTATATAAATATAATACGTTAGATACAACAATTTTAATAAGTAAATATAATTTGCAAAAGACTTTACGTTCCCATCCTATTCCAAACTAGAAATCCAAAGTTAACAACCAGTATGAAAGTGTGTGTGTGTGTGTGTGTGTGTGTGTGTGTGTATTTCTTTAATATTAAGGTTCAACTTTATAAAGTTTAAATTAGGAATAGTTATCTCATTGACATTAATAATGGTTTATAAATATCTTCTCTGAAATGTGAGACAAGTTCGAGTAATACAAACTCCTTTTATAAAAGCATGTACGTGTACCTCTACAGCCAGATACACAGCGATCAGAGCCTCATTGAACCACCATACTGCTCACTGAGGATAACAGGGAATATGCACCATCGACAGACCATCATGACTTAAGGATCACTTGTAGAGACCGTCTGGTCAGCTGTTCAGAAATAGCAATATCATTTGTCATGTGAACTTCAGCTAATAGCTATAATTAGAAAATGATAATTAGAAAATTAATTAAGGTATCATATACATAAAATTTGATGTCAACTCATTATTTTTGTTTACTTCAATCATAATTACACAGTTGGAAACAATATCTTGAAAAACACAGTAATACATACTTGCTTTGATAATTAGTATTTTCTCCAAGACTTGGGCTGTATATTCAAACGTAATTATTTCCATTCATTTAATAAATCATCATATAAGCTGACAGAGGTGATTGTTCTTCACAGGTATCACAACAAATGAATCACCAGTAGCTTTTCCCAGTGGACATACTCTGGCATATTTACTATATGTTGGAAAGCTCTTTATAAAAAGGAAAATACTGTATGTTTTTTGGTTTCAGACTTAACTAATCAGACTCAGACTTGCCTCCATATTTTTGTGGTTTTGTATCTTTTTGACTCACTTTTAGAACATAAACTTAATGAGGATAAAAAAGCATACTTGTTTTTGAAGAGTGGTTTTCTCTTCCCTGTGGGTTCTTGATGAATGCCAGTGGAGGATAATGAAATTGATGTTAGTACTTGAGTATCTCAATTATCTTAATGCACATTTCAGGATGACTATGTCAATGTTGGTTTATTCCAAACCTGGTGAATTCAAAGTAGACCTTTATTTTTACATAAACTGCAATACCCAAGTAACTAATTTGAAAGTTGTAAGATATATGAAATGTTTCCCTTAGTTATTAGCAGCATGTGTAGTGAGATTCCCTGGCCTTCAGTTTAATTATATTTACATACAAAACAAACAAACAAACAAACCAAAAACTTAAGGCTTTGTATACCAAAGGCACTGAAATAAAAGACAAGGTGATAAGGGAGAAGAAGGCTAGTGAAGAAGAGAACATAATTGAAAGTGGAGACCCAATCCCAATCAACCTGAACCTGATATTGTTTAGTACTAAATTTTGTCCTACCTTTCCTTCCCAATTCTTCCATTTCTGTTACCTGATTTAATTTTTTTTTTTTTTTATAAAGAGAGGTGTCTTTATTTATTGATTGCTAATTATGTTTCTTCTCATACTTTTACACTGGTACATTTTTAGGATATCTTCATTCAGGCTTCTTCCAATAGACCCTGTAAAGTCCATTGTTTTCTTGTGGTACATAGATTCCCAGTGCATGTATGTATTTTAGTTATAGACGAGCCTTGGCTTTGTACTAAAGTGATGTTTTCTATTTGATTTTTAATATCCTCCTTAATAAGGCCTAGCCTTGTGGGGTCTTCCAGTCACAGTAGCACATCAGTTCATGTCTTCGTGCTATGTGAGCAATGGGGTGCTTAAGTGTAACAGGGAAATATTTATTTTTATGTTATTCTTATTTTTTCAGTGTGTGCTGTATTTGTGGGCCTTGAAAATTCTTTACCCCAAAACACTGTTTTTACTTCGTGGAAATCATGAATGTAGACATCTAACAGAGTATTTCACATTTAAACAAGAATGTAAGTATACTTCAAGCTTCTTCCATTAACACCATTTGTGCTAAATCGTCATTTTAACCCACACTGGGAGCACATGATAATATGATCCATTGCTTAAAAGCCAGAAACTTAAAAAATGACACTATTTTATTTGATGTTATTCTGTATCTCTTTCTAAGCATGGATCATGAAGAGAACTCAGAATTTATTTTTATATTATAAATTTTCTATAAAGTGACCTAAAATTTTGAGTTACTATTTGACGTGACTTGTCCTAAGAAACAATCATTAACTTAGTTTTTTTTAAAAAGCCAGAATACTACAATTCGGGGAAAGAATTTTACCCTTTCATCTCAAATCACTCAAGAAAAACAGATGGAGGAAAATTCAACTGAGCTTCTTTTTGGACTCAATAAATTTACTAGCCTCTAGTGGATTTGACCAAATTAAAGATGACGTCTTCCTTTAGACATAAATACTAGGAGTGAGGACTACTTTGCATAAATTTTATTTTCCTCCTGTCTTTAATTTTCCCTATTGTCTAGTGAAACAAATTTCTCTCTGTCATTTAGGCTCATTTTCAGTGGAGTACAGAGACTTCTTTCAAAACATTAGACATAAGTCAACAAGGGAAAAGCAGCGTGCAGTGACACATAAACAACTTTAGGAGATTTCTTGCCATCTCCTTTTCTCTAAGATCACTCAGAAAACTTAACCAGCTTTCTGGCCACGTTTCTGTTGGTCTCCTAGTTTTTGTATATGTAATTTTGAGCTACATCTGCAGATGAACAGTGAGGATGTATACAAAAGTTCTCTCCTCTGCTGTATAAAAAGTTACTACAAACTTAAAATGTGGATGAACGACAAAAATTTACAACAGTAGATATAAAGATTAACACAGCTATTCTCTGCCTTTCCAAAGGGTGTCTTATGTCACTTTGCTTTCATGAAAGACGTACAATAGTACTTGCTATTGCTAACCAAAAGAAACCCAAGGAGAATTTTTGCTTTTAGGAGGAAAGGTAAAAAACAAAAATAGGGTTCAATGTTAAATTTGCAGCAAGCAGTTAACAGAGGCAGTGCTCACCCTGAGCAATGAGTGGTCCCGCCAAGCCCCTTCCCTGGGAACTACACTCAGCCCCGCACCTTCACGCCGCCATAGCTTTGAACTGTGTCTGTGAGCCTCTGTACTTTATCTCCATTTATTTTGTGCATCCGTTACAAGTAGTGTCTGAAGATATCAGAAAAGCCTAAGAGGTTATTTTTTTGGACCTGGGAATGCTCAAAAATGCTTCTATATGAATTAATGATAATTGCTTCTTTGCTTTACTCCATTTCAGCTTACACAAGGTTTCGTAGGAACATTACACTTTCCCATAGTGGGTAAAACCTGCGATAACATGTCTTCACGACGTCTTGTTTAATCACATTTTGGAACTTTGCGGTGTGTAGTTATATGCTCATAGTATGATTCTAGGAAGGAAGCATTAAAAAACGATTTCAGTGAAATGATCCTAGCTATGAAATCCTGAGAGTCAAGTATTTGTTTTTAAATCATGTCTTAAAAGGTAAAATAAAGTATTCAGAACGCGTATATGATGCCTGTATGGATGCCTTTGACTGCCTGCCCCTGGCTGCCCTGATGAACCAACAGTTCCTGTGTGTACACGGCGGTTTGTCTCCAGAGATTAACACTTTAGATGATATCAGAAAAGTAAGTTCTATTATTTCCAAGACTCATCATTCTGCATGCTTCATTAAGAAATAGAAGACCTGAATTTCCCTGTCGTTTTCACTAACTTTATCCTTTCGAATTCAAGTGATTTAAAGTGACCATGAATCTCTTCTTTGTACTCACTTTTATTTAGAAAGGGAAATATATTTATACTTGGAAGAGTTTTTATCTCAAAAACCTCAGGGTTCATTTTACCATGTGATGTGTCATTGAAATGTATAATATTTGATTGCCAAAAATATATATGCCTTTTCATTTCCCTTTGGCTCGTTTCAAGCAACCCATTATATATTCATAGTATATTATAGCTAGAAAATGTTCCTTTGCTCTTGGGAAAAATCACAACTTGACCTTTAAAATGTGTCTATATCATCATTTTTTTTTTGAAAATCTACTCTTTTCACAACTTCAAACTTTAAAATAACAGTCTAACAAAGGTGATGATGATATTCCATTGGTTGTATTGAGTAATGAGGTGAAAGTTGATTTTTTGAGGTATTTTTTAGTTGAAATTGGCTATTAATGTTGTTTTAGCCAGCGAAAAGATTAGTTAGATTGAATATGAAAGTATCTTTGTCTTGAGAATATGTAGTAATATGAGATAATATGAGATCCTTTTATGTAGTGGAAGAGACAATCTTTTAATCAACACGGAGCATTGGTATTTGCGCTCTGTTTAAAGTATGATAAAGACGTGACACTGAATCGTAGTCATGAAATTCAAGGAGAGAGTGGTTCACTTTCTGCATGGGTTCTTTAATCTGATAGACGTGTGCAATATTAACTAAACTTCTTATCATAAATTAAGTAAAATTTAAAGCTATCGCCCACTATCCCCAAAACTTACTTTCTGCCATATTTCAGATATTCTGTTCAATTTTCATATACATCATTAAGTTCTAACATTAGCCATAAAAAGATTCTTAGGTTTTCCTTTTGCCCTATGTCAGTTACAGTTTCCACCACACTTAACTTTACTTAATTAATTTTATAATTATTTATTCTTAGGGTTTTAGAATGCACTCCGTAACTTTTCCAGAATAATTTCTGTATTCTGGTTGCCTTATCAAAACTTCAGCTGGGAATTCATAGTAATCAGAAAGACTCCCCTTCTTTGCTGTTCTACGCCTGTAATAAGTTCTTTTTTCTTAGAAAGAAATTCTGTATTTTCACAAGCGTTATTTTTCTTGGATGAATTGTTCCAAAAGCATAAATTATTTAAGTCTCTTAAACAAGTCTAAATTTGCAATGAATATTTTATGGATAACATAATGGTTGAAATATGGTGGGTCTTGGCTTATTGAAGTTTTTCATTGAGTGTTGAAATTTTGAGATATTGCTTCATTCTTTTTAGGTATTAGTAAAAAATGGTGTGTAGCAAAACCATTATTTACATCACCTTTTATGTCTGAGGAAAAAGAATGTGATCGGCTGCCAAGCTTATATATCCCCCTTTCCCTGTGGGTTTTTGAAAAAATATTAAAATATTGAATATGAAGAATATCAGTTTTTAATAGGTTTTCATAGCTGTTTTATGCTTTTTTTTTTCAAGAGACTGTATAATATCTGCTAACCTCACCAAAGATTCTCTAATTGCAGTTAAATCAGAATAAACTACAGGAAAGTGACAGTGTTCTAAAATTGTTGGTGAGGTGTCATTTCCAGTTATTATATTGCTCTTACTTTCTAAATACACCTTTTTAAACTGAAATATGACCTTGCTGAACATTTATAGCTGGAAAATGGATTTCATATGAGGGTTTTGGTGAAACTATAAAGCTTGGAACTGTGAGCTGAAGAACGACCAGCTAAATTTGGGTTTATTTTACTGCTTATCATTCCTCTTGGTTTGTACCTACTAAGATAAACTACAGCTGGCTTGTACTTTAATGTCCAGAATGTCATATAACAAGTGGCTGCTCTTAAAATGAAAGCCGTTTGTTCTCAAAGTCATATTGTGAGATATAAAAACCGTAAGTTGTTCTCCATCCAGCTTTCTAAATCACTGTTTAGTGGAGGCAGTAATAGAGATTTGCCCAAAGGTAAAACAAAATAAAATCTCCTCCTCAAGAAATGAAACACGGAGTCACATCAACTGGTAGTGACTGAAATACTGAGATAGATCAAATAAGTAAGGAAGAGGGAAAGAAAAAATACAAAGTAAACCAGGAGACAGGAAAAAAGGATCAAAGAGTAGGAACTAAGGAGGAGACAAGAGGGAGATGAAGAGGTTAAGGCAGACAACAGATAGACTCCTCAGAAGGAAAGAGGGCAAACTGGAGAGAGATGAAGTGTGGACAGAGGGGGAGGAAGGAAGGCAGGAAAGCCAACAGGAAGAGAGGGAGCGGGCAGTTCACCAAGCACTGTGCTGGGGAGGAAGTCAGGGACCACAAAAACACGTGTATTTTCTGGATTCCAAGCGTCCAAAGATTAGTATTTTGCTCTCTGTCTTCTATTTTTCTTAGTTAGACCGATTCAAAGAACCACCTGCTTACGGACCTATGTGTGATATCCTGTGGTCAGACCCCCTGGAGGATTTTGGAAATGAGAAGACTCAGGAACATTTCACTCACAACACAGTCAGGGGGTGTTCATACTTCTACAGGTGAGGATGGACGGTTCGCTTTCTGGAGCACATCTGGTTCATAAATGTTCTCATTTATCAGTTCGTTCTCATTTATCAGTCTGATGTGTTTATGATGTTTATATCACTTCTCTAGGAAACGAGGATAAATGAAAGCATCACTTTGCAAGCTTGGTTCAAGTGGATTCTTAGCACTTGTAAAAAAGATAGATAAATAAATAATAAAAAAAACAAATAAATAAAACATTTCTGTGAATACACTGATATAATACCTGTGAAGAATAGAAAAGCCGTAAAAGAAGCATGTGGTGGGGAGGGGTGCTTGAATGGCTCAGTTGGTTGAGCATTCGACTCTTGATTTCGGTTCAGGTCATGATCTCAGGGTCATAGGATTGTGCCCCATGTCAGACTCAGCACTGAGCGTGAAGCCTGCTTAAGATTCTCTCTCCTCTCTCTCTGTCTTCTCCTGGCTCTGGGTGTCTCGTGCATTCTTTAAAAAAAAAAAAAGAAGAAGAAGCATAAGCATGTGATATCCGGGTGGCGAGGTAGTACCATTTGGTAGAAAATTTGTTCTGTTTCAAAGAGTGTAGAAAAAATTCCAATGCCAGCCTTCATCTTCCTCTCAACAATATAGTCACTTCAAACATTTTTTACCACTTTTCATAACTTAAATCAGGGAAACAACTTTTAAATCTGTTAATTAAATTATATTGACGTTATTCTTACATTTTCTTAAGTTTATTACACTTCCTGGATAAATTAAAATTAGCAGCTCAGTATATAGGTACCATAGTAAATTTATTTTTAGCACTTTCACAAGCCACTTTGAAAGATTGTTACAATAATTTTTATATTTGCCAGCGTAGGGGGATTTGCCCATTTCCTAACATTTCAGAGCACTTCAGAGAGAAATCGGCAACACAGCCGGGTTTTTGGGTCCTTGCGATTTTCCTGACATTTTACCTCAGTTGTGGCCTCTGCATTTGACTCCCCTCAGCTTCACTGGGTTCTCTTAGCATCCGATATACAGTTTATGTGACAGGAGCCAGAGAGACAGGAGAAGGAGGTTACGGAGAAACCGAGAATGTTAAATTCTATAATACACAGTCTTTAACCAAAACAAAACTTACAGACCAAACGTGATGTGCACTGAAGTTTATGCTCAATTCCAGCCCTGGAAGTTAAGCAGATGAGAAGGCTTGTGAGAAAGAACTGAAACATGTCTTCTGTCTGGAGACTAAGCAGACAGCATCCTTCCACATAACATCGATCAGAGTTTGTTCAGCGGTAGAGCATTTTGCTTCACGCCTTAAGTTTTCCTTACGGGGGGGGGGGGGGGTGGGGGGGTGAGGGGGGTGGGGAAAGCTTCCTTTTACTCCTCTGTTGAAGTGATTGAGAAGTGAGTTTGTGAACAGAAGGTCTTGCGCACTGTAAAACAGCCTTCACAGAATACTTTTTTGTTATACATATGAAGAAAGAGGTTTGTGCCAAGCTTATTGATAAGAAAGATTACAATTCATTTCTATGATTTGGAAATTTGGGCACCATGTCCAAGGAGTCTATTTTGGGGTGACATGAAGAAGGGTGGTAAATATTTCTGCAAGGCCTAAAGTTCCTTTTTAGGAATTAGTTAATTTGGAAGTGATCTTTTCTTAAATATGATAAAAGTTTTAGTGAAAAAGATAAATATTGTTGAAATATATCAACGCCAATTTTTCAGTTTTTTTTTTTTTTCCAACGTTTTTTATTTTATTTTTGGGACAGAGAGAGACAGAGCATGAACGGGGGAGGGGCGGAGAGAGAGGGAGACACAGAATCGGAAACAGGCTCCAGGCTCCGAGCCATCAGCCCAGAGCCTGACGCGGGGCTCGAACTCACAGACCGCGAGATCGTGACCTGGCTGAAGTCGGACGCTTAACCGACTGTGCCACCCAGGCGCCCCAATTTTTCAGTTTTTAAAATCTGGTGTCAAATCCCTAATTACACTGTGAGAATTTAACTGATTTACCTTATACCCCTGATCTGTGCTTCAATAATCCAGTAGCAAGTAAAATCCCAACCTCTTGATTTTGATTTCGAGGCGCATTGCATTAATCTTTCTTTCATTCACAGTGTAACATCCTTCCATTGGTTTTCTGAGTCAGCTGTTCAAATAAATCATATTTTAGGTAAAGTTCTGTGCTGGACTTACATAAAGTTACGGTATTTTTGTTTTGTCAGTATAGAAACAGATGTGTTTACATCAGAGATAAAGTCCATCAAACTAGATAATTAGAGGATTATGCATGTTTTCACACTTTTGTTCTCAACAAAATGATTGTTTAAGTCCTCTCATTAGAGAGTTCTGTAATATCTGTAGCCATGACAAATGCTGAATATAAACCCACAGCCTATCGACTCTGGCGAATGGCAAAGCAATCTGGATTCTGTTTCATCCACGGAAGAGAAAAATGACTCTTTCCTTCTCCTAGAGCTTTTTGATGCTTTTGTTTTCAGTTCCCTTGGAGGCGGCAAGGCATCTTCTGTGGCCGTGGTTTATAAAGCCGAGCTAGAGGGGCACAAGGGAGTGATCAAATTGGTAGAGAAATTGGTGACAATTTCGCTTGAGTTATTGGCAGTCATTTTGATGGACAACTCCCAGTTTTATTTTACACATTTATGTGGAATCTGCCCTGCCACCCTGTCCCTCATCTAACATACTGTCTGGGCCATGATTTAAATGAAATGAAGTTCTACAGAAAAATGCATCAGTAAGAATGCATTCATGCCACCATGAGTTAGAGAAGAGAGACGGTGGGACAGAGGGGGAGGAATCCTCTGCTTTTGCCCAGGTGCTACCATTATGTTTGGAACCTTAGAGTGGAGTTTGCGAACTCAAATGCCTGTAATGTCCAGGCAGGTACCTGTGATCCTTAACAGACCAAGATTTACACCGTACAAATCCGTGAGGATCCTGACAAGTTGGAGGTAAAAATTGCATTTTCATGTAGACCAAAGCTGTCAGCCAGATTTGGTGCTCAGGTTGGCAGTGTGCACGCCTGCCTCGGATGAATCATGTAAGCTTTGTGTTCTAGGTCTGGCTTGCTTTGAAAGGAGTGAGTTCGGTCAGACGTTCTGAAGTTCCTCTAAACTCTGAAACTTAAAGAACATCTTGACAGTCATTTTAAAAGTGTTTTTGAAGCTGCAAATTGCGGCACACTCAAATCACTGCTGGGCTCTTAATCACAGATCAGCAGCCTGTCTTCTCCCCTCACACAGCCCACCTTCTCTTCTTGCTGTTGACATTTGCCAGCCCCTTCCACCTGGAAGTCGTCCGGTTCCTCCTTCTCACATGTCCCGATTCTCCTCCAACTGATCCAGCAGCACCCTGCCTCTTGTGCTGCCCATCTTGGGTCTTCCTCCTGATTCCCACATTTTTTTCTTCATTCTTCCCCTCCGCCCCCCCCCCCCCCCCAGAAGCTCACATGTTCTCTTACCTTCACCGTAAACTGTAAACTCTGTGGTTTGATTACCAGATCTAGCCCCTTCATCTGTTTATCTTCCTGAGCTGGACCTCTCTATTTCTAGGTGGCTGCTGGAAATTTTTATCTTAGATGTCTCATCCTCACCTTAACTCACCTTGCCTGAAAAGTATTATTATTTACTTCCCCGCGGGAGATTCCTCCTGGTTTCGCTGTTTCTATTAACAGTTCTATTAACAGCCATGCAGACTAACAAAGATCCCTGCTTTTTCTTTCTGCATTGAAATCACCACCAATCAGTCATCACATCTTATTGACCCTTTCTTAAAAATATCACCAGCATGGGGCGCCTGGGTGGCTCAGTCGGTTAAGCTGCCAACTTTGGCTCAGGTCATGATCTCACAGTTTGTGAGTTCAAGCCCTGCGTCAGCCTCTGTGCTGACAGCTCAGAGCCTGGAGCCTGCTTCGGATTCTGTGTCTCCCTCTCTCTTTGACCCTCCCCCACTCATACTCTGTGCCCTTCTCTCTCTCTCAAAAATAAACATTAAAAAAAATAAATTAAAAAAAATTTCACCAGCTGTAGATCACCCTGTCATCCCTTCTTCTCACGCTGAGTTCAAGACTTTCATTTTTAGTTTGTTGAAATCACACCTAAATTTCACAACATCCTTCCCACTCCCTCCCCAAATCATACAGTTCACTTAATGGGCGTTCTTTTGAGAATTCATTTGATCATTCAATTATTTAACAAACATTAGTTGAGTACCTATTATATATACTTTCTGTGAGGTTCTATAGATAGAGTACCTGCCTTTGCGGGACTGTGCCTTTGAGTGTCAGAGACCTATGAACTATGACAAATAAAATACAAGGTGAGTAGTGCTGTGAGGAATGTGGAAATTCTCTCTCTCTCTCTCTGTCTCTCTCTCACCACCCCCCCCCCCCAACATACACATACACACAGTTAGGGGGCCTAGCCCAAAGAGAGGTGGATTGGAGTTTAAGGGACAATGCATCATGAAGGTTTTACAAGACCTGAGTTTTAAAGGATAAATAGGGTATATCCAACCAGTCATTTGGGGAAGCTTTCTGCATGCAGGGAAAGTGGTGTTTATGAAAATATGATGGGGGTGCCAGGATGGCTCAGTGTGTTAAGCCTCTGACTCTTGGTTTCAGCTCAGGTCATGATCTCATGGTTTGTGAGTTCAAGCCCCGAATCGGGCTCTGTGCTGTCAGTGTGGAGCCTGCTTGGGATTCTCTCTCTCTCCCTCTGCCCCTCCCCGCTTTCTCTCTTTCTCTCTCAAAATAAATAAGCTTAAAAAGAAGAAAAGAAAATACGATGAAATAGAACGCATCTAGAAAGATGACCATCTGAATGGTCCCATTTTACTGCTCATCCCAAATCACAGTTAGCTGCTTCAGGATACGCTAAAGCTGAATATTCATATAACTCAACTATTCTACTTTTGTTTATATATCCACTGGAAATGTTTACACATGTGCACCCCAAAGATTGTTCACAGCAGCAGTATTCATAATCGCCAAGAAATGGAAGCCACCCAAATGTCTATTTAATAGAATGAATAATAAATTGTAGTGTATCTCCACACCTAAGACAGCAAATGAGAATGAGTTAACCAAAGCTGCCCATAATGACGGGGTGAGTGCCACAAGGATGCCAGCAGAAGAAGCCACATACTAGAGTGCATCCTAATGACAACATTGAAGTAAGAGGTGAACATTACCGAAAGCTAATCTATAAGGTTCAAAGCCGGGGTGGCAATCACCCTTGGTGAGGAGATAATAGTGATTCGAAGGAGATACGAAGAGTGGCTGGGTTCCAGGTAATGTTCTGTGCCTCGGCCCGAGTGCTAGTTACGATGGGAAGATCATCAGTTTGTAATCTTCTGATTTGGGCAGTGTTCTGTATAACTGTTAAGCTTCGATAAAATGTTTGCCTTGAATAAAAACTTCTCACTGCTCCCGAGGCCGCCCACAGCCAGGCGCAAGTGAGGACTCAGGCTCTGGGGAAACTGTGTCGGGGAGATCGGAGCCCTTCCAGACTTGATACCTAGTGGGTAAATGAGATGACTTGAAGAACCCTGGGGGAAAAGAAACAAAACAAAACAACGACGTGGCAAGTCCTGGGGAAAGATAAGCCTGACAGCATCCCGGCTGATGCGGACAGCAGGACACCCCGGGGCTAAGGCCCCCCAGAAGCAGAGGAGGAACTTGGCGGTTGGGCAGAGTTCTCCCTTACTACTGGCCTGAGAGAGGGGAAGGATGCCAAGGAGGCAGGGAGAAGCTTTCTCCCAATCCCTTAGCAAAGGGTTGCAGGCTGAGTGCCTCTGCTTTGCTGAACCTGACGAGGGAAAGACACCCTTTACCTCTCTCACCTGCAAGTGAACGTGAGCTCCAAGAAGCTGACAGGTTGCTGCTTAAATTTAGGATATAAAGACAAATTTAAAAATAATATCTGTCTCTTAAGGCGTTTACTATTACTGAGTTAAACGTAATTGACACCACAACATGACGAATGCTGTCTTAAACAAATACACTCCGGGACCATGGGAGATGCAGCAGTTCTGTGCACACCTCAGGATGAGCTGGGTTTGAGGGGACGGTTCACCCATGATAATTCAGTGAGGGCTTGGCAGAAGACTGGGCTTTTCCAGAAGTTAAAAATACTTAAGGAAAGTATAAATGAAGACATAAAAGCATAAAAAAGCCTTTTGATAATGTCCGCTGGTAGGGGCGCCTGGGTGGCTCAGTTGATTAAGTGTCGACTTTTGATTTGGGCTCAGGTGATGATCTCACGGGTTCATGGGTTCGAGCCCCGCATCGGGCTCTGCAGAGAGTGCAGAGCCTGCTTGGGATTCTCTCTCTCTCTGCACCTCCCCCACTCGTGTTCTCACTCTCTCTCTCAAAATAAATAAATATTTAATAAATAATGTCCTCTGTCTATATCTTAAAGAGATAAATGCAGAAGGTTTAACTCAAGATCTAAAATATAGCTTAATATAGGAAGGAACAAAAATAAGAGAATAAACAGACTGAGTCTAATAATGGCTATTCTCTCTAATGCCAAAACAGCTTTTCTACCATTTCTCACATGTTTGTCTTTTCTACCTTCTTTACCTTTGCTCCTGCTCAGTCTGTGTCTGCCCCTCTCCCTTTCTAACCCCTTTCCTATCCAGTATTCCCCAGACGTCATTGCTTTTAAGAATTGACACAAGTCACAACTAATAAATTTAACACTGTAAAAGAAAAAATTCAATGGATTAAATTTCAAGATCTAATTGGCTTTCTGAAACGATTCATGAACCAGGCAGCACCCCTCCTAGCAAGTAGAGGGGTTCTGAGGGGCTGTACAAAAAATGGAAGGTTTTTATAGGAAGGAGGGCGGGGCAAGGAGTTATTAGCAAAAGAAAAGAAAGTCTTGTTTCAGGCCAGTCACTTTCCCTTACGGGAGGGGCAGGGGATCTTATGACCATTACCTCATCGTCTTTTGGTGGAGGCAGAGGGCCCATGCGACAGATTACCTCACTGGTGCCCCTCAGAAAATTCCTGACTGACCAGTTAAGATTTACACTTTTGGGGGAGGTTGAAACTTCCCTTAGGTTAGATATTAAGCCCCAATTTGGTGACTTGGCCTAAGCAATGCCATTTTAGGCCTGTAGCTTGCTTTTTCACAACAGCTACCATTAGAATCGAGGGTTGCTGACTCACCATTCCATGCTGCATTCTGTCTTCCACACCATGGTGGTGGAGAGAAAATTAAGAGTTGTTACGTGTCTACCCCTATCAGTCCAGGCCCTGGACTAGGGAATTTACATATATTGCTAACTCATTTAGTCTTTATCTTAAGTTTGTGGTACAAATGCTACCGTCTGCATTTTTACAAATGAGGTAATTCAGGCTCAAAGAGGGTCAGCAATTTTCCAGAGTCTACACAAGAAATTGGAATAAAAACCCAGACCTAAGGATTCCCACTATTCCATGGAAATTTCCACCTCCTTTTCTACTCAGAGAAATGTATTCTCTAGTGCTTAAGGAATAATCATGTTCCAAGTGGGGGAAAAAAAAAAAAAAAAAAGGCATTTTCAGAGAGTGCAGCTTCTTCCCCAAACACAGCAGTGCATGCCGGTAAATGGATATCACAAAGCTGAAAGAATCACTACCCTTCCCAGATCGTTGCATTAAGTCTTATTTCAAGGCATGTCCAGGACACTGGGTTTGATGAAACCATACAAGCGTTGCCTGACAAGGGTGCCCCCTGGAGGGCTGTGAGTGGGACTGAGATGCAGCCGGCCCCCTGCTAAAAACGAGGCATGGGCCCTTGCTTGGGCTGACCAGCCTGGGGCAGAAGGGGCTCTTCTTGTTGGGCACAAAACACAGAAGCATCACCTCATTAATGCAAACAAAACCCCAAAAGATCTAACATGAGATAGATATTTTTGAAAAAAAATCTCCCCAGCACCCTGTGCTTGCTTTCTTGTTTCATACTATCAATGCATGCTTTACTTTCCTGCCTAGATAATAAATACCCTCAAGACAGAAACCACACCTTACACTTACCGTAGCACGTCTCCTGGTGCCTAACACAGGGATTAGGGATTGTTGCATCTAACAAATGGAACACGTCACCAGTGAATCTTTGACATTACCATTCTTAACATATATCCTCTTTAGTTCTTTTTAGCTGGAATGCTTTTTTTTTTATCATCCTTTCCATTAAAAAGCACAAAAATATTGTGAAGTTTTGTGTTTTTCTCCCCACCTAATATCACTGAAGACTTTAATGTATCCCAGACAGTTGACCAATAATGGGAATCTCGATAGCCAAATATTTTCTAAGTTTATTTAGAAAAATGTTTGTAATTCTTCGAGAGTTTGAATATTTGATTATGTATGCCTTTAAACTTCCAGAGGTTTTCTTCAAAATGAGTTCCTTCCAAGTAATAATACAAGTGTTCCTCAGTTAATGCTATTAACCTAGCAGATTGCTGCAAGGTTAATTTTGTTTTCTTCAGATTACCGTTAAAAATCAGATATCTATTTCCATGGGGGAAAACTTAAACACATAAGCGTATAAAACTTAGCATGAAGAAAATATATTAAAATAATGCTTTCATAGGACTAGTGTGGGTTCTAACAAAAGGAAAAAATAAATTTAAAAAGTGCTGCCAAGCCATTTGTCCAAGGACAAAACATGACAGAACTAGACAAACACCCTCTGTCTTACAGTGGTACAACAAGGCAATAAACTATATTTCTAAAGAAATATTTCAAGGGCACAAGAAAAAAAAAAAACGGCTGAAAGAGATAGGGAAGGGAAGGAACATTTATTGAGTGCCACCCTATTCTGTCTTCCTTTGGCTGGGCACTTTATGGCTAAATATGTACAAACATATGTGCTATTCTTTAAAGACCCAGCAATGTCTCAGCAGTTAGGGTTTCTTTTGTTGACACACACTGATCTGGAAAGGTCGTATACTTACCTTCTCCTAAGATAGAACAAAAGTCTTTGGAGACACATGTTGGTCAACTCGACCTAGATACAATACAGACACATTTCCCTGTGGACACTCTGGGCCATCTTCTCCAGTTTGTAGGTTACCATGTAACCCATGGCTACATTTACATTCATTTACTGAGCTGACCTGGGACAACTAGGAAGTTGTCTTTTTCTCTCCTTAGCAAATTGCTAAAATATTCTAGAACACACATACATATGCTCACAAATGCACATGAATGTGTGCACATGCACAGACTATTTTTTTTATTTTTTTAATGTTTTGTTTATTATTATTTTTTTTTATTTTTGAGAGAAAGAGACACAGAGCACGAACAGGGGAGGGGCAGAGAGGGAGGGAGACACAGAATCTGAAGCAGCTCCAGGCTCTGAGCTTTCAGCACAGAGACCAACGCAGGGCTCAAACTCACGGACCAAGAGATCATGACCTAAGCCGATGTCGGACGCTTAACTGACGAAGCCACCCAGGCGCCTCATGACTATTTTTGATTTCAGATCCCAGTTTTGCAAAGAACTGAATCCTTTTAATAATCAGCATCTCTTCAGTGGTATGCCAGATTAACGGTATTTCTTTTCTTTTTGAGCAGGGAATTCTTACAAAATCTTTAATACAGAAACTATTTGCATCTTCTCTTTATAGTAAATTATTTGAGTGACATGTACTATTTAGTATCTCTTCAAAGTGCTACCTTTATAATTGCTGAATTGTTTCTTACAGTACGTGTAGTTTAAGTTCTAGTGGGCATCCACAGTTTGTTTATATTAAAATGAGCATTGGTTTTCTGTCTCTTTATTTGCAATTTCTAAAATTTATTTACTTTTATGACATTCATTTATCTCATTAAAAATTCTTAGAGACAAAGTGATTGCAAAGAGTTTTACGGGTTTAGTTTGTAATTTGAATTTCATTTTTTTTTTTTTTTTTAAATTTTTTTTTTTCAACATTTTTTATTTATTTTTGGGACAGAGAGAGACAGAGCATGAACGGGGGAGGGGCAGAGAGAGAGGGAGACACAGAATCGGAAACAGGCTCCAGGCTCCGAGCCATCAGCCCAGAGCCTGACGCGGGGCTCGAACTCACGGACCGCGAGATCGTGACCTGGCTGAAGTCGGACGCTTAACCGACTGCGCCACCCAGGCGCCCCTGAATTTCATTTTTAATAATGTTCTCATCTTTGGTTTAGAGACTTCCTTAACAGACAAAATCATCTTGATTATATATTTAATGCTTTTATTAAGTCAATATAAAGAATAAGCCTTAAGATATGGTTCTGTTGATCGTATTTAAAGTACACAGTTTAAAACCTGTGAATTCCTTAATCGTGTTTAGATTTTGAAGGATATATCAATTAATGTACTCATAAGTAAGTTGATAGCTCGGTTTCCAGAAGACTTAGTCTCTCCTACTCCCTCACTCCGTCTCTCTGTAGAGTACTCAGGCACGCACGTGCATCCAAATACAAATGGTGCTGTATTTGAGAACATGGAGGTTTATGTTTTAAATTCTATTCTCATGTTATCTTGATGCTCCTGTTCACCTGTGTTTAAACGTAGACTTGATACTGTTTTTCTCTATGAGTGGACATTTTTCTAGTGTTGTTATATAATGGCCTGCATTCTTTGTCCTGTTCACACATCTCCAGTCCTTTCTGATTATGTAAAAAAGTACAGCTGCAGGTGTTTTTCTGCCACAGGGCAGGGGTGGGGAGGGGACCTGTCCTGAGAGCCAAGAGGCTTGTTTCATGAATGATGTATGTCTGATTACGCTTGATCAAATCACATAGATCGGGATGTTACAGATACATGTGCTACACTTGATGATTTCATAACAGATGCTTCTTTCTCTTTTCTTTTTGTCTCTGGCAGCTACCCGGCTGTATGTGAATTCTTACAGCACAATAACCTGTTGTCTATACTCCGAGCCCATGAAGCCCAAGATGCAGGGTGAGCAGTTTTGTGGGTTTACGGAAACTATGTGTTGTTCCTGGGTCCCAGCTTCCTCACTTTGTTCAGGTTTGGAGGGTCCCTTTTGGTAGGCTCTCTCCCTGAAGCACTTCGATCTTAACATTGTCTTCTGATGACAGAGATAGGGCAGGATCCTGGGGAATGAGTTGTAAATGTGTTGTAAGGTCTTCTTTAAAACGCCTCCGTTTTTAGCCTGAACAGGTAAAATTTTCAGCGGCTTTCTTAAGCCCTTGTAAGGGTCCCTCTGATTTCCTTCCATTCCTGCTCTTCCCACAGTCCAGTCAGTGAGTAAATTACCGGCAACTTTTCAGTCTTGGTTGGCAGTGTGAATGAGAATTACACGTAAATATTTAACAGATATTGCACAGTGTACTCTTGTTTAAAGAATATCATTCCTGACCCTTGTGAAGTTTTAAAGGACAAAAGCAGAGGCATTTAAATGAGGGAGAAAGTCCTATATTCTAACTAATAAATGTATAACATGATTTTATAATAATGAATTTTAAAATTTAGGGTCCAGGTTTCATATAATTATTAGTATAATTGGTAGCCCAATGATAAGGGCTTAGAAAAGTAAGAAACATCAGATACTCAGTTTGATAGTGCATTGAATCTGCACTCAGGAGCAAAAGGCATAATGAAAAGCATTTGATGTCCAGTACCCTTCTCAGTAGGTTCCACTGAAAGGTGTTGTTTGCCTTCAAATGCTTAAACTCATTCCTTCATATTCTGAATTCTTTGGAAGAGAGGACCGCTTAGTATTATAATCTGTGTGCCGAAATCAGGAGTAGAGATGCCCACATCCTGAAGTAAGCCCATGTCCGATGATCCCACATCAAGGCAGATCCCAGGCTCCTTTCAAAGTTAGCTTTTTTTCAAGCAATAATCAACAGGTATGAACTGACCCAACAGCTTAGTATTGGATCCAGTACTATCATGTCATAGGTGACCTTCGACATAACCTAATGATATGCCTAACCAATGGGGTCCTCAAATAAGTTTTTTTTTTTTTTTTAACTTTTCAAGGCGGTGGTGTCACCATGCTCTTTTGGCTGACTATCCGAACTGAGCATTTTAGGCAGCTTTATATTAATCCCACTACAGACCGGAAATCATCTGCTTATTTGAAAATATTTTAAAATAATGCATCAGTTAAAATCAATTAGTATATTTGTTCAGAATGGGCACTTGATTGATTTATTGGGGGTAAATTGCGATTATGTCATTTAGTTTCTTTGTTTTTATTTGTTATCAAGTAGGCCTAGCCAGTCATGATTTATAACGTCAAGGTACTAAGATTGAGGGTGTTATTACCTTTCACATTCTGACTTTTTTTTCCTCCAGCAAAGTTCAGTTGGATATGCAGAATAAATACTTCTAGAACATTTCAGAAGACTTTTAAGAAGATATTTTCTTCTAGGAAAAGTTTATCAAAACATTTTTAAAATTATAATTTTTAAGGTGGTTATTTATCTGTCTAAAGGTACTATTTGAGGCACCTTTAGAACCCAATTAGAGTAGGCATGGTTATTCTGCCATAAATAACTGGCTCAGAATACCCAAGGAGTGATAACATTTTGTTTCGCGCTTTATAAGAATCTTTCTAAACTGATATTACTAAAATCTGTTACGTAGAAGTCGTGACATGTGCTTTCACCTCAATGGAAAAGAGCCAGAATTTCCTGTAATTTTTTTGATTATTTGAGGACTAAAATCCTATTTTTGTCTAAGTAGAAGAAAAGTAACTGGATTGTTGGTTTATTTCCAAAGATCTTGCAGATGTTCTGTTTCATTACTGATTGATTAAATATTACCCTGCTGAGACAATAATCTTTGACCTGCAGATCTCAGAAGAGATTGGTAATAAAGAGAGTTCTAAAATAGAAACAACTTTCAATATGTAAAACCCATAGATTTAACCATTCTTTGAAAAGCAAATCACTTAGTCAAGACCATAACAGAATATTGTGTAGGTATTGCACAGAATATTGTATGGATAACTAGAATAATCAGCCTGGTTTTTAGTGGTAAAGATTTATATATTGCTCTGCTTATTTAGTCTTATGTCAAAAATATAGGCAAACTTCTCAAAAACACGGTAGGTGCAGGATATCTTCATGTAAAAGGTAACCTTTGTCATCTCTGTTGAACACATGGAAATGAATTATGATTTTTCATTGAATTCCACTCTTCCCCTAAGTCCGTTAAACTCAGGAAAGGCCTACTCAGAAACTGTACATGTTTCATTGTCAACCTTGAGATGAATGAATGTCTGCGTAAAACAGACTTTAGAGAGAAAATTTTGTTTAATGTTATGTAATTGAGTTCTCTTGGAGTGATAAAACCTAATTTTAGTTTTCTTATTCTAAGGCTATAATTTGATATCATTTTTTTCATAATAGCCTTGTTTTAAATCATATTTGTTGTTTTTAGGTATCGCATGTACAGGAAAAGCCAAACGACAGGCTTCCCTTCTCTAATTACAATTTTTTCAGCACCAAATTACTTAGATGTGTACAATAACAAAGGTAAGTGGTTTTAGAGCCCTCTTGCGCTCTTACATACTATGTGCAATAATTCATAAGGTGTTTTATTTGGGTTTGGTTTTAATGAATGTTTGGTTTTAAGAATGTTAGCCATTCTTTTTCCCCTTGCTTTTTCATTTATTGTTGGATGCAAATCTTGTGATTATCTTCAGAGTTACAGATTCAGTTGATCTGGATGTGGAGCCCAGGCAGTGTTAGTTTTTAACTATTCTCCAGGAGATTCTAATGTATAGCAGGGTCTATAGTAAACTGGTCTAGTAGATTTGGGTTTTAAAAGAAATAACTGAAAGCAATCCAAAATCATGCTTCTTAAAAAGGATGTAGATTTAAATGAGAATAGTGTGATTGTGCATGTAAGGGATCAAGAACAATAAGTGGAAGAATGTATAGTTTGAAATTCAAACTCAAATTGCATTTATTGAATACCTACCACAAGTCAGATACTGTGCTAGGCAAGTGCATATTCATTTATTTTTTTTAAAAAATGAATGAAACTTGGGGCGCCTGGGTGGCTCAGTCGGTTGAGCGTCCAACTTCAGCTCAGGTCATGATCTCACGGTCTGTGAGTTCGAGCCCCGCGTCGGGCTCTGTGCTGACTGCTCAGAGCCTGGAGCCTGTTTCAGATTCTGTGTCTCCCTCTCTCTCTGACCCTCCCCCGTTCATGCTCTGTCTCTCTCTGTCTCAAAAATAAATAAACGTTAAAAAAAATTTAAAAAAAATGAATGAAACTTAAAAGTAAATATCATTAGCCCCACCCCCTTTTAATATGAAGAGTATCTGTTGCTAAATTACCTTGCCCCAGGTCACTCAATTAGGTAGTGATGAACTGGAGTCAAACCTGTATCTTCTGGTTTAGCATCCTGTACTTCCTTTGTGAAACTCCATACCTGTGTGCCTAAAAGAGACCAGGAAACAAGAGGGTATTATTTACTGACTATAGGAAAGAGAGGAGGAGCAAGGGACACATTATCTTTTTTTATCCAGGTAATTTCTTGATTCAGGAATGACAGGAAGTGGTATAGGTGTGACAGAATGGGTGATAACATATGAAAGAGGCATTAACTATAGTTGGCATTGGTCTACATAATATTTATGCAGCATATCTGAGTGTGGCTTTCTGAGATCCTTGCCTCTCCCCACATACACACACATCTGTGCTGTCCTATAGATGGAGCACATGACTCTCCAACCCCTGCCTCCACCCTAATAGCCCAGAGAGGCATGCCTTCTGGGTGGGATGGCCACACCACAGTCTCTTACACTGCCATTTTTAACTGTGGTGGGCCCTCCTCTGTGGCCACAGAGAGAAGTTATCAGAAGGCACAGTGAAGTTTCTGTCACAACCATGGATGGCAGGGAGCAAGAGAGAGTTGCCCCCTCTTTCCTAGTTGCCTAATTTCTAGAAAAGAGGAGCTGTCCTTAGTACTCTGTGGCAAGAAGTGTACAAAGTAAAACAAAATATGCTCTTGATGTGCCAAGTGCTTATAAGCCAGTTGACAAAGTAAGGCATGTGGGTGACTGAATAAAAATACAAGACATGGTGTCATTGAGTAAAACTAAGAGAGTTGAACACTAAGTACATTCGACAAGAATGATTTTCTAGAATGGTCAGAGAAGGACTTGTTTAAGGCAAAATGTGACCTGGACATTAAAGAATGGCTCACATTTGATTGGAAAAAGGAAAAAATAATAATAAAGTCAAGACCAGTGTTTTTGAAACTTTTATTTTTAAGCAGCACTTTTTTTTTTTTTTTTTTTGCCAGACAAAATCTTAATCTTAAAATCTTCTGTATAAGACCAGTAAGAATTCATTCCCTTGGATTGGATGTGGGTTCTCATACCAGATAATTTCCCTGTGGTACCTGCAAGGAATGCAAGACCTCTGTAGGTCATGTTGCACGTCCCACCATGATCCTGTTAATTCCTTCTTTTAAAAATGTTTTAATGTTTATTTATTTTTGAGACAGAGATAGAGAGCATGAACAGGGGAGGGTCAGAGAGAGGAAGACACAGAATCCGAAGCAGGCTCCAGGCTCTGAGCTGTCAGCACAGAGCCCAACGTGGGGCTGGAACTCACGGACTGCGAGATCATGACCTGAGCCAAAGTCGGACGCAAAACCGACTGAGCCACCCAGGCGCCCCAATCCTATTAATTCCTAAAAGTATACACAATATGAACATTTAGGTTTTTTTTTTTTTATGGCATTAAAACAATTTTTTTTTTCTATTTCACCTGGTGAAAGGAGCACCCAAACAAGCAATTTTCTTGACAGAGACCAATTACTAAATAGCACAGATGATACTTACAAGTTTTTTTTTAAGAATTGACAAAGAGTTAAAACAGTAAAAAAAAAAAAAAAAAAAAAGGAAAAAGACTGGGATTTCGCTCCATATAAAACTGACTTAGACTTTTTCTACTCATCAAAATGTTGGGTATCAGTTTTGCTTGAGACCAATGGCAATTTCTCCCACAGGGTATACATTGCTTCTTTGTCAAGTGTTTTGATTTAACAAGTAGAACTTAATGGGGTGGCTGGATGGCTCAGTCGGTTTAGCTTCCGACTTCAGCTCAGGTCACAATCTCACCACTACTGGGTTCAAGCCCGGAGTCAGGCTCTGTGCTGACAGCTCAGAGCCTGGAGCCCGCTTCAGATTCTGAGTCTCCCTCTCTCTCTGCGGCTCCCCTGCTCACACTCTCCCTCTCTCAAAAATAAATATTAAAAAAAAAAAAAAAATAGACATCAGTGAGTTGCTATCTTTGAGATTTTGTATTGCTTTCACTGTTTTCTTGTGTTTAGGGTAGATCACATTCTCTTAGGAAGGGGAGAGAAGCATTTCATTTTGGGAACCTTTTCATAAAAAATTCTTCTGAGAGAAAAAGATAAACTGATAGGAAGAAAAAAGATACATTCTTCAGCTTGAGCATGATTTCAAAAGACTTTTGTGTAAAATCTCTGAAGCACTTTAAAGCTATTATGCTAACACTGTGTACAGTATGTGGAGTAGGAGTCAGTTATTCACAGCTGAAGTAAGGATTACTGGATTTGAATAAAATAAATGGTAATGAGAATTTTATAAGGAAGTGCAAGAAAACTGGGTCGAAAGCACCTTCAAAAACATAATCAATGGACAGAGAGTGACGAATCCCTAAATTAATCATTTGATTCTTAGAAACAGATGTGGGGGTGGGGGGGGGATGCCTGGGTGGTGAAGTGGGTTAAGCCTGACTTCAGCTCAGGTGATTATCTTGCGGCTTGTGGGTTCCAGCCCCGCGTCTGGTCCGACTCTGTGCTGACAGCTCAGAGCCTGGAGCCTGCTTCAGATTCCGTGTCTCCCTCTCTGTCTGTTCCTCCCCCACTTGTGCTCTGTCTCTCTCTCAAAAATAAATAAAGATTAAAAAAACAAAAATTGAAAAAAGAAAAAAGAAAAACCAGATGACCAGAAAATGTTCTGGGGTTATAATCCAATAGTTACGGTATGATTTGATTTTTAAGCGCCTACAGATTAAAGGCAGCAGGAATGTTCCTTGGCAAAATGAAGTGATGGGGAAAAGAGTTTTCACTCTGCCATCTTAACACCTGTAATAGATGCACGATCAGCTTCATGTTTAAATGTCTGTTAGCTCCGATTAGAAGTTCGTACTTGCCTACAAGAAAAGCAGCTTTCCGCAAGTGATGAGGACCGTAAATGGCCCATCCATCCGTTGGGGTAACCCACACGAATTCATGCGGTTCTTATCCTTTCCGGTCTGCATAACACAGGGAACAACTCCCCTGGCCTCTCTTTCCTCACTCTGACAACTCCTGCTTACATTTGTAACATGCCAGGGCAGAAGATGTAGATTTGAATCATAGCTCTGCTATTAAACAGCTAGCTCATTTACATTTATTGATATGCAGTGACATCTCTGCAAAACGAGAAAAAAATTTCTTTTGTGAATAATAGATGAAATTACTCTGAAACAAAATGCTATGAGGTATTAAGATATTATCATCATTGAATATTTTATGTTGCTATCATTATGCCACCTGTCAGTGGCTTCAGGGAAACTGACAGATGATACAGTCCTCCTCAGCCTCTTATAGTTTCACTTTATGGCTCGATCTACCTTAATACCCATCTCTCTGCTTCTCTTTGGGTGAACCCTTTACTTAAGCCAAATTGTTCTACTCGTCCTGAACGCAGTGACTATCCCTTCCATTTGGCTGTCCCTTCCATTGCGTCTTTGCCCACATAACTTTTTTTTTTTTTTCATTTAGATTACTTGTCTCCCTTTTTCTGCTCATCTAAATGGCCTAGACCCACCAGGCTGTTTCTATGCAGACTTCTTTTGGTAGTCCTTCTCTGAATGCCTGAAATAGCAATCATTTGCCCTTGTACTCATCGATTATTTTTCTTTTCTAGTTAGCTTTTCCTACAGTTAGCATTCCTATAACTTCTCAATCAGATTATAATCAGTTTGAAGCAGGGGCTTGTTGATATACATTGTAAAGCCCAGTAGCCTGCATTATGCATGGTAGGCCTTCAACACCTGTGTTGAATGATGCATTTTCTTTCTTCAATCAAATAGCAAGACAGTGCTCAAAAGTTACCCTACCAGTATTGACCCACAGAACTCCGTCTCATTTTAAATTACTGTTGCAACCAGTTCTGATACCCTTTCCAAATTGGAGTGAAACATTTGCAGAGCACTTTGCACATCTGAATTTTCTCAATCTGTAGCCCTAAGGGTAAAGCAATTTCATAATTACCCAAACACACCAAACAGAAGAAAACTGTAGAAATGACACATGCACATATCTGCTGCTGTGCTCCTTCTCCCTCTCCTCCCCCTCCCGCTTCTAACTCCTCCTCCCCCAATTCCTTCTCCTCTTCCTCCTCCTCCTCCTCCTCCTCCTCCTCCTCCTTCTTCTTCCTTTTAAAATGATATGCCACCTGGGCTCAGTTGGTTACATGTACGACTCTTGATTACAGCTTGGGTTATGATCTCACAGTTCACCAGTTTGAGCCCCGTATCAGGCCCCGCATTGACTGTGTGGAGCCTGCTTGGGCTTCTCTCTCTCTTTCTTCCTGTCTGCCCTTGCCCCACTCTCATTCTCTCTCTCTCAAAATAAATAAATTAATTAAAACAAACTAAAAATAATAATATGCCACCTATAAAAATGACTTCAATCTCACCCACTCAACAATGCAACAAATCTTTACTGAGAACTTACTGTATACCAAGCACCATGCCAGGTGCCGGGAGTATAAAATAAATAAGATGGAAATTGTCTTCACTCTAGTGGGGTTTATAATTTGGTAGTGGGATAGACATTAAATAAAGAATTCCATCAAAAATTATTCAGATATACTTGGAAAATACTCCAAAGAAAAGAATGGTATTGAGTGAAAGTGGAAATTAGTCCATGGAGACCAAATAATAATAATAAGCTTAACTGACAAAAGTGACATTTAAGCAATCTTAGTAAAATATGTCAATATCAAGAAATACAGTGGTAGATGTGAACTCTGCTTTAAACAACTCAGTTTGGCCAAAAATATAACGAACCTCTGGAATAATGTGTTTTAAGCGTTGATGTAAACAGTTAAATCCTTTATCTCTATAGTGGTACACCTGTGCTTCAGAAAAATCTAAAGTAAATTACACAAAGTTACCATGTGGCGCCTGTTCTCTGTGGTCCAGATGAGTTGTCATATGGGTGCAGGAGTGGATGGGTGGATGGATATGTGATTCGGATATCGAGAAATGCAAATATACATTCAGGGCTATATAACTCAGTTCCAGGAAAAGCTACTCACAGTAAAATTAAGTAATCAAATAAAACTTATCAAATGAACTGTATTTTGGATTTGAGAAGAAAAGCCTAAATGGCAACCAAACTAATTTACCAATTAAGACCAAAGATTAAAAATGACCACAAGGAAAAAAATCAATTCAGTGTTAAAGTCGGTTAAGGAAGAGAGAGGTACAAAATTGGGTTTCAAGGATAAGACGACAAGAGCATCGTTTGCTAAAATGCTAAAGTCTACCCTTTTTGGCTGGGAAAAGAAATGTATTATGATGGTTTGGACTTTTAAATGAGACAAATTGATAGAATTGCTTTTAAAAAGCATTTTAGCCCCACCAAAACTTGGCGGAGTCAACATCCTCAAATATTTTCCTTCAAAATGTAGTCAGGGACTTCAGAAGGATACCATTTATAAATAAAAAGATACTTTGCAGCTTGGCATACCATTGTAAAGAGAGGATTTAATTGCCAATAAAAAAAAAAAAAAAAAACGAGGTAAGAATCTTATTGGCAGTCATGATGTGGACACGCAGGAGCAAATGCAACCTCTCTGAGGCCAGCTTGTCCTAGTCCCCTGATGTCTAGCTGGAGCACGCAGCCTTCAGTGACACCATCAGCACCGTAGGCTGCCAGGCCTGAGAACCTCATTCCTGTACTGCAGCACAGTTCTGTCATGTCAGGACCTTGTTTCAGTATTCCAGAATCATGTGTGCAAACTTAGTGATAGGTGGTCCCTGCCTGAGTCAGGAGCCAAGTGCAGAATCAACTAGTTCAGATCCTTATCCTGGGTGGGAAAAGGAAATAGGGGGAGGGGGGGCAGTCTCTGGAACGGAGTAGAATTCATGCCCAGGTAACCCTAAGTTAGCATCTTAGCTTGTTTCTTCACAGCATGCCAAAAAGATTACTTCCCTACAAAATTGCTTACATTTTATAAGCAAGAAGCCATTTCTGTAGAGTTTGAAGCTGATCTTAACCATGGGAATAATCTTTAGCATTGACATAAACATTTTTAAAACATATTTTGGGTCTTTATAACCACAGGCATAAATATGATCACTAGTGCTTTATAAGTTAGATAAAATTAATCCAGAGCTTTTGTTCAACAGCAAGAGTTTTCCTAGCTCGTACTTTTTTCCTGCCATCATATCAATTCTAAAGATCCTCTTAATTGGTCTTGAGCAACTGTTTGCTCAGATCACTTTTTTCATATAGGAAACGTAAATGCACATTCACGGTAGCATTTTGTTATTTGATATTTCCAAAAAAATTGTAGGCTACGTGTTTTTCTTGTTGTTACTAAAGGAAAACAATAAGTAAAATAACTCCTATGAAAAATAGTAATTTCTCCATTTATTTAATATACATTTTTATTTTTTACCCCAATGAATATTGAATTACACACAATGGGAAGATAATTTCTTTATAGGGACCATTAAACCAAGGACAGTCTCCCAAAAAATGATATGGAATCTACAGACTACAAAGGATCAAAGCAGAAAACATGAAGAAAACTCTTAGCATTAACTTTTTGTATTATCAGTATGAAGTAGTAGAAAATAAATTTATGTAGACATTTAGGCTGAGGAGGACTTTTGGGTAGGAATTTTTGATTAGTTCACATCTCTCTGAGATGAATGGATAAGATTAACTGCAGAGAGGTTTTAGTGGAATATCCCTTTTCTCTGCCTTTTATATAAAGGACTCTTTAATATATGGAATTAATCTAACTATGATAATTTCTTCTACCATTATCATTATCATTGTCACCTTGACTGCTACAACTTTGATATGTTTTCTTTAAAGTCTTAGGTTGGTAATAGTATATTTAGTAAATGTAAATATTTCCTTTCAGTTGGGCAGTTGGGATAGCATGTATACAAATGTTATTTTCTTTATTCATGCAAGTAGCAAATGATTAATAATAATAATAATAATAATAATAATAATGGAACATTTATCTTGTTCTAGAACCTGCTCTCAGTTTCCATGTGTCAATGCATGTAATCTTTCAATACTTTGTGCATTACATTCTAATCTTGATTTATTAATGAAAACTTGGGGCACAGAGGGGATGCCTGCTTTCCCCATGGTTCACACAATCTTATCAGGGAATAGCACTGAGATTGAAACTCAGCTGACTGAGTTTCAGTGCTTGCAAGTTAACCTCTGTCTTCTAGGTCAGCTTTGTTATCTGAGGCATTCGGGGTGATGTTTCCACCGAATCCCTATTCAACTCATGGCTCCATTATGTAGATGACTAACTGTTCTTCAATAAGAAAAAAAAAAAAAAAAAAAAAAGAGCTTTGGGAGTGAAGAGTCATTTATTATCCCTTTAATATTACGTGAATGTTATACATTCAAATATATACGTTATTAAAAGAGCGGGGCATCTTTTATGTTATTCTAAACTAAATAATTAATCTCTCTCTTTAAAAAGTGTCCCTTAGGCGCTTAGACTTTTGCTTTTTGTACATTCAGCTCCACTGTCAAACTGTCATTGCTGGAGGCCACTTTCTAAAGAGATTAGTTTTAGTCCAGTCATCAACTTGCTTACATTTCAATGTTTAATTAATGGGACAGAGGGCAAAATGGAAAATCTATCAAGATTTAATATCTAAGAATTACCCTGAGTATATATTTTAATTGAATGCACACTCTGTATCTTTGCTATAACAAGTGAACTTCTTGATGTTGTAACTGTCGCTGCTGCATAATTATAAAGTTTGGCAGTTAAGTAATTGTGGAACTTCCCTAAGTAATAACTCCATGAATGAAATAATCCTTGCTTTTTACAAAGGGCTGCCCATAGAATTGAAGGATTTGGCTCTCCAAGTTCTATAAGCCCTTAAATGGGGATGAAGACAGGATCTGGAACAAGGCTAAATCCTTCACACAGCTTTATCGGCAGTACTCTACTACTGCCCCTTGAACAAGACCAGCTGGGGGATGCATCCTGAGGTGTTGTATTCCATTTTCTGACAGACGGTTAGAAGATTCTGTAGAAATCGAATTCTTTGTAAAGCATTTCATAGGAGGAAAGAAAGGGACAATCTAGATAATGTTGAAGACACCAATGAATGGCTTATCCCTTGCTATTCAATATCTAGAAATTCTAGATCTACAAGAGACTTTACCCTGACAATGTCAAAAAGTCTGTGTGATATTACTTTCCACAGAAAATATCAAGTGTGTGGGTTTAATATTAACTCAGTGCCAAGGAACAACCTAGAACTTTGCAAGTTATAGCTCAGGGCTTGATATCAAGTACAACCTTGAAGGTGAAAAAGGTGTTTTGTGATTGCATGCAGATACCACCAGTTTTCAAGGTACCTCCCACCAGGGTACCTGTGTTATGCACTTGGAGCTGGGATGTATTGACTTCATTGAATGGAAGCCAAGCATGGGTACAGTGTTTCCTATGTCCATGCCATCTTCTCCAGCAGTTCAAAGCTTCAGCTAAACCTCTTTCTCTCTCTCATTTACTAAGGTGGCATAAATCTTATGTTAGCATTATAATAACACAGATTAGAACTTAAAGCTAAAACTCATAACTAGTTCTTTCTTATTGACTTAGCAAAAAATACTGAATCGAAATTCAAATTCTCCGTGTGAAATTGTAATGTTAGAAACAATTCTGTGTTTCACTGGACTTGAGCTACTTCCAAGGATCAGTTTCTGGCCCAGACTCTCTGGGTGTTAGTATTTGGATATGACACTTTAGGTGGGAATTATAAAATGGAAAAGTGTCAAAAATGGATAGCCATCCCCTCCTTGAAGAACTTGAAACTGCATCTTGATACTTCTGTTTTTCAGTTGCCAAGTAGTTTTTGTGATTACATATTATCATGGATATTAATCCCATGTATTATTGTATTTGAACACCATACTTTCAAAATAATAGTAATTATTCCTATTTTGCAAGTTTTGGAGGTAAAGCTCACACAAGGAGTAATACTTGCGTAAGTTTACACAGTTATAATGTGGCAGGGCCAATGTTTTTTCCATTCTTGTCTATTTTAGAGACTCTTTTACAATTTTAAAATGGAGTTAGCATCTGAAGTGACATTTTTGTCTTTCTCCTAAATTCCAACATGTACCCTTCAGACTGTTCATGTGTTGTTAGTTACACTTTTAGTGTCCTGGGAAGTTATATGTTTTATGTTTTTGAAATTGTTTTTGTTTTTGTTTTTACTTTTTCTTTGCCTGCTTGCCTTCCTTTTGTCCTTCCTGTCTTTCTCCATCTTGTCCTTCCTTTCTCTATTTCCTTTCCTTAGATCCTTTCTTCAACCAACATTATTAAACATCAGCCATGTGCCAGGTATGGTACAAAGCACTAAAAGAAAAAGAGAGATCTTTGCCTTCTTCATCCCTTCCATCATCTTCCTTTTATTGACTTTACCCAAAATTCTATGTTTAAATAATGAGCTGGTTCAAAATTTACTAATGCAATATCAAAAAGGAAATATGTAGCACACACATGCACATATAATTATAAAATTGGCTCATATTATTTCATAGATATACCTGGTACCGTCTCTTTCCTCCATGTAAGGAAGATACTATCATCCAAATTGTATGTAGGGCACTTGTAGCAAAGTTAACAAGGTGCCATGAAGGATACATGTACAAGGAAGGAGAAGCAGGCAGGGACTAGATGTGTGGATAAGAGGATTATATATAGTAACACACATGTGTGTATCTTGATAAACACAAAATCCTTAGCTCACAGCTTCAGGGAAATTATATATACCTACTGTTTGTAGTTATTAATGATAAAATATTTCAGGTGATTAAATTCAGTCATTACACGGAAGTTATTGAGAATTTGCCTGTGAAAGACCCTATGTGAAGTACTGAATCAGGCAGCTTAAAAGAAAACTTGAAATCTGTCTTTATAAAAGACTTAAACACTTACTTTGTGCTCAATCTTATGAGTTATAGAGTAAAAGTGAGTTATAAGTGTAGTCCTTGCTCACCAAATACAGTAATCCTCATGAGTTAATAAATTTCCCTTAAACTAAGTCACTAGTAATAATAAAAAGAATCTTTTTAAAACAGAATACACTGGGCAAGTACAGGACATTCAGGGAAAGATAAAAAAGACACAGGAGTTAGAAATGAGGTTTCAAAATGGAAGAAATCACCAAGATTGTGCTTATAGATGCTATAATTTGAACTACAAAAACTGTGTATATATGTAGATATATTATAGATATATATCTTCACAAAATCTTCAAAGAAGATTATACATTAAAACGGTAATCTTTATTGGAAAATACAGTTTTAGAAAATGTACAGCATCTCTCCCAGAATCAAATAAATCCTTTCATGCAGTATATGGCATAATCTTAAAATATTGGTAAAGGATATTATGAGTGTATATGTCCAATTTCAAGAATTTTATCCATCAAGCCATCATGTCTCCTTCTGTGATGGTAGGACTTTGCCAAAAGAACATGATGATGGTTTTCCTGCTGGGGTATCTATTGTCTACAAGTGACAGAACTGAAAGGGAAAAAAAATCCTGAGTCTATTACACTTTTTCTTCTTTCTTTCTTTCTTTCTTTCTTTCTTTCTTTCTTTCTTTCTCTCTCTCTCTCTCTCTTTCTTTCTTTCTTTCTTCCTTTCTTTTTTCTATTTCCGGACGGATTATGATTCTGGAATGCTGCCATTTGCTTCCTTTTCACCTTTCTTTTCTATCCCTCTGCCCCATCTTTTGAAGATGGGAGTGCATGGCCAATTAGAGCTAAGGAGATGAAAAATGTTATTAGAATTCATTATTTCCATTCTTTTGACCTCTCTCCCCTCTATTGAAAACAGCCCTGGTAATGTTGAGAAAGCCTGAGTGAGGTATGTTGGGAGTGTTACATTCTAATCTAAAGACTTTCAGAAAGGAACTTTGTGTTCTTCTTGAAATCCACTTGAAATGTGTTGAGCCTATGGTTTTAATGCCCCTTGCTAGCAATATTTTGATAACTTCTTTTAAGTTAGAAGCTCTCTTTGGATATTTATATCTATCTATATATCTGTCTCTATCTCTATCTCTATCTCTATCTCTATCTCTATATCTTACTCATTGTCCTATCCTCCTCCTCCCTGGTAATGGCAGTTGTAAAGAAGGTGTTGAGCAATATTACCAAGTTTTTATGAAATACAGGTTTTTGTGTCTCATCAAAATCTCAAATTTTAATGTAGGGGAGAGCCCTTTAATTTACAGATTTGGATATGGCCTAGCATTTTATTGCATCATATGGTAGACAGAGGAATGGATTCTATTCCTTGAGTTTCAGTCTATTTGCTGTACCTAATTGTGTCATTAGAAATAAGAGTTCAAGTGGCCCTTCCCTATTTTCAGGTAGGAGCTGTCCCTTGATTATGGATTTTATATCTCATACACAGCATGGCTTACATGTTTGTTTGTATAGGGTTCTACAGGTGCAGTAAAAATGATTAGACCAAGTAATTGCATAACTTTAAGGCCATAACTTTGACATCAGAGAAAGAATAGGCAGTCAGGCCTCCAGGTTTATGGAAATTAGTATTCTTTCCATTATATCAATTTTTTTTCTGGCTATTTTTCACAAGCACATGTGCAAAAGAAGAGCACTTGTTTCTAGACTGTCTGGTCAGCTCTGAATTTGGTTAATAACATGGCCTTGTATATATGTCATAATCTCTCTGTAGGCCTCTGATGCAATTGTTAAATGACAGGAGGTCATGTATAATTGCCAGTATAATGGCGAGATTTCTTGATAGTAGGCTTTGTTCTTTCTCTATTTCTCAGACAAGGTCTCAGGAGTTGGTCTCGAGTGATTCTTGAAGCACAACCACTTGTATTATTTATATTGCACTGGAGATAAATGTCTTTCAAGTACTTCAGAGAACAGCACACTGTTAGGGCTCTAGTTGAGTTTTGTAATCCCAGTGACAGTTAGAGGCAGGTGGCAGGGGTGGATGTGGGAGGTGGAAGATGAAATGTTAACTGTGAATTTCGTGACTGTAGATATTTGGGACTGTTTTAGATTAAGGGTTTTTTTCATGTACTTTTATTATATATATATATATATTTATATATATACACATACACACATATACACATATATGTATTATACAAAAAACATAAAAATTTATGAGTAACTTATTAATGTAAGGTTATTCAGGAAGTATCTTTGAGTGAATACCTTATGCTGCTGAAGAAAAAAGAATATATATATTGGTGTATTTGTATTTTTAAGTTATTCTTTTCTCTAACCTATAGAGAAGTAGAAAAACGTTCTGTAAATAGTCTCTAGAATTACTGAGAATATTATTCATTGCATTAATGATGAGGTCTTTGTTCCAGAAGTTTGTTATCATTCAGATCTGGAAGTGGTCATATAAATTATCTAGATAAATCCATGAAGTTAGGTGAGGTAATTGAAATCTAAACACTTTAAGTGACCTCGGGCCTTGTGAGTACTTAATGACAGAACCCATCTAGCAGTCTGGGCTCCTGGCCTTCCAGTCTAGTGCTCTTTTTTACAAAGAATAAATGTGGAAGGAGAATCTGTATTTAAAACTTGGCAGGCAATGAATAGTTTATGCAGTTGGGGTGAGAATATCATGGAATACTAGAAAGATCGGGGAATTTAGACTCAGACCAGAACTGAATTTAACTGCTTCTTAAGTGTGACCTTGGGCAAATAACCTCTCTGTTTGCTTATTTTTGAAATGCAAATAAGAACTAGTTTTGAAGGCTATTGTGAAGATTTGTGATTACGTTTTGTAAAAGACCAAATATAATGCCTGATATATAGCAGATGCTTAGTAAATGTAGCTACTGTGACAATTTATTATTTCTGCTGTCAATAAACAAAAATAAAATCTGGAAAAATTCCTGCTTTATCAGTAGGCACTCAGATAAATTATATTGAGTCAGCGTCAAATGAAGAAATGCTTTATCTCACCAGCTCCAAAACAGAACCTCTGTGTTATCTATTGAGCAAGCCATACCCTCACTTGTAAATTTTCATCGTATTTCATTTTTCTCAAATATGATTTTGGCAAAAGCTAAAACATCTTTAATTATGAATACTATATTCAAGGTTAAGTTAGTATAACAGCTAAGACTAGAATTCATCCATTTATAATTTATAAGAGACAGAGGGACTGGTGGAGAGGGGATGGGTTTGATGTCAGTAAAACCTGAGTTTAAATATGAGTCCTATCTTTCAGTTGCTCATTGAATGATGTTGAGCAGGCCATTTCATTTCTCAACTTCCGTTCCTTGGATTATAACGTAACGGCAGTCACACCTGCCTCTCAGATTTGTAGTAAGGACTAAATGACATATTCTATAGAATCTCTCCCTTTCTGCCAGGGCATTTGGAGAGGTTATTTGCCCAAGGCTAGTTTTCACATCTATTTTCCTTCCTCCTGCTGCACCAATCTAATGCCAGATAAAAAGCGGGGGAAGCTCACAGGAGACATTGCTCTTCAAAAAGATTAGAACCTTAAAGATCTTTTGAAGACATGAGAACATACTCCTGCTATGAATATGCTGTATCCAAAAATAGTAAAGACCTTTTAAATGGAGCCAGTATTCAGGTAGTACTTAGCAAAGGTGGGAAATACTTCACCTTTTCCATCTGGCAGATCAGAGATATTTGTATGGTAATTTGCCATGATTTTTTTTTTCATTTTGTATGGCTTTAATACTATATGAATGTATCCTTAGGTCAAGTGTCTTATGGCATAAATGATAGGATAATTTAAAGAAGAATGGGGTTACAGGTATATATGAAGGATTCAGCAGTCTGTGGGAAGAAGATATGAATTCCTTCCATGTCAGTGACTGCACTATCTGCATTTCTTGTCCCCAAAGTGTAGTGATTCTGTTCCCTGGAACTGTGCTGGTGAGCCACAAATATGTTTTGAAGCAAAGACCATACTGTTCTCAAGTATGATTTTAGTTAACTGCAAGCTGCTGACAACACCAACATATTATTAGGCTGCAATATGATATATATAGTATCCACATTACAAAAAACTATATATCCTCCTCATATTCTGTGTTGGTTAAACCCACCAAAAAACTTATCTTCATTCTGGGCCACACTTTTACAGGGACATTGCCAATGTGGCATGCATCCAGAATAAGGATGAGCAGGAAGAAGGAAAGGGACGAAAAGCCCTCTCATATGAAGAAGAGCCAAAGGGATTAGGAAGAATTTTCTTAAAAAAAAAATTGTAAGAGAAATAGAAAGATGAATCCTTAGCTTCTGAGCATTTATACTGAGAAGGTAGTATGTGAAGCACAAAGAAATATAAAGCCCGTTGTATGATACTTGTCCCTAAAGATATAGAAGTTTGGCATGCATATATATATATATATATATATATATATATATATACACACACAATGGGTATGGTCAATATCAAATAATAAATGCAGTATAGATGTTTAAGTCAAGAGCTTTTGGAATGCAGAGGAAGGTTGAGATTAGATCCGCTAGAAGAAATCAGAAAAGATTTCACTGAAGGGATACAGTCTGGGTTCGACACCATAGGATAGAAAACCTGGGGTATTTAGAGGTTTCTAAGAAAATATTCCCAGTGGAAGAGCAAACACGGTTAGGAAAGCAATGCTATGTTAAAGATATTGGTAAGTAAGAAGTTAAGATATTAATGCAGACATTAAGGCTCAAAAGCAGTAAACGTTTGGTAGCTTTTCAAAAACTAGATTTCGAAGAGCTATCTTTGATCTCTCACCTGTAATCACAGGCTACAACATAAAGTATTGAAATGATTGCTTTCTCTATGTTTTAAAAGCCTAAACAAAACAAGAAAAAACCCATTTGACATCATCTAGGATCTGTTCAATAATTTTCACTAATGTGATGCTAATTATGCCATGAGACGATAATAAAAGCAAAATCTTACCAAAGTTTAAGAAGGTATGATGCAAGAGTATTGTGATTCGTATTTAAAAGATTGTCATTTAGAATCTTGTCATTTAGAATCAGAAGTATACTTGTTCTGTATCTATCCAGAAGGCAGTATTAGGATCACTGAGTGGTAAAGAAGTTTTAAACTCAACTTGAGAATTTCCCACAACTTAAAATTGTTTGTCTATCCATAGAATAGATGATGCTGTTAAAACAAGTAGCTCTTCCTAAATTGAAAGTACTCACAGAGGGGTGCTTGGCTGGCTTAGTTGGTAGAGCATGCAACTCCTGATCATGGGGTTATAATTTCGAGCCCCATGTTGGGTGTAGAGATTACTTCAAAACGAAATCTTCTTTTTTAAGTTTATTTATGTATTTTGAGAGAAAGAGCATGAGTTGGGGAGGGCCAGAGAGAGAGGGAGAGAGAATCCCAAGCCGGGTTTGTGCTGTCAGTGCAGAGCCCAATGCAGAATTCACAATTCCATGAACCGTGAGATCATGACCTGAGCTGAAATCAAGAGTCAGATGCTTAACCAACTGAACCACCCAGAAGCCCCAAAATTGAAATAAGAAAGAAAGAAAGAAAGAGGGAAGGAAGGAAGGAAGGAAGAGGGAAGGAAGGAAGGAAGGAAGGAAGGAAGGAAGGAAGGAAGGAAGGAAGGAAGAAAGGAAGGAAGGGACTCACAGAGACCTGTTAACCTTGTATTGGGATTGCTTTGGAATGAATTTGAATTTCTGAGTCTGGTTAGAAGTGAGACCAGCAATGATCTTAAGATCTCTGCAACCATAGCTTTCTCTGTGACTGTGTATCTAACCTACAGACACTATACAAAGCAGAGTGAAAAGGGTAGATTCATTTCCTAAGTCATGGATGGTGATTCCTTTCCAGAAGTCATGAGTGAAGTCAGATACCAATATATTATTTTATGTAAGATCCAATCCAAACATTTTATTTTATTAAGTCAAGAATGCAGTCTAATTTCAACTACTGTGTACAACCATTGTGAGTTCTAATGGAAAATGCATGCTTTCTTTGAAAACATAGAAGTAAATTCTGTTCAAATATTTGAGGAGATTATTAAATTGTGAAAATGATTTAGCTATACCACTTTTATTAGGGTCATCAACTGTTAAATAAGACTAGAATATTCTTGGCTGTAAGAGGAGCTTGACCAATTCCTGATAGACATTTGATTAACTGTTTTATATAAATATTTGCCAAACTGTAATGCCATTTCATATTTAGCATTCATATATTGTGCAGTTTCATATTACATTGAGTATAGTTTAATTCCCGAGTCGTGTATACATTCATGACTGATTAAGCTACTGGCGTTGATATTTTGGACCTAAAGTCACACAGTTTAATTTTCTTGATCAGCTGAGGCCATGTGGAGAAGCAGAAATATTACACGTAAACCTAATGTCTTTGTTCTTGTTGTTTTCAGCTGCAGTATTGAAGTATGAGAACAATGTCATGAACATCAGGCAATTCAACTGTTCTCCTCACCCATACTGGCTTCCAAATTTCATGGATGTTTTCACTTGGTCCCTGCCCTTTGTTGGGGAAAAAGGTGTGTTGTGGAATCCTGCAATGATATGGGAAGGAAGGGGAGGGGATGTGGACTGTTTTACCATAAAACAGAGAAACACTTTGGCCTGACCAATAAAAGTCACAAGTGGCAACATGAGGGAAAAGATTTGAAAGTGTGTCACTGTGTATCCTGCTAACAAAATATTATGAGTGAAATAAGGGGAAACAAGAGCAATGAGAAACATTAGAATTTATGTGATCTCATTGGAATACTACAACTCTTTGAAAAATAGCAGATATGTAGTTTTAACTTGCTTCAAGCTATCGTGGCTACTTTTCCCCCTTATCCTCCTATCTTAATTCAGGCGCTATTTTATTTTATAAACTACCTGTCAAATTAAAAGGTTAAGATAGCCATGCTTTTCTCACATTTCTGATGTTGATAATAATCACTGTGTGACAGTGATTAATGGCCATAATAATTTAAAAGACAATATATACGACAACAACAAAAATACTTCTTTACAAATTGGCGACCATTAATGTGTTACAAGATGAGACAGATTTACATTTACATAGTTATTGACTATTAACTTGTCCAGTTTTCCAAAAGAATTGGTTTGCCTTCCTTTCCTATCCTTCCTTCCTTCCTTCCTTCCTTCCTTCCTTCCTTCCTTCCTTCCTTCCTTCCCTCTTTGTTTTGTTTTATATTTTGACCTAAACCTCATCAAAAATTTCAAGGAAAGTCCTGCACTCACTGGTCTTAAGCATTTAGTTCAGGAGGGCTAACAGGGGCAAACCGGGTCATAACTCAGGCATGATATGACACATCACCAGAGAAGGTAAATAGGCATCAGCATAAAGGTAAGAGTTTGCACATGTTTCAGAACCCTTATAGGGGTTTTAGAGAAAAGCTATACATTTTTTCTGAAATATGTATTTATTTGTATTAATAAATGTGTATGATATATGAATGTAGTATTTATTTTCCTATAATATGTATGGAAGGTTTTTTCCCTTAAATTCCTTAAAATGATTAAATCGTGAAGTTATGATTTGTCAGTGAAGAAGTCTTTCTTTCGGATACCAAAATAAGTCAAAAGTAAATTTTAATAGTCTGATAAATGTTCCCAGCACTACGCCATGTCACCACCTCCCTACACTGATCAGAACACACCATGTGTTACTGTCCTCTGTTGGCTTCTCTGGAAGCAGAAGCAGTGTGAATCCTGACAACTACTGAGAACCCTTTGAACACCCTTCACTTGGGTTGTTTCCAGGAAATGTTCAGATTTTGAACATCTATTACAAAAGAACCTATTAGTATATTTGTATACATAATTCACTTTTGATAGTTAAATGGAAGCTGTGGAATAATATTGGCTACATTGATATTTACTCTTTATCATAGATTTTCCACTCTAGAATCACACTGATTTTTAAAAGGAGCTCTTGGGGCGCCTGGGTGGCGCAGTCGGTTAAGCGTCCGACTTCAGCCAGGTCACGATCTCGCGGTCTGTGAGTTCGAGCCCCGCGTCAGGCTCTGGGCTGATGGCTCGGAGCCTGGAGCCTGTTTCCGATTCTGTGTCTCCCTCTCTCTCTGCCCCTCCCCCGTTCATGCTCTGTCTCTCTCTGTCCCAAAAATAAATAAAAAACGTTGAAAAAAAAAAAAAAAAAGTTTATAAAAGGAGCTCTTGAAGAAATAGTAGGCCACTTTCTTTTCACCTTCATGACAGAATCCAACCTAATTTCAGAAGTTGTTAAATGTAAATAGCGTGCACCTTAGTGTAAAAGTAACATGTACTAATTTCTGTGACAACGCTTTAATACAATCTGGTTGTAATAAGTTTACTCAATTAAGTGTCTTCTTAAACTTACTAAAGCTTTATTCATAAAGTTTTGAAAATAAAATTTAAAGTTAGTACCCTCAAAACTACTTCGAATATTAGTTTGTCAGTCGGCAATTCGTCTCAAACAAAACCCATGCCCATCACTGTGCTGGGTTCTCTGGGGGGATTAAAAGAATTAAAAAAAAAGAGAGAGAGAGAGAGAGAGATCTAGCATTCACTTAGTCCCTGCAAAACAGATGGTTGCAATGTGGTCTAGATGTAATAGCATCATCATACAAACAAATAAAAATTCAAAAGGAATCACTTCCTCCTTCATAGATCGATAGTATATTCACAGCCACATATCTGATTTGTCCATTGTCTGTTGACATAGCTAGTTAAATGTTACCATACCATTTCATAGGCATGAGCTAATACTTTTATAAACATATAGTCTGTGTAGAATCACCAAGCCGGTTATGTTTTATGATCAGGATTTTATAGAAAGTGCTTTGCAGGAGATTCTATATACAATATAGGTAAGAAATGCTAAGCTTGCTCATTAATAATGCCAGAGTAATAATTAAGGCTATAACTGAAAATCTGGACTTTTTAATTTTTATTCTTTTCCTTTTTAGTGACTGAAATGCTGGTAAATGTCCTCAACATCTGCTCAGATGATGAACTAGGGTCAGAAGAAGATGGATTTGATGGTAAGAGGCTTGAGCCTTTGTGCTAATGCTATTTGCCAGGTGATTACTTGGTGTCTCATAGGTAACCCAAGGAATATGTTTCTAAGATTTGGATTATGTTAAATTATAACATACAATCGAGAATGGAAGATATTATATTTTCTATTTGTTTTGAAGAAATACACAAAAAACCACACACCAAACACACACACACACACACACACACACACACACACACACATCATGAGAGAATTTTCCCATGATTCTGAAAACACTGTTGAATAGTGAGCTATTTTAATGACCGTCTTTCAGTAGCTCACATTGCTAAGTGACTTTTTTCACTCCTTAATAACAAATTTTTAAAAAGTAATCCTTTAGCAGATATTACTATTTACTGAGTAACTTCTAAAAGTGCCTTTAGTGAAGTTGTTCCTGTCAGTTATTCAAATTTTGATGTTTATGACAAAAAATATATATTTACACATTAATATGTTGGTATTCATGTCAATACCAATAATTTTTCATATCTATAATAATAAGTAATGAATAAGCTATATGCACCTTTTGTATTATTGTTTAAGATACTGTTTGGTATTCGGTTACCCCTGAAGAGTACACTTCCTCTATAAGAAACAAAGATCTGGGGCACCTGGGTGGTTCGTTCAGTTGGTTGAGTGTCCGACTTTGGCTCAGGTCATGATCTCTCAGTTTGTGGGTTCGAGCCCCACATCAGGCTCTGTGCTGACAGCTCGGGGCTTGGGGCCTGTTTCAGGTTCTGTGTCTCCCTCTCTTTCTGCCCCTGTCCCACTTGCTCTCTCTCTCTCTCTCTCTCTCTCTCTCTCTCTCTCTGTCTCTCAGAAATAAATAAACATTAAAAAAAAAAAAGAAAGAAAGAAAGATCCATCAGGTGAAAAAAAGATGGAGAGAAAAAAATCACTGTAGATCTTACAGAAGTACCCCAAAATGAATGGAAACTAACAAAAATGTAGTTGGAGGGGAAAGTTCGAGAGCAAACCACTTCTATAAACATGGGATAAAAACCTAGTCTGTGTAGGGAACTCAGGATTCCAAGATGCAAGACAGACCTGTGGCTTGATGAAGTTCCAGTCTGATAGAGAGGCTGATGCTCAATCAATAGAATGAGACAGATTATAAAATGAAGAGTGAAGGTGGCAGCAGAAACTAGATCTTGTGGAAGTTTAAACTGATAGCATGTTTACCTTTAAAAACTGCATTTAAGTCAAATGAAAGGTGAATGTGGCCCCTTCTGGAAGTTAGCATCTAAACGGCATGATTTGATGTTTACTTGGATTAGCGCAGGTCACATCTACGAATGCAAACTACCTAATGTTGTAGGCAGAAATGAAATAAAAGGATTCATACACTCATATGAATAGAGTCTATATACTTACGTAAATGTGAAGTGTACAATTATTCCTATGATCTCATAGTTTTACTCCTCTCTGTAACTCCTATCATCATTGCCTGTTTGTCTCCATAGACTATTCTTCAGTCATATGTCACATTTCAAGGGCATGTATAATGTAAGGAAGGAGAGAGAATTCTATATATAATAGAATATAAAATATATAGAGGCGCCTGGGTGGCTCAGTCAGTTAAGCATCCGACTTCGGCTCAGGTCATGATCTCGCGGTCTGTGAGTTCGAGCCCCGTGTTGGGCTCTGTGCTGACAGCTCAGAGCCTGGAGCCTGCTTTGGATTCTGTGTCTCCCTCTCTCTCTGACCGTCTCTTGCTTATGCTCTGTCTCTCTCTGCCTCAAAAGTAAATAAACGTTAAAATTTTTTTTAAATATATAATATATGCCTAAACTTTTAATATGTTAGAATTAGCTAAAGAATAGTTGTAAGAACTTACTTCAGTAAATATATTGATATATTTTGAAATATCTAGAATTCAATGGATATTTTCTGCTTCTTCCAGATTCTAGGTGTTTCCTATGTTATAGCCACAGTTTGCTACTATTAACTCTTCCAGGCTTAGTGATATCATTTAAGAGATAATATTTTCATCATAATGGAGTCTTTTTTTCTAAAGGAAGAATCCCTCTCTGGTGGTATCTTAAAAGTCAACAAACATTTTACAATAGATGTCTTTCTCTATGTTCCTTTTATTCCTCAAGAGAAAGATTAATTAGCGTTTATAAGGTGATAGGCCTTTGTTAACAAATCTCTATTGTGGTCAAGTTCATTGGCCAATAATTATAATATAGACGATATAATAAAAGTGTAATATGTTATACAGATTAGGTAAGTTTATAATAGATATTAATGCATATACTCATCAAATATATATTGAGCACCTACTATGTGCCATAGCCAAAATGCCTGTACATTTCAACAGTACAGGTGTTTCCTGCACAGTTAACTATTACCAAGACTAACTCAGTGTTTACTTCACTAATGGGGAGTTCTCTTTATCCACCCTCTCAGTCTCTTACATATGAAAGGATATATTTTGTGGCTTACTCTGCTTTTAAAATAATTTCTTCCAATCGTCAGTCACTCATCAGAATTTGTTTTTAATCGTGTTAATTCCAATTATAAGAGTGCATGTTTTTTTCAAGGCACTTAGAAACTTTTGTTTGTTTCTAAGCAGACCACTGAAAGCTGACTCTACCATGCTTAAATCTAAAGAAATAAAAATATTAATTAAAAGTATGTTTGGGGCACTGGGGTGGCTCAGTTGGTTAAGCATCCACCTCTTGGTTTCTGGCTCAGGTCATGATCTCATGGTTCATCGGATCGAGCTCCATGTCAGGCTCTGAGCTGACAGCACAGAGCCTGCTTGGCATTCTCTGTCTCCCTCTCTCTCTGCCCCCCCCAAAATAAATAAATAAATATTTTTGTAAAAAGTATGTTTAACTTAGGACATCATACATTTTGAAGTAAACAATAAGAAATGTTCTTTACTGCTTATTAGAACATGATGCAAAAGCTATGAATTTCTTCAGAGGTGCTCAGAGAAGAACTTGTAAAACTTTCCAGAATTCTTTGACTCTCTGAGACTAGTTTATTGAGAAAGTATATTGAAGTTTCTTCTTTTGGAGTGAGGGGTGCACTATTATTTTCAACCTCAGAATAAAGTTTCTAATTCTTCCCAGTCCCTCCTGCATGAGGTTTGCAGTCTGTCTCTCTCTGGGGCCTGGCCTTCTGCTCTACCTACCAGGCTCCCGAGCTTGATGGCTACAGAGATGAAAGCAAGAATCAGAAGCCATCAAAGAACTTAACTGAACCTCTTCCTTAAAATGGCTGCTTTATTCTAAGGGCAGGGGGTGAAAGGATGTGGAATATCTCCCTGAGAGATTTATCTAGTTCTTCTCAGTATTTTGCTCCATATCCAATGTCACCTGAAAAGTCACAGGTAGTAATGATATCTCTACAACCCATGACTATCTTTTTACCTTCTCGGGTTGACCTTTTAGTGTCTATAAAGTCTATAGCAGATAGGGATTCTTCTCATTTCCTAGAGGAATGTAAGCTATGGGATTAATTTGTTTTTCCTTCAGGTTCTTTCAGCTCCTCTTTAGCATTTATGTCTCAGGCATTATTCCAAGTCCTTTACATGTATTAACTCTTCACTAATGTTTACCCTTTTGACCAGCAAAAAATTGTAATTATTAACTGTCATTCAATTCTTCATTATCATATATATGTTTACTAGGTGATTAATATTATCTCCACTTCAGAACAGCCTATTGATATAGGTGCTAGGATGATTCTTATCTTACATATGAAACTTTCGCCACTGGATGAGGGGAGGTTAAAGCTGAGGGTCACACAGCTAGTGAAGTAATGAAGTCTGGATTCAAACTAACATGTGCCTTGTCCTCACCCTTTTGAACTTTCTACAACCAGTTGCTACAACGTATGAAATCTTTTTTTTTTTTTTTTGAAACAGCATGATGCCTTTTGTTGTTGTTGTTGTTGTTGTTGTTAACACAACAGCACTTAAATAGAATATAGTTTGTTCTGTTTAAATATACTGCAAAATAAAGAAGGAGATTTTTTTTTTTGCACTATTTGGCCATGAAAGTCAAATAAACTGCACATAAAACAGTTTCATTCTATTCCTTTAATCTGAGTTGACTCCAAGAAGTTATGTGTTTCATCACGTTAAACATGTTGGTGTATCTGAGCAGACAGTAAGTCCTCTGGTTCTAGTTTTTTCTGAGTAGAAATCATGTCCTGAATCTCTCCTCCTTAGCTTCTGCCTTACAAATAAAAGAATTTGATACCCTATCCAGAACAAAGTTGTTAGTTTAAATTGGTCTGTGGCTCTTTTATGTTGAAAATAAAATACAAAATTTCTATTATCTTGTAAAGTTTGGAAACAGTTGAATACCAATGAATGTCTTTGGAGGATCTAATTTATATGTATTGGGGTCTTTGTTTCTTGTTTCCACTTCTGATTTGGCATGATAAAATTACAGGCTGGTTTCAGTTTAGGGTTGTGATTCCCCAGAACATTTTACAGAAGAAAGAAATCCAAGTAGATGTATGTTATCTGGTAGTTAATTCTCATTAATGAAGAAAACTCTCTTCAGCCCAAGGATTAGTTGGTGATCCCAAAATGGGGGGAAAGACTGGCAGAAATCAAGCAATCTGCATCATTTCAGAGGTTTATTTATTGTTCATTGTAACAACAAGGACATCTGGAATAGCGATAAGCATTAAAAACCTAATGACAGTTTCATGAGTTAAAAATATTTATTTATTTGCAGCTTTCTTTTAGGTCCTAAAATCTTAGACTCTGAGATCACACATGTATATGTGTGCATGTGTATATACGTATGCACACACATAGACACAAAATATGTTTGAAACTGTGACATGTCTGGTTAACAAGGAAAAATCATGAAAGTGAAACTGAAATCCTGTAGAATAAGAAAGGAAAGAAAAAAAAAATAATAAAACTAAGACATTTCGAGCCAAATATAGTTTCAGGCTGCACTGGAAAGACTTGATATTAAATTAGAATTTATGTCTCTGCTTTCATCTAGAGAGCAAACCACATGGTGGAACTCTTATCCTTTATCCACAGTTTTGCCTTATCCTAATGTTAACCACAGGCCAGTCACTGAATATGGGATCAGAGAAGTTTTTTTGCATGCCTCTACGAAACTATCTAAATTGTATACAACAAAATTATCTCCCATCATCTGCTTTGAATTATTAGATAATTCTTGATGTCTAATATCGTGGGTTCCAGGGTGTCTTCCCACTTCTTTCTGTCTAGCTTTAAAAAGCCATCCCTAGGGGCACCTGGGTGGCTCAGTCAGTAGGCATCCGTCCGACTTCAGCTCAGGTTACGACCTCGCAGTTCGTGAGTTCGAGCCCCGTGTCAGGCTCTGTGCTGACAGCTTAGAGCCGGGAGCCTGCTTCGGATTTTGTGTCTCCCTCTCTCTCTGCTCCTCCCCCACTCACACTCTCTCTCAAAAATAAATAAACATTTAAAAAAATAATAATAATAAAAATAAAAAGCCATCCCTAGCTGTGAAAATGTAAAGTTGGGAATTTGTGGGACTAACATGGCATTTTATTGGTCCCTGAGGAATACCTCTATAAAGGTTTGATTGTATTATTTTCATTCAAAACTGTATTTAATTGCCACGATGCACATTTGAGATGAATTTCATTGTAAAAACTCCCCTTTTCTTTGTGCATCTGGTAGCAGCACACACACTAAGAATCATTAACTTAGAACTTTTCTTGTGGCTGCAATTATTGTTATTTCTGTGCACTTCATTGTAGCATCCTGTATTTCAGGTTCCCAATTTGGAAAAAAAAAAAAAAAAAAAGTTTTATGTCCTATAATAATGACAGTGTTTTGGGAGGGGGATTCCATTTTAATATAAAATGGAAACATTTCTGTATACTAAATAAATAAATAGCTCCCAAGGAACACAGTAGTGATAGGATTCTTGTACCGTCAGCATTGACACATCACCTGAAGTTGATGAGCTTGGAAAAATGCTTACAAACGAAACAAAGGCTGAGTAGGAATATAATGCAGGAACTTCATAATGTATCTGGAAGTTGAGGTGACCAAACAAAGATACTGTTAAGAATAAGATCTACAGGGAGCTATTCCAAAGAGCTATCCCGGGGACTTACAGCTATAGAATCAGTGGGGCAAAGGAAAGAAAAGTTGATTTGGGTGGTTTCAAGCCTAGGTGTCCAGGAAGATGAGAATATTTATGGAAAAACTCACCAATTTCGGGAGAAGATGAGTTTGAGTAAAAGTGACACACGTAACTCTGGAAAGGTCCAAGCAGAATTTGGAAGTGAAGCCCTGCAAATTGGGAACAAATTCTGAGCTGGTGACAGAGGCTTGGAATTAAAAGTCCTAATAGAATCTATTAAAAGTGAAATAGGTCTCCAAAGTGGCTGATGTGAAAGGAAATAAATATAAGAAAATTGAAGACTAATTCTTAAAATTAACCCTTCTTTTTTTAAATGTTTATTTATTTTGAGAAAGAGAGAGAGCGTGTGTGGGAGCACAAGCGGGGGAGGGGCAGAGAGGAGAGAGAGAGAGAGAGAGAGAGAGAGAGAGAGAATCCCAAGCAGGCTCTGTGCGGTCAGCACGGAGCCCAATGCGGGGCTTGATCCCACAAACCGTAAGATCACGACTTGTGCTGAAATCAAGAGTCAGACGCTTAACTGACTGAGCCACTCAGGAGCCCCTTAAATTAACCCTTCTTGATGAAGCTAGAGAAAAAAGACAAATGAGCTAAGGAGAAAGAAAGAATGATTAAGTAGAAAGAGCCAGGATTGTGTAACCGTTCAGGCAACAGCTGTAAAAAGTATTTGCACCAAATGCAGAAAAATTACTGTGTGATGTGTCTGGCCAAAAAATGAAATATTAGGACATAACTTTGGTTGTCAGATATCAGATTATTGAAAAGAGGTGTTTATGTTAGCCATGGTATTTATAATAGCTAAAAAAGAAAATAGAAATCATTGGCAAAAGGCCAAGAAATAAAATCCAGAGGACCTCAATTTTCATATCGTGTTATATTTTCATTTTATTTTATATATTTTTATTTCTCTGTAAAAATATTTCTTCGCAGGATATCTTTTTCTGTGTATTCAATGGCAGGCAAACGCATGGTTTCTGCCTTCATTGAGCTGAGAGTCTTGTTCAGCAAGAAACCAACTTAAAATATGTTGTCTTACAGAGAATTGAAAGGGTTGGAGCACCTGGGTGGCTCAGTTGGTTAAATGTCCAACTTCAGCTCAGGTCATGATCTCATGGTTTGTGGGTCCTGGCCCCACGTCAGGCTCTGTTCTGACAGCTCAGGCCTGGGGCCTGCTTTGGAATCTGTGTCTCCCTCTCTCTGTCCCTCTACCGCTCATGCACTCACTCTCTCTCTCTCTCTCTGTCAAGTATAAATAAACATGTAAAAAAAAAAAGGGTTGAGGGAGGGAGCATGACTAGGGACAAAATATTTGACAACTAAAGAAAGAACTATAGAGGACATCTTTCTTGTCTTCTGCTTCTGACAAGGATAAGAAAAACTCTTCATGTATTTTACAGCTTTAGGAAGTATGGCCATGTGAGAAATCTACCCAAGTTTATCAGCAAATTATATACAGAAATGGGTATTATTTTACCAGTGTTAAGCAATCTTATCTTTTTATAATATCTGAGTTTGAATGATGTAATTGAAGAAAGTGAAAGGAAGATATATATAAACAAAAATTATTCAATATTTTGTAAAAGGATTTATCATTTTTTCTCAGCCTTTTGTTAATTACCTTCCAGTTTAGTGTTGTCTTTTTTTTTCAATTATGTAATATTTTGGTGTGTAATTTAGAAGATAAATCATCTTTGTCACTGTAAATGTATACTTTGTACTCTGTTCCATTTATAGTACAGGTAACTGCTTTTTTTAAATCATAGTTATGCCATAAAAAGGAAACAAATAGTTATAACCAGTATATCATTTAAATTGAAACATGCCTAAAAAATACACAGGGATTTAGTAGATAGTAGGATAGAAAGTCCCATCATATTTATGGCTATTGATGTTTTAGGGCCTTGACTGTCATACAAGGTGCCTGGTTAGCCATCATATAATCAGTATCACCAAGTCTAGCTTATCATATTTGATTGCAATAATTAAAATCCTTTAAGTTACTAATTAAAATGATACAGTAACACGGACACTGAAAGTACTGCTTTATTTTCCCATTGTACTACCATCATTTTGCACAATGTGTTTCTTTTTTACCTAGCAAGATTTTCACATTACGTGGAAGCACAGACTTTGCAGAACAAAGTAAATTGAAAAAACAGCCATATCCTTGTTATAACTAATTGGTTGGATAATGTCCACCATTGGCTAGAATATTATGCTCACAGTAAAATAATGCTCTGGAATTTTATGCTGTATTTCCATAGACACATGTATGTTACTCATCTACAGTATTTTTGCATAGGTTTAAAAATCATTAATTTTTGTAGTATTTGAGACTTTCTTAAGCCACTGGTGACATGGTCAACTTATACTAAACATTAGCTATTGTATATCTAAGCATACACTTCAAATGAATGTATTTGAGAAAGAAATCCATGTTGCATCATAAGAAGGGAAATAAGTGTGTGCTCTATAAAGCTTAATATATTCTTTACTTGAAAAGCATCGAAGTAGACAGCTCTTTCTCCTCAATGAAGGCAAAGATTTTGTGTATACATATGTCTATATTTTAGAAAAGCATCACTTCTCACAAACAAGGTTCAAGTAATTGGTATGTGAAAGGGGTATTCTTCACAGAGGGGACTATAGTGGTAATGTAAGCTTGCTGAAAATTGATACTGGGAGAAAATAAGATAGTTCTTCTTCCGTTTTTGCCAGAGCTTTCATGTTTCTCTTTGTACTAAGGCATTTTATAGGTCCAAGTTGTCAGCCTGAAGATTATACTTATGTGAGAATAATTATTAGTTGATGGAACCACTGAAGACAGAGTTGTTGGGAGGCCAATGTTTTTCAGGCATTCCCTTGATGGTAATTGTTTGATCTCTGATGGCGAGTTTAAGGGCTCGATGAAAGACTTAAATAAGTGTTCAGAAAATCTAGATTTTAAAAATATTTTTCTCGGAGCGTTGTTTGTTTTTGCCCTTCTAAAAAGCTGTTATTCCTTCCTCTTTACTCTTCACTTATGAGAAGTCATAAAACTTTTCTCCTACTTTTTCTCAGCCCTCCACAGAAATAGAAATCTTGATTCTATTTGGTCAGCCCAACTTTTTGAAATGTTCCTTTTTTTTTCTTTTTCTTTTTTTTTTTTTTTACCAAAAATGAAGCCAGCTGTCTGCCACCATTTTCCCTAGTGAATGTGCCACTAGGGACACAGCCTTTAGCCTGGTTGGCACAAAACACAACCATGGCCCCAACTTAGGGAGCTTGATATTAAGGAATATCACACAATCATTATTTTAATTTACAGAGAGAAGTGTGAGTTTTAGAAGAACTGGAATATCCATGTCTGCACAAGCATTTCTTTCTTCTTAATAATTATAGCAAACATTTTTGAGTACCTCTCATGTACCAAAGATCTGTGCTAAGTGCTTTAGTAGGTATAAAACATGTGGCATGTGTGTTTGTTGAATGTTAAGAGCGAGTGAACCCATTACTTATTTAATTCTTCCACCCTCCTATGAAGTGGATCAAACAACCCGCTACGGTAATGAATTTTGGCTCTGGGTCAGCACTCTCAGTGGTTGACCTTAGGCCAACCATTTCTGTTCCTTAGAATCATCCTGAGGACAATGGAAACCAATAATACTTCCTCATGTGATTGTTGCTAGGATTATGTGAAATAATGCAAATAAAGCACTTTGAACATTCCTCACTTTATAGATGAGGAACATGGACATGACAAAACCTAGTCATCTGTCCAGGACAGCACAGCTAGTGAATGGAGAAGCTGAAACCCCAGGTCTTTTACTCCAGAGTAGAGGTTCCTCACCACTGTTCTATTCTACCTCCCACATGTCAATTTCTTCAGGTCCTAAGGGAAGTGAATGAGCCAGCTATTTTATGATCTGAAGCCCTCACTAGGGCCAGAACACTGGAAGGTCTTTTGCTCCCTGGACACTACTTCCCTAGACATTTCAGATGTCTGCCTCAGATTCTCTTCCTTACTCTGCCTCTGTGGCCCATTGGTACCTTTTTGATTGGCATATCCCCTTCCTCTGATAAGAGAATAATATCTTTAAGTGATGTTAAAGTCTTAAACGTTTAAGTTATCTTTGCAAGCCTGTGCACTGATCACTGGCCAGAACCTAATGCTCCTTTCTTTATTTCTTCTTCTTGGGCAAAACCTCACCACACCCTCCACGTACTGACACAACACCCACCTAGATCTTGAATAGCATCAGAAGACTTTTGAGTGGCTTTGTTTTAGATAAGCTCAATACATGCTTATGCCTCAGGGTCCTCCACTGTCAGACCAAGGAGTTGCTTTATGTATCTCAGTGTGCTTTTTCATTGTGCTATAAGATGGTGCCCAGTTACCTTTCTAGCTAGTGTTTGACACATGGGACAATGAAACATAATACTTTACTCTGTCCATTTCCCCCCTTTAAATATAGTCCTAGCATTTGATAAATTTCAGAGATAACATTTAAATACAGTCCTAGCATTTGATAAATTTATAAATGCATAAGAGTCCAGAATTAAGTTCTGTTCTGAATGCATTCTTTCAGCATTTGGCATATATGCATAATTAGGTCCTTAATAGATACCTTTTTGAACTGTTCTGCCCTCATCTACCCAGAATAATCCTTGATAGATTAAACACCCAGACATTATGATTGTTTCTCCTGAAGACAGTAGGTCTGAATTATTAACTTCACATTTGTTATCTTATTTCATTTTGCTTTTATTTTTCTTTTTTAAATTCTTTATTTTTATTTTTTATTTTGAGACTGAGAAAGATTATTCAAGTGGGGGGGGGGCAGAAAGAGAGAGAATCTTAAGCAGACTCCCCACCCAGTGCAGAGCCCAACAAGGGGCTTGATCTCATGATGGTGAGACCATGACCTGAGCCAAAATCAAGAGTTAGATGCTCAACCGACTGAGGCACCTCCGTGCCCCCATTTTGCTTTTATTTTCACTTGTCAGTTTACAAAATTGATGTGTTTCTGTCATGATGAGAGGCCAATCCAACTAGGATTCCACATCTTTTTAGGTTCTACTTTGGTAAATATAAACAAACTCAAATGTTCTTTGTCAGGCATAGTTTGAATATGTGATAATTTCTTAAAAAATCAACGGAAGTTCTCTGGTCTATTTTAAGGTCTTTAATTTTTACCCAAGTTAGAATTATGCCTGATAGCCAATTTCTGTGGCTCTACTGAGGAATCACTGAACAGATGGAACACAATGTCTCAGAGAACAAAAGTCCACAGAATCAAATTAAAGCTTGTAAACAGAAGTAACTTTTAATTATGTAGGATAACCAAATAATGACAGTTATTTGACATTTGGGAGTAGTCTGTATATTTTTAAGATTTCCTATCCAAATAGTTCGTTTATGTTTTATGACAAAAGAAGTGGGGGAAAAAAAACAGTCTAGGCTGTACTGGCCTTTCTTAAAATCCATTACACAGGAGAGACTTTTTATTTTAAAAAAATATCATTTAAAGGATCATCTGTTGTTTTCAAAATGGGATCCAAGACAGAATAGTCTTATGCCAAATATGACACGATTGCAGGTTCTATAATATGCTGAGATTTTCATTGAACTAAAAAATATAGGGGGAAAATTCAGAATATGTGGTTTGGAGTGACTTGAAGTGGGTAGCCATTTTATCCCAATTTTACCACCTCTGGGTATATAATATGGTAGAATTAAAATCAAAGTTAAAAAGGCGTTCCAAACATTTTAGGTTATAACCTTCAAAAAAATGAAGTTTTATAGGAATTTTTAAAATTTGGGATCCTGAATGTGTTTTCCTGCCTAATGGGATAACCTCCATAAGCACATGTACAGCCATTTGTAAGGGCCAACACCTAACAATCTCTTTGGACTAGTCCAAAGAGTGGTCGAGCAATGCAGATTTTCAAGTTATGGCTAGTCCAGGAGATCTTCCAGCAACTATCAACTCTAGAAACTGAGTTATCTCAGTCTTCATGCTAGAATATTTGTACTACTGGTGTTACCCAAGGATGTTGCAAGAGGAGTTGTAAGGGAATCCATTTTCGATTCCTCGGCTTCCAAATGTCCTCTTTCCTAAAACTCACCTGAGCTGGAGGCTGCAGGCCTCATTGCAGCTTCTTCTTTTCCACCTCTTCTTTCTCAATTGCCCTTCTCCCAATTTAATAGCAAAGCATAGGTCTCCCAAGCCACAATCATTGTGAACCTCCCCTTGAGATGTTTAGTACTGGTGTACCAACAGATGCTGGAAAAACTCAGCATCTAGGAAGTATCCTTAATCAAAGCAGTGTAACCCCCTCCTATCCTTGTCATTAAGGGATGCAATCCAATAAAATTATATTTCTATGCTTTTTAAATATTTATCATAGATTTGTGCTATCTAGCTCAATTATGCACTACTAATAGTTGTGATATTGATTACAAAGGAATTTGTGAACAGTTAAGGCAATGTGTCAGGAAATGTCCAAAAAATACATTTAATTTAGACTTGGAAACATGTTTTTGACAAAGTACCATGCAGTTATAAAAATATTATAAAGTATCGATATACAATTCACTAGAGTAAAATCAGGGAAGTGGAAATACAATTTCAAAGGAAAAAAGGACACATGTAAGATTTCTAAATATCAGTGAGTATCTTGTTCATGGAATTTTTTCTTTAAATGGATGGTGGTGGGATGAAATTGCTGTGATATTTATAGGCCATCAGTAAAAAGAAATGTAATGTAGTCATTTCACTTGAAAATGGCAGTGTCGATGATATTATATTCTTTACAACTATTTAAGTTTGGAGGCGGGAATAGTATACTTTGGAGGATACTCTTTTGTACATGCAAGAGTAAAAAAATGTAAAAGTTAAGTTACTCAGTGCTTATGGTGCTGTTCCTAAATCCAAGGACTGAAATGCCTGGCATAGTGTAGGAAAATGTAGTAAAGCCCTTTGTCACACTCATGGCCAAGGGCAAAGCAGGTGGATGTCTAAATAACTTTTAGATAGCATCACTTTGTTGGCAAATAGAAGCTCAAGATTTGTTATTGCTAAACTAGGTCAGGGAAAGAAAAGACAAGAAAGAATAAGGTTTAGGGATTATGTCACATGGTTTGCCTTCCTAGCTTTATAGGGGCCATTTGGGACATGTATTCTCCTAAATAAGATAGTCTGTATACTTATGGTTTCATCTTCATCTGTAAAAAGAACAAAACAAAACAAAACAAAACAGTTATGCAAGGTATTTAGAGGCATCTGACGACTCTTATCTGTTTTATATCTTGTACTTCAAAGGTGCTGATTTTGGATGAAAACCTAACTAGTTTTTGTTTTTAATGTAACACAAGATACTTTTTTTTTTAATCTCAACATCTCATGCTTCATTCCATCAATAGCCTTTTTTCAGTTTCAATAATTGCTCTACTTGATGAAAAATAGTATCTGGAGGGTACATCGAAACTCTGCTTAATAATAATGAAACATGATAAAAATTTTACTTTCAAATAGAATAAACTTCCTAAATAGATAAACTTTGTTAGCTTTTAACAAATTTGGAAAGGTGGTGTTTCAAACCTCTATTAGTTTGTTAGAATCTAAATTTAAAAGTTACAGATTTAAAGCCTACTAGTAATATGTAGTTCTTAAAATATCTTTCCTTTGAAAAAGTGCAAAATGTTAGTATATATGTGCACTTTCGTATATAACATATTTTATTTAAAAATATATGCTAGGAATATATTTATATTAGTTAAAAGGCCTTTAAAGAAAGAAACCTAAATAATAAAAACTGAGGCCCATTTAATAATGAAGTGGAGAATTTCTGTTACTGTTTACATTAAAGAGTGAATACCTCACTTTTTTCTGCTTTTTATGAAAAGTAACTTTTTCACATTCTAATAATATGAAAATATTCCTATTTTATGAGACATTTGAGTATAAAATTTTATGTCGCTCATCATCTTCATTTCTTACAATTACAAAAAGATATTGAAAGCAATTAGATTCTGTTGGATGGGCATATAAAACAAAACCTACCAGGCCAATTTTCTCCTAGAGTGGTTTGGAGAAGGGATGGGTTGCATGTAGCTGCATTGAGAACTTTTCTTTATTGCTTCCTTTGGCAAGTTCACCCATTCCCCATGTAACACAAAGGGCAGGATGGAGACATCTGCTTCTCGAAGCTGCTCCCTTTTCTCTCTAAACCAAGCTTCTTCCAAATATTATTTTTTTTGACATTTTATTATGAAATGTTTTAAACATACAAGAATGTTGAAACAATTGTATGGTCAATATCCACGTACTCATGACTTTCCACAATTAACATTTGATTATACAGTAAAACCTTGGATTGCAAGTAACTTGTTCTGCGAGTGTTCCACAAGATGAGCAAACATTTCTAACAAATTTTAACTTGATAAACAAGCAGTGTTTTGCCAAACGAGCAGTACATAACGCCGAACATCACATGATCACAATTCAGCCAATGGTTCTTGCAATTTGCTTTGACATACCAGTGCTTTGGATTACAAGCATGTTTCTGAAGTGAATTATGCTCACAAACCAAGGTTTTACTAGTATTTGCCTTGTCACATATCTATCTACCTCTCCATCAGTTCATCTCTTTCTTTCTTTTTTTTTGGTAGATAAGTGAAAGTGACAAAGTAAGTTCTGTTAATCACTACTGCAAGGGTGCTAGTATGTGCTCGCCTTAACAGGTTGGTCCGGGGAGCCCCTGTTTCTCCTCTCACCTTGCCTCACCCCAGCATGCCCGGCTCCATTCACACCAGACCTCTCACCACCACTCAACACAACATGGCTTGTTGCGGCCTCCAAAAGTTTAAGAATTGTCTTCCTTCTATGGAGAAGACCCAGTTCTCCTTGTTCTCTCACTTTTACTTATCCCTCAAGATCCTTCAACTGTCATGATTTCAGTGACCTTTTTTCTCGTGCCTCCAGGCAATGAACACCTACTTTCAGTGACGTGCTGGTACATGTTTGACTACCCTTCCTGCAGGGGAGAAATGGCCCTAGTTTGTGGCTTTTGTAGCTTTCCATGGTATAAAACCTCTTCCCTGCCGCTGATTCAGGCTACCAATGTGGAGTTAAGAGGAGATGCCCTCCATCTACTCTCACTAGTGGACACAAGCCAGCTCGGGCACACCACTGCTACGCGCACACTATTTGTCACACTCTGTTGTCATTGTTCACGCGATTTCCTAAAGCAGAGATCATGCTTAATCCGTATTTCTGTTGCTGGTGGTTGGCGCATAGAAGGTTATATGGGAGAGACTCACCAGAACACCTAGTAAATACATGCTTTTGGTAATAAACTGCATTCTATCCAGCACTTCCCACGTTCTCTAATTCAGTGAACACTGAGGAACTTGCCGTAGTAGCTCAATGGGTGGGAGCTGTGGGCCAGATGCGGAGCATCTGTGACGTGTGTCGGGTGTCCCATGTGGTAAGAATCTCTCTTCACCCTAGCACCCGGCCCCTCGTTGCAACAATGCTGCTGCAGTTTCCCAGTCCCCTTAGAAGCTGAAATCCGCCTTGTGGGGATACAGCACCTACTCAGCAAGCCTCTTGGCTTGGCTTGGACGCCTTTAAAACTTCATGAGAAGTCGTCCAGGTGCCAAGTTAAGGTCAGAAAAGACACGTGTTGAAAGCGAGTCTTTAAAGATTCCCTTGGTCTATACATTAGCCTCTTCCACTTTGAGGAAAATTGAGTATGCATGATTGCCTAGGTTCTGGATAGAGTAGCATAACACCCCAGGCATGAAAGATTAGAAGTTAAAAGTTGTAGAGAGAGAAGTGCTCAAAAAAGAAGTGGGAATTACTAGAATGGAAACGCAAAATGTAATTTTACTTAAAATGACTAATTTTTTAAAAACATATGAAATGTTCCTTGCAGTTTTAGACTTTCAAGTTAAAATGTTATATTCTTTTTTTTAATTCTTTTTTATTTATTTATTTATTTATTTTGACAGAGAGTGTGTTAGCAGGTAGGAGGGAAGGGCAGAGAGAATCCCAAGCAGGCTCCATGCTATCAGCACAGAGCCCAATTTGGGGCTCTGCATTTGGAAAATGCCAGAAATCAGGAATAATGCTAAGTATACAAGGATCTTTGTATCTGAACTTAAATCTACCCCACTATTTTTCAGTCCCTTTAAGTTCAATTACGTATTAACTCAGCTATTTTATTTGAGTATTTTATTTTTTACTTTTTTTAATATTTATTTATTTATTTATTTATTTATTTAGAGAGTGCACACACAAGCAGGGGGAGGGGCAGAGAGCAAAAGGGGAAGAGAAAATCCCAAGAAGGCTCACCACTGTGAGATCATGACCTGAGCCAAAATCAAGAGGTGGATGCTCAACCTACTGAGCCACCCAAGTGTCCCTATTTGAGTATTTTACATTTTTTGAGGTTACCAAAGTTTGGCATTAGTTTAATTTTGATTCTCAATATTTGGAAAATATTGAAAACAATCCCCAGGATAAAACTTCAAGACATATTCATTTCGTATGTCTCTTTATGCTGTTTATGATTAGGCTAATTTTGATTTTTTGAGTAAGTATGTTCCAATTTTATAAAAGGAGTAGTAAAGCTTTTTACTTATCTGTGTTATTGAGAAATTTTAAAAAGATAGCATTTCTTCATTAAGAAAAGTGGTTGGGTTGGGGGGATGGATTAAATGGGTGATAGGCATTAAGGAGGGCACTTTTCGGGATGAGCACTGGCTGTCATATGTAACAGATGAATCGTGGGGTTCTACTCCTGAAGCCAAGACTGCACTGTATGTTAAGTAACTTGAATATAAATAAAAGGAAAAGAAAACTGCCGTAATGCGCTGTGCATCACCATTTATTAGGAGCACGACTGTGATTGCACAAAGTAGAATACTGGTTACATGCTCTTCAGTAAATCATTGGATCTGAAAAAAATAAGGAATGATAAAATGGCTCTATCAGAATGCTCATTTTACATTTAAAATTCAGAATTTATTTGAGCATTTTTCTGAGAATCCACTAACACTGAGCTGAAGAGGATAGCTCTATATAATTTATTTCCCTCCCTTTCCAACTTAGGGCCCTGCTTATGGTTTTTGCAAGCCCTTTATTGAAAATTTTCTGGGAAATTATCCTTCTTCTATAGTTTTCACTTGTTTTATTTTATGTTTTTCCTTTCTCATTTCTCTTAAATATGTACAATTTTGTTTCTAACCAGTCCTTCTTGCTTCTTTTCTTACTGTGCTTCTAAATATAGTTGCCACTTTTGGAGCTCACCCACGTTTTACATTCTTTGTGTCTGTTTGATGGATTTTGTGATCTGGCCATACTGTGTGTTGGAGAGGGTCAGAATCTTTTCCCTCACTTAGCTCATCATGACCTCTGAGAGCATTGGGTCAAACAGACTGGAAATAGTCAATATGGAGTAGGAACAGCAGTGTTAGACTCTGAGCAGAATGTAACTGAAAAAAATACATATAAGAAAAAAGCCTTAAGGAGACTAATTGCCATCCTACTTTTTTTCCTAACACATGTTCTTTAGTAGCCTCTTGAGCATAAATTACCTACAATGCAGGCACAAAAACCTAGACTTTTGGATGGTCTCCAGAACAGGATTTGTTGTATAAAGAATCTTAATTACAAATCATAAGTAATAAAAATTGTTAGAAACCCAGGATAAAGTTTGAGGCAGAGATCCCATGCATGTCCTATCTTCTCCTCAAATGTTCTGGAAAACAGAGTATAATTCAAGGAACTTAGTGAATGAGAATCCATGGTTTCACTTCATCATTGGAAAGACTGGATTGGAGAATGGTTTTCTCTATTCATCTACAGGCAGAATCACTGGCTATAGTAAGTTCTGCCAATCAGTATGTTGGGAGATACCTACCATGATGTGATTGCCACAAGAGAGAAAGAATTGGCCTGATATATGGGCTATTTGAAGGCTTTCAGGTCAGGAAGACAAAGTGAAGAAACCAGCTCACTGGGTACATACCTTGTGGGGAACACCCATGGGTAGTGAGATGGGTGTGCGTTAATATCACTTCTTCTCTTACTCAGGAGAAGACAGTGGCCCGTTATGTGTTCATTTTCCTTGGGGGGAAAGAAAAGCAGAGGTTTTTCCCCCAGGCAGTTCAACATGGTATGAGTTTTGATGTGAGTTTTCTTTCGTATAGAAATATTAGGGTGGTGATTAATTGTTTGACTCTGATCAAACTATGCAAAAGATTCCAGATCACATTCTTAAAAACCCTCTAAGAGAAAAAGCAGAAATCTCTCCTTCCAGAAAGGTCAGAAAGCTTGTCCGTATCTCAGATTAAAAGATGAAAACTTACACCAATGATCACCCATGGACTGCAGTCTCTAAGCAAGTTAAACTGTTCATTTGGATTAGGAACCTTTCCAATATTATCTGAGAAGAATATTTTGTTGTATTTCTGTTCATGGTAGTAGAACTAGAGGAACAATCTTCTTGTGTTAACATTTTCTACGAAGACCCATATAATGGACAAAATGGTATCTCAGCCCCTTTACTTTGGATTATAAAAATCTTAAGCGAGATGTTTTCCTGTGATTTACACTTCTCCAAACATGCTTGTGGAATTTAATAAAAAAAAAAAAAAAAAATGGATTCACTAAACCCATACAGGCTTATTTTCAAAACATAATAATAATGTTTGTAGTAATAATAACCTACGTAGATTGATTTTTTTTTTTCATTTGGAAAATGGAGTAAGTGGTAAAAGTTACTCAGACAAACCTATGTGTAACTTTTTTACATAAGTATTAAAATACAAGCCATGTGCCACCATCTCTCACTAAATCCAAATTGGCAGTTTTCCATTTTTCCCTCTAGAATTTGGGAACCAACAGAAGATGAAAAAGTATCAAATGCGTAAACAAATGTTTTATGGTGGTTAAATAACAAACATGATGCTTCAGGGAACTTAGGGAGTTGACACTCCCTAGTCACTTCAAGAGAGAACTTTCCAAAGGACAGTTTCCTAAAGTAGTCTTCCTAGCATGGAGAGGTCCGGAAATGAGTAGAAAATCCTGGTGACTCACTTGATTCTTCCTGCCAATACACACGGTCTCTGTATAAACAGAAGAGAAGGGAATTCCATTAGAAGAGGAGGGTAGGAACCTACCCTGTCAGCACCATGATTTTTCAGCTCTTTACCCACCCCCGCCCCCTTGGAAATCTCAAAAGTTGCTCTTGGCATTTTGGGGACCTCTCAAGAGCCACATCCAAGTATTAATGGCCAGATGCATAGGTTTTTAAAATCAGTTCGCAGGGGGCACCTGGGTGGCTCAGTTGATTAAGTGTCTGACTTTTAATTTCGGCTCAGGTCATGATCTCACCATCTGTGAGTTCGAGCCCCGCATTAGTCTCTGTGCTGGCAGTGTGGAGTTTGCTTGGGATTCTGTCTCTCTCTCCCTGTCTCTGCCTGTCTCTCTCTCTCTCTCTCTCTCTCTCTCTCTCTCTCTCAAAAGTAAATAAATAAACTTGAATAAAGTAAAATAAAATTAATTCACAGATAAATCCATGTGGTTTTTTTTGGGGGGGGGCGCGGTATGCAGAGATGGCTTGGCTTACTATATAGTCGGTTGTAGCTTTAAATTTGTAAGATAATTACAGTTAGATAAAAGGTCACTGACTACTTAATTCTGTTTTAAAATATAGGCGCAACAGCTGCAGCCCGGAAGGAGGTGATAAGGAACAAGATCCGAGCAATAGGCAAAATGGCCCGAGTGTTCTCAGTTCTCAGGTGGGATCATCGTACCCGTATTTCTGTTTTGAATGTGCTTATGTGTCACTTAATAAGCATTCTGATACTTTAATCTCGTAACTTATTTTACTGGAAAATATTTGCTTTTCCTTAGGTTTTTTTTCTTTTAAATGGAATTGTTCATTCCTGACTATCTTAGTCAAACTGAAATATACCAAATTATTTCTGTAGAGAAAGCCACCAAATGGACTGATTCCTGTTTTGTCATCCTGTTCGCTGCTGGACTTTAAAACACAATAGGTTGAACTTGCAGTGATATAGGGAAGCTGTTATAATTCATTTTACTTTTCATTCTGGCTCTGTGGTAAAAGATGAATTTATCAGGTACACTTCACTAGATTTCTAGGAAATGAACATTTACCATAGAGCTTGTTCATGTGAACATATATTATTCTAATGAATCATGGAGAGAGAAAAAATAACTATTTAATGTTACAATTCACATGTAGTAGTTATTTTTTAAATAGATCCTGAATCATGTTATTATTGATCTGGCGTTTAGAAAACAAGTATTTTCCTAAAGAGAATTAACTACACTTTTCTTTATATATAAATTCTATTATCTACTCTTAGATAAAACAAAGTAACTCATACTTCTCTTAAAAAAAATTTGCTTTGAAATATAATATGTTTATATGTGAGCCGTATGTGGTCAATTCACAATTACTCATCTACAAGGGTAAATAGGAATACCTTGAGAAATAGTCCATTTCCGTGTTGTATGATTCATAACCTAAGTTTTGCCAATTTTTTGTCTCAATTTTTCCTCCCAGAGTAGCTACATGGGCCCTTTTGATTTCTCTCCTTGCTATTTCTAATGCACTCCTGGTAGAATCACTAAAGAATAACTAAACAGCTCGATGCCAAAAGCAGGGAGCCATGACAAAGATGAAAAGCAATATCACTCTTTCTTAAAGACACCAAATCAAAGCCAACAATAGCTCTGTGTTGGCCAGCCAAATTCTGCAAAGTCGTGTTAAAGCTGAAAATAGAGCATCGTTGCCCCCCTCACAGCCTAATGAATGAGGCTGCCTCTGCTCCAAGGCTTTTTATCCCTGACCGAATTTTCAGGACTCCCTCATTCATTCAGTAATAAATCCAATAAAACTTAAAGCGCTGATTAGGTACCTTGAAGAAGAAAAGCAGTACAAGGGGATGGCAAGTGGGAGATGAGACACTTCTTTCAGTATGTGGCCAACAAAGAACCTTCTGAATTAATAGCATTTGAGTGGTAAGTGGTGTGTGTGGGGGGGTGATCTTCATGAAGATACAGAGGTAAGAATGTTTAAGGCAAAACTGCAAAGATTCTTAGAAACCAGCAGTTTTGAGGACCAGCAAGGAGGCCTGTGTGGCTGGGAAAGTGTCCCATGGGGGCAGGAAACCATGTGAAGATCATAAGCTCGACAGCTACCTCTCCATTGTCACTTGCTTGTTTACCATGCCTCAGATTTACAAATAAACACTATTTTATTTTTGTCATCTGAAGGGGAAGCAAACAGCTCCAAAATTTCCAAGTGAAAGTATATTTAAGGAAAAAGGAGAAGCCTTTCTTAATATAAAAATTTGGTTTCCATCTATGTTAGTCTTCAAACCACATGAAGGTGGGAGGGGCCATGCTGGAGAATCATAGCTACATCTTAAAATTGCAAAGTCCCTGCAGTCTGCTGCCTATGGATACCTAAGATGTATCCGTCTGAGAAATGGTCCATTTGCACCCCGTGATGATCAGTGACTTGACTGAGATTGCACACATTGATGGAAAATACAAACAAGGTATATTTTATTGCTTTCCTATATTAAAAGCATCTATACTAAATCTGAAGAATGAAGGGGGGTCATAGCCAGAGAAAGCTTAGTAAGTAAGCATCGTAAGTAATGACTGGGTATTCAATGTGTACGATACACTGAGTTAGGCACAACAAATACCGAATTGGAATGACAGACACGTTGACAACAAACTAAGTTAAGACAATGAAACGTGTGCTAAATACATGAAGGGATGCTCTCCTGTGGAAGAGGACAGGGCTCCATGGAGCTCTTCTGTTCCCTGAAAAAAAAAAAAAAACGTTCGTGAAGAGGTTGACAGTGAAGACGAATACTGGGAAGGATAGGCTGGATTCCGTTAGGTGCTGAATTGTGGTAAAGGCATGCCTGAAGGCTAAGAAGTCATCAAGAACACAGTCACTGGGTCCTAAAAGCAATGCTTTATGGGCACTTGCTAAGTGCCTGGTGTCAGGCCTCGTGGTGCATGCATTTGACAGTAATCCACACGGCAACCTTGCAGCAAAGCACCGTGTGCAAACTCAGTTAGTGAGCAGTACTAGTGAGTGTCTGACTTGAATGATATGGTCAGTGAATCCTGAGAATTCAGAAGAGCTGCGTGGCAAGACATGAAGGTAAGTGAGGAATCTAGGGAAAAGTGGATCTGAAAATGTTTTTGAGTCCAGATCCTGAAAAGGCTTGCATAGCACGGTAAAGTATTTTGTTTTCTGTGTGTAGGCATTGAGCGTCATGGGATGCTTTTCAAAGGATGAGAGGCATGCTTTAACCCATGTTCCTGGTAGTGTGAAGACTGATTAACATGATGACTAACTGATGTCAGGGGGGACATTTTGGAAGCCACTGAAATAATCCGAGCAAATTAGGCCATAGGAGGAAAGATACAAAGGAAGAGAGAAATGAAAGGAATTTGCGAAGCTGAAAGTTTTAAAGTGTAATGAATGAATGGGAATGGTGGTACAAGAAGCCTGATTGTGAATATGAATGCAAAGAAAAATATATGTTCATTTCTTTTTTTTTTTTTAATTTCTTAAATGTTTATTTCGAGATAGAGAGAAAGCGCACACAAGCAGGGAGGGGCAGAGAGGGAGGGAGAGAGAGAATCCCGAGGAGGTTTCACACTGTCAGCATAGCACCTGACATGGGGCTCATCTCACGAACATGAGATCATGACCGCAGCCGAAATCAAGACTCAGATACTCAACCAACTGAGCCACCCAGTTCATTTGTTTAGAGATACTCCCAATTTCCAAATCCATATATTAGCATTTAAGATATTTTTTCTTTATGTGACCTCTACTGGTTTGACAACAGAAGCCTGAAAAGGTTGCAATACCTGTATGAGGGTACACAACGATTTGTAAACATCTCAAACCTAATATTTTTAAACTGCAGTAAAGGATATAGAAATCTAAAATGTGGATAACACTGCCATTCTCCGTTCTATTTTCCTTTTACTCATTCTTTTTGTAAATGTTTTTTTGAATGGGGACTATGTACTAAGTGCCGTTCTGGTTTAGATACTTAAAAAAACAAGAGAATAAATAAACTGTATAGTTTTTCAGGGGTCATAAGTGCTTTAGATAAAAATAAAATCAGCAAGGAAAGATAGGGAGAATAGAAGGTGAATATTATTTTAAGTAGCTTCTAAAGGAAGTCCTCACTTAGAGGGTGATGCTTGAGCAGAGATTTGAAGGCAGGGAGGTAGTGAGCCATGCAGATACTGGGGGGATTTCTTTTTGGGGTGATGAAAATATTTTAAAATTGGTTATGGTGATTGTTTCACAACTCTGCGAATACACTAAAAACAATTGATTGCGTCAGATGCTTTAAATGGATGAATAATGTTGGGATGTTAATTATACTCAATAAAGCTGTCTTAAAAAGAGAAGTGGTAAGATCCTGAAAATACCGTGAGGGCTCTACCCTCAAGGTGTGCTGATTGAGTGGAGGTGCAGGGGGGTAGAAAGAGAGAGGATAGGAGTGAAGGGGTGATGCGTTAAGCTTAACTAAAAGATGAAGTTGAAGAAAGGCTGCAGAAGTAGTAGGTTTGGGGGAATAACTTTTGAATTCTGTTTGGGGGGGCGGCGCTTGGGTGGCTTGGTCAGTTGAGCATCTGACTCTTGATTTTGGCTCAGGTCATGATCTTACGGTTCTTGGGATGGAGCCCCGCATTGGGCTCTATGCTGCTTTGGATTCTCTCTTCCTTTCTCTGGCCCCTCCCCTGTTCATTCACTCTCAAAATAAATAAATAAACTTTTTAAAAAAGAATTCTGTTTGGGTCACCTTAGACATCTTCGTAAAAATGTGGCATTGGTAGTTCTACATATTGTAAACGTTATGTGTGTGTGTGTGTGTGTGTATATATATATATAATAACATTTTTTCAGATTATGTAGGATTACAGTTTCTGCTATGTGGAATTATTCTGCTATGTGTATTATTCCCGTTTTATGGTTATTTAATAATTGTTATTTATTAATAAGTCAAAGTGATTAATAGTGCTGTGGCTAATAAATATAATCGAAATGATGATGTCCGTAAGACTGTAAAACAGTTGTCACGATGAGCAATACAATAATGTCATATTAGCAAATCCGTGGGGAAAGAGACTGTTGAACAGAAAAGGTAGGAAATGTTACCGGTTGCTTTACTGTCTGGTTGTCATTATTTGTGCGCTCATGATGTGATGTCAAAATTACTTAATAAGCCCTGAATGTACCTGCTAGGTGCTGTAATCCATAAACCACGGAGTTTTTTAAAGTCTCTCTTTTATACATATATATATATATATATATATATATATATATATACACACACTCTTTGGTGTTCTCTCCCAAGAGAAGTCAGTTGCACTTACTTGGGCTGAGCCTTGGCTGGAAAACTTACCTCAGAACTCTCCATGGCTCATTTTTAACATATTTAACATATCAACAGAGGGTGCCCGGCAAACATTCTATATCCTGAATGCCTGCTTGCAAAATGTGAAAATGTGAATTCAGGACTCCGAAGAGGCTGAACTTGCACAAGCATATAATTATAAACTCTATCAGAGCAACTATGCTTTGACACATTACTTTTATATGAATGTATAAAAATATACTATGTTTAGGAGCTCCTGGGTGGCTCAGTCGGTTAAGTGTCTGACTCTTGACATTGGCTCAGGTCATGATCTCACCCTCCGTGAGTTCAAGCCCCAACTCAGGCTCTGCACTGACAGCATGAAGCCTACTTGGGATCTGTCTCCCTCTCTCTTTGCGTCTCCCCTGCTTGCTCTCTAACTCTGTCTCAGAAAGAAACATTTAAAAGTATATACGTACTATGTTTTAAGGAAAATAAAATCCAGAGAGCCTAGATGTGACTTCTAGTATGCATTTCTCCCCCTCTGCACGTCTTTTCTTTCTTTTTAAAGAAAACAAAAGTTAATGTCTTCTGTCCCCTTGTCCCTTTCCAGAGAAGAGAGTGAGAGCGTGCTAACGCTGAAAGGCTTGACTCCCACGGGCATGCTCCCCAGCGGAGTGCTTTCTGGAGGGAAGCAGACCCTGCAAAGCGGTAAGCAGGCGCACTGGTATCGGTAGGACTGTGTGCCCGGGCATCTCTGTCCAGGGTGTTGTTAGCCTGATTCATTCATCCATTTGAACTCGGCCTTGGCCTTGGTCTTCAGTTCTCAGCGGGAGGAAGGGCTGAAACCCCACATCAGTTTGACCAGTAGTGTCCGACAGAATAGCACCCTCTTCCCTGGAACGCAGGCTTCCCCCGCCGCCCGCCATCCACTCATGTACACCCTAACCGCATAGTCAGCCCCCGCCTGGAGACGACTCACTTAGGTTTGTCTACACACGTGATAGCGTGGACAGCTTTGAGCCGTTATGTTGCTAAAAACAATTTTTTTTATGACGCTTTTGCTAAATGTTCTGGTTAGCTGTCTGATTGAAAAAATAAACACTCACATAAATACACATCCGTTACGGTCTAGCTTGTAGTGGAGAATGGAAGAACATTAAACAGGGTGATTTTGCTACCTGCTTGAGTAGAAATTGGGAGTCCTATGTGTCTTTTCTCTGATTTCTCCATCCAGAACATAAGAGACTGAGTATATATAACCACATTTTATTTTTAGAAAAGAATGAAAACATTTCCTTTAATGTAGAGATTTTTATTATTATTATTAAAATGTGTAGCTTTCTGGACGAGTGCTGTCCAGTAGAAATTTTTGTGATGATGGAAATTTCTGTGTCTGTACAGAGGCCACTGGCAACATATGGCTATCGGGCAGTTGAAATATAGCAAGTACAAACCAAGGAACTGAAACTGATTTTTTTAATTTTAGCTAATTTTTATTAATTTGCTTTCAATAGCCACATGTGACTAGTGGCCACCACATCAGACATCACAGTTACTATATATTCTTTTATGTTTGTTAATTTTGTCTTGCTATTTTAACTAATCCTACCATTAATTAGAGTCAAATTTTAATAATACTTTATGAAAATTTAGATTAGATTTTAAATCAATGAATAAAACTCAGTAAAACAGAAATACGCTATAACATTTTGAAAACTAATCTCAGCCTCTTGCTTATTTTTCCATATCTTTCCCCGAATCTTTTTTTGAGTGTGTGTGTGTGTACTTCTCCCCCCCTCCCCATCTTTACCCCTCAATCTAGAAGATGAATCTATTCTTACGGTTGGTTACTTGATTTAGGCACACCCCTGCTACATAGAGCCATGTTCAGCATCACTATAATTTTCTTTATTTTCATATGAATTTATTCCAAAATCAATGTCTTAGTTCCCACAAAAAGTCACAAATTTGTAAATGAAGATAGGAAAATACATCCATTTCCCCTTGATTTATATCTAAAAATAATTTTGATAACTTAAAAAAACAAGACTTCTCCCACCAAAATAAACATGCTTTCTAAAAAGTGAACAGAAATGAATCATTTATATGCACAAAATGCACAGCAACCTACCTAATTGACTGAAATCTGCATAGTTTCTGATAAGCACATTTTAAGGTACAGCAGGTGTATTATCAGAAACTGTGTGCCACATTTGCTTTGAAAAGATATATTTAATAATGGGCAGTGCATATTTCTGATATGTTGGTGCTGGTGCGGTTCCAGATTTTTTGCTTTATTTTTGAACTTAAGTTATTTAAGTTCTTAAAATTCTTTGTTTTGTTTCTAGATTTTCACCTGTATTTTAACTGAGATTATTCGGTTTCCTTTTCTGTTACTTTCTGTTAAATCCAATGGTGCATGTTGTTCTGTGTTGAGCTCTCACACACACAAACTCACACACATATAATAGACATAAGGGTTGGGACCCCATTAGTCCTGAGAACTTGAAAACTCACTATATATTTTAAACCACATACATTAAAACAATTTCAAAATCCACTGTCTGGATTTCAAATTGTCAAAAAGAAGAAACTGCTTAAAGTTTTACTCTTTAGCTTTTCTCCATGGTGGTAAACATTTTACATTTTTATCTTAAGGGATTTAGAAGGCACTGTAAGAAAATTGTAGTGCACATTTGGCTGTTTCTCTAGTCTTACAACTTCAAATTATAAGAAATATGCAAATTAAAGTCAAGGGGTAGAATTTTAATATTAAACATTTTGGAGTTACAGAGAAGTTTTGCATTTTAGCACTTAATTAGGGAAATATCAACTAGCCTTAATAACGTGGAAAGGCTCATACATGTGTACTAGTGAGAATACAGAGGCTAACCTTATTATAAAAATTGCTGATAAAGCAATGGGCTTTTAAAGTGTTGCCTCTGAAATATGCTGAGGTTTCAGTATTTAAACTGCCTCTTCTTTAAAATGCTGATAGAATTCTTACTGCAACTGACATGTTACCAGTTGATTATAGCATTTCAGGAATTTCATTTCCAAAGATGGTATTCCGGGAAGGAAAACTGACTTTAAATTGGGTTGCCTGGCAAAGGGAGTCCAGACTCCATACATCATTGCCTCCATTTTCCCCTTCTCCTTTACCACTCTAGACATGCTCGGTGTTTGTCTTTGAAGAGTTACATACACCATCAAGTTGTATTTGATGCATTGATTGGATTGTTCCTCTGAATTCGCGCACACGCAGACACACATACACACTCCACTTTTCCGCTGCACTAGGAATCTCGCTATTTAATATTGAATAGTGTGAATTATGCCACTGATGTTATGACACTGCTTCGAGGTCTGCCGTTTTGTCTGGCATTTTAAAATCCTAAATCACCAGGCATAGCAGTGGTTTTATTGTCCTTTCTGTGTCAGGTGTACATTTTAGAGTAACCTAGTCTCTTACCAATTCCATCTAAATAAAAGAAAACTGTCCTGTGTTCCTCAAGGGTTAATCATTTTGTCATTTATTAAGGAACAAAAACCAGTTCACTCAGATAGGTGTATCCAGCTCATAAAATAGACTGATTTTCGTTGTGTTTTTCCTTTCTTTATACCGTTTCCGTTTTGTTGTCTGTGCCAGAATCCAGCACTTACAGGAACATTAATACTCTGAGCTCCCTTGAACGTCACTGATTTGTTCTTAGAATTAAAAATCCTCTGCTCATTTTTCTCATTCATTTTGCACCCCCTTTCTTCTCTTCAGCTACTGTTGAGGCTATTGAGGCTGATGAAGGTAAATTGGCCAGTCCCCTTTCTGTTGTACCTGCAACAGATAAGGGCTCTGCTGGGTGTATTCATTTTTTTTTATTATTTTATTATTATTATTATTATTATTATTATTATTATTTTGCTGTAGCTTGTACAGAGTGTGTGGGTGTTGGGCTAACAGTTGTGGCTCAGTATTAACCAAAATGTTCTTGCTTTAAAGGGGAAAATGTCCTTTTATGGTTTGTTTGTTTGTTTTTTTTTCCCTTAAAGCTATGTTTGACTTCGTATATACAACGAACCTAGTATAGTCACAGAAAACCAAAGGATTATATATCTTGAACGATGTGGGGTGGGGGTTATGGCAGCTGTTTCGACAAATATCGCATAAAATAATATTCCTTGAGCTGAACCATGTCCCTCCCTCAAATCATTTTCAGTCAGCACTGAAAAGGAGAGAAGAAAAATAGCTTTATTAATTCTAGTCTTCAGAAGTTTCTGGCAAAAAAGAAAAAAAAGTGTTCATTTGAATAGTGCTTTGTTGTAGTTCAACACTAATTTATGTCTCTAAGAAATATCCCAACATGAGACAGCTGTGCATGAGATCAACAGTTCTGTGAGTCTTACAAATTTTGACCTACTGGTATTTGTAGGACAGTTAGCGCCAGCAAGATACTATAAAGAGTTCAGAGATACCCAGTGGCTGTGGCAGTGGCCATTACGAGAACAGTGATGATCCAGTCCTCACTCAGCGGACTGTTGACTGTCTGCTTTGAATCAGGTACTGTGCTAGGTGCTGTCGAGGACACCAAGAACTGTACATCACCCACTGTGCCCTAGCACTACTCAAGGACAACTGCATTGACCCTCTAGAAACTACTTTTGAATTCAAGGGCTTAAAAAATACACAGTTATGAGAGAACTGCGCATCAAAATCGTTTTTAATGTTATCCCCGCCATACCCTCTGGAAATTTTTTTTAAAAAAGAATAATTTGAAGTTCCCCTTTAAAACAAAATTCTTCAGTTGTATTTTGTTCTTGCAAGATCACTTTTTATTTTTCCCAAAATTGTGTGTGGATGGTCCTTTGATAACGATGTGAAAAGTGCCACTTTAGACTGTTGAATTTGCATATGATTTGGATACAGTAGGGGAAATGATAGCCCTGTAAGAGAAAATACAACTGCTTCCTAAATAGCAGTGAATCGACTGCTATTTACGTGGGAATTCTCTATTCCTTTTGGCAAATTCTAATCTGCCGTGTGCATTCTTGTGGATAGTTTGGCTGTTTTCTGTGGTTTCTGTGACTCTGTGTTGTGTTAAGTATACTACCAATGTAAATTGCTAATACCCATTGTCTGACCAGCAACTACAGCAGAGCACGTTCTTCGGTACCAGGGTAGACAGTTTGAGTAGAGATGGAGCCCCATTCCGAACACATCCATCGTTCTAGCTAGATTTTGAATGTCTATGCTCTCAGCCTATTGGCTTTTAAAACCTAGAGCCTCTTCATTTGCCATTGAAATTAATAAAATCGTTCCATAAATTACCACGTTTGACAAACTTTTGCATTTATTCATTATGATGAAATGATATTCACAGTGGCTTAGAAAAAGAATAGAATACCACTCTGTGCCACTATTTTGTCCTTCAAAATAATTGCGTTTTCAGGGTGGGTGCCCATTAGACAGCTCTATTATATTGCAATTTATTACCAATTTAGAGAAGAATTAAAGAGGCTTTGCTTTGGGCCTTGGTCTTTCCCCATTTCCCCATCTTCTTCCTCTCATAATTGACTAATCACCATTTTGCTAACCTTTAAAGTGCAGAGGGGTAACACACTATTTCTCATCATGTAATGAGTTTGGAAGCAACTGTGTTTATCTTTGAAGACTCTCATCCATACTAATAAAAGGCACTGCACATTTCTGTAGAACTGGCTGGCAACGTTTCAGCTAGAAACTACTTGCCTTCCCACCCCCCCACCCCCCACCATATAAGGTGGGGAGGATAAAGGTACCATGAGATTGTCCTTGATCAGCCATGGAGATGCAGCCCAGTTCAGCACTGGTGATTGGCCCTTCGAAATCTGGCTTGCACATCACAGGAAGTAAAGCAAACTGATGTCATTGGTTGCCCATTTACGTACTTTATTCTCAGCTCACTGGTTGGTGCATGCACTGACTAAAGAAATCCTTAAGTTTCTTGTACAAATGCCTTGTCTATCTCGGGAGCACACTAAGGGTTAATTAATGAAAAAACTCAAATATCCATACTGCCTCTTGAGAATTCCATGCTTTCACTGAAAAAGGCCCAAACCAATCCTGTCATTTTTGCTGAAAGTTATGAAAGGCATTTTCCCCTTATTCTTGAACCGTTACTTTACTTATATCTATACTGATCCACTAAGAAAGAGTTTTTCTTTGATTTAGGCAGTAACAGATACCAGGTGAACATCAGTTTGATCTGAACATCATGTTTTGCTGCTGAAGGGCAGACAACGTTTTTCTACTTCATCCTCATGATTTTTTCTGAGTTCCTCTTATCACCCGCTCCACTTGCTTCCAAAGATGAGCTGGAGAAGCAGGAGTTTATAATTTCTGTTTTTTCTTCATGCCACCATTGAGTTGTTTACCAAGAAGGTCTTTCTGGGATTCTGAGATGGCATGGCAACGCCCCCAAAGTTAATTCATCTTGTAGCTCCTCTTAGCTTCCACTCTAAAGCCCTCTGCTAGACTTTTAGACCTAGCTCACCTGACTCTACTGAATTTGCCGTTAGCGCAGGGGAATGGCAGAAGTAGAGCTGTTTTACGGTCTGTCTAGGTTAGGGTGTTTGATGCTAATCATGCTCATGATGTGGACAGTTGATGCTCAGTCTAGATACCTGTCCCTGGTAGCAACCCTCTTCCTTACTTATCCACTTTGGATTTCGTTGATCTAAAGTCTCATGAAGACCCAGAGATATGTACATTTTACTCACTTGAAGAGGACATTTTGGTTGGCAAGAGACATTGGCTGTTTTCAAACCTTTTGGTTATCTTCGGGTATGGTAAGGAGTCTGTTGTGTTGTGTTCAGGTCCCGTCATTTTGTCCTCTACTAAAGGACTCCCCCTCACTCACTGCGAAATCTCTAACCTCACCTGATGCAAAGCTGTGCCCTTTGCTCTCCTCCGGCTAACCTAATATTTCCTCTTTTTTTTTTTTTTTTAAATGATTTTCTGTTTAGCCATCAAAGGATTTTCACCACAACATAAGATCACTAGCTTCGAGGAGGCCAAGGGCTTAGACCGAATTAACGAGAGGATGCCACCTCGCAGAGATGCCATGCCCTCTGACGCCAACCTTAACTCCATCAACAAGGCTCTCGCCACAGAGACTAACGGCACGGACAGCAATGGCAGTAATAGCAGCAATATCCAGTGACCACTTCCTGTTCACTTTTTTTTTTTTTTTTTTTTTGAGCTGCAGGGCATGATGGGGATTGCTGCCTATCAGCAGTTGGGTGTTCTTGCCTCTGATGGTAGCTTATTTGCTCTGGGGGCCAGGAATTGGATTCAGTTTACACTATCATTAAAAAAGAGGGAGAGAGATAATAAACTATATTTTGGTGGGGGTGGTGATTAAACACCTCTTTGGGGTATGCCTTTTAAAAATGCTTATAGGAAAAAAAACTTTAAAAAGAAAGCTAACGCTAGTATATACTGCAATGTTAGGGGAATGAACATGTTTTCCTACTGCATTGGGGACTTCTAGATAGGTTAATGAAAGGTCTTTTATTATGTTACTGGACACGAAAACTTTGTCTAATTTCTTACTCTATTGTACGTTTACAGTTGCAGCACTAAAAATGGATGACATCAAACATTTTTAACAAAATGATGTACAAACTAAATAAGGACTATTTATTGATAATGTTTTGCTACTCTTGTCAGACAATGGCTATAAAATGAATTAGGCAGTCTTAAAAAACAAAAAAAAACAGAAAAAGAAAAAAAAAAGAATGTTGCAAATTTGTTAAAATGCCAAAAAGGACAGTTTAATTTTGTACAGATTATGCTTACCTCAGGTTTCTTTAGTGTGCTTGAATGCCCTTCTTTCCATATAAACACTTATCTTATTAATTTAGCAATGAATATCTTTTCTTTTCTTTAAGTTTTAAAAAAACTGGAATAATTACATCTATCTTTTTTTGCTGTTTATATTTAGGGTTTTTTTTTTTTCGTTGTTGATAAATCAAGTCTTGGTTGTGGCTTGCCGAATTAAATATTTATGAGTGGTGCATTTTTAAGTATAGTGAACAAGACACCATATTAAGTACAGTGATAAAGCATCTATATTCTGTAAAAAAAAAAAAATCTGCCTATGCATGTTTTTTAAGAAAAAAAAAATGGCTGTATCGGCCTGTATGGGACTGTAATGCGCTTAGTGGTCTGACATATACTGGAAATATATGTATACTGGCGTACTTTATATTCTCTAAAATGCTTAATGCCTTTGAAATTTTGTAATCAAAAAAGCTTTGAAAAAATCTAAAGGGGAGAGTATTCTTAAAAGTTTTTAACATAAGCTTGTCAGTGCACATATAGATGGTTAGCATGTTTAGCAAACCTTGTGAAATTTAAATAAGTTTGTAGTTACATGTGAAACTCTAAATGCATGGTAACTGTTAATGTCATCACGGTTTAGTTCTTTTGTTCTGTTCTGTCATGTGCCACAAAATATGTACTTTTTTCACTTTTTTCCCTTTGTATATCAGTTACGGGTTACAACTGGTTCATTCTGAAAACAACAACAAAAGTCCATTCATATTTTTTAACAATTGTATAAGTGCCCAAGTAATTCACTACAGCCTAAAGCCTTGCCTTTGTAATTTGACTTCTGAAATGTTGGCAATCAAAGCATGCACTTGTAACAATGACAAAGACAAAGCATTTTATATTACTACTCAATAAAATGTGCATGAACTTAAAGAACTCTCATCCTTTCACTGAGTCTGCTGAAGGGAGTTATGTTCACAACCACCATGCTCTCTTCTAGGTGCTGGGCCCACACCACACATCACAGATTTACTCCACCAGGCTTCTCCGAGGTCCTGGTGACGTAAGGTGTGGTGGGTGCCTACTTCCGCTGTAAGAATCTTGGTGGATTTGTGTCTCAAATCAGACAAGAGAAATGTATTTAAAAGAGCAAATGCCATCTTCTGGCTCCCTCGAATGTGGGAGCCAGTTAAGAAACCAGAGCATTCCTTTTTATTGAAAAACAAAAATTGTTATCAGGTTGTTTCAGTTGTATTGGATGCCCTGTCTGCTAAAGCGAAAAGAACTAAGCTGCTAAGTGCATTTTCATCACAGAAGAGAGTTGCATTTGTATGGATATGAAATTTGTATTCTGGCACTTCGGCTAATATCTAATCACCCGAAGATTTAAGATACACCAGATTCCAGTTTGTTTCTAACATTGTTCATTTTCAGTGCACTTTGTTTTATGTAATAAAGTATGCTTGTGACATTAAATAATTAAAGAATATGGCAATTAGTGATATAGTGTACCAAAACAAAGATGTTCTAGATATATTCTCTGACAAAGACTATCCCAAATTCATTTTAATGACTACAAACATGTTTTCCTGTGGATATTTTTCCATCGTTAAAAAATGGCATCCAAGGAAAATATTTAGATGCAGCCTATTAGAACGATGTGAAAGAAATGGTAATTCTGATACTGAGGTGTTTATTTTCTTTCTTATAACTGCAGAGAAAATATCCTGACCCAAAAAAAAAAAAAAAAAGAAGAAGAAGAAGAAAATTCGTTTGGGGGGATTCCTTTCTTTTACAAATTGTGCTGAGGCAACTATGGCATAGAAATAAACATTTGACATTAAAATAAGGAGTTGATGTGAGTATTGCTTCGTCTTTCTGGTCAGTAGTTAAGAAAGTAATGCTGTATATTTTTTCAGAATAGCTCAGTCTACCAAAGAGATCAACGGAGAACTGAAGTTATTTCTCCAAAAAAGATAACACTGGCAGATCATCAGTTATTAGAGCTTTCTCTTTCACTTTTGGAGAAACTGTTGGATTTTTGAGTTATTTATGCCAATGGACCTTTGGCTGTACACACACACACACACACACACACGCGTGCATGCACACACACACACACACACACACACACACAGAAACAGCCTCCTGTCCCCTCCTTCACCCTCCCCTAAGGTGACTTACCTCTTGAGAGGTTCAAACTCAGTGCTGACTTGTCATCTAGCTTTTTAAGGAGTAAGAGCTAGATTTGACCGACCTTAGGTTGGCAATATTTCTTATCCAAAGTATTCTCTACTTTTATTCTTTTAAAATATTTTTGAAGAAAGAAAAATCTTCAGAAACTAAACTTGTATGATGAGGGGAACAAAGCGGTGAGGTGGGGGACATCCCTGTACATGGACAGTGGCATGGCTTAGGGTAGAGTGTCAAAGTGGAAGTGTCTTATGTCATCAGCCCAGACAGTGTCATGGTGACACTACAGCCCCCAGAGTGATCTTGTGCTGAAACATTTCTTCCCCCGCCCCCCAGCTCATCACATTCATGGGAAATAATCAACTTTAGTACCCATCCAATTTTCTGTCTTGAAAACAGGGCCCCAACGTGAAGCCAGCACCACAGGAGGGATGGTGGGGATGGCCTTCCTAAAATGTCTCACACTTTTACTGGACTACTTCATGTCCCACTCACTGGATCCCCCTTGTCACACTCAGTTAAGCAGAGACCTTTCAGTTTGCCCTGCCTGACTGCCTGTATTTCTTCAAAGTTGGAAGCCCCTTGAGTTCAACAAATCTGAGCTCCCCAAACTAAAGATATGGCCATTTCCCATGGTGTGTGGCTTTGCACTTTATTCATTCAACAAACATCGAGTCTCTACTACGTTCTCTCACTGTTCTTCTAGATTCTTATTTTTTTCCGCAACACACACAGAGAATGGCAATCAGGACAATATATCAGTGTTCGTTATGATGTTAAATGTTAGCATTCCATCAGATAGTGAGTCAATGTCTGACTTAACATGCATTTTAATGCCATTTTGCCTCTGTTTCATGGATATTCCTGCTTGATATATTTTATGGTAATGTTAACAAGACAAGTCCCTGGTGAGGCCCTTTCATGATAAATGCACTTTTCCATAAATGCATTTGTAGTGATGGGAGGCAAGAAGTAGGGAAAGAAATTTTGAACCTCTTTCTGGTGATCACATTTTCAAGAGGCAACACTGACATATTGGAATGCATGTATGTAGGAGAGTGGAGACCCAGCAAGGGAGAGGGTCTGTTTTAAATAAAGACTGAAGAAAACTGAAAAGTGAATAGAAGTTGACATGATCGCTATACTATTGGGTTGGTTATTCCAAAAGACCTTGCTTAAATTGGATAAAAACGCCTACTTGTCATAAAGCACAAGTTGCTAATGAATGAAGCTGCTTCAGCAGAAGGTAAACTACAGGAGAGAATGTGGGTACCTTCCTTCACTGGAAATGTTAATACCTAGGCAGACTTGACCCAGTGCCACGAGCATCTCCTGCATGATGCTGCACACAAGAAGCTATGCTAGACATAGTTGAAGGGCTTTCTTCAAAGATAATATTCAAGCTACCCTTCAACAGTAGGATTCCAAATATCCATTCAATTATTCAGTCTCTTGAGAGTCTAGAACTTTGATTTGCAAACTGTTCCCTAGAACCATGTGTTTACAGGAACACCGTCATGGGGCTGAGCTTCCTGCATCAACCAAAGCAGCCTTTTTATCTGTTTTGCACATCGTGCTTCTCTGTAAGATGTCAGCTGAGAGGTGTCCCCACTAGATGAACAAAGCACCAAACTGACTGTGGTAGAATATTAGCTCCGAACAAATCCAGTCCTAAGGTGTTCTTGTAAGTTTATATTTTGAAGTCGTTTTATACCAAGTGCTGGGATAGCTAGGTTTCTTCCCAACAGCACCTTCTTGTCTACAAGACTAAGTCCAACCTCTTCAAGGTGGTGTGTAAGGCTGTTCACAACCTGACTCTCGCCAGCCTCGTCCTCCCCCACTTTCCCCAACTTGACCTTGAGCTTCAGCCATGCCAGACATTTCAAAAAGCTCAGAAAACACCAGGTTTCTTTAAGCCTCTGAGTCTTTATTCATACATCATCTATGTGGAATGACCTCACTTTTACAGAGATGGAATTTGCCTTACTCAGACGAGGCATTTCCTCCTCTGTAAATGCATAGTATCCTGTACTATCTCTATTTTAACACTTAACACACTGTGTATAATTGTTTATTGTCTTTGACTCTCCAGTGAGAATTGGGGCTTATCTTTGTTTTCTCAGCATGTAACAGTGGCTGGCATAATGTTTTTTGCAAGAAGGGCAAGTAGGGAAATAGAAGAAAAGTGTTTTTCATTTCATGGTCTTGTGAAGTGGCTTGTCCCAGAGTCAAAGTGCCAAATCTTCATTGAAGGATGGCTGAAACACCCCAGTTCAGTATGCCCAACTCTTTCTCATTGAGTATCTTCTTGGGCCTGAAGGTCTGGAGTGAAGTCTATATTTTAATAAGTATCCACCAAAATTTTTATGATCAGAAAAGTTTGAGAAACCATGCTCTACTTTATTTCTATAGCAAATTTAAAATTCAGCCCTATATTTCCAAATCAACAAAATCTAGTATGGACAAGTATTTTTACCATTGTTGCTATACCTAATTATGTATAATGAATTTAATTTTCATTTACAGTTGCTTAATGAATATGAACTTAGAAGAAAATATGGCAGTTAGTTAAGTATTTATGGAAACCTCAACACTGGCTACTGAATGGGTAGTGGGGAGAAGGCAGTGGCATTTTTAAATTTATAATACTTCACCCAGAAAAAGGAGATTAGGGTGGTAAAGTATCTGGATGCTTCTCTGTGAGGAATCAGTCAAAAAGCCTCATGTGTCTTGAAGAGAATGAAATGCTCTCATATTCAAAAGACAGCTGCTTGCACACCAGCCTGCCCACTCCAACAACCAGCTTTCCATAATTTGTTCAAACAATGCTTCTTGAAGCACAGTTTATCTTCAAGAATCTCATAATATACTTGAAGTCTTACCATGAAAGAGCCCTTTCTTTGGGTTCAACAGCACTTTCTCCAAAAACCCATTAAGAAATACACATAGAGAAGGAAACCACAGCCATTGTCCATTGCTAACACCATAGTGAGAATGAGCTTCTCACAGTTCTGACAGGGGTGGCCAAAGGCTAAATAAAGATAGGTGTGTTTGTAGAGAAGACCTCAACTAGGGCCTGGGACAGTGCTGGGGGTGAGCAGGTGGGAGCTCCGGCCCTCCGAGAGGATGACTGCCTTTTGATTAACAGGTGCCCGTCACCGTCTCTCGGTGCTAGGCACATGCCCGCAGAGAGAACACAATGAAATTCGAGACCGTCTTTCCTCTCACGAGATGCGGTAGCGTGAAAACAAAGCAACGTTCCGTGCCACACATACTCACTTCCGTGTAATGTTCCCTACAGGAGTTCCGGTCTGGAGTCAGACCTAGTTTGGAATATTTATAGCTCTGCTCCTCAATGGTTATCTGTGTGACCTTGAGAAACTTGCTAAAGCCTCTCTAAACCTGATTTGTTCCTTGGTAAAATGAGGGCAATAAGAGTAATTAATTCCTAAACTTTCCGTAGGGATTAAGGACAAAGCAAAGAAAGTACTCATCCTGGTGGCTGGCACAAAATAACCACTCAATAAACTTCAGGTTTTGCTGTGGCATTTAGCCATATGCTGCATCGCATGAGTGCCTACGATAAATATTCTGAAGATGAAAAGTGTGTGTGTGTGTGTGTGTGTGTGTGTGTGAACACGTATGTGTGAGCTGGCATTGGGAAGGTATGCATGGTCAGAAAGTTCTCCTAGAAGAAATGACATTTGATTGGAACCTTCCTGTGAAGGTAGATTGGTAGACGAGGGAAGTTAGGAAGGAAAATGGAAGACACTCCAGCCTGGGAGAAAAAGTAAGAGCAAAGGAGAAATTCCAGAAAAACCCTGATATGTCAACCCTTGGGGTTAAAACATAAGAAGGGTGGGGTGCACAAAGAGAATGGTAGGCAAGAGTGAGCCACACCAGTTATTTCTATCAGGACGTCTTTCAACTGCAAGTAACCAAATTCCTGAATAACTGTGCTCAAGCCATGCTAACATGTACAGTTACTGACAAGGACATCTGGGACTGTGTGGTCCTAGGATTTGGTGGGTGGCTTAACATTATCATCAATGACCTAGGCTTTTTCCAGGCTTCGTCTCACACCATTTTTCTTTTGGCTTCTGTCTTCATGATTCCAAAGGACAGTCACAGCTGCTGGCATAGCTTTCTAACACAACACTACCTGACCACTGGAAAATACTGCCAAAGTAACTTATAAATAAAGTAAAGATGAAGTTCTTTTTTACCACAGTCATGCAACCTCTAACTTGGCAGAGTCTAAGTCAATCTAAAGGAGCAAGGAAAAAGGATAATATTTATGAAGGTGGTTTTTTTGGGTGTTTTTTGTTTTTGTTTTTTTTTTGGCTAAGGTTTATCTTTCTATGTAGGGGCCTAATAAGGATTGGACAAAGTGTAAGATACAGTATTTTAAGATTGGTAGAAACAGCAAAGGGAAAGTTACTGAGTGAATTTTAAAGAGTAGCAATAACTATTTGAGTTAAAGTAATAGACTTTTTTGGTATCTTAACTTATTTAAGATATGCATGACAATTGAAAGCAAAAATTATAAAACTATAAGGTGCTAGTGAAATAAAGCAAAAAAAGATTTCAAGAAATGGAGAGACATGCTGAGTTCATGGATTTGGAAACTTAACATACTTAAGTTACTTCTTCTCAAATGAGTCTACAGATTTAATGCAATTGCAATAAAAACCTTAGCAGGGTTTTCTTCCAGACATAGACAAGTTGATTTTAAAATCTCTATTGAAAGGAGAATGATCTAGAATAGCCAAACCATTTTTGGTTTTTAAACATATTTTTATTTTTAAATATATATATATATATATTATGCTTCAATTTTTAAATATACTTGAACCCTACAGTAATCAAAATAGCATGGCATTGATGAAAGAATAGAAGCATAAATCTATGAAACAAAATAGAGTCCAGAAATAGACACACACAAATGGTCAGTTGAGAAATGTACAAAGACAGGTCTATGAATAAAGGATAACTTTTTCATCAAATGACACTGGCAAAAAAAAAATAAGTAAATTCCACATCACACCTTATGCAAAGTTAACTCAAAATGGATCATACTCAAATGGTGGTACTCAAACTTAAAAACACAAGCTATAGGGGCACCTGGGTGTCCCAGTTAAGTGTCCAACTCTTGATTTCAGCTCAGATCATGATCTCACAGTTGCATGAGTTCAAGTCCTGCATCTGGCTCCATGAGGTGGAACCTGCTGGGGATTCTCCGTCTCCCTCTCTCTCTCTGCCCCTCCCTCACTTGCGCTGTCTCTCTTTCTCTCTCTCAAAAATAAAACAAAACTTAAAAAATGTTTTTAAAAAATTAAAAACACAAGATATAAAATCTTTACATGAAAGCACAGGAATGTATTTCTGTGACATTGGGTTTGGCAGAGATTTCACACGTATGACACTAAAAACCACAAAGCTATACAAGAAAAGAAAAATGATAAATTGAACTTCACCAAAATTACAATGTTTTTGCCTTGCACAGGGCATCAAGAAAATGAAACACAACGTAAACCATAGTCTGGGAGACAATGTGTTCAAATCATTTCTCTATCAAGTAACTTGTATAGAGAATGTAAAGAAATCTCTCCAAATACAACAACCAAACAAACCAATTTTAAAAATGAGCAAAAGATGTGAACAATCACACCAAACAAGATATATGAGTGGCAAATGCACACACGCAAAGGTGCTCAACATCATTAGTCACTAGGGAAATACAAAGTAAAGTCACAGTGGGATGGCACCAAATGGCTCTTTGAATGGTCACACACACACACACACACACACACACACACATTCAGCGAAAGTTTTTTAAATGATAACTTCACTTCTTGTGTGGATGCAGGGCAACTGGAACTCTCATACACTGCTCGAGGGGATCCAAAATGTTGCAGCCACTTTGGAAAACAGTTTCTTAAAATGTTAAGCAGTTTCAGATAAAGGTACCATTTTGACCCAGAAAGCCCCTCTTAGATATTTACCTTAAAGAAAAGAATGCTATGCTCATAAAAAACTCTGTACACAAATGTATCTAGCAGTGTCACTCACAATTACTGAAACTTGGAAACAACACCCCAAGTGTCCTTCAACAGGCAAATAGATAAACAAAAGGTGGTACCTCCAATTTAATGGAATACTACTTAGCAATAAAGAGAAACGCACTGTTTGTTCTGGATTGAATTGTGTCCCCTTGCCCAAAGGATATGTTGAAATCCCTCCTACCCCTAGTACCTAAAAATGTGACCCTATTTAGAAATAGGATTGTTGCAGATGTAACCAGTTAAGATGAGGTCATTATTAAAGTAGGTTGGACCCCTAACCCAATACGACTGGTGCTCATGTGAAGACAGAGACACACAGGGAAAATGTCATCCAATGACCAAGACGGAGATTGGAGTTATGCAGTTACAAGCCAAGGGACTCCATGGATTGCTTGCAAACCACCAGCAGCTGGGTAGAAGCAAGGAGAGATTCCCCTACAAGTTTCAGAGGAACAACACCTTGCCTACACCTTGATTTCAGACTTCTAACCTCAAGAACTGGAAGACAATAAACTTCTATTGTTTTTTAATGTTTATTTTTGAGAGGGGGAGAGGGGCAGAGAGAGGGATACAGAGGCCTCTAAATTTCTATTGCTTTAAGCCACCTAGTTTGCAGGACTTTGTTACCACAGGCCTAGGAGACTAATGCACAACTGGTACATGTAAGATCCAAAACACATAGTGCCAAATGGAAGAAGCATCAAGAATTATGAAGAGTCTGGGGCCACCTAGGTGGCTCAGTCAGTTGATCGTCCGACTTCGGCTCAAGTCATGATCTCACAGATTGTGAGTTCGAGCCCCACGTCAGGCTCTGTGCTGTCAGCTCGGAGCCTGGAGCCTGCTTCAGATTCTGTGTCTCCTTCTCTCTGCTCTTCCCCTGCTCACATGCTGCCTCTCTCTCAAAAATAAATAAAGATTAAAAACAATTTTAAATAATTATGAAGGGTCTGAAGTCTTACTCTCCTCTCAAGGGAACAATTTAGCCTGCCACAGTTTCATAGGTGGGGCAGAAGACAGGAGACTCCTAGGTCAGAGACAAAGGCCTTTGTTACCCACAGCACAGCAGCATGCATAGCATAAGGTGAATGTTCAAATCAGTTCCCCTAACCCCTAACCCAGGGACACAGAGGCAGATCCAGGTGAGACAGAGAGAGAGAGAGAGAGAGAGAGAGAGAGAGAGAGAGAAAGGACTGTGGATTTTTTGTCACAGCAAAGGAACTCCACCTCAGAAAACCCAGTCTTATAAAGGGGCCTCAAGCAATCCTACCCAACGTTTGCCTTATAATCATTACAATCCTGGTCAGTAAATAAATCTACCCTCTGCCTCCGAGGGAACACCTACCTCCATTTTAGCAAACAGCCTTGAGATTATCATAGCAAAGGCCTCAGAGATAGTCTGGAACAAAAGCTGTCACAAGATGTGTAAAAACAGAGTGAAGAATTGAGCCCTTACAGAAGCCAGTCTCAAAAGATTACACGCTGTGTGATTCTATACATGTGACATTCTGGAAAAGGCAAAGCTGCTGTGACAGGTTTCAGCTCCATCAGTGGTTCTCAGAGATTAGGATGTGGGTGAGGGCGGCTCAAGATGAGGGGATTTTTTGGTGTGATGGAACTGTTCTTTGACTTGATTGTGGTGATGCTTATGTGAATCTATACGTGTGTTAAAACTCAGAACTGTACATCAAAACAGAAGCTAATTTTACTGTATATAAATTAAAATTTTTTAATTGACAAAAACGTCATCTTTTTGTTGAGATATAATTGACCTATAACGTTGCATTAGTTTTATGTGTACAACATAATGATTTGATATATATATGTATATGTAAAATGATCATCACAATAAGTTTAGTTAACATCCATCACCACACATAGTTAACAATTTTTTTGATAACTAAGATGAGTAATATTCTTTTAAGTTAATTTATTTATTTTTGAGAGAGAGTATGCACAAGTGGGGGAGGGGGCAGAGAGAGAGTGAGACAGAATCTGAAGCAGGCTCCAGGCTCTGAACTGTCAGCACAGAGCCCAAGGTGGGGCTCAAACTCACAAACCGTGAGATCATAACCTGAGCTGAAGTCGGCCACTTAACCGACTGAGCCACCCAGGCTCCCCTAAGATGAATAATATTTTAAGATAAATAAAATCTGAAGATTTCATGTGCAACATGGTGACTATCGTTGGTAACACCATTGTAAAACTGAAATTTTTAAGACAGTAGCACTTAAATGTTCTCACACACACAGGAAAAGATAAATATGTGAGGTGATGGATGTGTTAATTAATTAGATGGGGGAATCATTTCACTAGATATATATCAATTCATCATGATGTTCACTTTAAATATAATTTTATTTATCAATTATACCTCAATAAAGCTAAAAAAGAAATAATAGCACAAACATAGTATTGATTAATATTGAGGTATATACCAGAATAAACAGCTATGCGTTGAAAATAGTTACCTGCAAGGAGTAGGTATTGAGCAGCTGGAAGATATACAGAGTGCAATGTTGCTTATGTTGAAAGCCATTTAGTAGTACTTGAATTTTTAAAGTCCTGTACATGGTTTAATTAGATCTTTAAAGAGAAGAATCAAAACCCCAAATAACAAAAAAATCCTTTTATTCCCCCAAAACAATGGTAATGTCATAATTAGTGACATTTTTTCTGAAAAGCTCAAAGTGATAGCAATGCAAATGTTCTTTAAAAAAAAAGTGTGATCCATTCAATCACCTACAGGTAGATATATACATTTTTTTTTGCCTGAGGAAAAAGTGGGATTTGAAGAGATTAAGGCCCTTATTTGTGTTATATTGTGTGTCTTTGTTTAAAATAATTAACAGAAGTCAAATACTAATACACAAAGAATGATTGTTACAAAAAGAGGGTGTTGGGTCTGAAAGAGTTACAAATGGTTCCTTCCATTTCAAGTCCACTAATAATTTCTGAAATGTTGCTTCCATTTAAGGGATCAGTGGTCAGAGGCAGCCTGGTATGAACCGTTTACTCAAACCTAAGAAAGTTCATGTACACAAGTCCACAGGAAATACACACAATAAAGTCTTTGAGAATTAGAAGACAAACATTAGCTTTTTAATGTCTGGTTCTGACATTTGCTCAGTTTAAAAGGAGTGAGTCTTCAGGGGAAATGGTTCTCCAATTGTGCCAACTTTCAATTACTTTCAACAACCAATTACCTGATCTATTTCTTTAAAAGATAAAGTTTTGACCTGACCTTCTTGGCTGAATCAGAAGAACAGACCTTTTCTGCCAATATGTAGGTATTTTTCATCTTAGAAATGAAATGGAATGCTATATTACTCCTGACCTCTTTTCCCATTACAAATCAGGCCATCTGTGCTGCAACTCTTCTTTTCCCTTGCTTTTAATTCTTTTTCCAATATGCTTTTTATCTTGTAAGGAACATTACCACTTTAAAACCTTGCAGACCCTATCCTAAGGCGGAACTGATGCTTTGGTGAACCTGCTTAGAAGATGGTGAATTATTTTCAAAACAAATGTTTTTGACTTCCTATTACCAAGGTTTTTTGCAAGGAGTGGATATTGTGTGTAAATTAAGCCACTTAAGTTAACAGATAAACTACCCCTCCCCCCAAAACAATGATGGAAAGTTGCTGTGTATAATTTATTTTATTTAAAAGATTTTTTTACGTTTATTCATTTTTGAGAGACAGAGAGAGAAGAGCATGAACAGGGGTTGGGGGGGTGGGGCGGCACACAGAATCTGAAGCAGTCTCCAGGCTCTGAGCTGTCAGCACAGAGCCTGACAGGAGGCTTGAACCTACCAACCGTGAGATCTCGACCTGAGCCAAAGTCAGACACTTAACCAGCTGAGCCACCCAGGCACCCCTGCTGTCTTTAATTTAGCATAGAAATTGAACTTCTCTTCTTTAACATGTTTTACAACCAAAGATTAAAGCCATTTCCTCAAGCCTGTTGGTTCTTAAAAGAAGGAATGAAAAAAATTAATTACCCTACTGCATTTGGGAAGTCACTTTAAAAAACAGCATTAATTGTTCTTGTCTAGATGTTTCTCCTAGATCTAACGATTTTATTTTCCTCTACATTCTCTGTTGAGATCAGCTTCCTTGGACTGCTTCCAATCCATCCTCTGTTACATCCAGTCCTTACAGGTCCTACACACTCCAGACTCATACTTTCTATATGTCACCTGTTTGCAGCCTTAAGCTGACATAATATCGTGGCTTTTTGCCTTTCCATTTTTTTTTTGGTTCTTTATAATATCTATATATTCATACCCATATTTCTATTATTAAACATAGCACAACATTTTGACCTACAACAATCTTGGGTGCAATCACAAATGCAAGTAACCGAGAAGACAGAATTGCTCATACAGCCAAGTATGACTAGGCCCCATTCTAATTATAAGAAAAGTTTGCTACCTCAGTTATCTGAAGACGCTCAAAGCAATAATGAAGATGGGACTCCAGGTCTAAGACATTGTCTTTTCATCTCACTGCTTGGAGGAAGAGACCGGAGTGAACAAATTCTGACAGTGAATTAGAGTACTTCTTTGGAAACTGAAATAGGAGGAGAGGTGAATTCTTAGCAGATTTCCAGCAAAGATCTGCAGTCAGAAACCCCGATTCTTTCTCTTAGATAAAAGTGGTTTAATCTGAACCTTGGAGGAAGGGGTCATTGCAGTTTCCAAACAGAGCTACTTTGGTGCATTTATCTTGGCTGCCCTTTCAACATTTATCAATGCCTTCATAGTTCCATCTTATTCTAATAAGACCTTCTGCCCACTGCTCCACGACCTTCATTCACCTTTACCTTCATCCTTCATCATAGTCCTTCTTATTGCCTTCTGGTGATTTCTTTTTTTAAATAGGTATATATTTTTAAGTTTATTAAAAATTGTATTATTTATTTTGAGATGGGAGCGGAGGAGGGCAGAGAGAGAGGAGGGAGAGAATCCCAAGCAGGCTCTGTGCTGTCAGCACAGAGCCCGATGCAAGGCTCAAACTCATAAACCGTGAGATCATGACCTGAGCTGAAATCAAGAGTCAGATGTTTAACCCACTGATCCACCCAGGTGCTCCGATCTTCTCGTGATTTCTCAATGTCTTTCCCTCGAAGTGTGTTTCTTCAATTGGCCCAGTATACTTAAAAAGTGATTTTTAAAATTTAGATGCTTAGTGTTCTCGTACCAAATCCCTGTGTTTCCAAATCTAATTTTAATCAGTCTGATACCATATAAAATTGGGATCGTTTCCAGAGTTCAATATTCATGTTAACTTCCAAGCTGATTACAGAATATCTGGCTGTTCCTGGCAGTATATAAGTGCTCAGTATATAAACTACTTGAATACATGAAATAACAAATGGCAAATGATCTTTATTATTAGATGAGAGATATATGGCACATTAAAACAACTTATAACTTATTCTTTAGGAATGTGAGTTTGGATATAGCCCATAGTGAGCAATGGAATCCATAATGTAATAAATAAAAGGGGCTTTTCTATCAAACATCATAAGAAAGAATAAAATTAAAGAGAAATACTGGCCAAGGTTAATATAGGCTGGGAATTATGGAAGGAAATACAGAATCTGGTAAAGATAAAGAAAAAAAGAAGGCATAAAATAGATAATAACCCCCAAATACACTGGGTTTACCTGAAGATCAAAATGGGAACCAGTAGCCTATGACAAGCTGAAAAACTCAGATCACTAGGATCACTGTTGTAAACTAAATGTACCACTTGGAAAGCTATTGTCAACTTCTGGAAATCATCAAAGGGCATCAGTGGCAGGGTAAGGGATGGAGTGTTGGACTCTGAAAGTCGTCCTTAACTTAAAGGCTAGTGCTCTTCTCACCTCACATCCCCATCCAAACACATACACATACACAAACACATGCACACACACACACACACATGCATACAACAGCTATACACACATAGGTGCACACAGGATGAGTCATCCCAAAAGGGAAAGAATGTACAGTGTCTATACTTACAGAGGGAAGCTATATATAATATTCACATTTTACTGAGCAAAGAGAAGTAATAATCATTTGCCAAGGCACCTGATAGGGCTGGAGAAAAATTACTTGAACCAGAGAGGCTGACCTTAAATTACTTTTTAGGGTTTGGCCCAATTAAGAAGGTCCCTGTCATTTTACAAGAAAAGCTACCTGGAGCTTTTACCTTCTGAGTTCAATGAAAAAGAGTTCAATAAAAAATAAGCACATCTGAATCTCTAGCTTGCTGATACTTGAGAAAAGAATCTACAAGATGTCTACGGTTTTCAGACCAAACCTGAAGCAATAGTTAGGAGCCCTAAAGACATTTTAAATAAAAGGGAATGGGATATGATGGAGGAAAGAATGTCTTCATCACAGTTTAGGAAGAAACTAGGTTAGATGTGGAAGATGATATAGTCTAGGCATTAACTAGCACATAGTGAGTTCTGTGTTAGGCTTCAGAATTCCCTAATGAACCCGCCAACTAATTGATTTAGCAAAATTCTCTTCTCTGAACCAAAATGGAAATACACTGTTTTACATTCTTGTGGTGTAAAACAGAGACAGACCAAGCTGCAATTCTACAGATATATTTATAAATATAAGTGAGATGTCTATGTAAACATACTAAGCACACTAGCTACATTTTCAGGCTGTAGGAAATGTAAGGGAGCACTTAAAGGCTTATTAAGATATCTTCATCCATATAGCCTATTTATTCTTAAAAATAATATGTTGCTCAGTTTGGAGAACAATTGACTTAGTTCAGAAAATATTTCTATGCCACGTTCCTATTTAGCAGGGATGGGCAGATGTTGCTTAATGAGAGGCTACTCTCCCTTTGTCTTCCTTCATGTCACCTGCCCCCTTTTCTGTCCCCATCTCTCCTCTTCCCTGCCCTGCGGTCCCCTCCTTTCCCTCCACACCTCTCTTCTCCCACCCTGTTTCTATCTTCTCTTTCCCTCTCATCCCCTCCCTTCCTCTCTGTTCTCCCCCCACCCCATCCTCCTGTTTCATCCTGTCCTTCATCAGGAGCAGGGGGAAAAAAAATTGAAGAAAGAAAAAAATGCTTTAACTCATTTAGAGGTTCACCAGTTTCCAGGACTGGATCTAAGCTCTTGCAGCCATGGAGAAAAGAATTTAACCATAGTCCCCACCCTTGGAGTGCATATCCTTTAACAGGGAGGCAGACAACCAAGAAGAAACATATGTTGCACATAATGATTGGTATTCTGATAGGACAAGCCATTAAGGGATGGATCCCAGAGTAGGAGCCTTTCACCTAAGCCATGGCATCTCCATGCTGTTTCTATGCAGACATAGGGTCACGTGCTCTTACTGAGTTTCTTAAAAGAATCTAAGTAGAAAGGAACTATTAGATTTTAATGAGTTTGATAATTTGACAAATTGCTCCGGACTACCGATCTTTTTCTCTTTAGCCTTACGGATAGTTGTCACAAAACCAAGCAAGGTGAATAAAGGATTCTTGAGTGGCATTTATGCAATTCCACAAGCAGTGTATGTTATTTTTCAAAATTATGAATAAGAAATGGATTTCATTTTGCCTCATTTTAACTAATTTATTTTTTTAGACGGATTTCTTGGCTCAAGTGATAATGCTATGCTGGGCTTTGGAAGTAAAATAGTGGGCAAAATAGGCATTGTCCTTACTCTTACGGACATTTAGTAAAACAAATACAGTTAAATCCAGTTGCCTTCAAGAAATACGTCAAATCTGTGAATGGAGTTTTAGTTTGGGTTTCCCAAAAGCAGAGCCCAAGACAAAGTTTAGGATGCTGGTGGTTGAGCCCAAGGCTCAGGAATGAGGGACCACGGAGGCTGAGCCTACGAGGTCTCTATTGTAGGCCATGCTGGCTTGATTGCACAAGGACTCACGCTGAGAAGTGTGGAATGCCTCCAAGAATGCCTCCCTGCAAGCCCAGAGCTGGGAGTCCCTATCTACCACTTGCAGTGTGTGAGGGCTGCTCCCTGAGGCATGAACTCTCCTGGATATCTGCTGTGAGTTTGCATGTGGGCCACAGGAGTTCTTCCCATATCTAAGAAGGAGTTGGGGTAGAATGCGCAGACATGTTTGCTTGGGGACTGACACTGCAGTGAATCTACGAGCAAAGGGAAATGTCCACTGCAGTGGCTTGAAGCAGAAGAGCAGCGTTGAGGGGCTCTGACAGAAGGCCAGGGGCATCAACTACAAATGGCATTGTAAGACTGTCCTTCTTTAACGCTGAACAAAAAGCATCAGGATTCAAGTCTCCAAGAGAGGAAAAAAATCAGCAGAATATGAATCCTTTCAGCTGATCTTATATAATTGGTCTGGGGATGAGCTCCAACCCCCAAAAACATTCTCCCCATTCATCATTCCCAGATTGGGAAATGCCCTAGCAGCATCCAAATCAAATATTTTCGTCCTTACGGCTTTCTTTTCTCCCTGCCTTAGCCCCACGGTCCCACGGCTTACGTTGTTTGAAAATGAATTGACATTATGATAAAGAAAACACATAGGCACGATCTACAGATAGAAGCAGTCTGGTTTTGCCAAAGGAACAAGCAGGGACTATTTTTATACACAGGAATTAGGCTCTCATTTGTATTTGAGTAGTACATTCTAACTCATTACCAGCACAATGTAATGCTGTTTTCTCCTGAATAATAGTGATTGGTTTACATTCATCATTCCACATGTTGCCCCAGATGCTTTTAAACAGTAGCAAGCATTTGTCATTAAGTGGTGTAGATGAGGGTGGTATTCCATGCATCTGGGACCAAGTTCACGTATATATGATATATTATTTATAAGTGCCAGGGTGATTAAAATATTTCATAATACTGTTTGCAACTTAACAAAATGTAATGAACTTGTATATTGAGGTGAAGGCTATTTAGGATTCTATTATTTTTATAACTTTTCTGTAAGTTTAAGATATGTTTTCAAAATTAAATGCTAGCAAACATTACATGATATAGAGCCACATGAAAATATGCGATTGATGAAATAAGTTAGAAATAGATAATGAATGTGATTTAACAAATCAAGAAATATTACTGCTCAAAAGAGATAAGAAGTCTTTGCTATATAACCTTGTGGATTTTTTATGACCCACAAAAAGGAAATTGATGAACTGAAACAAATTCAAAACTGCCACAGATATTAGAATTAGCAGACTAAGTCATTAACAAAGTTTCTATAACTGTATTTCAAACAATGAGGTCAGCACATGTACATCCTTGGGAGTGAATGTCTTCTTAAATTTTGTGCCCAGACATGTCTCATGTCTAACTCTAGTCCTGGTTTTGGTTCCAGATGTTGGAAAGCAAAGCTGAGACATAGAAGATAAAAAAAAAAAAAAGACTCAAATCAAAGTTCTAGAAATGGAAATGACAACGTGTGAGATAAAAAATATACTGAATAGGATTAATGGCAGATGACATATTAAAGAAGAAAAGATGAGTTATACTGAAGTCATACTAATAGAAACTACCCCAAATTAAATAATTTGAAAGAGAAAGTGCAATAATAACCTGTCAACTATGAGGTAACTCAAGAGATTCTACATATACCTTACTAGAGTTTACAAAGGAAAGGAGAACAGTAAAATTATTTGAAGTATATTGATCCAAAAAAATCAAAATTTAATGACAATTACAAACCCTTATTTGTAATTTGCAATTTGTAGTACAAATCTGTATGTAAGAAGCTTAATCCAAAGCATAAAAATCATAAAGAAACCTACACCAAGAGACATCGTAAGTAAGTTGCTTGTAACCAATGATAAAGTGAAAATCTTAAAAGCAACCAGAGGGAAAAAAGACATTATGCGTAGAAAAAAGATAACAACAAATATCTCATAGGGAACAATATGGGAAGGAAGAGAGTGGAAGAATGTTTTGAAAGTGCTGACATTTAAAGAAAGAAAACTGTCTCTCTAGAATCCTAAAATCAGCAAATATATATTTCAAAAATGAAGGCAGAATAAATAGTTTTCCAAACATACAAAAGCTGAAAGAATTCATTGCATGGAGTCCCACATGCCAAGAAATATTAAAGGAAATCCTTCAAGCAGAAGGAAAATGATACCAGATGAAAATCTGGATCTACATGAAGGAATGAAGTGCCCCAGAAATAGAATTATCAAGAACTATAAATGGTCTGAAATTTTACCCTATTTGCAAGCTCAGGTCATGAGTCCTGGCAGGAGATATAAGACTCCTGTGTCAAAGACAAAGAACTTCATTACTAATAACATAGAAAGCTGCATGAGTTCTATGTTCGTGCCAGGTGACCACGCTACCCAAGTCCCATGTGTTGAAGAAACCACATGTTCATAGAGCTGTATTTGTAGTAACGAAACACCTGAAACCACCCAAATTTCTATCTGCAGGTAAATGGGTAAATGAACTGTGCCAGGTCCATACGATGGAATACTAGTGTGTGAGTTAAGGATGCTATAACAGAGCACTATAGACTGGGTGGCCTAATCAACAAACATTTATTTTTCATAGCTCTAGAGTCTTTAGGATACCCGCATAGTTGGCTCCTTGGTGGACATTCAGTTCCTGGTTGACAGACAGTCATCTTCCTGCTTCCTCCTCTCAAAAGGACACTAATCTCATCATGGAGGCTCCACCCACATCACCCAATTACCTCCCAAATGCCCCATCTTCAAATACCTTCACCTTAGACCTTTAGCACATGGAGTGGGAGGGGGACACAAACACTCAGTCCATAGAAACTACTCATCATTAAGACAGAATAAACTATGGATATATGCTATAGCATAGATACATAGCAAACTAATTTTACTGAGTGAAAGAGGCAAAGACAAAAGGACACATTTTGCATTATTTCATTTCAATGAGACTGGAGGTCATATTTGTGGATATAAGTGAGTCTCTGGGATGATCCTTAGAGTGAGATTGCAAAGAGGAAATTCTGGGGGACGATGAATATGCTCATAATTTTTCTAAAGGTGATGAGGTCACTGGTATAAACGTATATTAAAACTTACATTGTACATCTTAAGTATGGGCGGTTTATTATGTATCAGCTATATTTCAATAAGTTGTTTTTTTTAAAAAAAAAACAAAGCAAAACTACCTACCAATACGTAATGCTAATGTTTTTGTGTAGTAAGGGTCTCCCCACCATTGCTTTCCTATTGCACTATGGAAGAGTGCCAGTTTTTCCTCATCGTTGTATGGCACCTGTCAATTGAGAGGTGAAGGGGCACCTCATTATTTTCCTTTGCATTTATTTGATTACTAACAAACTTACTCTTTTTTCAAACATTTAATGTTTATTTTTTGAGAGAGAGAGAGAGAGAGATAATGCATGAGTGAAAGAGGGGCAGAAAAAGAGAGAGAGAGAGACAGGTAATTCTAAGCAGACTCCACACTGTTAGTGAGGAGCCCAATGCAGGGCTGGAACTTGTGAACTGTGAGATCATCACATGAGCTGAAACCAAGAGTCAGAAGCTCAACTGACTGAGCCACTCAGGCGCCCCTTTTGAACATTTAAAAGAACAGCATTGTTGCTTTCAAATACAGGATGAAATTTACCTACTACTAACTGGCTTTAGTTATTACATTTCTGGGCAGGGTGATTTCCAAAAGACCTTGAATTCTGAATTACTTGACACTTATTTGTGTAAATTCGGGGGAGAGGGGAAGGAAGACTGACAATGAGAGATGGCACAATGCATAAATACAGCACATTGAGCAGATTTTGTGTTGGAACCACTGTGTCAATGTATTTGTAAATTAAGAGAACCTTGCTGGGACACCTGGGTGGTTCAGTCAGTTAAGCGTCTGCCTTCAGCTCAGGTCATGATCTCACGGCTTGTAGGTTCGAGCCCCACGTTGGGCTCTGTGCTGACAGCTCAGAGCCTGGAGCCTACTTCGGATTCTGTGTCTCCCTCTCTCTCTGCCCCTTCCTCACTCATGCTCTGCCTCTCTGTCTCTCAAAAATAAATAAACATTAAGAGAGAGAGAGAGAGAGAGAGAGAGAGAGAGAGAGAGAAACTTGCCAAACAGAAGAGAGAAAACACAAATAAAGTGATCCTTGTTTTCCTACTTCTTCTCTAGTCTGGTCTATCCTCTGAACCTCGCTCCTGTTTCATATTCAGACCACAGAAAATACAATGCTCCATCCACATGTACAGAGATCTCTCCTCACCTCTTCTCTGTTGAACTTTTAACATTTCAAAAATATTTTTGCAAATCACTGAAGAAAGAACAATGACCTTTGTAACAAGTGCAGCTGGGCCATGGCATGGAGCCAGCTGGAAAACTTCCTCTCCTCAAGAGTTTTGCCAATCATTCCTGGCAGGAGGTATCACCGTCTGCTCAACTCCCCTGGAAAGCCTCAGATGCAGTTTGCAGAGAAGCTATTAGGGCTTTGGGAGCAGAGAAATTGTTCCATCTGTGAAGACTACTTGCAGATCTTGGGGGTTAGGACTGGGAACATCAATAGAAATGGCCCTGGAGTCCAAGAGGTTTGGAATGTGCCTTGTGAGGACACCGTGGGGTCAATTAGGGGATGTGCCACTAATAAAGTGTCAGACTAGGAGCGACATCAGGAAAAATGAGGTGAGGAAGGAAAGAAATGAAAAATCTACTTTTGGGTTACTCACACTCTAGCCACCTTTCTCTCTAATGTGGCTTTCTTTTAAGAGAAATTTTTAGAATGGAACATTTCAGATGTAATATAGAGAAGACAGTATCCTAAGGTAACTGGCACCAACTTAACAGCCAATTGTGTTTTATTAAACCTGAGCTTCTCGAAATTCAGTGAACATAAAAATTAACCTGAATTAAAGAATGCAACTTTTTGTTGAATATGCTTGGGCCTGACATTGCCCATTTCTAATAAGTTGCTAGATGATGTGGATTTTGCTGGCCGGTGGATCACTCTTGGAGTAGCAGAGTTCTATACCCCCACCTACCTTCACTCTTATTTACTTATTATCCAGTTATCCTGTCATTTCATCCATAAATATTTCAGCAAGTATCCCTAAAATATGAGTTTGCTTTAAAACCATAGTCACGGGGCGTGTGGGTGGCTCAGTTGGTTGGGCGTACAGCTTCGGTTCAGGTCATGATCTCATGTTCTGTGAGTTCCAGCCACACATCCGGCTCTGTGTTGACAGTTCAGAGCCTGGACCCTGCTTCAGATTCTGTGTCTATCTATGCCCCTCCCCTGCTCATGCTCTGTCTCTTGTCTCTTTCAAAAATAAATAAACGTTTAAACATTAAAAAAAAAACATAGTCACGATGCCATTAGTGTACTTGAAAACATAGTTCCTCAATAACATGAAATATTCAGTCACTGTTCAAATTTCTCTGATTGTCTTATAGTCGTTTTATTATTTTTTTTTTCTCCTTTAGTTTGTTGGAATCAGGATTGAGAGAAGTTCTGCACATTACAGTTGTTTGATTTTTCTTAAGTCTCTTAATCTATAGATGTTCTTCCTCTCTTTTTCTTTCCTTTTCCCCATCTCCCCTTTATATATCTTTGCAAGCTTTTGTTGAAGAAATTGCAGAATTTGTTCTGTAGAGTTTCCAACAGTCTAAATGTTGCCGATTGCGTGGTTTTCATTACCATTCAGTATTCCCCTCTTATCCACGGTTTTGCGTTCCACAGTTTCACTTACCCCTGGTCAACCACAGGCCAGAAGCAGAAGATCCTCCTTCTGACATAGTTTCAGAAGGTCAGGAGCAGCCTAATACTGCATCATGTTATCTACATCATTCTCTCCACTTCATCTCCTCACAGAGGCATTTTATCATCTCACATCTGCACAACAAGAAGGGTGAGTGCAGTACGATATTTTGAGAGAGAGATCACATGTAAATTTTATTGCAGTCTGTAGCTATAATTGTTTTATTTTATTATTAGTTGTTAATCTCTTACTGTGTCGAATTTATAAATTAAACTTTATCAGAGGTACGTATGTAAGTATAGGAAAAACATATACATAGGGTTAGGTTTCAGCCATCCACTGGGGGTCTTGGAACATATCCCTGAAGATAAGCAGGGACTACTGGATTCCATTTTACCTCATTTTTCCTGTAAAACGGTAGTCAGCCATAAAGGTTAACCTGAGGGTGAGGGGCTAGGGAGTGATGGAGGAAAGGCTCCTTGACGGATGACATTTTGTAGGTAAGCAAATGTCTGATTCTCCCCCATTTCATCATGTTAGTGGATATTATCGCTCATTGCCATGATTAATTCATTAATTAGGGATTATAAATGTTGATGGTTTATCATTCTCTTATCCTATTATTATCTGGCATAGATTTATAGAAAAAAAATCTTTCCCTATCAACTCTGTGTTTACCCTGTTTATTTTGCATAAAAAAGACAAGATAAATGCTTTGTCCTTTCTTTTCTTCACCAGCTTTCAAATAAGAAGTTTGATTACCTAATACTCTTTGAAGTGATTCATTAAACTTTTATTTGTGTAGCTGGAGGCTGATACCATTATAAACACATAGATTTAATTATGTTTGGTATATTTCACTCCATTGCAATTATTATTCTTAGTGATGCTCAAATGTTCTCTCCTTGTCCAGAGTAGCCTCCTTGAGTTGACTCTAGTGTTGTGCTGGCAAAGAGGCTCTCAAAAAAAACAAAAGAACAAAAAACAAAAAAAAACAAAAACAAAAAAATCTATAAAGTATGTAGCACTGTACCAATTTCTTTGGTGTAAATTCTCCCAACATGAGCCGATTGCAAGCTACCAATATTTCAACAACAGAGTCAGAAAATTGTGGATATTTCACAATCAGCTCTAATGATCCTACATTTCCTGGCTCCATTCTACCACTGCTCTGGACACCTGTTGGTATAGCCATTAATTAAGCCCTTGTGTGTGTCTTTGCTGCCCTGTATGACAAAATATTCCAAGTTTGTCTTGTACATTTCCTGCCCCAGGCCTGGAGTAGGCCTTTTCACTAAACAGCCCTGTTTCTCTTTAGTGGAATAAGAGAATGTTGGCAATAGGGCTAAATTCTTGCTTCTAGACCTACAGGATGAATATGGCTACGAAAGTGGCTTCTTTTCAAAAGATAACCTATTTATAGATTTGTACTGGTAATTTTCATTTCAATTCAGGACTACAGTGTTTTTAGTAAACTTTTTCTGTTACATACTCCTCTTTTCTGACACACAGAAAATCCCGGTTCCCAATGTACCAACAGAATTGTTCATTGGATTTACCCCACAATTCATGTGCAGTAATCTTAGGATAACAATACCAATACTATCTCCAACAATGTGGCTGCTGAAAATATTTTAAGATTTGTTATCGTTTTTTTCCTGTAATTCTTTTTATCTTATCACGTATCGCGTTAGGAACACATGACCAATTTACTCTGTTGTAAAGTTGATTGAACTAATTCCTTCCATGCAGTTATGCTGTCAATTTGATGAATACTTAAGTTTGTTCGATATTGTTTTTGACTTTCAGGCATTGCTTTTCTACAATTTAATTTTGTATTCTAATTATGCAAAAATTCCAAAGTCAAATTTATAAAGCAAAGTATATTCAAAGAAGTCTATATCTATCTTTGTTCCTCCACCCTACTTCCTCTCTCCCACTACAGATGGTATTTTTAATAAAATGGTTTTTGGTTTATCTTTCCATTTAAAAAATATGAATATGCATATACAGTATATTCATATTCATCCCCTTCTTACACGAACTATACTATGCTCATTTATTTCTCCATATTTTTTTAAACTATATATATTATGGAGGTCAATCCATTGCAATATATGGGCATACTCTATTGTTTATTCAACCACTGCCTCAATGATGAAGTTTTGGATCATTTTTAGTCTTTTTATTACAGATATGCTAAGCCTGTATTTTTGCCAGCATATCTAGGGGATAGATTCTTCGAAGAGGCTTTGCTAGATGAAAGAACACATGTGTACATAATATTGCTAAATATTCTTTTCTCAATTACTGACCACCTTTAAACGCAAAAGGCAGAGAAAAGTAGAAGTCTTGAAGCACAAGTTCACTCATCACTGGTACTGGTTTCTGAGTTTAAAGTCAGTCTCCCTGACTTCAGCAAACTCAGTACTGATCTAAGAAATCTTCGCTTCATTTTTCATGACAGCTTCATTCTCTTGTCTAGAAACATCAAATGTTTTGAAGGTTTTTTTTTTTTTAATTTTTTTTTTTTAACGTTTATTTATTTTTGAGACAGAGAAAGACAGAGCATGAACGGGGAGGGGCAGAGAGAGAGGGAGACACAGAACCGGGAGCAGGCTCCAGGCTCTGAGCCATCAGCCCAGAGCCCAATGCGGGGCCTGAACTCACAGACCACAAGATCGTGACCTGAGCTGAAGTCAGCGCTTAACCGACTGAGCCACCCAGGCACCCCAGAAGGTTTTTTAATACTACCTAATTTATCTAAAGATGATATGTCTAAAATCATAACACAAAAATATAAGCTTTATAGAATTTTAAAGTCGAAATGTGTGTTTTGAAAATATTTTCCTTTATTACGAATGGAGAAATACAGATATTAAATAAAAGAAGAATAAAGAGTATATTACTGGAAGAGGCAAGCTTAGAATCCAGGCCTCACTTCCTGGGTTCAAAACTCTTTCATCTGCATCTGAGATTCTCAGATTATTATGCCAAAAGACACATGATTCCATATGAAAAACATGGTGCATCTTTTTGGAATGTGATTCTAAGAAGTGATTTGATTCCATGGTAAGTAATATAAAATATTTGTGTATCTAAACATATAATTGGAGTAGTAGGAAAAAAATCACATGACATTTTTAATGATAAAACATAGAACACTGTAAACCTCTCTAGCTTGTAGCATCCCATGTATCATCTTACATCCAAGAACTTCCAAAGTACCAGTTCATTCTCCTCTGAGAGCACTTGATGAGAAAATTTGAGGAGCATTGTCCACCAGTGTGCCACCTTTCCTTTGGAGTTGATAAGGATCATTTTCACTGGTCTAGTAATTAGCATGTGTACATCCTACCTGAATTGGGCTATGTAGGTGACTGAGGGGGAGAAAGAAAATGAGGAAGTTACTGGTTTATCCTGTCCCCAGAGATCAGTTGGCTTCACTTTGATTCACACTTAGGTAAAAGATAAAGATAAGGCCTCCTTACCCAAGTCAGGCTGAGAAGTCTTAGAACATTCTCTGCTGCCTACCATGTAAATGCTATCACAAAATGAGGAGGAGTTGGCTGGGTAGGAGTTGCTATAAAAAAAAAAAAAAAAAAAAAAAAAAAGGAAACCCACAGTTTTCCTCACTGTATTCAGAGGAATAAATAGTCCAAATGGCTGTCATATAAATATCTTAAGCTAGAACATCACATTCTAAACAAAGACTAATTATGAAGAAAAGTTGTTTATGGCCTAGCTTATGACCTAGCAACGTGGTTCAGTCTGAATGCTTTTTAATTCCCTTGAGGACCCATTAACTCATTTCTTTGGAGGAATCATGGGAATCAATCTCTAAAATCAATGCAGAAGATGAAAATAAAGTATGGAAATAATTACCATAGTAAATGCCTTAAAGCAACGTATGGAGTGTACATGGTTCCATACACACAACCCTATACAGTGATTTCTTTGCAAATCCAGAATTTTAACAAAGGCAAAAATAAAAGAAAGAGGTGAGTGCAGATGTCTGGGCTTTCAGTCCATTTCCATTTTTTTGAAGTTAGCTATCAGATCCCTGGGAGTTGATAATAGATGAAAAGAAAATTCTAAAGTTCTCTTGTTTACAGGGTATACACCGTTCTGACTCAGCATTAAGTCAATCCTTAAATACCCAAACCATTATTTAGATGGTACAAAGGGGTAAGGAGAGAGACCAGTTATTCCAAAGTATGTTTTGATTGGTTGGTGCTTGTATGTGGTTATTATATTTGTTAAATATATGATTGTAGAAATCAGATGAGATGGAGGAGTTGATGCATGCACAGCATATGGGTACTTCGGGTCGCAGGAAATGGAGTTTATATTTTATAGTATTATTTTTCCTCTGATAAAGTATCTGCATATCTCAGTCATCTTAAGTTACTCTAATCCAAACTGCATACCAACAAGGCAAAATGTGACTAAATCAAATTAATCGAGCTGGCAATGAAGCCCTGGGAGTTTATTCAGCTAATTAAGATCAAAGGTTCTGAGGATTGTCCATGATGGTTGATTTTAAAGGACAAGCTTTTTCTCTCGCGTGCGACTTCCTGTTAAAGGTCTGGATGTTTGTGCTCCATGGAACAGTGGTAGTTCTGGGTTGGAAAGTTGCTTAAGCCATCACGCAACTAAGAATCAGAGTTAGTGGCTTACAAGCAGTGGAAAAAGAAAGCTGGCTGAGAAATGTTTGGGGATGTTTTTAATGCTTTTGGGTCTTTTGCCACAATGTGCTTTCAGTTATTTGATCACCAAATGTGCACCCTTACAAAATGTGCCTTTTTTTAAAATTTCCACTGAAAGATTTGCATAAAGTATCTGTTTGACTAAGGGCACCTGGGTGGCTCAGTAGGTTAAATGGCCAACTTTGGCTCAGGTCATGATCTCACCATTCGCGAGTTCGAACCCTGTGTCAGGCCCTGTGCTGACAGCTCAGAGCCTGGAGCTGTTTAGGATTCTGTGTCTCCCTCTCTCTTGGCCCCTCCCCTGCTCGCACTCTGTCTCTCTGTGTCAAAAATAAACAAACATTAAAAAAATATTTTTAATAAAAATTAAAAAAAAAAAACATAAAAACAAAGTATCTGTTTAACTAGACTGACTAGCCGGAGAGTCTGCAGTATAGAAGGACAAATTAGGGAACTGTATTTATCCACACTGAGCAAGGAATTGACAAAGCCATTTGTCACACCCCAAGGTTTAATATCGATTCAAAAGCCTTTAGTGAGACCAGGAATTGAGAGATCCATTTGAAGAAACTTATGAAAACTTCAGAATTTAGAACAATAACCTGGTGACGCTGCACTCACTTCAGATCATGTGAACCAGTAGCCACGACGATAAACAAATCTTGTCTGGGCACAGTCACATCGTGCGAGTGACAGAGTGGCTACTGCCCTGTGAGCCCCTACAGCTCTAGGGACTGTCACCTCTTATCACCACTCTTCTCCCAAACTATGCAGCCTATCGAAGTGTTTCTCCCAACCAACGCACACAGCACTCATCCTGAGAATTATAGTAATTTCTTTCATTTTCTTATATGTACTATAACGTTTAATACCTCCGCTAAATAGGCCCTTGGAAATGGTCCAACCTGCCTCAGCATAGGGTTTGAGGCAGGACCCAGGTGTCAGTCAGAACACAATTTTGAGTCCCAACTCTCTGCCACTTACAAGTTATGTACGATTGAACAATTTACTTAACTTTTACAAGCCTCAGTTTCTTTTTCTGTAAATTGAGGCTAATCATACCTACCTAATAGAATTGTTGTAAGCATTAAATAATGCTTCCTGCACAAGTCCCTTAACACAGTGCTAAATACATAGGAAGCACTCTATAAATGTTAACTAACTATATATTATTTTTAAATGTTAAGAAGGGGGTGGAGGGGTGCCTAGGTGGCTCAGTGGGTCAAGTGTCCAACTTCGGCTCAGGCCATGATGTCACTGCTCGTGTGTTCGAACCCCGCGTCGGACTCTGTGCTGACAGCTTGCCCTGGATCCTGCTTCAGATTCTGTGTCTTCCTTTCTCTCTGCCCTACCCCCCCCCTCAAAAATAAACAAACATTAAAAAAAAAGAAGGGGGTTGAAATGTAAAGATGAAATTCAAAGGGGCCTATTCATCTCAGGCGCCCCATTGAAATTAGCTCAGTATTGGAGTGAGTTAAATGTAATTGTTGGTATCTGACAGGTTTTGACCTATAGAAATGGCAGTTTTATCTGTTTAATGTCATTGTGTTCAAAGAAGTACAGAAAATGAATAAGCTTGATGATTAAGAATTCTGCAGGATGAAGGGGTGCCTGGGGGGCTCAGATCGTTAAGCGTCTGATTCTTGGTTTCGACTCAGGTCATGATCTCACGGCTTCATGGGTCCGGGCCCCCTCATTGGGCTCTGCGCTGACCGCACAGAGCCTGCTTGGGATTCTCTCTCTTCTTCTCTCTTGGCCCCTCCCCCACTCATTTGTCTCTGTCTCTCTCAAATAAATAAAATAATTTTAAAAACATAAGAAAAAAAGAATTTTGCAGGATGGCGATTCTGTGAAGAATGTTCACTATGTCCTCCCCCTGTATCTCTCAGTTGATTCCATACCTGGTTTAAGATGGAGGTGATTACTGAAAAGCTGTCTGTACTAGAATATAAGTTCTTTAAAAGACAGTTCTTGTGCCTTGCTACATTTGCTCCTGGAAATAAAGCCTCCTTAACATAAAAAGCTCAATATCATATAAAGTATAGAAATTCCCTCAGGAGAATTCTTAAGAGACTCTCAAAAAGGACAAAGGGAAAAGAAAGGAAAAATATTGCTCTTTACTTATGTTTTGTTTTGCCTTTATATGTTCCTGTGGTTTTCCTAAGCGGGAATGATCAGGTCACCACCTATGTTGGAAAATAATTTTATTTTCAACATGTTAGTCAAGGCCGCTTATGGCCTAAAACTCTTTCCACTGGGAAAAAAGGAAAAAGAGTGTGCTGCGTCTTCCACACTAGCGTCAGAAGGCAAGAACTTTGGAATACACACCAAGCATCTCATTTAGAGACTTTGGGCAAGAATCACAAAGCACTTGGACTTGTGGCAAAAGCCAAAATGAAAGTCAGTTGTTTCTTCTTCTTTTGCCAATTCCAGTGGCAGGCTCTGGCCTGCAGATCTCAGGATTTTTAAATGTCTTTCCAGCACAAAACTGCTTTCATGTTTGTATTCTTATTGCTAAATCTGGACCTCTTCTCACAGCGTCCTTCTTGCATTGTGTCCAGGAGCCCTTTTTTGTTTGGAAGTGTTCTGAGTTTTCTCTTCATGGAAACCAACGCCCCAGTTTGCACTGATGTAAATGTCCTTCCTGCCTCCTACACTGCGGAGCACGGCTTGCCAAAATGCATTAAAAAGCGAATCCATTTGAGTAAGGGCCATGAAATCAAACTGTTTACAAGCCTTCATGTTCTTGATTGAATACTTCAGAATTCCATTTTTAAATCTTTCAATATGGAAGCCATCAAGAGACTCTCACCCAGCCACAAACAACAACAGAGGGTAACAAAATCCTAGCATTACTGATGTCCTGAAGTAGTTGTGATGCCCTTATCTTCCAGATGTCTTTCTTCTTCATTCACTTGATTGTATCCTAAAATTAGGAAGCCTGTGAAATCTTTTGCAGACAGAAGATTGTTTTCTGTCTGGAAGTTGGAAGAAGAGCTTGGAGTCCAAGCTTAGTACTGGTGTGCATCCGTTCTCCTTCTTCAACAGACACTGAGGGTACAAAGACAAATGAAAGACTATTCCCATCGGAAGGATCTCTCATCCAGTTAGTGAGGAAATGAGAGAAATGAAGGATCGGGAGGCAGGCACTCAAGAGTTGCCATGGGAAAACCAAGGGAGGTTACCGAAGGGTTGCAGGAGAAGACATTTTACCTATGTCCCACAAGGCACCAGGAAAAAAAAAAAAAACATACAGATGTAAAATAACACATTTCCAACCTAGGACAAAACAAGTGTGAAAGCATATGTGGTGGTTGTTTTAGTTCGGGCTGTTATAACAAAAGCCCATAAATGGGGTGGCTTATAAGCAACAGAAGTTTATTCCTCACAGTTCTGGAGGCTGGAAGTCTGAGCTCAAGGTGCCTTGGTGGGCGGGTTCTGGTGAGAACCCCTTCCGGGCTGCAGACTGCTGACTTCTCACTGTGACCTAATCTGGTGGGAAGAGAGCTAGAGAGCTCTCTGGGGTCTCTTTTATAGCACACTAATCCCACCCATGAGGGCTCTGCCCTCATGACCTAGTCACCGCCCATAGGCCCCACCTCCTATGGGGGTTAGGATTTAAATACATGAATTTGGGGGAGACAAATGCAAGCACTCATTCCATAACAGTGGTAATGGTGCACTGGCTCTCAAACTTGTAACCACAAGACAAATTTTAAAAGATACTCCTGCTGGCGTTTCATCCTTAGAAATTCCACTTGAATTGGTACAGGATTTGTTCTGGGCATTGGGACTTTTAGAAGCTCCACTGGGTATCAGAACGTGCTGCTCATGTTGAGAACCTCAGTTGTAAATTATCCTCTATCTGGACTGTAGAGCTTGTGGGGGATGAGTAGAGAAGAGACTGATAAAGTAGGTGGAAGCTCAGACTTAAAGTAAAGGTAATGGGGTAGTCCTCAAGGACGTCATACAGGTAAATAATAAAATCGAATTTGCTGATTAGAGCAAGACCTTAGCTAGGTGGCAGTTGAATGGATTGTGGACGTGACATTGTGAGTATATTGTGGGTGGGGTGGGAACAGGGATAATCCTCGGGGGGGAAAAAAATAGACTTCTCAGAGGAAGGCTATGGCTGGGACTCAGGAAGGACCTGTTGACAGGTGGCACTAAGGGGGTGCGAGGGCTGCACATTGCAGCCTAATACAGCAGTGACAGATGAGCATAGGAGTCCTTACCTGGGTAATTCCATGCATACACCCACATTTTCCAGCGCTTCAGGATAAAGAAGAGGCTTTTTTTTTTGTTGGTCTACCTGGATTACTGTCCTTTGTGCTTGTCTCCTTTTTGCTTGTGGAGAATAATCCTCGAGGAACTGCAACTGAGCTCAAAGCTAATCAGAGTGGTAAGCATCTTTTAATAAAGAAAATGAGGTAATTCAACAGGGCTTTCGTTCCTTCCTTCCATTTTGCAAGCCAAGGCACATTTCTTTCCTTCTTCTATCCTTGCTCCTCTGAAAACACTGCAGCGATTAAAAAAAAAAAAGGCTCTTTTGTCTGAGTTCTCTGAGATTCTCTTCCTTTATTGATAAAAATGTTATCAACCAATAGGGCAGTTTCACCAGTCCTAAGTACCCCACCAGCTACTTGGGCCTCTAGGCGGTGTCTCCTGTCCTGCAGAAGAACTGATTTCTTCTGGTTCAGTCCTTAAACAGCTGAAGAACTTACAAGTGCCCTATCAGAATAATTATGGCCAGAAGAGATGTAGCAATGGTGTGTGGCTAATTGGCAGGGTGAGCTCTGGCTTATGTAACGGTTACCTCTGGCAATTTGTCCTAACACCCCTTTTGGCAGCAATGCCGTGGTATTTTTAATGGTAAGAGCTTGGCTAGCATTCAGCCAATGAGCTTGTTCATTTGGCTGGCTGCAGTTAGAGTTACTGTTTCTTTCACCTTGTTTCCAGCCAGACTTGGTTCTGTAAATATGTCACTGGGGGTTTGGATGGAGCTGTGTTCTGCCTCGGTGCCTTAAATCCATTATTTCAGTTCAAAAGTTGTTTTACCTTTACACAAAGAAGTCCCATGATGGATCTGACCTCAATCCCGGGTGTCAGTTGGACTTGTAGAGAGGGAGTCAGGTGTTCCAGATTTTAATGACAATTTACAATTTGCGAAGAGGATTTGAAGATTGTCAACAGAGAGGAAAGCAGCCTGGCCCTTGGGTGGGGTGGATTCGTTAGGAGTCGCCTTATGTCCCTCCTGCCAGTCATCGCCTGGTTGTCATCAGCTGCTGGAAAGAGGGGTAATGTTTCCTGACGGAGTGTGGAAAGGGGAGAGGAGATTCCATTTTCCAGGATTCAGTATCTCCTCTTTACCTTTATCACCCCTGCCAGGATTTGTTCTGATGTTGCCAGTATTGACTATGGATAAATAATAGAGAGCTTCCTTATTCACCCTTAGCAGACCTATGCATTTTCTTGAAAATGGACTTTAAGTCAGAGGGAAAAACCAGATGTACTGTGTAAGATATGCACTTGAAAAGTTACAAATACTGGGGCACGTGGGTGGCTCAGTCGGTTGAGCATCCGATGTCAGCCCAGGTCATGATCTCATGGTTAGTGGGTTCAAGCCCCGCGTGGGGCTCTGTGCTAACAACTTGCTCAGAGCCCAGAGACTGCCTCGGATTCTGTGTCTCCCTCTCTCTCTGCCCCACCCCTGCTCACTCTCTGTCTCTCTGTCTCTCAAAAATAAATAAATGTAAAAAAAATTTTTTTTAATTTAAAAATTACAAATACTGTTCTTTTCAGAGAGAAAATTAAGCCTTCTTTCATCTTAATTTCTCTGAGGAATTGAGACAAAGAAAACGGGGAGAACTGGTTAAAAGTGGCATGAGAAGACACGCCCCCTCTTCCGAGATCCAGACAGGCAAAATAAAATAAAATCACTATTTATATTACTGCAGGTAATTTGGGCCACACAAACATAAGAGTGTCTTGGATAAATTTTGAATGAGTATGTTTAGAAGTATTCCCAATCCCAAATGATAATAAGCAGCATATCTGCCAATCCCCATAATGCCAATTTTTTAATGTATTCTTCCTATTCTGATGATATCATTGCGATTTTTTTTTTTCAATTAGGTAGTGATGAACTATGTAAAACCTGCTAACCTCCATTGTAACGGAAGATCCAGATATGCCTCCTATGGCATCAGAGGCAACTCTGGGGACTGGGAAAAGAGAATAATGAAAGAGCCCTGGGACCCAGCAAGAGGCAATCTGTTACCTTAACTCTCCTCTATCTTTAACCTTGCTCAACCAGGTTAATGGACTAGTCAGCACCACCACTCGAATTACTTGGCAAAGTAAATTGATCCAAATCCTGTTGAAGTAGTCAGCGTTCTCAAGCGGGAATTAAAAACGAAATCTAGTTGGCATGAGCCTAAATGGGTGTTTTTTCTGGCACACATGTGCAGGCAAAGTAAGCTGAAATTATAAAAGTAAATAATTCATGAGCATGCTTAATGCTTTCTCTGGAAGCAATGATTATTTTATTATCCAAAATTTAACCCTTTAACATGCATCTCCAGAGGTAGATTGGCTAGGAAAATCTCAAAGGAAAATTGAATGCGATATGCCTTTTTTCATATGCTGATTTTTTTTTTTTTTTTCAACACTGAGTTTTCTCTGGCCAGTGGAAAAAATTTAATCAGCAACTCTGTACAAAATTTACTGCTTGGTGAACTACCACAAAATGAAGGTACATGTGCATGTCCCCCAGATAAAGAAATAGAACATTTCCAGAACCTCAGAATTTGGAGCTAGAGGTCCCAACTTTGCAATAAAGGAAGAAAAATAAAAGGTAAACAGTTTTGGAAATAAGGAAGGAAAGTCATCATTTTTCATACTACTTGTATATGTAGAAAATCCAAAATTATCTACAAATAAAGTATTATAATTATTAAGCAAATTTAGCAAGGTCACAGAATAGAAAGTCAATATGCATAAATGAACTATATTTCCATATCCACATAGAAAATAATTAGAAAGTGAAATTTTAGAAAATAATACTATGTATAGTAGCATAAAAACCCATATCTAAAGTAGTAGTTTTCAAGGTGTGGTCCAAGGAGCCCTGGGAATTCCTAAATTCTATTCAGATGACTATTTTTTACTCTCCTTCTTTCATGAGTGGACAGTAGAGTTTTCCAGAGGTACTTGATGTGTGATAATACATCAAATTGAGTGCAGAAGTAGATTTAAGAAGCTAGCTGTTTTTTGTTACATAGAGCTTTCAAAGGATTTTTAAAAATGTAAAACAATGCCAATATTTTCTGTTTGATTATACTATCCTTTAATAGGAGATGTGTGTTAAAAATTTCTATAGAGTTGTAGATTTGTGTATTTTTCCTTTTAGTTTTGCTAAGATTTCTCCTTTTACTTTCAGACTTACTTTATAGATCTTATTTTATAATTGTTTTATCTTCCTAGTAAAATTATTATGAAATATCCCTCTCTACCTTTATTACAGATTTTTGCCTTTAAGGGTACTTCATCTGGCATTATTTATCTGCTTACTTTTTGTTAGTGTTTTCATGATATCTTTTTTTAAATCCTCTTTTATTATTTCTGTGTCCTAATGTAGAAGTGTTTCTTTTATAAGCAATGTATATTTTGTTTTTTCTTTTTTATATTTATTTATATTTATTTTTATGAATATAATTTGTCAAATTGGCTTACATATACCCAGTGCTCATCCCAACAAGTGCCCTCCTCAATGCCCATCACCCATTTTTCCCTCTCCCCAACCCCCCATCCATCCTTAGTTTGTTCTCTGTATTTAATAGTCCTTTGTGGTTTGCCTCCCTTCCGTCTCTGTTTACATGTTTTCTTCCTCCTTCCCTTCTCCCATGGTCTTCTGTTCAATTTCTCAAGATCTACATATGAATGAAAACATAGGATATCTGTCCTTCTCTGACTGACTTATTTCATTCAGCATACCTTCCAGTTCCATCCACATTGCTGCAAATGGCATGATTTCATTCTTTCTCATTGCCAAGTAGTATTACATTTAATATATAAACCACATCTTCTTTATCCATTCATCAGCTGATGGACGTTTAGCCTCTTACCATAATTTGTCTACTGCTGAAAGCGCTGCTATAAACATTGGGATACATGTGCCCCTATGTATCAGCACTCCTGTATCCCTTGGGTAAATTCCTAGTATTGCTATTGCGGGGTCATAGAGTAGCTCTATTTTTAATTTTTTGAGGAACCTCCACACTGTTTTCCAGAGCGGCTGCACTAGTTTGCATTCCCACCAACAGTGCAAGGTTTCCATTTCTCCACATCCTCTCCAACATCTGTAGTTTCCTGATTTGTTCATTTTAACCACTCTGACCAGTGTGAGGTGGTATCTCAGTGTGGCTTTGATTTGTATTTCCTTGATGAGGAGTGACATTGAGCATCTTTTCATGTGTCTGTTGGCCATCTGGATGTTTTCTTTGAAAAAGTGTCTATTCATGTCTTCTGCCCATTTCTTCACTGGATTATTTGTTTTTCAGGTGTTGAGTTTGGTAAGTTCTTTATAGATTTTGGATACTAGCCTTTTTATCCTATGTATCATTTGCAAATATCTTCTCCCATTCTGTCAGTTGCCTTTTAGTTCTGTTGATTATTTGCTTTGCAGTGCAGAAGCTTTTTATCTTGATGAGGTCCCTATAGTTCATTTTTGCTTTTAATTCCCTTGCCTTTGGAGGTGTGTTGAGTAAGCAATTGCTGTGGCTGAGGTCAAAGAGGTTGTTGCCTGCTTTCTCCTCTAGGGTTTTGATGGTTTCCTGTCTCACATTTAGCTCTTTCATCCATTTCGAGTTTATATTTGTGTATGGTGTAAGAAGGTGGTCTAGTTTCATTCTTCTGCATGTTGCTGTCCAGGTCTCCCAGTACCAGTTGCCAAAGAGACTGTCTTTTTTCCATTGGATGCTCTTTCCTCACTTTGTCAAAGATTAGTTGGCCATACACTTGTGGGTCCAATTCTGGGTTCTCTATTCCATTCCATTGGTCTATGTGTCTGTTTTTGTGCCAATACCATACTGTCTTAATGATTACATCTTTGTAATAGAGGTTAGGGTCTGGGATTGTGATGCCCTCATTTTGGTTTTCTTCTTCAATATTTACTTTGGCTATTTGGGAAGCAATGTATATTGTGATTTTATGTTTGCAATCTGTCTGAAACTTTGACTTCTAATTTGAATGTTTAGTCCATTTACATTTAATGTAATTACTGTTATAGTTGCATTTATAGCCATAATCTTGCTATTTTTTCAACTTTCTCTGCATTTTTTCCTCTCATTTTTTTATCTCTTTTGATTAATTGATTTATTATTATTTCATTTTCCCTTCTATGCATTACTTCTTTGCTACCCCAAATAATACAACATTACTCTTTGACTTATCAGAATCTAATTCCAATTAATTCTATCAATTCTCTTACAATGTGAGAATCTTACTTTCTGTGATATTTTTATTACATATTTTAATTTTACATGTGTTTTAAACTCAACAAACATTATTATTGTATTAATAATAAGTACTTATTTATACTTACTCGCATCTTTACTTTCTTTGTTACCTTATAATCCCCGTTGCATCTCCACTTCCTTCTGGGATTGTTTTCCTTATGTCTAAGTAACTCTGCATGTATTTCTTTTAGTGTGTCTGCCAATAATGACCTCTCAGTTTTAGTTGGCTTGGCATGACTTTATTCTGACTTTATTCTTGAAGAATATTATTCCTAGGTATAGAATTCTAGGTTGCCGGTTACTTTCTTTCAGCATTATCAAGATACCATTCTGTTGTCATCTGACCTCTATAGTTCTGCAGAGAAGTCAGCTCTCAGTCTTCCTGCTGTTCCTATGAACGTGACAGGTCTTTTATCAATTTTCAAGCTTATGTTTGACAAAACAAATATCTTTATCATCTATGGATCTGTTTTAGTTATCTGTTTCCCTTTTGTGTTCTGATCAATTGGTCCTGTGTTCTGGTATGCATGGTAATATTTTATGGACTGCTAGATATCATACATAAGTAATGGGAGAGATTCTGAATGGTGTTTTTCCTTCAGATAGTATAATTTTGTTTTTGAGAGGTAATTTGATAAGGGGTCGACTATATAATAGTCTGGGATTAAGCTGACCAAATATGAATTTCATTCTGTGAAATTTGATCTATTTCCAGTTTACCTTTGCTTATATTGAATAGTTTTACAGGAGTCCTAATAGAAAGTTTATGATGCTTACTAGTTCTACTTCATTTCAGTGGGTGTTGAATTCTATGTCTCTCTTGTATTTATGAAAATATCAGTCACCAGTTTAGCTTCACTATCTCTTTCTGTTTGGTTTCTGAGATTCTTGGTTCCAGCCTAATTTTTTTCTTTTTAAGATAATTTATTGTCAAACTAGCTAACATACAGTGTATACAGTGTGCTCTTGGTTTTGGGGGTAGAGTCCTGTGATTCATTGCTTATATACAACACCCAGTGCTCATACCAACAAGTGCTCTCCTCAATGCCCATTACCCACTTTCCCCTCTCCCCTACACCCCCCACACCCCTCAGTTTGTTCTCTGTATTTAAGAGTCTCTTATGGTTTGCCTCCCTCTCTGTTTGAAGCTATTTTTCCCCTTCTTTTCCCCCATTGTCTTCCGTTAAGTTTTCAACTTCCACTTGTGAGTGAAAACACATGATATCTGTCTTTCTCTGACTGATTGATGGAACTGGAGGGCATTATGCTAAGATTCCAGTCTAATTTTGAATGGCAAATGCATCTAGGGGCAGAGTAATTAGAATAGTTGACTCACCTTAATGCATTTCCTTTTTCCTGGGGCCTTGAACACCTCAAGTCCTGGTTACTGGGCAGTTCTCTTGTATCTTCAGTTAAAGTGCTTCTTTTTTGTTTATCCAGATTTTCTTCTGATTTTTGGTGTGAATTTGGTTTGAGATTGGCTAATCTGGAAGTAGCGTCCCCAGAAAGCATCATTTTCTCTTCCATTCCTTCAATCTATTCTGTTACCAAAGTCTGGAACTCTCCATGTAATCTCTGAAATTTGACCCTTCCCTTCATTCTGAGTACCACACACTTGAGTTCAGGACATAATCTTCTACTACCTGAATTATTAACAATGGCCAGCTAACAAATATGTCTGCCTCAATCATTTTGCATTCATCTTAAATATCACTTCTGGGATGAGCCGTAATTATCCTAATTAAACCTATCTTGGAACTTATATAACCTATAAAATAAAAAGGCAAGTTGTATAGGAAGTGCAGGGGCATTACTCTAGATAGATGCTAGTACACAATTAAAAGTTACAAAATTTGGGGATGGTCAAAGAATAACAACTGAGTAAGATAAATGCACAAAGCAAGAAGATAGCTAGTGTGCTCCCAGAAGTTGGTTCAGGCTTTTATGTCTACCAAAGTGCCCTTTGGAAATGTAGACTTGAGGCTGATTCTATTGATAAGTGAAGATGCAGGCTGGGGTGAAAATTTTTCCTTAGTCTTTTAAAATTTTGTTTTCATTATTATGTGTAGACCTACTCTCAACCTCTGACTCATGGGTATGCTGGCTCCAGCCCTGCCTCTTCATCAGCTGCAAATAACAGATACAAAACATAATGTCAGTCAACTCTCAGTGTTTACTCTGCGACTATGTGAATCAAATGACAATTTTCCAAGGATAGCATCTCTTCTCAGGTCCAGATTTCAAAACTGCATCTTCACACCTTAATGCTCCCCTACACTCTGCATTCTGTTTCACCAAAATACTTGCCTTTGTTCTCGTTTTCATACATTCACATAGACTGTGGATTCACACACACTGTTTCTGGAATGCCCTTTTCCACTTTGCACTCTACAAAATCCCTAATTGCCATTCACGAACCAGCTCCAGTGCTGCCCTTTCTAGGAAGATTGCTTGAACCATCTGTGCCTTACATTAAGATTAGATGCTTCCCCTTCTCTGTTTTCATATTTTGCATAGTACCTCTATGAGGCATTTATCTCTTTGTGATTATTTGCTTATTACGGCTTTCCTGGCAAGAATGTGAGCTGTTCAAGGGCATGTTTTCAAATCATTTCTTTGCAAACCCATGACCAACATAGTATTTAGAACATAGGAGAAACTCTATAAATATTAGCTAGATGAATAAGGTTTTCAACATTATCAAACCAGACGGTTCAGCAACAAGTTAATTCTTTCATCTGGATGATATTTGGCAAAGAAGAGGTATTCAGTTAATATTTGTTCAATTGATGAATCATATCGGGCAACAGTGGTATACTTGATTCTGAAGATGTAGTTTTTTTTTTTAATAAATAGAATTTTGAAAGAGTAAACTTAAGTTTGGATGAGGGTTTAGAAGCTTATAGTTGGAGAAGATACTTTTGGAATCATTTCTCTGGAAATTAAACCTAAATTCTTCGTCACAAAACCAAAATTAATTAAGGATAAAATCACTGGGGCATAGATAATTTGAGAAAAATCAGTTAGCTACAAGCCTTAAGAAAAATATGTCAGATGTCACTATACATAATTTATCTTAGATTTTTGACCAGTCAGACATGAAAACAATATTCTGCAAACGTTTAAAAATTAGAGTGCCACATCTATTTCATACTGCTCCTAAACTCTGTGAAACCTTCAAACTGTGCAGGCAAGGCTCAATTGCCATGGGCTATATATGGACACTTAATCCCTAGGGATTTAAAGGAGCAAGTTTTGCTCAGTCCATAAAAAAAATCATTGGCAGAACTTCTGGGACATATTTTATGCACATAAAAATTAGTTTCAGAGATATATAATCGTAAACTTTTCATTACAGAATCTGCAGGTCAAATTATATTTTATCAGAAGGTTCTGTGAGTTTTAAAATCCAGGCAAATGCAAAAGATTGCTTTTTTTGCTAATAAAGCTTGCAGTAGTTTCTTTCCAGGTACTGAAATCAGGGCCGTTGGTCCCTTTGCACACTTTTCAATCTCTGCATGTGCTAGAAAGTTGAAATACATATGTTAGACTGACTGGACCAAGCGCACACTGTCCACTTGACTTTCTGTATGAAGGTAATTGCTGAATTCACAGTATTTTTTGGTTGATCCTGTAACTGACATTGGAAAACTTACTAAACATGAATTATAATGAGAAATTTTGACATATAGGTGGTTATACGTTCCACAAACATTTATTCAGGCACAACTCAATGTAAAATAGATTGTTTTTGAAGGCTCTTTTTGGTATAAGTTATTTATAATATTCTTTTTTATACATATAATGCTACAAACAATTATTGCTTGGCCAGATCAGCATTTGAAAACCTATGTAATTCATAACATGACTGAAAATTACACATTTATAATTAAAGATAGTACACAAAATATAATTGATGCACTAGGAATTAAATTTAAATTAATATTAAAATTTAATTCATTTTTATTATTAAACATAGATTCTTGAGAAAAATTTTACAAAAACATAGCAACAGAAATGCAAAGCTCCGTGGGGATTTGTTAAGGAAATTCAAGAACTGTTAAAGGAATTTATTTATTTTTTATTTTTTTTAATGTTTATTTTTATTTTTGAGACAGACAAAGAATGCGAGGGGGTTAGGGGCAGAGAGAGAGGGAGACACAGAAGCAAAAGCAGGTTCCAGGCTCTGAGCTGTCAGCACAGAGCCTGACGCGGGGCTCAAACTCAAGAGCTGTGAGATCATGACCTGAGCCAAAGTTGGACATTCAAATGACTGAGCCACCCAGGCACCCCAAAGGAACTTATTTTTTTAATGTTTATTTATTTATTTTGAGAGAAAACATGAGTGTGTACATGTGTGCATGCACAAGTGGAGTGGGGCAGAGAGAGAAGAAGAGAGAGAATCCCAAGCAGGCTCTGCACTGTCAGCACAGAGCCTGACATGGAGCTCAATCCCACAAATTGTGATGTGACCACATAATCAGAGCCGAAATCAAGGGTTGGACACTTAGCGACTGAGCCACCTGCACCCCAGGAATTTATATTTTGGGAGTGTCAATTCTTTACTGCTTCTCATTTTGTATGAAAATTATCTGGGGATTTTTCTTGATAGAGATCCATCTCAGTTTCATGTTTATACCAGACAGGGTTGATATTTGGGCTGATATTATATTTCCTAATGGGAAAAAAATAAAAAGAAATAAGTGAAGTACAAGTTTTAAAAATAGCCAGCACAGAAAATGATAAATCATTTCAGAAAGAGCTTAGTGAAGGATTAGTGAAAGATAGGGTTTACTGATGGGACCAGGAGCCCAGAATGTGCAAAACCTTACCAGAAACAGAGACAGAAAGAAGGAGCTGTTTACACGAACATTCCATGCTTATAATCCAGAAAGTACATGGCCATCTATAGAATCTTCTCTGTATTATTCTCAAAGAGAGTATCTATGTTGTGGCCAACTCGTGGCAGATCCTGATTTTAAATATATTACCCTTACCTTCTCTGTCCAGCTGCTTGATGATAAATGTCCCTATTGATTTCACCTGTATTTATTTCCCTTCATTTGCATTTTAAGATCTTATTATGTTATGCAGAGAAAAAATCTTTGAAACACTCCCCTTAGGACTGTTTTTTTTTAAATTAAAGATACAAATCCATAATAGTTCTAAGTATTAATTTAAATTAGGTTAACCTCTAAAAAGACAGAATCGGAAAATTGAACAGCTTTCCAGCTTCTTTACCTGATGTTGCCAATGTAATAATAACTGATGCCATGCACATATCCATAGACTCAGGGGACAGGGGTGGGCAGAGTTGACCCTGTGCTACAGATGATAGTGTATATGGTCATGGGGCTGAAGCTAAAAGAAACCACCAGGCATTATGAAGCATGAGTGCATAATACTAGGCTAATGGGTTTGGGTTGGGAAACTGTCAGGGATTTCTTGTCCCTGAAGCACACTGTAGCTCTATATGAAGTATTTGTCTAACCATTTCTGCTACCTCTGCCAAGATTCCCATCTTCCACATCCACTGCTTGCTTGCTCCTGTTCTTGAATCTTGATTAGAATTCTTTTCCTGTTGCAGTTGTCTGGAGTCAGGTGGAGAAATAGAGTATGGATGATGAGGTCCCACCCTAGACACAGATTTTCCTACAAAAGGAGGTAAAAAAGGGTGGTGACATAAAGATCCATTTCTCTTTGCCTGCCAGCAGCTCTGGATGGTGGAAATATCAGTGTTCACACTATCTTGATGGTGATAACCTTCTAGTAGCCATACAAGTGCTGCATAAAATCCTTTCGTCTCTATGGTCCCAACTGGTACCTTCTCAACTCTCTCATTTACTTTGAACTGAATACAAGAATATTAAACACACCTATATACAAATAGAAATATTTTCGTATTTCAAGCCAGAAATAAGGAAATTTTGAATGGCCAAATCACTTGGAATTATCTGCAGTACATCCCCTTTCTCAGTTAAATAGATATTTGGACATATATATTGTATACATGTGTCTATTTTTATGTACCTTCTTTTTCTCTGATTCTGGCAAAAACTCTCAAAATATTGCTTTTGAGTTGTTCTTTTGATTTTATCCCCAGAGCATTTATTCAAGAGAATAAATTTGGCCATTTTCAAACTGTGAGAATATGGAATGCATAAATTTTCCTGGTATAAAATACGTTTTGGTGTATTTATGTAACTCAAAACAGATGCATCTACAAAGTTTACACATAGAAACAGATTACTGAAGAAAAAGAGTCAGATCTGGCTTGGAGAAGATTTTGGTATTTTTACCCTACAAACGTTTCCAATGTGTAAAATTGGTACTAGGGGCTTGGATCCAATGGTTGGATTCTGGGAAGATTTTTGTAAAATGGCACAAGATGCGCATCTGACTACAGAACATTTCAGCTTTAGGTCTACGATCGTAAGCATAACTATGTTTATTTTTAAATCGACCCGGAGAGAACTCAAAGGTTGTTTCCGCAAGATTTTCTAAACAGTGGTAGCATGGTCTAGTCTGAAATTACACCAAGCTTAAAAGTCGAATATTTCTGGCAGTTGATCAAATCAACAATATGGTAATCTGACTTGGCTGCTAAAATGAAAGTGAGCCTTTTAAAAATGGTTTCTGGAGTCCAGAATTTATTATGAAAGCCATAGACTTTCTCTATGGTACAGTTAGTGAAATGAGGTTTCAGTGCTGGCCCATGGAGGAAAGTGTCTAGGTGAATGAGTTTCTTTCCTAGAACAGGCATATGACTGGTAGTATTTACAAGCTCTGCTAGCAGGATTTAATTACTTTAAATGAAGTTCTTATCTACTTGCCTTCTGAGAAGAGGGAAGTCCAGCAAACACACGGGAATGTGGTCACGGACTAGTGGTGCTTTGACTCTAGCAATATCAGGAAGTTATTAGGTATGTGGTTGCTGTTAAGGTTCATACAATACATCAAATCCTTGGTGCTTTTTCCCCAAAAGCTTCGTTCCCATCTTCATCAAATAAATGGTCACATTGTGTGTCTTGATCTCTAGTGGATTAAAAATTTAAGGTAGATCTGGTCTCATTCTTTCATTCAGCAATTTGTTGAAAATGTACTTTATTGCAGGCACATATCAGTATTTCCCAAGGGTTTGTATGTGTGTGTGTGCGTGTATGTGTGTGTGTGTGTGTGTGTGTGTGTGTGTGCCTTTCCCCCTTCAGATTAATAGGATTGAAAATACTAATTTCTTTTATTAAAATCTCATTTTTATCTATTCAAAGTCTGACAGATTGAAGCAACCACTTTTAAGGAGATTTAATATTTTTATCACTTATACTTTTAAGATATTTAACTCTTAACTATTTCAATAATATGACCAACCAAAACTTACAAAGCACTTAAGAAGTTCTTTATTGCAACTCAACTAATACTATAGTTTATCATAAGTATGTGATAAAATATTTTTATACTTCTCACCTAAAAATCACAAGTATAAATTAGTAATTAAACATTGTAAATTGTACTCACAACTCTAATATGCCAAGTTCTCTTAAACATTACAAATATATCAAATAAATAATACACAAAGACTATTTACTAGTTTAATGCAAAAGGATTAATTCTATGGACTTAACTTACTTCATTACTTTTTTTTTAATTTTTTTTTTTAACATTTTATTTATATTTGAGACAGAGAGAGACAGAGCATGAACGGGGGAGTGGCAGAGAGAGAGGGAGACACAGAATCGGAAGCAGGCTCCAGGCTCTGAGCCATCAGCCCAGAGCCCCACCCGGGGCTCGAACTCACAGACCGTGAGATCGTGACCTGAGCTGAAGTCGGCCGCTCAACCGACTGAGCCACCCAGGCGCCCCTTTACTTCATTACTTTTAACCTTATTCCTCTCTCTTCTTGGGGTTAAAGACATTTTTATCCACTAATTAAACAATTTTTTCATCTTCGGGCATTTTTTTTTTTCATCCTAAGCAAATTGGTGTTATCTTTTTCTTTTTAATTTTTTTTAACGTTTTTTATTTTATTTTTAACACAGGGAGAGACAGAGCATGAACAGGGGAGGGTCAGAGAGAGGGAGACACAGAATCCGAAACAGGCTCCAGGCTCCGAGCTGTCAGCACAGAGCCCCATGCGGGGCTTGAACTCACGGACCGCGAGATCATGACGTGAGCCGAAGTCGGCCGCCCAACCGACTGAGCCACGCAGGTGCCCCGCAAATTGGTGTTATCTTTTTAAGGAGTGAAGAATTTGGGAAATGAGATCTACAGCACTTGACATTAGGGTGATTTTTCTCATGATCATGAGAGACAGGTTGAAGCCCTCCAAATGTTAGATCAGATTTGGGAATGGGTACCAATAATAAATATGAAGGTTTTGGTGTAAGCAGTTGGGCAGAGAGTGGTACCACGTCAGAACTAAGAAAGATGGAAGAAAAGCAGATTTTAGGGAGAAAACATAAAGCTATGTTTTAAATACCCTAAGTCTGGGAGGTTAGTGGACATTGAAATGGATTTTTTAAAAGGCTGACTATAAGTCTCCGGGGAGAAGGCTGGGTTGTAAATTCAGATTAGAAAATCATAGGAGTAGATGTTCCTTAAATCTATGGAGCTGAAGGAAGAATGCTGGGGAGAGAAAATAAGAAGCCAGAAGACTGAGCACAAATGGATGAAGGATTAGATCTCAGGGGGAAGGGAAAGTGCTAGAAAAGAACAATAAGAAGGAATAAAGATGCAGGGAGAAAACATAAACAGCCATGAGAGGCAGCATGAAAACCAAGAGAATGCTTCAAAAAGGAAAAAATTTCAAGAAGGAGGTGGAAAAGGAAAAAATTTGCAGATGAAAACTGTGATTTACAGATGAAAAATTTATAGATAAAAGCCATAGTTAAACAGAATAAAATCAAATATAAAAGGGAGAATCTGTGGGTAGGCACAGAGGAAATTACACATAATTAAAGAGAAAAGTCCACAAAGATACAGCAATGATTTCAGAAAAAAGAAATAGATGTGGATGACAAATAGGGAGAGACTATACAGACAGCAAAAGAGCTCAGCACATATGGACTAACAACAAAAATGTCTAAAAATATGAATAATAAAGCTTTTCTTGAAATAAAGTGCAACGTGAGTCTGCAGATGACTATAGAAAACTAATAGAGAGCTGATGACAGAAATTTTTATCCTAGTTAAATAATGGAACTTATTGAAATAAAGAGAGTGAAAGAATCCAGATATGGTTATTGTGAGGATAAATTAATACATGGGAGGCATGAAGATTTGTTCCTGGAAGATAATAAGCACTCAGTATATGCTGCTGCAACTCAGGTTTTCCTCTTTCTCCTCTTACGTTTATGCATTATTACTGTTGTTCGCACGATTATTATTCATGAGTGAACCCTTGTATGGTTCAAGACTGGGTCTTAGACACCTCTTGCCTTGTCAGTGCATTCTCTCTTCTCAGGCAATCTGTTCTACACACACAACTTCAGTTATCCTTTGTTCACCGGTGACTCCTACAGTTGCATCTCCACTTGGATGTGGATCCAAGTGGATCCACTTGGATCAAACTCTCAAATGCCCAAGATGTGTTTCATGCTCTCCTCCCCTTCAGTGATTCCTCTGCTACCAGTCTAAGAAGTCCACTCCTCTTCCAGTATAGCTGGTCTACACGAATGATACCACTGCTCCTCAGGTGCGGGGGTCAGGTGCTGAGGAGTCATCCCTGATCTCTCCTTTTACGTAAGTCACCACAGCTTCTGCTCCTGCAGAAGAAACTATGTTTCTCACACAGTAGCCAGAATGAGTTATATAAAAAACAAGATTATGAAATTTTTCTGTGAAAAATATCTTTCGCTACCCTTCAGTGTCACACAGAGTAGTGGTCAATGGTCCTTACTATTTCTCTGGCCTCATTTCCAATGTTCTCCCCCTTGGTCATTCTACAGAAGCTAGAATGGTATCTTTTCTTTTCCTAGCATACAGCAAGCAGGCTCTCACTTCAGGAAACAGGCTGATTTGCTACTTGGAAAATTCTATCCGCAGGTACCCACCCATTAGTTTCTGCTCAAATGTTACCCTGCGCCCTGATCTCTCTCTCTATTCCTCTTATTCTTTATTTTTCTTCTAAATACCTAACCACCATCTGATGTATTACATGTGCATCACCTATTTGTCTAGTTTTTTCTCTCTTGTACTCTAGTTGCAACCATACATTCTTTTTCAATCATTTGCTCTTGCCACAGGGCATTTGCACATTTGCACAGGATATTTTCTCTGCTTGAAATATGTTTGTCAACATTTTCCCCTGTACTCACTCCCTGCCATTTTGCCTAGTTAATTCCTTCCACTATTTTTATTTATCTTAAATGTCATTTCATCAAGGATGACTTGCCTGATTCATAACTCTTATCAGTAGCCTTTATTTATGATTTTGTAAAAATATTGCCCTTACCTTTATATAAATCATCTATATCTATTACTATATACTAAATTGTATAAATAATTATTTTAGTATCACCCTCACTAGCTTTTTGTTTAACATTAAGGTATCCTCTGTGTCTAGCTCCTAACCAGCACATTCAAGAACTCAAAATATTTGACAAATGAATAAGTGAGCCTAGGACCATTGTAATAAGCTATCTCTTTTCTTTTTTGGCTTGCCATCCCACCAACAGGCTACTTTGTAATAATTAACTATCTCCAGTTTCTCTTCCTTCAGCTTCCCTTATACTATTTCCCAAATCAATGTTCTTAAAACATATCTCAAATCACATCCCATTAGTGGCCTTCCATTCCTTTGAAAAGATAATGAAAACCTCCCAACTTCAAGCCCCTCCCTCCTCTCGTTTTAATGTTACCTTCTCTGCATGGATAGTTCAAGTGTAAATTTTATTAGTAAAGAATTTGTTTCATTACACTGGTGACTAATGTCTGCTTAAAAGAAACAAAAATGAGGCTGGAGGGTTTGATGTGGTTATACAATTTTGAGAAAGACACTCAGATTTGAAATTGTATTGTATCATTTTTAAAAGCATATCAATATCACTAACAAGATATACAGCATTAATAGTGCACATTGCAGAGGCTATTAGTTGAGTATCCTTGCTTTGTTGTACTGTGATCTTTTTCTATTTGAGAGCCTTTCTCATATTTCGGTGTTTACTTTCATTATAGCCAATGATTGGGGAGAAAATTACTTCTTTACTCTATGAATTGAACATATTTCCCTTTGTTTCATGGCTTATTTTTTGTTTCTAGGTTTTAAACCTAATGGATCTCACTTTGGTATGACCTGGTATCCTGCACATATTTTGATTATTGGGTCATCCTAAGAAAGAGGAAGCAAGCTGTTCTTTGCTAATGGGGTTAAAGTGAGACCATGCCTCTCTCCACGGTGTTATCTGACGCTTAAAAATTTGGAAACAGTTTGCAGTATTTAAAACTTGTCACTTTTCTTATTTGAAATAAAACAAAAATCATTGAAAAATGTAAACCTACCATATGTATTTAGAGTGTGATTATCATCCTCCTTCATATTTTTATAGAACTTATAAAAGTTCTTTCTAGATAGAAAAGTTATTTCTAGATATCTCTTAAAGTGCCTGTACAGCCTATATTTTACTATTTTATAGGTAAAGACTCTGAACCTCAGGTGGGCCAGGACCTCTGTCTTTAGTGTTCTGTACTATACCACAACAGCCCTCCTCCAAAAAGTATAATCTGCAAATAGTACTTTTAGTTTTGAGTCCTTTTGTCATTTTGAAGACCTCTGTTACAAGCACAAGGAGGAAAAAAAATGTAGAAACAAAGATTTTCAACTACATGGGTCTAATTTTCTATCTCATCTCCCTTTGGTTTTCAACCTGGTGAAGCTGTTCAGACAAAAGCTAGGGGTTTTGATTTGGCATGGGTCTACTCAAAAGATCTTTATCTACCCAGAGGATTCACAGAACTAGTGACTTAACTTGAGCTACTTCTAGCCCATCTGGCACCTTTATTCTTCTTCTGGACCAGTGAAGACTTGGGTTGAACACATGGCTTGGTGAGTGAGGTCTGGGATGTGATCAGCCCCAACCCACCCTCTGAACCAATGCCATTGTGCAGGTTAGCTCCAACTCAATTCAGAAATATTGGGTCTACCTTTAGGCAACATTAAAGGCAGGGAAGGCACACTTATCAGGCTAGGTTGCTTCCTGAGAATTTAGTGCCATTAGATCCTAGAGGGTCACTCAAGAGTAGACTAAATATCTTCATCGTATACAACACTTTAGAAGTGCTGAAACTGTCCTATCCATGGAGTCATGTGAACTGGAAACTACCCAGGCCCAGGAATCTTCATAGATGTTAAAGAAATAGTTTGGAAGTTACCTACTTCCTACCTACCTACAATATAATCCTACTTCTGTTTTCTGAATGTCTAAGGAAGTCGCAGATAACCAACTGATTACTCATACTGAACCTCACCCAGTTGATTATGGAAATTCTGCCCAGATATCGCAGCATGGGTCTAAATGGAATTAACACCTGTCTGGGCGTCTCTGAACAACTATGAGAAGTCTGCTTGCAGGAGGACAAAGGAGCTTCCCAGGAAAATTAATCTTGAGGGAAAAAAGACCTAGGCAGGAGCTCAGGTCCTTTTTTAACAAGAAAGGACTTGTCACCTGGCTGGTGGTGGTGATCTGGGTTTGATATGCTGCCTGTCAGTTGAATCTATCTTGGGCCAGCTTCTGAAAAAGTGTCCAATTCCTAGGCACAAAGGGAGTGTATTCTTAGTATTCCACGAAGAACTTTATACTTTGGTAGTGTTGGTTCAAGCAAATTATCAGAACAGTGAGCAAGCATCTATGAACAACTAAGTCAAGTCCCTTCGGATGAAGATGGCAAAGTATTAGAGACAGACATCAGCATTTCTCTCCTCAGCAAGTGTCCTGGTCAGTTAGTTTGAGGAGGAGATGAAGCTACAAATGCTGCTGTCTCATCCCAGGAATCTGAAGTTGATTTCCAGTCTCATGTAGTCAATTTATGCTTCTAATACAAGCATATTAAATACAAGGCCTGTGTGCTTTTTAACTCCAAACATGCAACCATGGGAAACATGGCTGACCCTTCATAAAACCATTTTCTAGAGCCCAGGTACTCCAGGAAGTAACTAGAAAATAATTTTCAACCCCTTTTCCAATATATTTTGGACAAAAATATGGTAAGCCCCTGCCATCTGAGAAATAAGATTCTTTATTGAAAAGAAAGTCTTAGGACATGCTTTATCCATGCAAAAGACCTGTTTAAGGTAGTTGCTATTGACAAATGGAGAATCCTTGGAAGAGGAACAGTTTTCCCTGAGCCTGAAGCTCCCATCTAAGTGTAAGTGAAAATTCAAAGGTCCTAGCCTGAGTGTTCAATTATATTTTATAGCACTTGAAACATTGAAAGCTTCTCTTAGCCAGTGGTTGCTAAGTAAACATGCCAACTTATCTTTGGTTTTCAAAAACACATTGAGTAAAAGAAGTATAATAAATAATTGAAAAAAAAGTATAATAAAATATGTCAAATATAGTAAAGATATAAGTACGAGAAGGCTCTAACCTTCTTAGATGGTTCATAGAGGAGGTTCTGCTCCTGTATCCAACACACATGTGTGTGTGTCTCCAGAATACAACCAGGTGAAAGGAAGTGAATCCTTGTTCTTTGAGGGACATACAAATTTCTTTCTCCAAGTGAACGACCTCAAAGTAGTGGGATTATTTTCATAATCTCTTTAGTGTGGAGCATAGTTTCTACTGGTTCGCTCAAAGAGGCCACAGCCAATGGCTGGTCAGGACAGATCCTCGACTCATTTGTCTATTAGTTATTGAAAAAGAAAGGCTACCAAATTCTGTTTGGATAGCATCACAAGTGAGTAAAGAGAACAGGCAGCCAAGAAGTAGGTGGAAATAGCAGGTGAAGTGTTTTTATTAGTTACCCATTTCCCAGCCAGGGAAGAAAAATGTATGAAGGACATGGGATTTGGGCTTTAGGATTAGTGGCACATTGATCAAAAGGGTGAGAGAGAACAGTTCCAGAATGGATGCATATTTTAAAAAATATGAAAGCTTTATTGCATTTTTGATACTCAGGTCAGCTGGTTTCCCTGGCAACTAAAGCCCACCTCATTTAGATGTGCAATCTAGAGCAAATGTAGGTTACTCTTGGATTATACCAAGGTCTTGTCACTCTTACCTCAAAATTCCACTCATCTATATGCTGTATGTTTAATGTTCCCCCGTTTGGCAATGTGGGTGATCTCTATGTAGCAGAGATGTGGTATATGCAGCAGTACAGAAGAAAGACTGAGCAGTGCAGGGAGGATTTAGGAGCACGAGACTGAAATCAGATACCTAGGCAGGACTAATGGACTGACACTGTAAACCTGTTTCCTCTTTAATAAAACGGGGCTGATAAAAATTATAAAAATGGGGCTTCTGGGTGGCTCAGTTGGTTAAGATTCTTATTCCTAATTTTGGCTCAGGTCATGAGCTCGTGGTTCATGGGATCAAGCCTTGCATTGGGCTATGCTCTGACATCAGGGAGCCTGCTTGGGATTCTCTCTCTCCCTCTCTCTCTGCCCCTCCCCTGTTAACACACTCTCTCTCTCTCTCAAAATAAATAAATAAGCACTTAAAAAAAATAAAAATGACTTTATGATACTACTGTGGGAAGGAAACACACATTTTCTATATGTCTTAGATAGAGTTGCCAGGTAAAATACAGAACACTGAATTAAATTTGAATTTCAGATAAACACAATTTTTTTAGTATATTGGTATACAATATTTAGGACGTATTTCCATGAAACATTTATTTGTTGCTTCTCTGTATTTTTATTTGTGAAATCTGACTACCCTAGTCTTAGAGGATGAGTGGACACAGAGCTTTCACGCTCAGTGTGGTTGGTGGGTCTGACTTTGGTTGGCAACAGACACAGTACTCAAGCCTGAAGAAACAATGGCAAATTGTTTTTATGGGGCTTTTAAGATTTTAATGGCTGTGATTGCAGATATGTGAATAGGGATCTAAAAGTAGAGTGAACGACTAGAAAAATGGTAGCATCTGTCTGAGAGCTAAACACGCTATTGATTAGACACTCACTGGGGGCTCCCAAGATTGAGAGACTGGAAAAAGAATGGAGATCCCACGATCTACTCAGGAGCCAAGATAAGAAAACATTCTGTTTATAAATTAAAAAAAAAAAATTCCAGGCAGTGATGTTGCCTGAGAAAACATAGGTATGTAGGACATAGGACAAACTTTAACTCTGTAGGGAGCATAGTGAAAGCAGAGTGTTTGGTGAATACGTATAACAGAAAGGCATAGCAACCCTGAGGTCCAATGTGCTTTAAAATAGTTAATCCATTGTTTCTCCCTGATGAAGAGGTAAGATTTAATAATTAGTGTGCATGCTGCTATTTTCCCTGGTGCTGTCCTTGTGAAAGGCGGTCAGCGACACGACTCCCTCCTGGGCAATGTTTGAATTTAATTATGTTCAGGGACTACACAGAATGCATCAATTCATTAACCTTGTTTACTTCAAGATACTAAATTGATGCACTTATTCAAATAGAGTGGTTTCATATACTCATTCTAGGCCTCTTACTTGCAAAAGAAAAAATGTCATCTTTAGCAACTAATTATAGCCCCAAAAGCCATAACTAGGAAACCAGGCTTTATAAAAGAAGCACTGAGGATTCCATTAGCAACCTATCCCCAAAGAACCCAAGGGCCTGGCTGACACATTTTGAGCTGGGTGACCAGCAGTAGCCCTCAATCTATATGGTCCACACTGCCAGTCCACACCCTGAGAGCCACACGGCTTAGATTTTGAGAACTGTAATTTCTATTCACGAGAGATGCATTATCAGCCTGATGGACTTTTCTAACATCAGGGGTCAGAGGACCTGTCCTCCAACAATCTCTATAGAAACAAACAAACAAAAAAGAGGTTTTTTGTTTTTTTTTTGGATTATTTTGCCTGTTGCTCTAGAAAAACCTCAACGTGCACAAAATCTCTATTTGCACTCTCTTACGACCACAGTCACTCTAAGAAGTTCTTCCAAGTCTTCTGTCTTCCTCGTTCTTTTTCTGTAAGAGCACATGTTGTAATTGGCTTCCTTGACCGAGTAATAACTCTGGAGCATCTAAACCTTAGTGCTGGTTGGCGAAGCTCTTGGCTACTCTGAACCCTAGACCTCTGGGGTTTCTTGAGAAAATTGGCTCAGATCATATTCTTCTGTATAGCTTAATTTCAAATGAACTTTGTCCCAACACTACTCGTCCCAATAACTAAGGTTATTCCAGGAGTTTACAATGGCCCTAAGAAGACTCCAACCTGTTGCATGAAAGCTGCATTGTTGAATGAGTGCTAAGGATAGCAAGTGACTCCTGTCCAACTTCACTAACCTGGTTTGTTCCTTCCCCAACTTCTCTGTGAACTTTCTGTCCTGCTTTTTCTTCCTATAAATTGACACTTCCCCAATCTATTGCGGTAGTTGTTGGGGCTCTACAGTCAGTTCTGTACCAAGTACACTCTTTGCAGTGAAGAAAGATGATCTGATGGGTGAAACATTAGGCACAAAATCGGGGCTTGGTTCATGGGTTCACTTTTCTTAACACCTACCTAGCCTGGAGCAGAGACAGTCTATACCTGACATTTGTGCCATGATGCTGATCGTCTCTCTATTCCTACACTCATGATACTTTCTTCCTTCTGAGAAGCTTCAGAATCTTTCTCTCCACGGTACTCAAGACATCCACCGCCAAAGAGAATCTCCCTGCTAGATGAAACTGGCTGTAGAACCAGAATAAAATCCTTACCATGGGGCATCTGGGTGGTGCAGTCAGTTAAGCATCTGACTCTGGCTCAGGTCATGAGCTCACAGTTCATGAGTTTGAGCCCCACATCGGGCTCACTGCTGTCAGTGCGGTCTGCTTCAGATCCTCTGTTCCCTCTCCCCAACCCCCATCTCTCTCTGCCCAGTCCTCCTCCCCCAGTCACACGTGTGTGCCCTCGTGTGCGCGCGCACTCGCTCTCTCTTAAAAATGAATAAACGTTAAAAACAATATCCTTACTATGGGAAAAATCATTCAAGTCACTTCACTCTCTTAGGCAAGGGGTTAACATTTCCATTTTTTGTATCACATTTTTACCAGGTAAGATTATTATTATTACTATTATAATTTTCTGATGCTTTATTCTCCATACTGACTGTATGAATTAGTTTTTTTTCCCTTTTCCTTCATAATTAGGATATTTGAATCTTACTTGAATTATTATTGAAATGGCAGGTGTGATATGACTAGCATTTGAAGAAAGTTTTCCAAAGACCTTTATATATGTTAACTTTACTGTATAGGGAGATAGTTAACTGTTCCTCTAATGGTGACCTGTGAATTTAAGTTGTTGAATATTATATGACGCTGAATTCTTGTTTTCAAGTCCAATGACAACAGAAACAACAAGAACACACAATATAATAATGTCAGACACATGCCAGATGCACCCCCCATATTCTCTCTAATGCTCGAAATAGTCCCGCAGGCATTTCCAAACAGGAACGTGAGGCCCTCAAAGGGTCTTGACCATAACTTGGTCAAAGGCGTACAACCAGAACTGACAGTGCTAGATTCATACTCAGGAATGTCTGGGTTGAAAGCTGGTGCTTTTTTCTCTAAAATATTCTGTTGCCCTCAATTATGGAAACTTTTCTTAGGAAAACTTTGCACATTGATTTGCAAGAGAGAGGTTATTCTGGTTTTAATTCCTGCCCATATAAAGAACTGTGAGGTTGGTTCATGCCTCAGTCAAGTATTTTTTCAATCCTCTGGCTGAATTAACGCTTCCCGCTTTGAGTTAATAGTATAAGAATCACTCGTCTTAACATGAAATTGTGTTTCCTTTAGCCCTTTGCCCGTGCCCCTTTCTTGATCACGCACACAGCCAACTGCACCCTTTGAATGTTTCTAATGAAGGAGTCTGATATTGCAGCTTTTATTTTAAAGAGAAAATAAAGGCAGGTTGTCTGTCATTGATTTGTCTCAAGGCACGTAACAGCAAGACATCTTGGGAGAGCTGAGGCGTAGACCTCGGGCTATTGCATTGATTGTTTTTTCCCCTGATGTCCACACCTTTTCTCAGGTTTCCAGAGCTGGGCTGTGGTACTGCATAACATCACAGACATAACTATCTGTACTATGGAAAGGAATATGCTCCAACAATCTGCTCATTGCTGAAGAAAGAAATATATAAGAGATCACCACTCCGTTTCCTCATTTATAAAGCAGTTTGCAAAATATTTAAAGCTATGGGTTTCTTTTGTAAAATAAAACCTTATGCAGAAACTCCAAAGGATCCCAGGAGCCTCACGGGGAGTCTTCCCTACACCCACTTAGGTGCCTTTGGGACACAGTGTGACAACCACTGGCCAAGATTTTCTTGAGGGTCGTCTCCAGCTCTGGCATTCAAGGACTTGTGGATTTCCTTCCTACCACACGTCTGCCACATCACTGGCACGAGCAGGTGTTCTTGTCCTCTCCTTTAGCCTTCCATCCCTCTCAGCCCACTCTCATGATTGCTTCTACCATTCTGGAAGGCGGATGTTAGCTTCTCCCCAACTCCCAACTCTCTGGACCTTGCGAGTTGATGGCATGGGCCTGCCCCACCGCCTCCATTTCCTTAGGCACTGCTATTTCTGATTTGCTCTCTGAAACTTCTGCTGAATGGCTCTCTTACTTCTTCTCATTGCATACTAAGGTCAGGATATTTCACGTCCTTAAACAATTTCAAGAAGTATTTCAGCGCATTTGAGTCTCGAAGGTCTTGGGAAAGTAGAAAGTGATATATATTCACTTCCTTGGAGAGATAGAGACTCCAGCTGAAAGCAAGGCAAGGGTGAGGACTTGGAGGCGGGATGTTGGGTTCAGACTTCTACTGCCTCCCAGTGGTCCTCCGGGGGATCGCAGTGATGATGCTCCAACAGAGGGAAGAGAGTTCTAGTGAAAGAATGCAGCCAATCCAACTTAATCCAACACAGAAGAGCCCTTATCTGCTGCTTCTTAGTAGTGGCATCGTTATAAATGGGCTAAGTATCTCCTGAGCAAATGTGTTCTGGAATCTGCATTTGTATATCAGCTTTGCCAAATTATAAGCTGTGTAAAATAGGGAAAATAACTGACCCCCTCTGAGCATTAGTTCCCTTTTCTGCAGTAGGATAATGACACCCACACTGCAAGGTTTGGTGAGAATTCAATGGCATGGCATTGCTAGATTTCCCACCAAGTGCCTGGTACATACTTGGGGCTCAATTAAATGGTAGCTATTTTCCTTTGAATGAAAGGGACACTCGACAAACTGTGAATACATCCTACAGCCACAAGCAGAAAGAGAAGTACACTGGTGTTCAGTAGGTGGATATATGATTAGTTTTCCCTCTTTTCAGACAAATAAGCACTCACACTACAGACATTATGCCGTTTTAGTACAAAAATCGAAGTGGTCTTGAAAATTGTAAAACAGTCAATGATGTAATTTCCTCCAAAGTGTATCATATTTAATTCTCTTCTCAGAAAATAAGAGGAGGGAAAAAGAAGAGAAATAGAGTCTTGACAAGTAAAAAGAATCACATGCTTTTAACAGTGCCATGTAAAGGAGTTGAACCAATAAATTATTTTTCCTTTCCTTTAGATAAATCTAGGCAAAATTATTAGAAGAATGCTGGGGATATTTCTTGGTTTGGATACCATGTTGTGGCAACTTCCTTTCTTTTAAAAAGTTCTTTCAATTTGCTTTAAGTTGTTTTCTTAGCAATTTTATCATAAGGAGGAGTCAGTGGGGGTGGGAATGCTATTTGGGGATAATCTTTCAAGAAAAATGACCCGAAATACTCCATAAGGATGAGCCAAATAAAATAGCATTTGAAAGGTAAGAAGCTAAAGTGGTAGGTTTTACAATTTGTATTCTACGCACTAAGAATTTACTGACAAAACCAGCACAGATTATTCTTTTCACATGTTGATTATCACCTGAAGTTTTATCTGAAACATTGCTTCTGATATCGCAACAACTGAGTGATCAGAGGCACGCTATCTAGAAAGGAAAGTTTTAAAGAAAGACCATTTTACAGACATGAACCCAAATACCCCATTTCAGAAAAATATAACTGATAGGCGAATGTTATATAAGCTCCAGGAATACTGTGTGTGTGTGTGTGTGTGTGTGTGTGTGTGTGTGTGTGTGTCTTCTGTAGCTAATTTGGACTACGTACATGCAGAGCTATGTTTAAGCAAAACCAGTTACCATGGTGACACAGTACCCTATCTAAATGCGGTGTGTAACATCTAATTCTGTTTGTGTGTTAACTATTTAGCTGGAAACTGGGGAGCGTCTTAGAAGCCCGACCGATTGAGCAAGTGTATCTCTCTAGGTTTCTCTATTTTTGTCCTATCTCTGTCCTGGTCAGTCTCTTTTGCCTTCAGGTCAAATATTAAGTTTTCTTCTCTACGTGATTGTGGACGAATACTTCCTTTTTCTTCGGAACCTGACTCTTCAACTTCAAAAATAATCCAAAAAGGCTGGCTATTTCTCCTGTTAGGATAGGACAGAACTCCAACATGCTAAATAAATCGATTCATTTTCAGAGAATTTCTTTGTTAGTTCTCATTAGAAGTGGCATTTTCAAACAAATCCCTAATATTAGAGCTTGTTGATCTCTCTAATTTTAGTCTTTTCCTTCCCACACCCAGTCACGAGTTCTTCATTTTAGAGTCATGCTCTCTGGCTGAAGTATGGGGAAGCTGTTTTACAGGAAAAAAAAAAATGGAACACGAGTATACGTTGAAATAAACAAAAAATATATTAATTCCAAACTTTAAAAATTATTTTTAAAAACTTAATATTTGATAAGATCTATTTTAATATTTATAACAGAAAATTATACCCATTTTTCATGATTTTGTTGTTAGGCACTTACTTTTTTGTTGGATCAATGGCAGGGGGCAATTCTAGGTGAAACCATGCAAGAAGGCTTAAGGGGCCTAGAAAATTCCTGACAAGAGCCAAGTCTTGATTAACCAAGTCTTGGCTCCATGGTCTAGGGGAAGGAATCACATGGGCCATGAATTAAACACAGAATCTCCAGCCAACCTTCCTATAAAGCTATTTGTAAGAACCAAATCTATAGGTTGAGGTTTTTTTCCATCTCTTCTCCTTTTTCCACATTATAGCAGGTGTCGTAATAAATTAAGCTTCCCAAAAAACAGGAGCTAGATGAACAGAAGAATTGAAACATTACACTTTATCAATGAACAAACTTAGAAAATTAAATAATAATGATAATAATAATAATAAAGACTCCATCTGGCCTTCTGAGCACTTGCAATCTAGTGTAGAAATAGGAATATAGAGTTTTGTAATTATTAAGTGGTGATCTTTTGTGACTTTAATGCCTACAGCCTTGGGAGTCCACTTATGTAAAAGGAGTAATTTGTTCTATAAGACTATAAGCTGGAGCCTTTGAATACCATAGAGAATCACAGAATTTATTTTGAAAGTACTCACATTATTTAAATTAGATCATAATAGTACAAATTCATGTACTGTGTGGATGAATAGAGTTAATCGATAGTGTTGGAAGTGGGAAGTGTGCTGTGTGAGATCTCTTTTTTTTTTTGTGAAAGCGATTGTGAAAACTTATGGTATGCCTATTTCATTTGTTTGCACAGCTAAATGGTCTTTTCCAAGGCGGTGGAACAATTACTTTTCTGGTAAGATTTCAGAACTATTTTATTCCAAATTTGAGGGCAACTCTAATGACAGAGGGGCCATCCTTAGGAAAGTCAAACTGACATTAGGACCTCTTTCTCCTGCTTGGGCGTTGTTAATATACAAGCAAGCTGCAGTTTGGTTAAGCTCTTTTAAGAAAAAAAAATCCCTCTTCCTTTTTAAATTATGGGACATAATTGCCATAAACCATGCAGACAATGTCAAGGTTTATGAAGTTCCCTTATGATCTTCATCGCATTGGAACTTCCCTCTCCCCCACCAAAAGGAAACCATCTATTTCACAAGAACAATCACTGCTAACAGCTTGGCTTGTATCTTAAAATGTTTTTTTTTACATATGCAATTATATATGTAAACATACATATTTTACCACTTTGTTACACCAGGAGCATCTGAAGTGTAGACCAGTATCCACACAGTTACCTCTGGAGTCCCAAGGTGTGGGGAATAAGCTTAGGAATTCCCTGAGCTTGCACTGATGGGTTAACAAAGGCATAAACAATAGGAAAGCCATAGGATGCATACACCCAAGTTTGGGTAAATAAGACTAGGTAAGTAAGACTAGGTAAAGGGCACAAAGGCTCCCAGTATAGGACAAAGGTATAGGAGTAGGAAGTCTCAGGGTGAAAACATCTAAGATGAGGTAAACAAGATTAGGTATTCAGGGTGGAAATGCCCCCCAAGTCAGTATAATAGCAGAAAGCTGCTTTCACAGGAAGGAAGGACCAAATTAGGTAAAGAGGTAAAGAGGCCTCTAGACTGACCTCAAGGGGCAAAGTTGTCCAGAGCTGAGCTAATTAGCAAAAGAAAGTTGCCTGGTTCACCCTGAGGTAACATGTTCCGTCTTTCTTGTCCCCTAGTCCAATTTAGGTAAACAGATGTGGGGGCCTCATGTTTACTGTAAACAACCTTCCATACAGCATCAGAATCTTGTTTTGTATTGACCCAAACACCTAACACCACATATTTCCAAAACCCCCTTTTCCCCATACCCATGAGTGAATGTTCATGGTTTCATTGTCTCCCTGTGCACACCTATCACACTTGTAAGCCTTCTGATCCTAATAAAAATGGAGCAAAGACCCTTACTCCGGGCTCTTGTCTCCTCCCAGACATTACTCTCTGCCGCATTTTTAATCCTGCATCCTACTTTCTTGCTGGACAAGAGAGAACTCCAGACCCAGAGTCTACAACACCAAGAGTGGAGCAAAGCAGTCTTTACTTTGTGTTCATGCCACTTGTCAGTTCATACAGATCCAGTTGGGATGTAATCATAGGGATCCTATTCTCCTCCCTCTGGTTTACTCATTCTCCTCCTCCACAAGCCCTGGGTCATCCCTGTTACTCTCATTGAAAACACGTATGCTCAAGTACCTAGATCACCTGGAGTAGGAGGATAGGGCCTGCCCCTTGGTACTGAGCTCTAAAGAGCTAAAGAAACCTGGAGTGCCTTATAGTCTTCTGAGTGAAATATCCACGAGTCAAACCAACATTTTTCTGACTAGAAGTGATGATTTCTCCTGGCAAATGTTTTTGTGTTATGCTACAAGAATCTTTTCATTATGTCTCACCAAGGACCACTCCCCATTAATAAGACATGACAAGAGCAGGGAGAGGAGAGAGAAAAAAAAAAGAGAGGAGGAGCCCCGCTGAGTGCTATCTAGAAATATTTGTGCCCCTCAACACGCATTTATATATTTTAGAAATGGGATCACTCTATGCAGATTATCTCATGTTTTATACATATCTTTTATTTAACAGTGTATCATGGAGATAAGGTCATGATTTTTTTTTTAATTTTTTTTAATGTTTATTTATTTTTGAGACAGAGAGAGACAGAGCATGAATGGGGGAGGGGCAGAGAGAGAGGGAGACAGAATCCGAAGCAGGCTCCAGGCTCTGAGCCATCAGCCCAGAGCCTGACGTGGGGCTCGAACTCACGAACCGTGAGATCGTGACCTGAGCTGAAGTCGGACGCTCAACCGACTGAACCACCCAGGTGCCCCAAGGTCATGATATTTTTGATGTGTATAAAATTCAACTGTATGAATGTATCAACTATTTGTTTAACAAATCTCCTATTTTGGAATATTTAGTGCCATTTTTTTTTAGTATCTTAAATAATGTTGCAAAGAAAATATTTGTACGTATGGCATACATACTTGAATGAGTATATCTGTAGGATAAATTTCTAGAAATGGAATTGTTGCCTCAAAGTCATGCACATTTTAAATTGTTATGTGTATTGCCAAAGTGATAAATGGTGCTGAGAGATTCTAGTAGTATGCTTGATTGGCACTTATTCTAATTATTAATTATCAAATAAGTTTCTAAATATGTGGTTTGTTAATCTGGAAAAAAGGAGGAGATTAAATAGGGAGGTAGGAAATAAGGAAACCATCACTAAGAAATCCTAGATTCTTAGGTATATTTTGTTTTGCAGATAATCATCCTGTTGACCTTATTCTGAAAGCTCTCTCCTTTTGATCTTGATGCCATTTATTTTTAGTACTATCTCTTATTTATCTGCCAAGTAGTCCATCCATCCATCCACCCACCCACCCATCCAACATTAATTAAGCTTTCTGCTGAGCTTTGTATTTTACAAGCAAATATAATCACTTGGGAACAAGCTATACTCTTAACATTCAAGAAGCTTATTATCCTACAGATGGACATTAATAGATAAATGAACGAATGAATTGTAGCTTAGGTGAGTGGCGCAAAGGAAAAAAACTAGGTGTTATAAAAGCATATAATAAAGGAATCTAACTGAAGAACACTTCTTTGACAGTCATCTACTGACTTCACATTTCCACATTTTTAATAACTTTAGCACTTGATCCCACCCTCTATCATCATCCCTGTTGTGTTCAATGCCTAACACCCTGACTCACAGTTCCTTGACTTCTACCTTCCTGTGTTCCAACAAACTTATTTTTAGTAACTCATCACAATAGCCTTCGGAATGGTTTTACCACTATGTTTTCAAATTCTGATACTCTGTCAGTGTGACTGCCTTATTTTCTAATCCCTACTGAACGTACTCTTCATCTTTGTTGGAATTTCACACCTTGAATGATTATTTACAATATAAGTGTTAACATGCAAATGTCTCACATACTCTTCCCCCAAATCCTATGAAATAGTCACCTCCATGATTTCATTCAATGGGTGAAGAAATGTTGGAGAGTTTAGACTTACCCAATGCCATGCAATTAATTAAGTGACTTGAAGTAGGTCTATTTGACCCAAAGCTGGGGCTTGTAGCCCATATGACATTCTACATCAAGGGTCATTTCAGTTTGGGTATTTATAGAAGAAACTGATGAGGAGGGAAAGGGAAGTATAGCAGATTGCAGAGTAGGGGCAATATTTTCACAGTGTAGCCTTCTGAGATGTAACAAAAGCTCTGACAATGTTAACTGGACTTACAACCCTCTTACTTCATCTCTGGGAGTTCAAGGAGGTGAGGACTTGTATTGAAGGCTGACAAAGCCAAGTCAGTGGGTCTACTGCATCTTACGTGCTTTGTCAAACTAACCATGGGTGATGTGAAGCTATTGATACAAAGTGTTACCAGGACAATGGAAATTTGTCCATTTTTATGCCAAATAAAATTTGCCACTACTTTTCTCTATGTCAAGCATCTTAGAGAATAGCGCTGATTTTAATGTTCCTAATGAATCTATGATTCACTGTTACTTGTCTCATTTTGGTTTTGTTTCTATTTGATTGTGATGCATTCTTAAAGATATTTGTTTGTTTATGTCTCTTTTCATAGGAATGTAAACTCTGAAAGTAAGGACTTTGGCTCTGTCCACTATTGTTTACCTAACATCTCAACAGTGCCTGTCAAATGCAACTGTGAAACTAAATGGAAGCTAAGATCTGGTAGTTAACAAAACCAAGTTTTAAAAATATTCATTTCCCCATTTTCCATACTTTATTATTATTATTTTGTTCATCTCACAAACATTTTTTTTGAATCTTGATCATGTGCAGGGCACTGTGTTAGGCACCAGGAAAGTAAAGATAAATTAGACACAAGTTTGTCCCGGTGGTCTCACCAAAAGACATTGAATGATGGAAAACCACACAGAGCAAAATGTTTGATTGCACTAAGGAAGATTAGTTCATAAGAATCTTATTGAAACCCTGGAAGAGATAAACACTGAAAAAATCTATAACAAAAAAGAAAAAATAGAAATCAGTTATTTCTAATTTAAGATTTATAAGATTTCGTTTTGAGCTTTGTTTTGTGTTTTGTTTGTTTAGTGTCTATTGTTCTATATTAATGAAGATAAAATATATATATATATATTAATTTTTCAAAACTTATTTTGAGAGAGAGTGCACAGGTGAAGGAGGGACAGAGGGAGACGGAGAGAGAGAATCCTAAGCAGGCTCCACACTGGTGGTGTGGAACACGGCACAGTGCTTCATCCCACAAACTGTGAGATCATGAGCTGAGCTGAAATCAAGAGTCCAACACTTGACTGACCGAGCCATCCAGGTGCCCCAATAAATATATTTTTATATAAGATCTCAAAAATGTCAACATTTACTTTTTTAGGCAATTTTATTATTTAAGGGTAGGATAAACTGTGGTAAAAAGAGGACGTGTGCACATTGACTCAAAACCAATGGAAGTATATTTCTTGGTCATGTGTGGAATGAGGTCGATGTTCTTGATCAGCTATCAGTTCTCTACAAAGTCGCCCAGGGATGCAGCTTCCTTCTTTTGGCTCTGCCGTTCTTTAGAACAATAGTTCAGACCAATGACTCTCCAATGATCTCAGAGTTCGTGAGTTCGATCCCACATCTGGGACCTGATTAGAAATGCAAATTCTCAGGCCCCATCCTAGTCCTACTGAAATAGAAACTCTAGGGATGAAGTCTAGGATTAGCATTTTTAAAAGCTTCTGGATGATTCTGCTGTTCCAGGTTCTAGCCCTACACTGTTTGCATCCAGTAGGTGGATGGGAAAAAGACACACATCTGTTTCATAAAAGTCTTGACCCAGAAATGTCACACGTTGGTTACTTCCTTCACATTTTATTGTCTAGAAATAAAGCAATAATATAGCCACAGCCTTTTTTTTTTTTTTTTAAGATTTATTTAGTTTTGAGAGAGAGAGCATAAGCAGGGAAGGGGCAGAAGGTGGGACAGAAGATCCAAAGTGGTCTCTGTGCTGACAGCAGCAAGCCAGATGTGGGGCTCAAACTCACGAACTCTGAGATCATGACAGGAGCCAAAGTCAAACACTCAACCAGCTGAGCCACCCAGGTGCCCCTCTTCTACAGAGTCTTAAATGCAAACTCACATACTAGGTAGGAGAATTGTACATTGGAGGGTGAGATATCGCCGTGGTGGGATGTTCTGAAACATGATACTGAGGGCTTGGTTGCAGAAGATCCATGTGCTTTGTGGTGGCCCTAATATAATATAACAGATATTGGCGAGATTTGGGGACGGGAAGAACTCTTTCCATGCCTTCATTCTAATGAGCACTAGTGGGAGACTATATGCTATTTGAGTAATGTTGTGTCAAGTGGCAAGCGGGAAAGATGACTCCACCATGAAGAATAATTTTAAAAAATAAATAGAGCAAGAAGAGACTTGCAGCTGCTGAGGAAGAGACCAGGCCAGTAATAACTGCTTGGGAAGTTATTACTGGAAGAGGTGGAAGAGGATGTGGAACTGGAGTGAACAAGTTCAATGGGAGCATGCCTCAAGCTCATCTAGAGGCCTTAAAACACACATTCCCATGGGGTGCCCGGGTGGCTCAGTCGGTTGGGCGTCCAACTTCGGCTCAGGTCATGATCTCGCGGTCTGTGAGTTTGAGCCCCGCGTCGGGCTCTGTGCTGACAGCTCAGAGCCTGGAGCCTGCTTCAGATTCTGTGTCTCCCTCTCTCTCCTGGAGCCTGTTTCAGATTCTGTGTCTCCCTCTCTCTCTGACCTTCCCCCGTTCATGCTGTCTCTCTCTGTCTCAAAAATGAATAAATGTTAAAAATTTTTTTTTAAATAAAACAAAAACACAGATTCCCTGGCCCCAGCCCCAGGGTTTCTGATTCAGTAAATCGGGGTTCTGGAAGAGGGAGTTTTGCATCTCTGAGTTCTCAGGGTGATGCTGCTGTGGCTGTCCAGGGACACAGTTGGAACATCACCCGTTAGGGATTGTAAAAGGAGCCTTTTGGAGGAAACCTGGATTTGGGGAAAATCTTCCCTGCCCTGGGGCTTTTTGACAGGTGTTCCTTTGAAATGCAGGCCAGAGCAGTTTTCTTTCTGCTGGCAAAGTCAGATGTGTGCTGAAGACTTGAGGGTTGGAGAATAGGGAGGGTTGGCTGCTCTCCAGAGGAAAAAATCCACAACTTTGCACCTTTAGGGAATGTTTATTAATCCTCATTATACCAGCAGTTCCCCCTGTAGTGGACTAAGGGGCTAAAGGTGTAACTCATTTCTTTAATTAGACAGTCTTTTTTTAGTCACGGAAGAGTTTTATTACCCTTTCTTCCTGTCTCATGCTACCCATCAATACTGCTGAACATTTTCAAATATACACAGACAGAGCAGACATACATACATAGATGTATACACACACACACACACACACATCCAATCCCTTTCACCTTCAGACGAAGGTTTGGCTTCATGTAGCTACTAAGACTTCAACCTTCATTGTAGTCAAGCAAATGCATTAGAAACACGAAATTATCTTGCTTAATTTAGTTGTCCCCCATAGGATAGCTTGCCTAATAAGTACGGTTTCTCCTGCAGTTTAGGCTGACTTTGTGAATTTATTGAATCCAATTGCTCTGGCTGCCTTTCGATCTTTCTTTTCCTTGTTGATTCTGAATTAAAATTCTGTGTTAGCTGCAGCCTGGTATTTCTGCAAACTGCAGGAGGTATGTATTTTCCTTGCGTGTTATTGTTATTATGATATTAATTATACTATACACTCAACTGAATGTCAGCAGTGTCCCAGGAATTGTACTGAGCAAAGATTTTGACAAGGTCCCTGCTTAGGGATTATGTAAAAGCCATTCAAGTGGAATTGAATTAACATATGACTTAGCTTAGTGTGGCTGAACTTGAATATTGATGGATTCTTTGGATGAGAAGGGAGTTTGTGGGAGAGCAAAAGAAATGACCTTTAGAATTTTAGGATTTTTTTTTCTGTAACATCCCATGATTTTAATAAGAACTCGGTTGCTTCTGTACCAGATAATTTTTGTTTATCATTTTATTTCTCGGAGTTGAAATCATAGGATTCGTGGACTCAGAGGGGCAGTAGGGGAGTTGGGATGATGTCTGGTGTCTTCATCACCTCGTTTTTCAGAGAACAGGTAACCGTTCTCTGGCTCCTTTGCTTTAGATTCTTCATTCTGTTTCCGTGTTACATGTAGATGAGATGCAGACTTGTGTTTCATGTTTTAAAAGGTTTGAAAATTTCTCTGTTTGCCTGGGGCACTTCTCCCACCTTGTTTAAAAAAAATTTGTATTGAAGTTCCATCATATGTGAGTAAAGTACATAAAGTGAGCGCACTGATTGTAAATGCGTGGGTTGGTCTATTTTTCCTCTGTGTACATCTCTGTAATACCCAGCTCAAGACACAGAATATTCCCATACCACAGAATTTTCCTCACCTTTCAGTCAATACCTCCCCCAAAGTAATCACTACTCTGATTTCTGTGTTCTAACATCTTGGATTATATTTGCATGCTCTTGAACTTAATATAAATAGCAATATGCAGTATATTTTGTTGTGTCTGGTTTCTTTTTTTTTTATAATTTTTTTTAATGTTTGTTTATTTTTGAGAGACACAGAGAATGAACGGGGAAGGGGCAGAGAGAGAGCTGTCAGCCCAGAGCCTGACGCAGGACTTGAACTCATGGACTATGAGATCATGATGTGAGCCGAAGTCAGACCCGTAACTGACTGAGCCACAAAGGTGCCCCGTGTTGTGTCTGAGAGAGTATGTGCTGCGTGTCTATGGTTGTAATCTAGTCTTTACTGCTGTGTAGTATTCTATTTTATGGGCACACACAATTCATTTATCCATTTTCTTGTTATTGGGTATAGGTAGTTTCCAGTTTGGGCTGTTATGACTAAAGCTGCTATTAATATTTTTCTACATGTTTTATGGTGGTCACATGAACTAATTATTCTTGAATCATGGAATAAGCACATGATTAGCTCCAATTTGTAACGGCAGGATTCCCAATTATTATACTAATTTCTACTTCCTCTGGCAATGTTTCAGAGTTCTAGTTGCTTTACGTTCTCATCAGTGTTTGGTATTGTAAGTTTTTTTAAATGTTAGCTATTCTTGTGGGCATGTATTAGTATCTCATCGCTAACCTCGTTTTTTTTTTTTTATCAATTAATGAAACTTCTAGAGTAAATGAAAAAGAATTCCTGAGTTTGTTTAGAAAGTGCTAGTTTAATCAGCTGTCGATAATTTCAAGCTGTAAGAGACATGTACACAGTTATTAACTGGGCAGTTCAGTGGCAACTAGTGAGCTGGGATTCCCACAAGCAAACTATTATTATTATTAAATGCTCGCTAGGTAACAAGTAATTTGCTAAACAATGTATTTGTAGTGACTTACTTAAGGTGTCCTATTTTAAATCTGACAGGACTATCATTGTTCTAAACACTCCTCAGTTTGGGCTGGTGTCACACACTAATGAAATCCAGATGTCCTCACCTGCTCTAAATACACTTCCTTCAAACAGTGAACCCATGGTCTTTAGAGCCCAAGCATTTACTCTGAGAACAGAACCACAAATTAAACACAATAATTTTTTTTCTGAAAAGTCGCTCTCAACATTTTGGTACATTATTGTGATGACCATGTGTATATACCCTTGGTAAGTTATTAACTTTTTTTTCAACTAATTTCATTTAGAACATTTGTCTTTGTGCCAAACTGACAAAGTCAAAAGGAAGGTGATCTCATCTCCGTTCAGGCAGTTCTGTAGTTTATTGAAGCCTCCTGACAACTTTTGATCAAAAAGACCAAGCAGGGAAGAGCGATAGAACAATGATTGAAAGAATAATGGAATGCTTTAAAGTGGCTATGAAAACATCCTTAGCAATTGTCAGAATGACTTCTATCTGTGGTTGAAGCCAAATGCTGAGGCCAGAGAAGAAAGGGAACACTGGCACAGACAAGGAAATTGCTTTAGCAGTATGTGATGGTGACGAGGCCCAACACAGCAGTGTCATATAATTAATAAGAACCAAGAGAATCCAATAAGGAAAGAATAGTCTTTTCAATAAATGTGGACAACTGGGTATCCACAACATGCAAAAGAATGAAGTCAGACTCCTACTTCACAACATATTCAAAAATTAACTGAAAATGGATCAAAGACCTGAATGTAAACGATCTAAAAACAATAAAGCTCTTAGAATAAAACATAGCTATAAATCTTTGTGACTTTGACCCACGCAATGATTTCTCAGATTTGACACAAAAAGCACAAACAATCAGAATAAAAATAGATAAATGGGACTTTAGCAAATGGTAAAACTTTTGTATTTCAAAGGACTCTATACAAATGTGGAAGACAACCCACAGAATGGGAACAAAATATTTATGAACATATATATCTATAAGGGACTAGTATTCAGAACATATAAAAAAGACCTCAGCTCAATGACTAAAATACAAACAAGCTAATTTGTAAAAATGGCCAAAGAGTTTGAATAGACATTTTCCAAAGAAGATATACAGATGGTCAAGAAGCACACGAAAGGATGATCAACGTCATTAGTTATTAGAGAACTACAAATCAAAACCACAATGGGATACTGTTTCACGCATTTTAGAATGACTAGATTAAAAAGCCTAATAATAGCAAGTGTTGGCAAAGATTGAAAGGAAGTAGGGAGCCTCTCATACATTACCGATGGGAATGTAAAATGCTACAGCCACTTTGGGAAAAAGAGTTTGGCCAATCCTCAAAACGCTAATAATAGAATTTCCATGTGACCCAGCAAATCTAATTCCCAGGTATATACCCCAGACAACTGAGCATATAACCATACAAAAACTTATTTGTGAAGTTCATAGCAGCAATATTCATAAGAACCAAAAAGTATAACCGAATGACCAGTCCCTCAATTGACGAATGAATTTTAAAAAGTGGTAGAATCATGCAATAGAATATTATTCAGCTGTAAAAATGAAAAAAAAAATGTGCTGGTATATGCTACAGCATGGAGGAACCCTGAAATCATGCTAAGTGAAAGAAACCATATACAAAAGGCCATATTATGATTCCCTTTTTGTCAAATGTCCAGAATAAGCAAATTCATGGAGACAGAAAATAGATTAATCGCTGCCAGAGAAGAATGGGAGTGATTGCTAATGAATACAGCAATTTTTTTTTTTTTTGGTTGGGGGTGATGGAAGTATTCTGGAATCAAATAGTGGTGATGGTTGTATAACCCTGTAAATATATGAAAACCCACTGAATTGTACACTATATGATTTATTTAAAAATTTTTTTATTTATTATTTTTGAAGGAGAGAGGAGAGATAAAGTGTGAGAAGGGGAGGGGCAGAGAGAGAGAGGGAGACACAGGATCTGAAGCAGGTTCCAGGCTCTGAACTATCAGCGCGGAGCCCAACACGAGGCTCCAACGCACCAACCACAAGATCATGGCCTGAGCTGAAGTCAGACACTTAACCGACAGCCACCCAGACTCCCCTGAACTGTGCACTTTAAATTTATAAAGTATATGGTATGCGAATTATATCTCAATTAAAATATTGTTTAAGAAAAAATAATTAACATGAAATTTGTTTATTTCCTTAATATGCAATATCTTCATATTCTTTATAATCCTTGTATTTAGTATTTTAATATCATTTATTAATTTCCAGAAATATATGACTTTGGAGTAGTTCTTCAATATTCTAAGGCTTTAGTTTCCTCAATATAAAATAATGAGTTGGGACGTCTGAATGGCTCAGTCGGTTAAGCACCTGACTCTTGGTTTCTGCTCAGGCCATGATCTGATGGTTTGTGAGGTTGAGCCCTGTGTCAGGCTCTGTGCTGACAGCATGAATCCTACTTGGGATTCTCTCTCTCTCTCCCTTTCTCTCTGCCCCTCCCTTGCCTACTCTCTCTTTCTCTCCCTCTCTCTGTTTTTCTCTCTCTCTTGCAAAATAAATAAACTTAAAAAAATAATGAATCAATATGAAAATACTGGGTCAAGATTTCAATAAGAATCTGGCAATTTTCAAATATTCTATGTTGAAATATTATGTTTTTATAATCGTGTAAGAAATATGAAATATTTGAACAGCAACTTGATTCATATAGATTGTTTTGTATGAAAAAATATATAAAATTAAAAAAATATATAATGAGCAGTGTGTTCAATTGACAAATAGTTTTCATTTTATTTCCTTTTTTTCTTGGATGGTGAAGTGGGAAATTCAAAACACAAAATCAGGGGGTGCCTGGGTGGCTCAGTCGGTTAAGTGTTTGACTTCAGCTCAGGTCATGATCACACGGTTGGTAAGTTCAAACCCCGCATCTGGCTCTGTGCTGACAGCTCAGAGCCTGGAGCCTGTTTCAGATTCTGTGTCCCCTTCTCTCTCTGCCCTTGCTTTGCTCATGCTCTGCCTCTGTCTCTCAAAACTAAATAAACATTTAAAAAATGTTTAAAAACCCACAAAATCAGTTATAAAGATTTTCTCCTGGAGTGTCCCTGAACAGTGTCTATGGGGATGAATGGATAAAGAAGATGTAATGTGTGTGTGTGTGTGTGTGTGTGTGTGTGCAATATACATATATATAACGAAATATTATTCAGCCAGGAGAAGGAAGGAAGTCCTGCCATTTGCAACAACATGGATGGACCTTGAAGGCATATGCTATGTGAAATAAGCCAGACAGAGAAAGACTTCATGGTATCACTTATATGAGGAATCTCAAAAATACTCAAAGTCATAGAAACAGAGAGTAGAAAAGTGATTGTCAGGGGCTTGGGGATGGGGGATAAAGTAAGAGGTTGGTGAAGGAATACGAACTTTGAGCTATAAATAAATAAGAACTGAGGATTTAATGTATAACATGGTGACTATAGGTGATAGCACTGTATTGTATAATTGAAATTTGTTGAGAGATTAAAACTTAAGTGTGGTAAGTGTACTCATCAAAAAACAAAAACAAAAAAATGAGTATGTGAGTTGATAAATGTGTTAATTAACTAGATGGAATGAATAATGTCTCAATGTATCTTTATAGCAAATCACCACAATGTACACTTTTAAAACCTTACAATTTTATATGTCAGGTGTAGCTCAATAAAGCTGGGGAAAAAAACCATTTTTCAAATGTCAAATAAATGTTTTAAAAGAAAAGATTTTCTCCTGAATATTTAGCATTGGGTATCACTAAATTTCATCCTCACTTCTCCTCAAGGAAAGAAGTCAGTGTAAGAGACTGATTGCCTCTGTTTGCTCTGGGCACATTAATAGAGAGGGTAAGGTGCCAGAGGAAAAGTGGAAAAGGGAGGGGGAGAGGGAAGGGGAGAGAAAAACCCCGAACTCTTTGAGCAGATATATTAAAATAAAGTGAGAGATCCAAATGTCCCTCATCCACTTTCTTCCAATTCCAGATCTTCTAAATTCTAGATCAACCAGAAGTGTATTAATTATAAACATGGCCAGTGTTAAAACAAATATACTGGTTTTAGTTTTATTCCTCTTTAACAGTATGCTTGAAGTTTTCATTTTCTATGTGCATTTTTTAGTACACTGGGCCCTATGTGTAAACATGGTATAACATACACTTAAGATCATTTTTTAAGACTCAGAATGTTATTTGACAAGTGTATTTTGATAAAAGGTTTACTCTTGTTACATTTTTGCTTCTGTGACATATTGTTGGGCATATGTATGATTTATTTGGATTCTATGTCAGAAATGAAGCCTCAGACATCTAAAGTAAAATGTGATTTGCTTTTCACCTGATTTCCAGGAATGCACTGGATGGAATTGAAATGCAAATGAAACGAACATGAACTTGGGATGAATCAAAGTGCAGGCAGGGAATTTCTTTTTAGAAATTTAGATCCCCACTTTTAGATCCAGGGAATTTCTGAAGACCAAACTTCACGTTCCAGGAGGAGAGATGCTGGACATCCACGGGTGGATGCTGGATGTGCAGGTGTTGGCCCTCGGTGCAGCCAGGCGTCAGGATAAACAGTGAGCTCGTTGCAAGAAAGACAGACTTTTTGGTTTGGAGCTAAGTGAGTAGTGATTAAAACAAATAATATCTCTCTATGTTAATGACTTCCTGATTTGAAAATCACTGGCCTTGTGAAATTTAATTGCCATTATTAATTACCAGTAACTTTGGAAAAAGACTTGTTATTTTCACATTTTAATAGATTATTGCTTTGTCTGGGGAGTGAGGGTTTTGAGTTGCAAGTCTAGAACTGTTCCGTTTGATTGCCATAATGGGTGCCTGAGTGTGATTCATCTCCATGCAAAGGTAATGGTCCGTTTATTGGAAATTTCCTAATTTTGCTAGGACAATGTCACATCTGCATTATGAGTAATCAAATATGTATCCGTATGTTTCCAAGAGTGTAAATTTATAATGTAAAACCTAATGATTCACGATAGACCCCAGATCTTCCCAGAGTATACTTTTATGGAAGACACAAAAGATGTTGTTGGCTTGATTTCTTTAAAAAATATGTATATCAATGATTGTACTCTCTTGATTTCTTCTTTGATGATTCTTAAATGTCCTGAACATTTTCCCAGACATGAAATGATGTGACTATTTTCAGAGCCAATAAAGAGGGATAACGCAAGTGACAGGAGAGCTGAGAAACAGCAAGAGGGGCTGTGGCTGGGGCTTCAGAGCATCTTGAGACAAGGGTCCACAAACCCCAGGAAGTGGTGGCCGAACCCAACAAAAATTGGCACGTGTTACCAAAGTGGTAAAGACAGTGACATCACTTAGGAAACCTGTATTTATTTTCACCTTCATAATTTATTTTGCTCACACAGTTGCTATCTGCTAACCAATATTCACACCCCAAAGAATGTCATCTTAAAAAATACACAGAATAATATGTGTTTATTGTTAAATGCGAGGAAACATAATTAATTAAAAAATAATGGGGCGAAGGGGCGCCTGGGTGGCTCAGTCGGCTGAGTGTCCGACTTCGGCTCAGGTCATGATCTCACAGCTCATAAGTTTGAGCCCTGCATCAGGCTCTGTGCTGACAGCTCAGAGCCTGGAGCCTGCTTCAGATTCTGTGTCTCCCTCTCTCTCTACCCCAACCCACTCACATTCTATCTCTGTCTCTCTGAAAAATAAACAAACATTAAAAAAATTAAAAATTAAAAAAAAATAATGGGGTGGGGAAGAAAAGAACTCACCTAAGAAATTTTGGAAAGTAGTCTTTCTAAAACAAAAGACAACAACAAAAAAAACTGTATACACCTGCTGTCTTCTCAGTAATTTTTTTTCTCCTAGCAATATGGGTTAGCAATTCTGAAACTGCTTTTTGGGTATAGTAGGATTGCACAAATAAGTAAAACATATTGTAGATAATTAAAATCACATTTCCTGTGGTGGAGAAAAATATTACAAATAAGGAATAGGAAAAAGCCAAAATGAACCCTGTGATGTTGAATTGAAATTGGAGGCATCAATATGATCCCATGGCTTTTAATATATTTTTATAGATAGATACAGAGATAAATATAGATATGTGTGTATATGAGTGACTGTACATACACAGCTTTTCTAATCTGTCCACTGAGTGGGCCTGGAAGAAAGGTGAGCCCAGAAGCAACGAGCATACTTAGTGCCTAGATTTTGGTTTCTAAATACCATTCTCCAATAAAAGAAACCAGGTCTCTGGAGAAATAGTTGATTCCCATACTGTTAGGGTAAATACAAAAAGATCCTAGAATAACTTTTTGTACCAGAAAATAAGGAAGTGATCGAAAAAGAATGGATTAGGGGCGCCTGGGTGGCTCAGTCGGTTGGACGTCCATGTGAGTTCAAGCCCCGCCTTGGGCTCTGTGCTGACAGCTCAGAGCCTGGAGCCTGTTTCAGATTCTGTGTCTCCCTCTCTCTCTCTGACCCTCCCCTGTTCACACTCTGTTTCTCTCTGTCTCAAAAATAAATAAACGTTAAAAAAAAAAAGAAAGAAAAAGAATGGATTACATTGAAAGGACATAGGAGCCACACTATAGGAGCCACACTATAGGAGCTCCTGGTGGCCGAATTTAGCACAAAATAGATGACAGTATTGAATTATAACCAATAGAATAAAATAAAATAAATATCCATGAGCTCATATTGATATAAATAAATAATCAGACAGATAGATAAATGTGGGAAAAGAGATGTAACTCTTCCTTACAGAATTCCAATTAATCAGTGTAGAAGAAATGAAGGAAATACAAACTTTATTAGGCAAACCCCACAGTAATAATTGCAGACAAATTCTATCGATGGTTGCTAAATTAGTAGGTAAAAGTTGTAGGAGAAACAGGGCGTGTGCATAATCTCAAAAAGTCTTACACAATATATTTCTTAAGCACAAAAAGAAAATATGGAGAAACTTAGCAAACATCAACCTAAAATTATTAATGTTAATATCATCAGAATTAAGATATATCAACATCAGGTATACTATAATATGCTACAGAAGATACCACTTCTGTGATGTTCTTGCCAAAAATGCATAACCTTAATTTAATCATGAGAAAACATCAGCTAAACCCAAATTGATAAACATTCTGCCAACCATTGACCAGTAGTCTTCAAACGTATTGAAGTTATGAAAGCTAAGACTGGGGAGCTTGGGGAAATAAAACTGGAGAGCTGTCACAGATTGGAGGAAACTAAGGAAACACGATAATTAAATGCAATGTGGCAGCCTGGTTTGGGTCCTGGAATGGAAAAAGGACATCAGTGGAAAAACTGGTGAAATTTGAATAAGGACTGTACTTTAGCTAATAATATGTACCAATATTAATTTCCTGGTTTCCAAAATCGTACTCTGATTATGTAAGATAGTAATATTAGGGGAAGCACGATGAAGAGTATCTGAAAAGCGTATGCAGTCTTTTTAGAACATTTCTGTACATTTAGAATTATTTCAAAATAAAAAAAATTTAAATACAATTAAAACCATGAAAAATCCCCTCCTTGAAAAATGCTAATATGACTCTTCATGACTTTCTTCTGTGGGTGTACGTATTTTAAACAACAACAACAAAAATTATTCCTTGATGGTTAAAAGTACAGACTGTGCAAGACCTTGAGTTCAAATCCCAGTTCTCCTACCAGTAGCTTTGTTAGCTTGGAAAATTTTCTTTCTTTGCATCTGTAGCTTATCGGAACAATAGGAAGAGTAATGATAGTAGCACTCTTGCGTGAGTAATTACATACATACATACATAACTACAGATTACATGAGTTAATACATTTAAAGTACTTAACACCATGTTTAGCACTAGTTAAGTTCTCAATAGATGTTAGTTATTGTAAAGATGGCTTACTGTTTTGTAACCCTGGACTAGGTAAGTATTTAGGGACGCTAGGTATTTAATGGCATGCATGAGATACTTAGATAGGTAAGAAATATTCCTGGACCAAGGGGAGCAAAATCCTAGGTACAAAATTCTAGAATTACACAATATAACATTAATATAATTACCTTGCCTTTTGCCTGATGGGAAAATATTGAGTTTGAACCTCTTCTGTGTTATCAGTTCAGACTCTAAATTTAACTATACAGCCTCAGTTGACTGGTGTTTATTTTCTTCTTTAATGACGTGAGCATTATTTTTAAACAATTGTAGAGTAAGATTATATGGAGATGGTGTAATAAAAACCAAATATGTTTGACTCCGCTGACTTCCTTCCTGAAACTTCAGGAACAACAGGGAATCAAAACAGAAACACAGAGGCTAAGCCTTCCGATTGCCAGCAGCGTCGGTTGCCAGAAGCCAACATCCAACAAGTTTGGAAATTCTTTGCCTCCATGTGACATGCCGAATTAGTAGGCCACAAAGGACAGCATCTTCAGTAAGCAGAGTAGATTTTGAGAATCTGGTCACCATTCTTGGAAGTTAGTGGACACAGAGCCAAAGCTAGAACCCTGTCCAATGGCCTTTCCCAAATCTGCAAGTGAACAGTGGTGCATTGAAAGGAGGAAAAGCAGGGCACCTGGGTGGCTCGGTTGGTTGGGAAAAGACTGTCAGTCCATTCTGTGAGTTAAGATTACTGGGGACATTGAGACCCTCATATCGAAAGCTTTGTAAAGATTAAAACAGTAACAATATCATGTTGCTGGCTTTTCCCCTTGCCATCCGTCCCATCCATGTTGTTCAGTCTAAAGCATTATTGAACAGATGGCCTATGTCCTGATTATAGGAAAACATAATAGCAAATCAGTGAAGACCAAATTGGTAGGGAAACAAATTTCAGAGGTATCACTGTGTGTTGGAAATTCCTTACCTTGAGAGAGAATTTACCTCTAGAGCCCACTGGCATTTTAGAAACACAGCAGCTGATTTTACCAACCAGTCCTTCAGGGAACTGCAGAAGGATAAACTCCTAGCTGCTTAAGTAAATACAGCTTTATCCACAATTAACACGAGACCATGTAGTTTTTGTCACGATAAAATGCCTTCTGTTTTTCTTTCCCCATTTAGGCTTCTACAAGTCCATAAAATGCCAATATTGGAAATAGTCGTATCAGTACATTTCACTTTCAACTGGGGTCACAGAAACCTGGAAGAACCACCCTGACTGTTTTTAATTAACTTCTCTACAGTATAGGGAGGGTGTTGACTCCAGATCTGAAATACCTATCTCTATCTCCTTGACTCTACTCTTTCCTTTCCCACCCTCCTTATTTTTTCTCCTCCGCACTAGTACAATGCTCTCAAGTCGTTTTCCTCCTTCTATTCTCTCCTCTTCTGTGAGCTGTGTTTTAAGTTCATAAATAATTATGTCATTTCTCTAGATCAAATTCTTTCATGGGTCTCCATTTTCTACGGATTGAGATCCAAGCTTCTTAGAACAACTTGTAAGGATTTTCACGATCCAGTCACAACCTGCCTTTCCAGTCTCACCTACCAAGATTATAGTTTGTATCCCATGCTACGTGACACACATCAGATACTTTCATGCCTCCAGGCCTTTGCACTTGTCGTTCCTTCCAACTGAATGGCCTTCTTCCTCACTGCTACAATGGCAACTGGCTGGTATTCGAATCATCCTTTCTATCTCAGTTTGAACATATTTTCCCTGATGCTCTCCTCTCTATTCTCACTTCGTTTGAATTAATCACTGTCTTATTGATCTCTTTATACAACTACTACAGAATGTATCAGAAAACATCGTATTTAGTTGTGCGTTTAGATTATAAATTCCCTGGAAGCAGGTTCCATGTATAACTCATGTGGGTTTATCCCAGCTTTTCTCCATTTAGTAGGAATTTAATAAATGTATGTGTGAGTGAATGAATAGACAAATAACCGTGACCCAGGGTCTCAGGTATCCCTCAGAGACTTAGGTAAATTTAGACAAAACTGATTGATATTTGGCTAACACTGTTCTTCAATCTATGGAACCATCCTTTGCTTTGTGGGCATTAAGCCTGTAAATGGTGCTCTTCAGTCATGACAACAACCTAAAACACAGCTACACATTGCTTCTTACCTCCTGCAAGGGTGGTACTTTCCTGGGTGGAAACAATTGCTGGTTTGGCCCTTTCACTGTGTTTCATAAGAATCCAAACAGACTTGCGACCCTATGAGAAAAGAGCTATGGAATACAACATCATGCATTGCACAGGCTTCTCTCAGCTCACTGGCTGCACCTCTTCATTTTTCCCTCAAACTTCATGTTTTCAGCACTTGATCCCTCTTCTGACGTTTGTTCTACAGGAAGTGGAACCCAGTCCCTTTCATGCTAATTCCTTTTCTTGGGGAGATCATTGTCAGGTGGCCCCACCTGAATGGTCTGCCTTCTCCTTCCTGATATTCTGTCGAGAACTTTAACATTGTATTATTAAAGCAAACAGTATGTATTATGCTAATAAACAAATCATAGTTCTAAATTTCCTGGAAGCATTCTCAAATATTACTTATAAGTTCGTGGGAACACCAGTTCTATTTACGGATCTATTATGAACTGAATGTTTTTGCCCCCTGGCGTCCCCCCACAAATTCATATGTTAAAGTGCCTAGTGTGGCTGTATTTGGAGATGGTGCTTTTAGGAAGCTAAATAGGGTTAAGTGGGGTTATAGGTGTAGGCCCTGATCCAACGGGATTAGTGCCATTATAAGAAGAGACACCTGTGCTTTCTCCCTCTTTTCCCCTCTCTGTGTACATACCAAGGAAAGGCCATGGGAGCATGCAGCTAGAAGGTGGTTTGAACAAGCCAACAGAAGAGGCCTCAGAATGAAACCTCCATTGTGTCTTTTCTGGTTATTGTGGCAGGAGGCACCTTGAGCAGCAGTCTCCCATGACACCCTGTGTAAGGCAGTGCGAGAAGTCCTGCAGGGCAACCAGTCAAGCACGGGAAGTTTTTGGAGACTGGAGCTACAGATCAACTTGAAGAACTATGACACTCAGAAAGACCAATGCTTCTTGGGTACTGTCAGGCTTAAGGCCACTCCCCACCCCAAGTTCTCCATATGTATTTTGGGGGACCAGCATCACTGTGATGAGGCCAAGGCTGAGGATATTCCCCACATGGACATTGAGGCACTGAAGAAACTCAACAAGAATAAAAAATTAGGAAGCACGATGCCTTTTTGGTTTCAGAATCTCTGATCAGGCAGATGCCACGAATCTTGGGCCCAGGCCCCGATAAGGCTGATACAACCTCCCTTCCTTCCTGACCCGCAGTAAGTACACAGTGGCCAAAGTGAATGAAGTGAAGTCCACGATCAAATTCCAGATGAATTTGGTGCTGTGTCTGGCCACTGCCACTGTTGACTATGTGAAGGTGACAGATGATGAGCCTGTGTACAATATCCACTTAGCTGTGAATTTCCTGGTATTGGTGTCATCGCCCAAGAATTGACAGAACATCTGGGCTTTATACATCAAGAGCACCATGGGCAAGCCCCAGCGCTTGTACTAAGGCACAGCTTAAGGGGCACCTGGGTGGCTCAGTGGGTTAAGCAGCTGACTTTAGCTCAGGTCATGATCTCGCGGTCCGTGAGTTCGAGCCCCACGTCGGGCTCTGTGCTGACAGCTCAGAACCTGGAGCCTGTTTCAGATTCTGTGTCTCCCTCTCTCTCTGATGATCCCCCATTCATGCTCTGTCTCTCTCTGTCTCAAAAATAAATAAATGTTTCAAAAAACCCAAAAAACAAAAAACTAAGGCACACAGCTTAATAAACCCTTGTGCCACCATTACCTGGCTGCCTATGACTAGGGAGAGGGAGGTGCTTTGTGAGCTGACATTGCCTGCCACAGTGCTGTGCCGATGACTGAAGTTTCTGGCACCCAGGGATGCCTAGTCATTTCTCCATACTGAAAACCAGGAAGTGCATTCTACCTACCTTCAAAATCATGCAGTCTTATTTATTGTTTAGATCTTGGATACTTCTAACAGGTAGGATAACATTAGGATAACATGTACCCTAACTAGGACTGAAGCTTTTCTGAAACCTGAGAGAGGCAGATCTGGGCTGGGACTCCCAGCCTGTAGGTGCTCCTACAGCTTACTAGTGGAAAGAGGGGTGGGGCCTTCACATGGAGGACATTGACTGAGCTCTTGGCAACATACTTAACCTTAGTCTGAAGTTGCTTCCCTTTACACCATAGGTTCTTTCCATGGGCTTTTTGTTTGGTTTTAGCCCTTTAAATCGTACATTTGGGCTCTTGGTCTGTAGGGATCACAAGGAACTTTCCAAATATATATCGGCTTCCTAGATTCTTCAGATGGAAGTGGTCCAAAGCCCTGATTGATCTAATATTTGCTCGTCTGACCTCAAACTGAATACTCTATATTCACAATAGTAATTTACTACGTGAGATGTTTAGGAAAACAAGTAGGAGACCTGTACAATATTGTAATTCATGAACCTGGGGAGCTTAGCAAATGGGTAGAATCAGGTTATGGAAAATTCTAGGTTCTTTGCCTTCCAGGTGGCTCTGCCCTCTTCCTGACCTGAGATACTTCCTTGTTGGAGTTCTTGCCTCCAGCACCCGGTATTGGAAAGTTGGGTTTTGGTGTGTTGGGAAATACCTATAATTTAAACTTTGACTTGAATCTGCTTCATTTCATTTTAATAAAGTAACAAGTTTATCCCTCCATTTTTTAATACAACTGAAGGCTAATCCAAAACACAAATAAAAATGCTGCACCTTCTCGAAATAAGCTTGAACTATAAAGAATTTGGGGTTTTCACTAAAAGACAGAAGAAAGAAAGAAAGAAAGAAAGAAAGAAAGAAAGAAAGAAAGAAAGAAAAGGAAGGAGGGAGGAAGGAGGGAGGGAGGGAGGGAAGGAAGGAAGGAAGGAAGGAAGGAAGGAAGGAAGGAAGGAAAAAAGGATGGGTCACAGTTCCCATTAGCAAAGCTGTGGGGATAGGGAGGACTTCTTACCAGATACAAACTCAGCTCATTAAATTAGATTAGCTCATTACATTCTGGAAGAGACTAGCATTTGATAGACTGAGTAAAGAAGAGTAGTCTCACCAATGCCAGTGAACATCATCAAATCTCTTGAGGGCCTGAATAGAACAAAAAAGCAGAGAAAGGCCAAATTCACTCTCCATCTGAATCGAGATGTCCATCCTCTGCCCTCAGACATCAGTGCTCCTGGTTCTCAGGCCTTTGAAATATACTACAGACTGAATTACACCACAGGCTCCCCTGGTTTTCCAGACAGCAGATTGCGGACTTGGCCTCCACAATTGTGTGAGCCATTTTCTATAACAAATCTCTCTCTCTCTCTCTCTCTCTCTCTCTCTCTGTGTCTCTCTGTCTCTCTGTCTGTTTGTCTCTCTGTCTCTCTCTCTCCATCTCTCTCTTTTTCCATCTCTCTTTAATTTTTTGGTTCTGTTTCTTTAGAAAACCCTGACTAATACTTACCTTGATCACTTCCCAAAGGCCACATCTCCTAGTACCTTCCCGTTGGGAGTTAGGGTTTCAACATGTGAATTTGTGGGGGACATGAACATGCCGTCCACAAAACCACATTAGTCTTGCCCAGAAGAGCTGCTCTAGGAAGCAGAAAGAATTGGCAATGAGCCTACGCTAGTGAGCACCTGAAGCTCTCTGATGAGCAGGCGGTCATGGGTAGCATGGTCCCAGGTTGCTATCGGCCCCATGGAGGAGATGGAAATACGGTGGAGTTGAAGTATTGTCACAGAAATAAAGACCCCATGACTGGGTATTTTGTACAAGGTGCTATATAGCCGGTGAGGCACTCACCTCCTCTCCTGTTGGCTAACCTCCTGCAATGTTGGCCTGGTTCTTCCCGGAGACCTGGGGAAAGATGGCAGCCTCTCTACATCCAGCCACCTTTCTCTCTCTTCCTTGCGCCTTTCCCCTGGAAGGCCTATATATGATCTCTCTCACTGCCTGCTAGAATGTTTCATCTCAGAAGCGAAAGGTGTTGACATGGTCTGAACCTGAAAGTGGATTTAGATATGTTAGCAGCATTAGATCTTTAGCGCCTCCAACCCACTTTGATAATTCTGAGGCCGTGCTTTGCTGGCATATCACATCGCTTCCTGACCTCGGAATTCTTTTCAACCTGCTGCATCGCCATGGAACCTTCCCAGGTGGACTCCATCCTGCTTAACACATGTCAGTCATTTCAGCCTTCTCAGCACTGATGTTTAAATATAGCTCGTTTATGCTCCTAACTGTGCTTTTGCCTTTATTTTCCTTTTGCTGTGTTCTTAAGGATTTTTTGGATGTCTTCCTTTGCCCCTCTAATGGCAGCAGCAACAGTGACGATGACAACAGTGCTGTCATTTGTGGAGATCTAGCTCTGTGACTGTCCCTGTGCTTCACACCTCGGAAACAAACATTATTTTGTTGAAACCTCATGATAATCCCCTGAGTTAGATATTTTAAGATTTGTTTTCTTTGAGAAGTAATATATTAATGCCCGCATACTGCAAAATATTTAAAGAAACAGAACTGTTTCTAATACAACTGAAAGCACCCCTCTCGTTTTCTTCTCCATGGTTACCATTAATAACCCCGGAATGTGTTTCCTTCCAGATCCTGTGTGCGTGTGACTGTGTGTTTGTGTGTGTACATTTGTTCCCACAAAAGCTTGGATACAGATTTTTAATATAAATGGAATCATAGAATAAATATGGTTTTGTGGTTTTCCTTTGCACTTAACAATACATCTTAGAACTAGTATGAGGGAATAACTGTGCCTATGTCACAGACAAGGAAATGGAGTCTTGAGGAGATTAAACAGCTTGATCCTATTAGGTAGTAATTTCCATTACGTGATAGGTTCCTTGAAAACAGTATAATCTTTCTGTTTTCTGTTTATGTTTATAGCTGCCTTATTCCAGAAGTTTGATGCTTTCCTTCTATTCCCGTTCTTGCAGCCGGATCCCTTCTTACCTCTGTGTGCCTGAGTCTCAGCCTACCCAATACCTGTAATTTGAGTCATGCTTTAGTTTCACTATACCTCATCTAAGGGTAGCGCATTCCCCACCTGAGGGAATTCGAACACCTTCCATCTGCTGCCGGCTTGCCTATGGAATTCCCCTTGTCCCTAAACCTGCTGATGCTACACTTTCCAGGCTTGACATTGACTGGTGCTACGGTGCTCATTGACTTTCCTGCCATATACTGTGTTGCTAGGCTGGGCTTCCTGCCAGTACCTGCAGCTGACTCTCTTTTCTTCACCTCTCTTTCCGGCCCCCGTATGTGCCCTCCATCACAGGGTGGTTCCATTCCAGGTCCCTGGAAGCGTGCTTGACCCTACCGACCCCCTGCCTGCCTTAACGTTGAGATGAAACACCACTTGCCATCACTTTAGGAAAATACAGTAAAACCTTGGATTGCTTGTTCTGTGAGTGTTCCACAAGACAAGCAAACATTTCTAATAAATTTTAACTTGATAAACAAGCAACATCTTGCAATACGAGTAGTACATGACACTGAATATCACATGATCACAACTGATCACAATGATGATCAATGTGATCAATGATCACAAACGATGAATCTGTTTAAGGGCAAGTCAATGTCCCATTTCCACAATATCCTCGAAAGGGGGCAAAAGAGGGTGTCATTGGATAGGCTCCTTGTTAAAGTTGCACAAAAAGAAAAAGATTCTGTTTACCCAATAAATAACAGTGATTCCATTGGTGATAGCGAACGTTGTCCTACACAGTAACCCTCCTCTGTCTTGTCTCCCTCACACCAGCCATGAAGGTTTTCAGAGGTAAGTTGCAGGTTAGTTTGTTTATTTTTCTTTATATTTTGTATTTTCTTTATTATTTCGCATTATATTCCAGTATTGTAATCATTTTTATATGACTATTTTTGGGTCGTGGAATAAATGATCTGAGTTTCCATTATTTCTTATGGGGAAATTCACTTTGATATACAAAAGTGCTTTGGGTTACAAGCATGTTTCTGGAACGAATTACGTATGCTCACAAACCAAGGTTTTACTGTACTAGATTCATAAGCTGAGATTACAGTATATTCCTTTGAGAGAAAAACAAATCTACAATCAAGGATTTGACATAAGGAAGAGCAGATACGGTGAACCAATGGTTTACATTTTTATTTCTCATTTCTTTAACATTTATGAAATGGTTATTCTGTTTAGGCTAATCAGCAACATTTCCTCTGGCCATCCTGAGCTTCTTGGTTTCTTTTATAAAAAATAATACTGCTTTTCTGTTTTGTTTTCTTTTAAGAATTAATCATCTAGAGATTGAAGGATTTTTTTTTTCATAGACCTTTGAAACTCTTACTCATGAGGCGTTTCTATATTAGTAAATAGTCTTTCTTAATTCCTCAGCAACCTGTCTGATTTCTCTCATTTCTTTATCAGTGATACTGTGATTTTTCAGTCACCCAGAATGGATACATGGGAATCATTATGTATCCTTATCTTTTCTCCTCAGTTGTCTGCCTGTGCCTTGGTCACATGCTCGGCTCAGAACTACATCCTTGTTGGGGCGCTTGGGTGACTCAGTTGGTTAAGCGTCCAACTCTTGATTTTGGCTCAGGTCATCATCTTCTGGTCATAAGATTGAGCTCCATGTAAGGCTCTGCATTGGGTATGGAGCCTGCTTGGGATTCTCTCTCCCTCTGCCCCTCCCCCATGAGGGCACACACACACACACACACACACACACACACACACACACACTGTCTCTCAAAAAAAAAAAAAAAAGGAACTATATCTTTATTTATCTTCCAAATTCACTTTGCCCTTTCCTTTACTACTTACCACCCCATGTTGTGATATCCTTTTTCTGTAAGCATTGTAATTCCCATACTCAAAATCTAAAATGCTTCCTATTGTCCACTAGACCTGGCTCAAAGAGATAAGAATTGCCTACTTTTTTCTCCCATGTATCCATCCGCAGACTACCATGGCTGTGCCAGTTCTGATCAGACAACATTTACAAGACACTTCACTTACAGGACAAATAATTATTCCTAGTAATGAATCACAGCCTTTACTTTCAAGTATTTATCCAGTTTTCTCAGGGAGTTGATCTTCAAACTCCTCTGTAATGTAACCCTATTTTCCTATCCAATCTTAGTCCTTTCTATTTCCCAATAAGAACATTTTTATTATCCTGTAAATATGCAGTGCATCTTTCTGCTGTCAAGCCATTGATCAGGTTCTACCCACCTTTGCAATGCTTTCCCCTGATGAATGGGAAAGTCACTGGCTGTAACATGCGTCATCCTTGGCCTCCACTAGCACACTTTTGTGGGAAGTGCAAAAAGGTGCCCTTTTAGGATGGATCAGTTGCATAAAGGCACAGCTTTCGTCAAAATATTTCATTTCCCTGCTGGAATGCTTTGCTGTATAAGCTGGTAACGGTTAGATTTTGCCCCCCCCCCCCTCCCCATCCCTCAGTTGGAGACCTTTGTGCACCATATGAATTGCACAATGATGTACAGCAGCACTATTTAATCCATCATCTGTTGGCCAATTTGGTTGACCCAACTGGCAAGGAGAATTTATTTTTTCTCCTCCAATATTCCCTTCTCCTATCCAAACCCAATGCAAGCTTTATGGCCCTGCTGGTAACTTATTTCCCGCATTAGGACACCAGCCCTCAAAATGGACTCAGCTGAATAACACATACACAACCTCTATTACAGAATTTATTTCTTGGTATATTCTGTTTTGGTTTCTTGAGTGTTTCTTAGTTTGGATTTATCTTTCTTGATTAGGAAGTTCCTCAAGATGGAGAATATTACTTAGATCTTTTCTCTAGTCAATAAACTACTCAACACAAAAGCAAACATATCTATATATTTTATTATATCCAAGTTGCCATTAATTGTAAGATGCATTATTATTCTACTTACCACTAAAAAAGAAAACACTGAAAATTGGACAGTAATTTCAATTTCTATTTTAAATTTATTGAAAGTAACTTTTAAATTTATTTTCAATGACTTGGTTATATAGCACCCTCATACATAAATAAAATGGAATATATAAGCTAAATATATTTAGTTAAGATATTCCTAAAGCCTCACAGTTTCTGACTATTTTGAATCATTTCTCGATTCACTTGTTGAGGCCTGTGCTTTCCCACAGTGTGGTTCTCTGTGCTTTTGAGAGCAATGTTGATGTAGCAGTTCTTTTAAGATCATTTCACTGTTGGGGCGCCTGGGTGGCTCAGTCGGTTAAGCGTCCGACTTCAGCTCAGGTCACGATCTCGCGGTCCGTGAGTTCGAGCCCCACGTCGGGCTCTGGGCTGATGGCTCAGAGCCTGGAGCCTGCTTCCCATTCTGTGTCTCCCTCTCTCTCTGCCCCTCCCCTGTTCATGCTCTGTCTCTCTCTGTCTCAAAAATAAATAAACGTTAAAAAAATTAAAAAAAATAAGATCATTTCACTGTTGTTTGGAACATTTTCTTTCAAGCTGCACATACCCATCTTGCAAGTTTTGATGCTATATATTTCTTGATATTGCCAGAGAAAGTCAACAAAACTCAACGACTTAGTCTTATATTAATTCCTCAAAAATTCTTACAGAGATTTTTCTATTTTTTTAAGGCTTTATTTATTTATTTTGAAAGAGTGAGAGAGAGAGAGAGAGAGAGAGAGAGAGAGAGGCAGAGAGAGAGGGAGAGAGAGAATCCCAAGCAGGGATGTGGGGCTCAAACTCAGGTATCCGTGAGATCATGACCTGAGTCAAAACCAAGAGTCGGACACTTAACTGAGCCACAAAGGCCGCCCCCCCCAGAACTTTTTCAATAAAATGTCAAGGGATTGTAATTTTCCAGTTACGTCACCAGAATATCAACCAAGTTTGTATATGAATAGGTAGTGACATTTACACCTTTATGGACACCAGGCTGCCAGCAGCATGAAGACACCATTGCTTCTAACACTCATCACTATTTTAGAGGTATTAAAAAGGAGAAAAACGTGTTTTAGTAGAGATGAAATACAGGAATAATTGCTCAGTTAACTTACCTCAGTGGATTAAAATTGAATATAATTTTTTAAAACTTTTTAATGTTTATTTACATTTTAGAGACAGAGACAGAAAGTGTGTGTGAGCGGCGGAGTGGCAGAGAGAGAGGGAGACGCGGAATCCAAAGCAGGATCCAGACTGTCAGCACAGAGCCCAACGTGGGGCTCGAACCCACAAACTGTGAGATCATGACCTGAACTGAAGTCGGACGCTTAACCGACTGAGCCACCCAGGCGCCCCAGAATAGAATTTTTTTTTAATGAGAAAAGTCTTGTGTAGGTGGCAGCAGTGTTATGTAGAGAAATTATTGGACATGTCTTATAAGGACTGTGATCCAGGTTTTGCCATTAAACCACGTATGACCTTTTAATTCTACCTATCTGGATTTTTAGTGTTGTTGCTTAAAAAAAATGAGCACATTGAACTAAATGATCTCTAAAAGTTTCCCAACACTAATAGTCATGGCACCTGAAAGAGATGAGATTGAAATTTTAAATCACTAGCCCAGATTCTTGTCCAACAAAACATCCCTTAGACTACAATTCTGGCCAAAAGATTTGAATTTGTCTGATGCAATCTGGCATAAGCTATGTGTGACAAAGGCTGGACTCACTGGGGATGAGAGTACGCAATCCTTATCCATCTGAAGAGAAATTGCCCATGTGCAAACTCTCCTGGTAGGGGTGGTGGAGGTGGGGAGGAGGAAGTAATCAAGAAGATTAACCCGAGAGTTCATTTGTATGGAAAGCACTAGAGCTTTGGAGATCTTCCTCCCTCCCACCCCGAATATTGACAAAGGACCAGAGGCATTCTGCTGGAAGGAAATTAGATTGCAAAATGGTTAATCCTCCCCAAATGGAAATCTGGTCGAGAATTTATGCGTGGAGCCTGAAATCCACACAGCAGAGCCAAGTGACTCAGTCAATTTAGAAAAGATCGCATTTTAATTAAATGCAATGGGAGAGAGAAAAGTGGAGAAATGTTATCCTGCTTTTTAAAGATAAATAGAACCACTGTAAATACGATAGATAAGTAATGTTATTTGCCTTTTTATTCCGCAGTCAAACCGTGCAGTACAAACATAAGGGTATTTCATTTTATTATCATGACCCTTTAGCGCCTTTTCTTTGTAGTTAGTCCTCAAAATGAAAGCACTGTACTTTTTCTCAGTTGAATAAATTACATGCAAGGAAAAGTGGCTTAAAAACAAAGTACGGTTGCTGAGAAGATTTAATATTTTGTTAATCTTTTTCTTACACATTGAACAAATAAACAGCTGCAATGGTTAAGTAGGACTGTGCCCTGGATAAGAACATCTTTTGACATCTAGAGTTATATATTGGGACCATCTTGGGGTTTGTTTTTGTTTTAATGTTTGTTTATTTTTAAGAGCTAGAGACAGAGATGGAGGCAGAGGCAGAGCATGACCGAGAGAGGGGCAGAGAGAGGGGGAGACACAGAATCTGAAGCAGGCTCCAGGCTCCAAGCTGCAGCACAGAGCCCTATGTGGGGCTCGAACTCACGGAGTGCGGGATCGTGACCTGAGCCGAAGTCTGATGCTTAACCAACTGAGCCACCCAGGTGCCCCTGGGGCCATCTTTTTTGAATCCACAGTTTAGGATTTATAATTGCACACAGTCTATTTCCATCAGAATTCAGGAGAAAAAAAATAAATCTAAGGGAATACTATCGTGTTTCTGAAATTTTCAGGTTTTTAAAATAGGCATTTGATTGATTCCCCTGAATTTCAGTCTTATAGGTGAAAATCCTAATTGCTTCACTTTGTTATATCCAGAATCAGAAATCTTCACACCTAGTACCTTTAACAATTTAGTAAGAAATAAGCAATGGAAAGAACATGGGTTTCAAATTTAGATGAAATGAAGTCCAGATTCTGGATCAGTCACTTACAGATAGTGTGACCTCAGTTAGGTTCCTTAAGCTCTCTAAATCTTAGTTTCCTCATCAATAGCATGACTGGTACCCAGCCCAAACACATGTTGTATGGCTTCAATATAGCAGATGAGAAATAAATCGTAAGTACACAGAAAACCTTTGATAAGTGGTAGTTACTATAATACACACACGGGGCACCTGGGTGGTTCAGTCGGTTAAGCGTCTGACTTTCAGTCACGTCACGATCTCACGGTTTGTGAGTTCGAGCCCCCCGTTGGGCTCTGTGCTGACAGCTCAGAGCCTGAAGCCTGCTTCGGATTCTGTGTCTCCCTCTGTCTCTGCCCCTCCCCCACTCACGCTCCGTCCCTGTCTCTCTCAAAAATAAATAAACATTAAAAAAAATACACACACACCCAGCATAGGAATAGCGGAGGGGAGGAAAAGGAAATGGATACATAGGTCTTGATTGCCAGGCATTGTGACAAGCAGTAGTCATATAGGTTTCTAGTTCAAAAAAATCAAAATGCTAAGAAGTAGATATCAAAATTTCTCTCTCAACATCATGGGCCTAGTTCAATTCATACGGTCATATGTGAAAGGGCACACATTATGTCAAATTACCCATTAAGCAGCTTTTAAGACGTGAATAATTTGATATCACCTGGTCAGGCACAAAATTATGGCCAAGGCCCACTTGTCTGGGCATAAACTGGTGTGTAGAGGTAAATATTACTGCCCTCAAACAGTAGTCATTTGCTCTCTTTCATTAAGCTACTTCTACCCAGAGAGCTTAAATTTTCTTTGGAGTATTGTAAATTGAGGAAGAGAAAGTTACTCTTGAAACTAGTGCTTAGTCTCAGACTTCGGACTGTACCTGAAATAGTAATAGTTTTTGCCACTGATCTTATAGGCATTACAGCTAATAAATCGGTTATTTAACCAAGGTCTTCAAGTAACTGAAATCTAGTAGTTTGAGAGCATTGTAGAACCTGAACTTGCTGTATTTCTTTCCCTTTGCCTTGTGGCAGGTTCTCTGATATCAAGAGAAAACTGCATTCGAGGTAATTCCTTTCCCCCATTGACTCATTTGTGGTTCTCATTTAAGCTTAAATGTCTTTGTTTTCAGGCTATTGAAGAGTTGAGATGTCACTTATAATATATTTACTAGCAGAGTTCTGAAAAACAAGTCATTAGTCAGAGACTTTGATATGATTCTCTTAATCAAAGATTTATTGGGACAGTTTAGAAAATAGTCGGATACATGTTCTCCCTACCTGAAAGATGGGAGGCGTAAGCAGTGCTCTGTGGAAGATTTATGCTGAATTGCTCTGTGTCATCTTGCATTTGATTAACTTTTATCAACCAGAACAAAAAACTCTTTCCCAATGCATCATTTATATGAACTTCATAAATGAAACATCTTTCTGTTGCCAGCATAATTCATGAGATAGCCATTTAAAAAGCCTCCAAGGGATAAGCAATTAACACAGGAGATGTTTGTGTAATACTCCTGCAACAATTTTATTTTGAAAAACTTGAATGTATTACTCTGTACTCTGAAACTATAAAGGACTGACATCAAGTTTTCCGTTTTTTTTTAAGTAGTCCCTATACCCAACATGAGGTTTGAACTCATGACCCCAAGATCAAGCAAGAGTCACATGTTCTGCCAAATGAGGCAGGTAGGGCCCCGGATTCAGTTTTAAGTGTGTCTGAGAACAAGTAGGAAAAGTAAACCCTCCCAACCTGTAGCCTTCTTTCTGCCCCAAATTATTTTTGATCAGAGTATACCACGTCAAATGTGGAATAAAACAGTTAGCTTATGAGATATAGAGTGTGAGTCCCGTGGGATCTGAAAGACAGTGTACAGGTTTACTCTATCTTTGTGCTAACCTGAGATTTCAAACCAGTAAGACAGTGGCATTTTTAAATCTGAATGACTAAACCTAGGTAGACTGTTCTGAGTGTTCAATGATGACACTCTGAATCGATTTTTAATTCTATCAAGAAAGACACTCTAATAAACTAAAAGATCCTTCTCGGTGAATGTAAAAAAAAGGTAAGTCTCTTGGGAATATAAATACCTATTGAATCCTGTTGTCATTTTACTTCATTAGTTATAGCTTCTTAATGGAAAATTATGAACATAAAAATTTCTTTTGTATTTAAATAATGGAAAAGAACAATTAAGTTAAAGGACTTATGAAAATGTTCAAAGTAGAGAGGGTTCCCAAAACAGTTTTGACTGTCCTCAACTGAATGATTGGCATTTTCAATATCCTTGACATTTCTGTGGCTACAGATTTTTTTTTACATGCTTATGTAAAAAAAAAAAATGTATAATATGTCTACTCCTTTTTCCTTCAGACTTATTATCTAATTTTCTCTTCTTTTTGCCCCAGGTGGCTGACTTCTATGGACTCCTTTTCCCTCTGGCTTCTGTCAGGTTTGGCCAGTGAGAAATCCCCATGGAAGATTAGAGATTGGGAGGAGAAAGAGGGTGGGTGTTCATTCTCCTGATCTCTCCTGGACAGGAAGTGGCTGTGTTCTTCTATATCTACAAATGTAGATGGACTTCCTTTCTATGGTGGGCTTCTCTTCTATGGCTATGGCTCTTGCTGTAGAGGTCTGTCCTTTTGTTTTAGCCCCATAGCTCTAGAGGCGCTATGAGATTCCCACAACTGCAGTCACCACATCTTATTGGTTTTCTTGACCTTGTATACATCTTTGTGAATGTTCTCTTTATTAGACTCTCTAATGAAATTCTTTTAGCTCTGTAAACTTTTAGTTTTGTCTGCATTATATTGGGACCCCGACATATGTTCTTGGCAGTTTACCCAGGTAGATGTGCAGCCCACTAATACATAACACAGACACAGTCCAAGTGAAAAGAGCATTTATGTAGAAGGAAAAATAGCATTGGAAATTAGTTCCAGGATTCCTTCCCAGCCCTGCCAATAACCAGCAATGGTACCTTGGGAGTGTCATTTAATTTTTATGAGTCACTTTCTTTATTTGTAAAACAAGGGATTAGGCTAGTTTAATGTTCAGGTTTCAATAATCTAAATTTGTGTAGTGATGTTGCAAAATGAATCTTTCATCTAACGCCATAGAAAGCAAGGATCATTGTGTTCTTTACAATATTTAGCTCAGAACCTTAAGTACATGCACACTAAGGCTTGATGAAAAATATTATTATTCTGAATATTCTGAGTATACTAAGTTACTTGGAAACAGTTTGATCCTTTCAAGTCTTTTTTTTTAAGCTTTTAAGCTATGCTATGCAAAGCTTTAAAGCAGGACTCTGAAGGATCAAACTGGCTAATATATTTGTAACTTGACTGTATCCCAGAACTCAAGGATATCTATGGCAACACAAATAAATCAGTGACCCAGAGAGGTAAAATTCACAATGTATTATATCTAATAAAAATGTTCCCTATGTGCAAAGAGGAAGGAAAATACAAGCTATATGTGGAGAAAATAAGAACCAATAGTAACTGACCCAGAAATGACACAGATGATAGAATTAGCTGAAAAAATATGGGAAACCTGTTATTACAACTGTATCATATATGTTCAGGAAGCTAGGAGGAAGATTGAACATATTAAATAAAGAAATGGAAGATATAAAAATTCCCAAATCAAACTTTATAGAGTTGGAAACTTCAAATAGATGAAATTATGCCTAAGATGAACAATGCAGTTGATTTTTATTATTTTGGTAGTTAGGATCTATATAGTTGTTATAAACACTGAATTAGTAAATACTTAACAATTGCTCCTAGGGGAAGTATGGGATCAGGTTCCTATGAGACTCTGGTCATAAAATTTTCATCAACCAATCACATCAAATTCCAGGCCAACAGCACCATATGTCATGCCTGAATGAAGCTCATCTATCAGAGATTTTCTCTGCAAGGCACATCACAACCTTTTTGTGCTTGGGAACACAGGACAGCATTTCAGTACTATCCTTGGGGGCATTTTGAATGGTGGAATCACCAATAAAAAGTGCAAAAATGTAAGAAGTGTCACTTTAAATGAAATGGGAATAAAAACGTGTTTACAGTATGAGAGCTGAAACAGGAAGGCAGAGTTTTGCATCATTCCACCTCAGTCGTGAATGTGTGCATTGCGAAACTAATTTTTTTTTTTTGCTGTTTGCTTATATCCAAAAATGACCATGAAAGTGCAATGAGGATTGTTTTTGAGGTTACAAATAAATTTTAGTGACTAATGAATTTGCAAATACAGAATCCATCGATAATGAGAATTGACTATAGTCAGTAAAGATTCAGCTTTACTGAGGAAAAGATTAGGAAACTTGAAGAAACAGAACTAGAAACCATCTAAAATAAAGCACTAAAAATAAGATGAACAACTTCAATATAGAGTGATATTCAATATTCAATAGAGTAATATACATGTAATTGGAATTCTCAAAAGTAGGAAGCAGAAAAAGTACTTGAGAAAAAAATGGCTGGAAACTTACATATTTGATGAAAACTATAAGCCCACAGGTACATGAAACTAAAAAAGAAAAAAAAAAGACAAAAACAAAAACAAATAAACAAACAAACAAATGAACAAAACCTGAAGAAAAAAAAAAAACACACGAAATCCCAAAACAAGAAATATGGATAAAAGTCACTAGGGCACATCATACTCAGATTGCTCAAAAGCAATGATAAAGATAAAATCTTAAATGCAACCAGAGGAGTGGGGGTGGTATTAAACTGTGTACAGAGGAAAAACCGAGCATGACAGTAGATTTCTCATCAGAAACAATTCAAACCAGACGACAGTGGGTCAACCTCTTTAAAGTAATGAAAGAAAAAAAACAGTAACCTGTTCAGTAACAGTAACCTGTTCAGTTCAGTAACAGTAACCTGTTCAGAATCCTATACCCAGAAACAACCTCTCTCAAAGATGAAGGTAAAACAAAGACATTTTAGACATACAAATGTTGAAAGAATTCACCACCAGCAGTCATGCATTAACATCAAAGTAGATTTCAGAGAAAATGACATGACCTGTGACAAAGAAGCCCATTTCAAGAAAAAAAAAGTCCATTTCATAACAATAAAGGAGCCAATTCATCAAGAAGACCTCACAATCTTAAGTGTATACATCTAATGAAAAGAATTTTAAAATCTATCAAGCAGTATCCGGGAGAATTGCAAATGGAAATAATAGACACGTTCACAATGATAATCAGAGATTTCTATATCCTTCTTTCAATAATTGATAGAATAAGTAGACATAAAATCAGTAAAGATATGGGAGATTTAAATAACACTGTCAATCTACTTGACCTAACTGATATTTATAGAACATTCCATTCAACAATGACAGAATATATATTCTTTTCAAGTGTACAGGGAATATTTACTAAGATAGGTCATATTTGGGTCATAAAAAAGTCTTAATAAATTTAAAAAGATTCAAGTCATACAAAGTATCTTGACTAAAATTAAGTCTCGTTCCAACTTCCAGCCGACTGGTAAATTCCTGAGACATGCCAAGTGTGACATTTTTCAGGGAACTCATGGCTGCCTTACCGTTGATATTTCATTAAAGACTAAAAGCGACCTTATCTTAATAGCTAGCCCTCCAAAGTCCTGGAGATGTTGTTTTTCACATGTACAAATTCCTTAGAGACTTACACTCACTATCCCTCACCCTCACTAACTAAAAGTATATACTAAGTCACGTCACAATCCCAGTGTGGTTCTTTTTGCCCACAGATCCTGTGCCTGTGCTAGAATAAAAGCACCTTTTTGTACAGAAAAAGAAAAAAATAAATCAGTAATATAAAGATATCCAACCCCCCCCCAAATATAAAGTGGAAATCAGAGCATTTTGAGTGAAATGAAATGAAAATTAAAACACAGGGTATCAATATATTGCAATGCTACATTACTCAGTAGGAAATTATAAAACAGAGTGCCTACAATTAAAAGAAAAAGTTCTCAAATAACCTTGTTTCAATCTTAAGAAAGTAGTAAGAAAAGAGCAAAGGAAACCCAAAGTAAGTGGAAGAAAGGAAATAATAAAAATCAGAGTAGAAACCAATGAAATAGAAAACAGAAAGACAACAGAGAAAATCAATGAAATGAAAATATGGCTCTTTGAGAAGATCCATAAAGTTGATAGACCTCTAGCCAAATTAATCAGGCCAAAGAAAAAGCAAAGAATATGACAGTAACCAATATCATGAATGAGAAAGGTGACATCATAAAGGTTTTACAGATATTTGGTAGATTATAGGGAATCAAATGCACAACTTTATGTCAATATAGTCTACAACTTATATAAAATGGATATATTCCTTGAACGATATGAACTACCAAGTCTTACTGAAAAATAAATATGTAATACAAATATCCCTGTGTCTAATAATTTTAAATTTAAGTTAAAAACTTTTACATATAGAAAATCCCAGACCAAGAGTCTTCGATGATGAACTCTACCAAACATTTAAGGGAGAAATAATGCTGATTATATACACCTTCTTTTAGAAATTAAAGAGGAAATAATTTTCTAACTCATTCTATGGAGCCTGAATTATGTTGATACTCAGGCCAAAAAAAAATGCCTTGCAAGAAGAGTAAAACACTATATTTCAAAAGATGCAAATATTCTTAACAAAAGTTTGGTGAATCAAATCCAATAGTATTGAAAAGTGGTGGATAATACATTATAATTAAGGGAAGTTTATCCCAGAAATGCAAGTTAGTTTAATATTTGAAAATCAATGCAACTCACCATACTAACATACACACACACACACACACACACACACACACACACACACACACACACCAGGAACTCAATAGATGCAGGAAAAGCAGTTGCTAGAATTCAGAATCTCACCAAGTTAATAATAGAAAGGAAATTTCTCCATTTTATAAGAGATAGCTTAAGAAAAATCTATATCTAACATCCTACTTATGAGCAAAAGACTATTGCTGAGTATTTCTTTTTAAGGATGTCTGCTCTCATTTATTTTACATAACATTGCACTGGAGGTTCAAGCCAATAAGGCAAGTAAAAGAAGTGAAAGACATTCATATTAGATATGAAGAAACAAAATTAGCTTTTGTCACAGACTTCATAATCCTCAATGTGGAAAATTCAATGGAATCTACAAAAAATCTACTAAAGCCAAAAAATAAATTTAGTAATTTTCCACGATTCAAGGTGAGTATACAAAAGTCAATTTTGTTTCCGTATACATTAGCCATAACCAATCAGAAATTAGAAGCTTAAAACACCTCATTTATAGTAGCATTAAAATATGAAGGGGTGTCTGGGTGGCTCAGTTGGTTCAGGGTATGACTTTGGCTCAGGTCATGATCTCATGGTTAGTGGGTTCAAGCCCCACGTCGGGCTCTGTGCTGACAGAGTCTGAAGGCAGCTTCAGATCGGGTGTCTCCCTCTCTCTCTGCCCCTACCTCACTTGTACTCCGTCTCTCAAAAATGAATAAACATTAAAACTTTTTTTTTAAATATGAAATACCTAGGCATGAATACAACAAAAGATGTGTAAGCTCTTTACACAAAAACTATAAAAAAAATTGAGAGAAATGAATGCAGTCTTAAATAAAAAGAGAGATGTCTTGTGTTCTTGGATCCCAAGACTCAATATTAAAATGTCAATCCCCCTCAAAGCAAACTATAGATTGATGCAATCACAATCAAAGTATCAGAACAATATTTGTATAATGCCCTTCTTTAAGCTGATTCTAAAATTCATACAGAAACGCAAAGAACTAGAATATCCGGACAAATTTTAAAAGAATAAAGTTGGAGGACTTACAATATTGGATTCCAAGACTTATTATAATGCTGCCATAATCAAGACAATGTGCCATTTTTGTGAAGACAGACAAATAGGTCATTGGAACAGAATGAAGAGTCCAGAAATAGACCCACACATATGCAGTCAGTTGATTTCAACAAGGTACAAAGATATTTCTATGGGGAAAAGTTAGTCTTTTCAGCAAATGATTCTGGAAAAATTGGATATTCATATGCCAAACAAGAAACAAACCTTCAATTCATCCCTCACATAATATATAAAAACTAACTCAAAATGGATCGTAAATTTAAATGTAAATCTTAAAACTGAAAAAATATCTAGTGGAAAACATAGGAGGAAAATCATTGTGACCGTGGTTTTGGCACAGCTTTCTTAGATACAATGCCCAAATCATAAGTCTTTAAAAAAAATACCAATAAATCAGACATCATCAAAACTAAGAACGGTTACTTTTGAAAAGACACTATTAAGTGGATGAAAAAAACTAAGTCACAGAATTCAAGAAAAGATTTGTATATCTCCTATGTGATAAAGGATTTGAACCAGAATATATTAAGAACACGTGATGCTCACAATAAGCAATCAAACAACCCAGGGGCACCTGGGTGGCTCAGTCAGATAAGTGTCTGACTTCGGCTCAGGGCATTATCTCACAGTTTGTGGGTTCAAGCCCCGCATCAGGCTCTATGCTGACAGCTCGGAACCTGGAACCTGCTTCAGATTGTGTGTCATCCTCTCTCTCTCTCTCTCTGCCCCTCCCGCACTCATGCTCTCTCCCTCTCTCTCTCTCAAAATAAATAAACACTGAAAAAAAAAGAAATTAAACAATAAAGAATTTATGGAAGATTTGAATAGACACCTCCCCCAAGAAGATATATTGATAGCTAATAAGTCTATAAAAATATCTTCAACATCAGTAATCAGTAGAGAAACACAAATTAAAGGGACAATGTCTAAAATTAAAAACCTAAAATGCCTAACACCTTAAAATCTGAACATGCCAAGTATTGTCGAGGAGGAGCTGGCACCCTGGAGGTCTCATGCATGGACGGAAAATGGCAGAGCCACTTTGAAACAGTGTGTAGTTTCTTAAAAAGATAAACATATACCCCACCATCTGACCCAGCCATTTCATGCATGTCCATTTTATTCTAAGCAACAGGAAAGCGTCCACACAAATACTTGAATAAATCTGTTCATAACGGCTTATTGTACTGGCCCCAATTTGGAAACAATCCAAACGAACACCAGGGGGTAAACAACGGTGCAGTGTAACCATCAGACTGAATGCCGCTCCGAATGAAAAGGCATGAAAAACAGTATGCATGCAACGCAAAACAGCCAGTCTGAGTGAAATAAGCCAGACAAAATGGGTACATATTGTATATTCCACTTCCACAAAATGCTAAAAACACAAAATAATCTAGAGTGACAGAAAGCAAATCAGTGGTTGTCTGGTGATACCGAGGGGACAGGAAGGAGGTAGTTCCTATGGGCACCAGAAAGCTTTTGAAGGTGGTAGATACGCTCATTAATTTTACTGTAGTGATGGTTTTGTGAGTGTATACATACTTCAAAAGTATGTATGACTGCAAAAAGTCATCAGGGGCGCCTGGGTGGCTCAGTCGGTGAAGCATGCAACTTTGCCTCAGGTCATGATCTTGCCGTTTGTGAGTTCGAGCCCCACATCAGGTTCTGTGCCGACAACTCAGAGCCCGGAGCCTGCTTCGGATTCTGGGTCGCCCTCTCTCTCTGCCCCTCCCCAGCTTGTGCAGACGCGTGCTTGCACTCTCTCTCTCTCTCTCTCTCTCTCTCTCTCTCTTTCTCTCTGTCTCTTCCCAAAATAAACTTTAAAAAAAAAAGTCAGATTGTACACTTTATATATGTGCTGTGTATTCCATGTTGATTATATCTCAGGAAGGCTGTATGGGCACATAGATAGGTAGATGAGAAACAGAGATAAAGAGAGGGAGATAGAGATGCCTAGACACTGAATACATTCTTATTGAAGTAATTCATTTTCATTCCTGAAGTGCCCTTGGTTCCAAAAAAAAAAAAAAAAAAAAAAAGACAAACCTTTCTGAGTCAATCTTTATTTTGATGGTGCTTTTAGTTTCATAAATTCAGTGTGCAAAGGGCTTCAGAATGATTGATACATTATTTACGCCATTCTGTGTAATCCTGATAATAATTCTGTGATTTGGACATAATTATGCATATTTTACAGATTGGTTGTCTGAGGTATTGAACACAAAGGTCTAAGAGGATTGGAAACCAGCGCAGACCCATTTTATCACCCCAAGCCCACCTCAGGGATCAGGTGGTGTTTTCATGTTCACTTTCCCTCAATATCTCTTGCAATCCTGTGAAACTTCTGTTCTTCTGAAAAACCCATTTACTAAATATGAAGGAAAACTGCACTGCTAGGTTGCCATCGTTCCCCAATGAAAATAGGCCCTCGCTTGTTTTTTCGTTTGTTTGTTTGTTTGTTTGCCAAGGGAACAGACTCCAGTCTCTGGCATTTCTGAAACCTGCAGAGTTTTCCTGTTGTGTGAGATAAGATTTCCATTCTGCCCACAAACAAAATGCAGCCACACTCCCAGACATTGACACCTGCTGGTCAAGAGCACAAATGTCCAAAAAGGAACTTGCAGCAGAGGCCTCTGGTGGGTAAGAGAATCAGAAGTCACTGCCAATCTTTTTGGATTTCAGACTTTTATCAGTAAATATTTTTAAGCTTTTACCTGGAATGTATGGATATTTATATGTTATATACAAGTACTCGTTATATGTTATGAAACACATCAAAATGGATTTCAAATATAAAAATGGAATAAACATTAAATTTTAAATAATATATTTTATTCATGGTGCCAAAAGCAGTATTTTGAAGGCAATGTGAATGAGTAGCTTTAACTATTAAAAATTGGTTTCATTCACTGTGATGTACAAAAGTGATTATTTGGTTTAGTTTATTTAAAATTTAAAGAATTAAGGCCACCTGGGTGGCTCAGTCGGTTTTGCGTCAGACTTCGACCAAGGTCATGACCTCACAGTTTGTGGGTTTGGGCCCCGCGTCGGGCTCTGTGCTGACAGCTCAGAGCCTGGAGCCTGCTTCCGATTCTGTGTCTCCCTCTCTCTCTGCCCTGACCCCACTCACACTCTCTTCCTCTCTCTCTCAAAAACAAACATTAAAAAAAAATTAAACGAGGGGCGCCTTGGTGGCTCTGTCAGTTGAGCGTCCGACTTCAGCTCATGTCATGATCTCACGGTTCCTGAGTTTGAGCCCCACGTTGGGCTTTGTGCTGACAGCTCAGAGCCTGGAGCCTTCTTCGGATTCTGTGTGTGTGTGTGTCTCTCTCTGCTCCCTCATTCATGCTGTGTCTCTCTCTTTCTCAAAAATTTAAAAAATAAGTAAATAAATAAATAAACACAAAAAGATTAAATGATTAAAATTATTCCATTGGCTTTCATAGCTAAAAATGGTAGTGCAGAAAAAAACCATAAGCACAAATAGAATTGATGTACACAGGTTGTGTTTACTAAATCAATAGCTTCCACTCAAAATTTTCTTTTTCATTTTCTTTTGTTTTTGTGAAATTTTGTCATTTTAAAACACTTCTTGTAGTAAATTTCCATCTCCCAGATACAAATCAATTGTTCTTGCAAGTTAATTGGAAGAAATGTTGCATTTACAATTTTTTTAACAAATGAATTCAAATCCTTCAAAACTTCATTAACAGGTTTTTAAAGTGCAGATGGGTTTTTTAAATATGATGCTCATTATTTTCAGCAAAAGAAATAATGAGGGAAATAACTTCAGATATCCATTTCAAGGGCGCCTGGGTGGCTCAGTCGGTTAAGCATTCGACTTTGGCTCAGGTCATGATCTTGTGGTCTGTGAGTTCGAGCCCCGCATCTGGTTCTGTGCTGACAGCTCAGAGCCTGGAGCCTGTTTCGGATTCTGTGTCTCCCTCTCTTTCTGCCCCCCACCCCCACCCCCGCTCGTGCTCTGTCTGTCTGCCTCTCTCTTTCTCAAAAAATAAATAAACCTTAAATTTTTTTTTAAATATCCATTTCAAATGTTCTCTCTAGAGCTCAGTTTCCTTCCCTAATACTGTTACTTCCCCATTCCTTGTAAAAATGTCACCTTTACCCATGAAGGACAGGTTACTCCTGTTTCTTTTCAATATCCACATTACAACAGCCTCTCTCAAACCTGGAACACTTTTCTCTTTTTTAAAGGTCAAATATATGTGAGCTGTCTTGAAGTTCTGTGACTCTGACACATGCTTTGCCCCATGATGACAAGTGAACCCTTCTAGGAAGGATTTTCTCAGTCAGTACACATTTCATTCCATCTATTGTAAAGATACTTTTTTATTTCAAAGTCCCACCGAAAACCAACAAAAAGACAAACAAACACACAAACTTAACCTGATGAGATAGTAGCACTTTGTGCATTTTTGGGTTCATGTTTGGTTGCAATGGCTTGCCCATCAAGGATGCAGTGGTTGAACGGCAGATGTTTGGCCATTTCTGTGACCTTCTCCTAGATTTCTTCATGGAACACCCAAGTGCTATCTCTTAGCAGGGGTTCATTTACACAGTATTTTTTTTGTCGTTCCACAAATTATGGTGATATAACACATTTACTATTGAGGAAATATCCTCTGCACTACATCTGTCCTTTAATGGCTCACAAATTGTAGTTTTGTGTGTATTTTGTTTTCAAAAGAGAATTTAGCAAACACAATAAGCCAAGCATAGTAGACATATCTGTTTCTTTATGTCTTTAGCAATGTTTCTCTGTATCTTCAAACAGTATGTGCTAACAGTGGAATGAACATTGATTTATCAACATATTGGTTTATTTATACTGTTTTGATCACTTTTTGCCACAGCAGAAAAATGTTCCTCAAATATATGACTTTTGTGCTTTGAGAGTAAGCAAGAAAGCCCAAAAGATGTATTTAAAGCTTTTTCGTTATAGTTAAGTGGATATTTACAAATTACTAGATCGGATACTCGGGGCACTGCTACCCTTGATACTCTTTTCTGGACTAAATGAGAGGCCTGTGTCGCTCATACTCAATGTGCTACATGTTATTTTTAAAAATAAAACTAAATATAAATAAAATTCCTAACATTTTCTTTTTGCACTTCAAGCATCATTTTGTGTACCATATCAGTTATGTATGAGTCACTTTTTAAATATTTTTATTTTTGAGAGAGAGAGAGAGAGAGAGAGAGAGAGAGCGCAAGCAGGGGAGGGGCAGAAGGAGTGGGGACACAGGACCTGAAGCAGACTCTGCGAGCGAGACTCAACTGCAGCGAGCCGGGTGAGGGTCTTGAACTCACGAACTAGGCGATCATGACCTATGCTGAGTCAGATGTTCAACCGACTGAGCCACCCAGGTGCCCCTATTGTGCATACATCACTTTTGAGACTGCTCTTGTAGAACAACCTTTGTGTGAATAAGATGGGAGTAAAAAAAAAAAAAAAAAATCAGGATTTCTGGCCTTTGGAATGAATGAATGAATCTGAAATGTTAAAATACAGAGAAATGCTGCACTCTGACAAGTAAGAAACATGTTGAGAAAATGGACGGCAATTTGTGCCTCTGTGGTAGACGATAGATTATAAAGATTTTTAGAAGCTATCTGGTTTTTGCTCAGCCTCATTCATTTAACCTCTGAGATAACTGAGTAGAAATTTTTCATATTTAGACAATTTAGGAAAAGTTAAAGAAATTGCTGAGCTGTTTATCTATTACTTCTACTGGGAAAAATCTTTTAATTAAAAGAATCTTTATTTGCACCCTGATAATTAAAAAGCAGTAGTGCTTGGGGCCCCTGGGTGGCTCAGTCAGTTAAGCGTCCGACTTCGGCTCAGGTCAGGATCTCACACTTGGTGAGTTTGAGCCCCACATCAGGCTGTGTGCTGACAGCTCAGAGCCTGGAGTCTGCTTCAGATTCTGAGTCTCCTCCTCTCTCTGCCCCTTCCATGCTCATGCTCTGTCTCTCTCTGTCTCTCAATAATAATAAATAAACGTTAAAAAAAATTAAAAATAAATAAATAAAAAGCAGTAGTGCTTTACGCTGTCAAACTACTCCATCTAAAAGAATATTCACACTGCTTTGATAAGGGGTCTGGTCAGAGTAAAATAATGCCAAACGGATGGGGAAGAGCAACAGTTCCCTGTTTTACATCTAGCGTAGGGTTGACAACTCTGGGAATTTCATCAAATATAATATTCAGCTTCTTCTTGGAGACTGGCGTTAGTTACCAGAAGGTCGGGACAGTTTTAAAACGATGAACATATACAAAATGTATCATGAATATCCTCAGTGAAATGTAAAAAGATGCACATCATGTATTCAACTGCTTGTCAGAGAATTGCAGTTTAATTTGGTTATATATTAGGTGATTTCTGTATGAAATGGGGGAACGCCTTCCAGCACAAAGTGAGAAAGCCAAGAATGGCTGCCTTTGTTAGCTGCCATGTAATATACATCTGGGTCAAAGGACCCCAAGGGAGCTGTAGGGCCTCCTCCCCCATTGGGAGGGTGATGGGTGAACTAAGGCATTGTAGTAAATACTTAGAGTTAGAGACCATAATTCGCATTGGAATATTGTTGCATGCCAAGCTTTATAGTAGTGTTTTTTTAAAGAAGGGGGCAATTTTATCTGAAACACTGTGATAAAACAAACTCATTTTCTCTTCCTGAATCAGACTCTTCTAACGCCTGTGATCATGGTCCAAGCCCGCCCCCCCCACACCCCACATCCCTGTCACCTGTTCTGGTTTTATACTTCCACTGTAGCGACTTTAAATACGGATTTTGTCTTTTTTTTTTTTTTAATTTAATTCTGCTTAGGACTTTATGAGTGCTTCAATGTTCCTACCTAAAAAAGATTATGTGTTTAGACATTGCTTTTTGCCCATATTCTCTGTTTCTTCTACTGGAATGAAGATGTATGTTGGAACCTCTCCCTCTGTCCTTCTTGCCTATTAACTTTCCATTACTATTTTCTATCTCTTCATCCTTCTGTGCTGTATCCAAAGTGATTTCTGCAAATCTGTCCTTCAATTCACTAATTCCTCCTGCTGTACCTAGTAAGCTTTTAACAGCAATTTGAATTGCTTTTCTTAATTTTGATTTCCATACTTTTAAGACTTTCCTCTTTGTTCCACTTAACTGAAGCCTGTGTGTTCATTTTCCACTTTATCTTATTCTTGCTTTAGATTTCTGTTACAGTTGTTATCTGACCACTATAAACATACATGTTTAGGATTTATCCACATTTCCTATTATTTGTTGTTTCCATGGCATAAATTCCCCAGTGTATTGCACTTACGGTTATATGTTGAGGCAATACCTTTTTTTGTAAGCTTGTGAACTCATCTTTTGAAGAAATTGTTTCTATGGAAGCCCTGTATGCCTCCTGTGAAGCTATCTCTGTGAGACAGTTTCGTGCTTGTCTCTGCATGAACTCCACCTTATGCCAGTCCTGAAATAGTTTTGTGTTAATTTCTCTAACTGGGATTTCCTAGCCTTAGGTGCTGAAGGATTGGGTTTCAGATTTCTCAGTTCCCTTTCTCCCCCCACTGCCTATAATAGCTGACTTCTATGCCAAGTCCTTTAGTGCAGCAGTAAGGATTTTGTAATCTCCTTTCAATAATGGGTCAGCGCTTCTCGGTTCACAACTTTATGTAAAGAGCTAAGAAGCAGCACTTTGCACTGGGACTGTGGCTGTAATTTCTGTATCCACAAAGCATGACCTTTAGCCTGTTAGACATATAGGAGGTTCTGATACCTGCATGGAGGAAAAGGGACACATAAGTGCTTACCTACCGGTCTGGTTTTGAGTTCTTTATTTCTAGCACTGAGAAGTTTTCTTAACTTTGAATATACTTTAAAATGTTTTATTATAATTTATATAAATTTTTATGTCACTTAAAAGAGCGTAACTTTATTTTTTATTTAATTATAATTAACATGCAATGTTATGTTAATTTCAGGTGTGCAGCACAGAGATTTGACAAATCTGTATATTACTCAATGCTCACCACAGTAAGTGTCATCACCAAACATTATTGCAACATTACTCACTATATTCCCTATGCTGTACTTTTCATCCCCATGACTTATTTATTTTATAACTGAAAGTTTGTACCTCCCAATCTCCTGTATCTATTTTGCCCATCCCCCTCCCCCTCAGGCAACCAGTTTGTTCTCTGTAATTATAAGCCCATTTTTTTTGTTTGTTCATTTGCTTTGTTTTCCAGATTCCACATACAAGTGAAATCATATGGTATTTGTTTTTCTCTGACCTACTTATTTCACTTAGCATAATACCTTCTAGGGTTATCCGTGTTGTTGCAAATGGCAAGATTTCATTCTTTTTATGGTTGAGTAATATTCCGTTATATATATTCCATATATATATATATATATTCCATATATATATTCCATATATATATTCCATATATATATATTCCATATATATATATATATTCCATATATATATATTCCATATATATATATTCCATATATGGAATATATATATATACCACATCTTCTTTATCCATGGTATATATGGAATATATATATGTATATATTCCATATATATATATTCCATATATATATATATTCCATATATATATATTCCATATATATATATATTCCATATATATATATTCCATATATATATATATTCCATATATATATTCTATATATATATATATATATTCCATATATATATGGAATATATATATATATATATATATATATATATACCACATCTTCTTTATCCATTTGTCAGTGGACACTTGGATTGCTTCCGTGTCTTGGCTACTGTAAATAATGCTGCAATTAAAAGGATTGCATATATCTTTTTGAATTAGTGCTTTCATTTTCTTTGGGTAATATCTAGCATCTTTATAATTTGAGTGAAAGAGTCTTATGCTAGCTCGATCTATTATATAGATTACAAGTTTGGACTTCTTAATGTACTATTTCGTGTTTGAATTGTAAAATTTGTTGGAGGAGGGAACTCTTGAAAATCAGTGGGAAACTTTTGTACAGGGTGAGATCTAGATTCTAGGTAACTGGTTACAAAACCTGAATGAAATCTTCCTTCTTTTAATGTTTCTGTCACGGAGGAGAAATGAAAATCAAGTTTTTGAAAATAGTGTCAATTGTGGATGAGCCTCAGTCACTCTGTCTCTAACTGAATACTTGACCATATTTTCTCACTTTCATTTTATTCTTGTTTATTTAGTTGGCAGTGTGACCCATCAAGTTTTAAGGTGTGAATGCTGTTCTGCACCACCCAAATCTCTTGTTCAAGACTAAGGGATCTTCTCCTGGCTACTGAGAATGTGATTGGCACCTCTCAACTGTTAACCTTCTCTAGAAATTGCCTCACTGCAGAGCCACTTTCCCTAAGTTTAAGCTCCTTCTCTCTGATGCAGTGGATGTCCAATACCTTGTTAACATGCAAGCTCAATGTTTTCTGAGGTCTTCCTGTGATTTCCTCACAGCCCCATTCTCCTCAGTTTTCTTCTCTACTGATCATGTTGATCCAGAGAGCACTCCCCACTATCTTCCTGTGCACTAATTTCCATCTTGGAATCTGCCTTCCCCCGGGACCCAAACTGTGGGCGTGAGACCCACCACGTGTCCTTAAGTACATAGCAGTGCAGTGAGAAGAACGTTGAAACCAATTTTTTTTTTTGAACCCTAAGTACAAATCTCAGTTTTGCCATGAACTTGTAGCATGACCTTGGACAATTTATTTTTTATTTCTGATTATTCATCACCTCACTTGCAAGATGGAAGTGACTATATTAACATCAAGACACTATGCAAGCAAATATGACAATGGAAGTGAAATTTCCTAGAGAAATACCTGGTAAAGACTAAGTCCTCACAAAAAAGTTGGAGGAAATTTCAGAAGCCATGAATGTTTTCTGAAAATTAAGCCTCTCTGTATTTGTCCAAACATCAGGAGGGGTTGAGGTTATCCAGATGCTCTGTACTGACATACAGGGACATTATATCACATTTTTTGGTAAAGGGTGTTATTAGGCTTAGTGGAGGAAGGAATGGCTGGGCAGAGGATCAAGAACCCTGGTGGATGGAAAAGTAATGTTTCCTTCATAGCTTTTATAGTCAGGTGATTCCTTTGTATTGGCGTTTGAACAAGCGTATATATTTATTAAAGGCTAGAAACCTATCTTCTTCTTTTTCTTTTCTTTCTTTTTTTTTAGACTAGGATATAGTAAAGAGGCTTGAAAACAGTAGCTACTCAATAAATTCTTCTTATATAATGAACTACATTTCTTCCTGCAGAGGTCAAATAATTTCATAGAGGGACACAGAAACCTGCATAATCCATTTTTCCTTTTTCTTTCCCCAGAGAGAATCTTGTTCTGAAATTTGTTCTGGGAAAGAAAATATGAATACATGTTATGAATAGTTCACATACTTTATAATTGCTTGATAAATGATGCTATTAAAAATGTGTTACAAGAAAAATATTCAAGAAACATAACTCCATTGCGGTTAGAAACATCTTGATAGGAATCACATTTGTGACCTTTTCTATCATCTTAACACAACAACAAGACCAGGACTAATAAAAGAGCTGACAATTTAGACCCCCTCTCCCCCAGTCTCTTGTTTTCTCACAGCTTACAGTTAATTTTCCATCTTCTTTCTTCAACCCATTCTGAATGAATATTATGATATCCTATGCTATCTGATTTTGTGTGTGTGTGTATGTCTGTGTGTGTGTGTGTGTATGTGTGTGTGTGACAGTGATTCCACGAAGAAATACATTTGTTTTTTTAAGTATCTCATTTTCTTTTTAAACAGAATGTACTTATGTTTTTTGGTTGGTGAACTTCTGGTTCTTGAGGAGGAAACCTAGAAGATTGGTGAGAACTTGAGTTTTCAAGTCAGGTGGATCTGAGTTTCCTTGTCTCTGATCTATGAGTCATAAAACCATGAAGAGGATATGTAATCCCTATAGCCTTACTTCCCACATCTGTATAAAAGAGATACCGCCTCACAGAACTGTGGTAAATTAAATACGTTTGTGTATGTGAACCACTTAGCAAAAGGAGATAACCCTTGTGATTATATAATTATCTGTCAATTCTGCAGAGCCAGATGATTTTGAGTCAATGGCAGCATTTGCAGCGAAAGCCATTCTTCTTCCAGAAAAGAATCTGTGGTTGCATTGACAGCTACAAAATCATCTTCCCGAGATTTTTCTCTAGCACTCATCTTTGTACACTTTATGATTCATCCAGTCTCCTCCCCAAATTACAATCCCTAAACCTGGTCCCCCTTGGCGTTTGCAATTTTCATGTTGTAATTTTTCACCTCTGTGACGGGTGGAAGAATCCTCTTCCACTTTAATATGTAAGTCTCCTGACAGAATTTTCTAGGGTTCACTCTAAGAAAATCTTAGTGGAACAAAATTCAAAAGGAACAGTTACGATTTATTTAAAAATTATCATGTGCTGGGGCACCTGGGTGGCTCAGTGGGTTAAGCATTGACTTCGGCTCAGGTCTCATCTTACCGTTTGTGGGTTTAAGCCCCGTGTCAGGCTCTGTGCTGACAGCTCGGAGCCTGAAGTCTGCTTTGGATTCTGTGTCTCCCTCTCTCTCTGCCTCTCCCCCACTCGTACTCTGTGTGTCTCTCTCTCAAAAATAAATAAACATTAAAAAATTATTTTAATTATCGTGTGCTAATTACATGGTTTTATTCAATATTTTCCAATAATCCTAGGATATATGGTTTTTTTTAAGCCTTTTTTACATATGAACTTACGGTTTGGTGAGCTTGAGTTAGGTGTCCAAAGTCACACAACACGTTCAGATCAAAATCAGATGTCAAACCTACATTTCGCTGATGCCAAAGCCACAGCAGTTCACCCTGGGCCAGTCTGTTTCTTTACTTTCTTGGCTTTCTTTCTGAGGGTGAGTAAGATGTGGAATACTCTCGTGCCTCTGCGTCACCATTTTTAAATGAATACAAAGGATGGACTGCTCTAGCTCGAAAAGCTATGGTGAAAATCAATATAGGTAGAAATCGCTTATAGGCAATAAGTCAGAAGCTCTTAAACCTAAAACCTTTTGATGCAAAGAGAGGAGAGAAATGGTTTCTGAATGTTCATTTTATATATTTGGTCATGTTGCATGTAGTTAATAACAGATCTGAAAAATGTGTTAACTCTTCTGCTCATAACTGCCATCTTATTTTAAGCCCTTTGATAGAAAAGGCAAGTTAATAATTGCCACCCAATTTGCTGGCTCTTAAAACAGGTGCCTGCATAATATGCTCCTGTGGCCTCAGAAAAGAGCCAGCTCTGGGGTGCCTGGGTGGCAGGTCGGTTAAGCGTCCGACTTCCGCTCAGGTCATTATCTCACAGGTTCGTGGGTCCGAGCCCCGCATAGGGCTCTGTGCTGACAGCTCAGAGCCTGGAACCTGCTTCAGATTCTGCGTCTCCCCCTCTCTCTGCCCCTCCCCGGCTTGCACTTTGTCTGTCTCTCTCTCCTCCAAATAAACATTACAAAAAAATAAAAAAGAAAAAGAAAAAAAAAGGGCCAGCTCCCTGTCAAAAACAGTAGGCTCACTTTTCTTCCTGCAACTATGGAACTGAATGTGCTTAGCTAAGTCTGTACCAAGTGCATAGAGTCCTGGTGATTTCCTTTGTTTGGAAAAAGTGAGACTTTGCTCTGTACCATAAAAAATTGCAACGCAACATGAAACGGGAATGCTGTCATCTCAATTGATGTTTATGAGCTCTGTGTTTTCAATAGCCGAATAAACTCCAAGTTTTACTTTTCCAACTAGTTTTTCATTAAAGCTATTACACGCTATTTTTACTGTATTTTCCTAAGCCACATGAGGCTTTGTTTACCTATATGGAACACAAAGAAGGGCAGGAGGAGAAATGAATACAGTGCAATAATTATGATTTCTGAAAGAGGTGGAGTGTTCCATTACAGTCCCAGGGCCAGCTTGGCTAGGGTATCAGCCAAGTCATGAGAGGCTAGGATTAGGATGGGCTATACTATCTAAGGCAATCTGCCAAGGAGAAACATCAGAATTTAGACCAAAATCTCTCAGACAAAGCTGAGAAGCTAACCCCAGTGAGACCAATTATAGACACCAAGTCTAAATTGCCAGAGGTGGGATCAGACACGGCCCGTGGAGCCAGGAGTTTAGAGTCAAACGTGGATGGAGCAAGATTAAGGACAGGTCAGAAACATAAGGTCCTGGGCAATTTTCAATAATACCCATGGAGCTTGCATACACATCTATATGCCTCGGTCTGTGCATGGCATATGAGATGTCTGGCTGAAAGCACATCAGAATGCATAAATTGTTCATTCCTCTCCAGAAAAATGATACAAGCAGCTGTTTGTAAGATGTGGCTGAAGGAACATGTGGCCAGAGGTATCATCTTTCCTTAAGAACCCTTCCAGCACCGCATAGCAACTCATTTCTCCCCTTATGTTCTTGCTGCGTGCAGTGTTAGAAACAAGACTGTGACTCAATAAGCATCCCCTTATTAGATAAACTAATTGCATCTTCAGATTGAGTAAAGCCCCCTGAAATAGGTTTAGCAGCGAAAGATACATATTCAGAATATATAACTTAATGGCATTGTTCTAAAACACAAGAAGAATATTTAAGTCTCGAAGATTAGCGTGTAATGGGAAGTCGCTGGAGAGGCTCAGGAAGAATTGACTGACTAGTGCAATGTACCTGCTAAAGTCCTAACCTGCATCTGATGCTGTAATTGCAGTGTTAGGAAGCTTCAAAGTCAAGTGAATTTGGTCCCGTCAAACCACCACACATTTGTTCTACTCTACTATTTTGTCAAGGCTGATTATTTAATGTGGAAATCACCCATGGAGATAGAAAATATTGATAGGATAAATTATGAATGTTAAAAAAATCACTCAAACTATAACCCAACTGGTTTATTGGTAAATGGAAAATAAATGCAAGCCAGCCCCTTTCAAAGAAAAACAGGCTGAAGTGTAGTTCCTGAGTTTCATACTACTCTAAATCTGTGATGGAATGGTTAATTATTATAAATTATTATGTTCTGTATCTGTGGCTATTAATTAGCAATAATATTTCATCGACCACTGGGAGTTTTTCTTTCATGCTTTTTTTTTTATCTATAAACATTGACTTGTCCCACTCTAGGCTACAGAAACTAAAAAGTCAACAAGATGACAAAATGCCTCATAGTGATAACTGTAGGTAATCTGGATTTTTCCCTTTTATCCTATCTGACTTTCTATAACCAAAACAAAAATAGATACTATAAAAATATTACTTTGCAAGGGAACTGAGAAAGAATTTAGAGTCTAGGTTAAAGTACCAGTCAATCTTTGTTAGATTGTAGAAAGAGCTTTAAAATCTCAGTGGCTTAACAAAAGAAATTGGTTTTTTTTCTCATGTAAGGGGGACCAAGGAACTCTCCGTGTCACTATTATTCAGATGTAACATTTTAGCATTTCCACTTTCTTTAATCTAATAGTATTTTTTTATTTATTATTTTTTTTAGACAGAGGATGAGAGGCAGAGAGCAGGAAAGGGGGAAGGGGACTTGGAGAGAGAGAGAGAGAGAGAGAGAGAGAGAGAGAGAAAGAGAAAGAGAGAATCCCAAGCAGTCTCCATGCTCAATGTGGAGCCCAAAGTGGGGCTCAATCCCACAACCCTGGGATTGTGATCCAAGCCAAAATCAAGAGTCAGTCGCTCAACTAATTCAGCCACCCAGGGTGCCCTTATGGTATTTTCATATTAACAGCTGCTTCTGCAATTTGCCAAAATGGGGAAAAATTAGAGAGTTATATTTTAAATAATTTTACCTGCAAATGCAGGTAAACTGCATAACACTTCTGCTAACATTTCAGTTGTCAAAGAAAAGGGATAGGAAGATAAAATTCTCCATGTGCCCAAAAGGAGAAGGACACTGGAAATAGTGGGGAGAGGTATTAATTTCTACTACAGACTTGTCTTGTCATCACCAAATGTTAGGTTCACTGTCTTTCCTGAATGTCAGTTATACCCACTATTTCCCCAAAGGTGGCTGTTTCAAAGACCCCCCTCCAATAATATCATTGAGCTGCAAACCCAGGACCTTTTGGTGATGCATGGTTTCCTCACTGGAGTATGATGTGTAGTAGTCTTTGCATCATGTCCAAATGTGGCAGCTCTTAATGTTTTGCTCCACACCAACAAATAATGGTGAAACAGGGACAGAATGACTGCAGCAAGCATTTTCATTATGAAAGAGGAAGAGTGGGGGACCTACAGAAGTCACTGGGCCACAATGATGCTGATCATCCTGAGAATATATTTCAACAGTTCCTTTTTTCCTTTTTTAAAAAGAGTTCATTTATTTTTGAGGGAATGAGTGAGAGCATGCAAGGGGAGAATGGCAGAGAGAGAGGGAGACAGAAAATCCCCAGCAGGGTCTGTGCTGCGAGCACCGAGCCTGATGCAGGGCTCGATCTCGCAAACCGAACCATAAGATCAGGACCTGAGCCAAAATCAAGAGCCAGATGTTTAACCAACTAAACCACTCAGGTGTCCCGCAACAGCCTTTTTTTTCTCTGGGAAGGCTTCCCCAATCCATTGTTCTTTGCCATCCCTGGCTTTGCCCCCTGGGAGATTCTTTCCTTTATTTTATGCTTCTTGGCCATATCTATAAGACCAGCAAGAGATATTGGAGAATTTTGTACTGTGTTTTAAATACTTCATTGCCCAGGAAAATCACGTGACTACTCCCAAATTCAAGTGGATGGAAATATTCAATCTTTCCCTGTGTCTAAAAGAGAATTAAAAATATGAGTGAGACGTGCTAATATTCTACTACAGATTGATGTTATCTCTTATGAAGAGAGGACTTTTATTTACACCTATAGCTCACAGGGTTGCAAGCAATCTGGGGTCACTTTAATCTAGTTTCTAAAACTGAGATTTTTCTAGGCCACTCAGATGAGGTAATAATGGGGCTGTAGGCTTTTTGAAGCTTGGTTAATTAATTCCAGTTACGTTTCATCCTCAGGTACAATTCTTTGGTTTCCCAACCAATGTATGGTACTTCAATTTTTATCTTCCTCGCCATTTGACCTTTTCAAAGCACTTCTCCACTTCTCAGATAGTTCTCTAGAATTGGCAAGTGCACAAGTGCAAAAGTAGCCCCAAATGTTAGTGCACATCTCTGGAGGTCATTTTCTTCCACATCTTGCTTTGGAAATGTTTCCTTACTTTCCTAATTTCCTAATGCTTTCAAATTAGTGACATAGATGGTAGATAGATAGATAGACAGACACATTTATAGACACACACATATATATATACATATATATTTCTCTATATATCCATGTTTATTTCATATATATTTCTATATATATATACATATATATTTTAAGGTTACTAGTTATTTTCAGTCTTTCAATGTAAGAATCAGAAGTCACTTTCACCAAGACTTTTCTATCCCATTTTTTTTCTATTTGGTTGATTAGAATCACTATATAGATGCCTTGCTATTGGAGTAAGTGCACAGCTTATAAATTTATTTTCAGGGATATTGGGTGAAAGCATAAAGGACGCTACGTTAGAATCTGGTTGTGATTTCTTTTCTTTTAAATGTTTTCTTTATATTTGAGAGAGTGCAAGTGTGGGGAGGGCAGAGAGAGGGGGACAGAAGATCTAAAGCAGGCTCCACTCTGACAGCAGTGAGCCCGATGTGGGGCTCAAACTCAAGAACCGCAAGATCATGACCTGAGCTGAAGTCGGACACTCAACAAACTGAGCCAACCAGGCACCCCTGTTGTGATTTCTTAGGCACTATAATTTGAATATAGGTAGCTATTACCTAGTAGATGGTGGTGATCTTTAACATAGTACAAAGCCATGACTCATGTCTATTCACATGGTAAAGCATGAGGTCCAAGACCACGTGGACCTAGGACAGGGGTAGAGATCTGGGAGAGTCAAGCACAATGAAGACATCTGGTTAAGGGGATGAGTAAAGAATCCAGATAAGCCTGGTCTTAGAATTTTATTAGTCCCAGTGGACTCAGGGCTTTGAGATCAGGGAACTCCTTAGGAGAAGAGTGTCTGCCACCACTAAGATTGAAGATAGAACTTCATTGACTTTGGGCATCCAAAGCCAGAAAGTGAATTATCTAAATAAGCTTGGCCCTCTTAACTACGTTCTCCTTGACAATGAGTTTCACTATAAATGCTCCATAGGCTCTCCTTTTCCCTACTGCCTTGTCTGAGAGATCATATTTTTTATTGCTTCACTTTCTTCTCCCATTATTTTCTCCATCTTCTCTTGAACTTTATACTTCCTTTGGACACTTGGAAGGTCCAGTCTCACCCAGGACTTGGACTTAGCCTACCATTGTTCCATACTGATGAGCCCCACTCATTACCATGTCTAGTCCTGGACCCAGGAACCTGAGTTTGAGATGGGATTCCTCTCCTTCTAAGCCTACTCCGGAGGGGGTGTCAGATATGAGTCATATCTCATCCATAAAGGCCTAACAGTGGGTTAGAAGACTGTGAATCTAGAAAATAATACTGAGCAACATGCCAGTGCAGGCTATGAAATTAATTTGAAAAAGGGATTCAGAACAGCAGCAGAGAGAAAGAACTTGATGTCACATCAAATGTTGACAGACCAAGTCTAAGGCCATTGTCTTGCTTTTCTGTATGGCTCTTTCTTTTTTTCAGCCATGCTAGAGGGAAAGGGTATGCTTCACAAAAAATTAAAAGCTATAGCATTGAAAGTCCTCCTAGCCACAGGGTTTCCAGATAAAATATGGCTACCCAGTAAAGTTTGAAATTACAGGTAAACAGCAAATAATTTTATTATAAGTATGTCCTATGCAATATAAACGCTATATTTATAGTAAAAAAAAAAACAACGTTTTTATTTATCTGCAATTCAAACTTAAAGGAGTGCTTTGCCTTTCTATTTGCTGAATCTGACACCGTATCTAAGGCTTGGAAAAAAGCTGCTGGATGGGATGGACCCAATGGTGTGAACAGTTGAAAGTCATTTTTAAGAGATCATATGCTATTCAGAAATATGGAACAGTTTCAATTTGGCTCAAGCTTAGTTTGTACAGGAGGAAGCAGTGACAAGAAATAACTTGGGATGGGTAGAGAAAAAAGCCTATTGTAATTCCAACCAGACTAAAAATTTGAATGCTGTAATTACTCAAAAATTTACATCAGACAAGTGACAAATTAATTAAGAGTTAAAGGGAGGCAAATAGTTTTCAAGAATAAATAGAAATGACTGAAAAAAAATTGATTACTTAGCAATACAATCTTTGTTGCTTGGCGTGATTTAAAATTATGGATCCATGAATGTTTAAACTGAAATGTTCCAGTTGCCAAACAACATTATAATACATTTATCATGTCACTTTTCAGCACAGAAAACACAAATTATTTGGGGCAGCTAAGTAAATTTGTGATATGAGGAAAATTGCATAAACATAAATGGGTATTATTGAATTGAAACTCTGAGAGATCTGAAATTCAAAATCCTAGATATGAGAAACATGTCTATAGATCTGAAAGACAGTTCCCAAATATTCCTCTTCACTCTAGAACTACTCTGGTGTCTTTTCCACTTCTTGCCAGCTGCCCCCTGTTGCCTGTGCCCTTCTCAAAGCACTTTTTCATTGAGCTTTGCATGTGGCTATTTGCATTCAAGTGTTTTTCAAATTTAGTGAAAGTGGACCACTCGTAGAGGCAAAATTATTTTTCTCCATTCATATCAACGAAAATTATGCTAATGAAAGTGTTGCTTAAACACACTCAGACGTGAATTGATATCTTAAGAAAGTAGAAAATGTTAACGTATAGCCAAACTTTTAAAGCACTATATTTAAAATTAGCACCACTGATTTACTGTGATAGAGTATGTTCTCTTGACGACACTGCTGTATCCCTACTTCAAAGAGACGTATGGAAAAGACGGTAAGACGTGAACCCCTTAATTTGGATGTCATTCTACTATGGAAGGCATAGTAATTCATTTTCTCATCTAGCTTCTCTTTTCAAACTAGTGCGAAACTTCTATTTACGTAGGGCGTTGTGATTGCATTTGTACTTCACTTGGCACAAATGCAAGATTATATATTATGTCCAGTTCTGTTGTATTTATTTATGTTTGTCCTTCCTTTATTAGCTCACAATTAAAGCAGAACTCTTCAGTGGTAACATGAGAATAAATTGGACATGACACTCACAAGAATAACATCTAGCGTAAAGTGGTCATACAGAGAATCCAGTACTGTGTATGCTTTGATAAACATTTAATATGTATTCACTAAAATAAAAATAAATGCAATAAAATAAAGACCCTATGTAGACTTGTTTAGCAAAGGTGTTGAAATTTTTAAAAAGATAGTCAAGGGACGAGTGGGTGGCTGAATCTGTTAAGCACCCGATCTGACGCTTGATCTAGGCTCCGGTCAGGATCTCATGTACATGCACTCTCTCTCTCTCTCTCTCTCTCTCTCTGTGCATCTCAAAAATAAATAAGTAAACATTAAAAAAAATAAACAGGTAGTCAATTAGCTAAGATAATTAAAATTATTCAATTATTTAAGTAGCCCCTCAATGAAATGCGTAAGCTGAGAGCATTGCCTATACACAACACAGGTTAAAATAATGTCCCCATTTTTGCAACTTTGGGGATCCTGTAGCAGATAGTATTTGCTCCCCCAAACACTCCATTTTCCACTCTTAACTCCAAATTCTCAAAAACTTGTCTCAGCATTCAGCCCACCTAATTTTTCTATTTTATTCTCCCAGCTGATTATGATGTAGATTAACTTCACTTCTTTGATTTATGTTGCTTTTTCCGGGCTTGATTCATTATCTAACTTCTGTACCTAGAGGAGAATTCAAGCAAGCCCAAAAGGAGAGAAGGGAGGAAGACCATAATAGGAAATGTTCAGGAAATAGTGATTTTTACTTCTGTTGAACACATCTCTTGAGTTTTAAGCCTACATCTCCATCTAGCCAGATATTCAATCTCATTATAACCAATACGGAACCCATCATATTTCCAAAGATCTGTGCACACTCTAAATTCTCTGTGCATCTCAGACAAGATGGGTGACAGGCACTCCTCACTCTAACTATGTCTCTGGGTGCTAAGGCGTCTGCAGTCTGCTTCCAGTCCTGACCCCAATCTCATGTCTGCCTCCAAAAAAAAGAAGGTAGGAGTACACCAAAATGATGGAAAAAAAAAACCCCAAGGGCAAATTGGACTTTAAACAGACCAAAATTAATAAGAATAGAAGAATGAAAAGCTGATAGGAAATAATGATAAATAAAATGTATTTGTGTATCATGAAATGATTGTATTTTCCAAAGTCTCTGCCCTTAATAACACTCCGTCCTTCTCATGTTGCAGCCATTAGCATTTCTGGGGACTATTTTGTAAGAGATAGTCACTGCTTTGCCTCCCAAATCAACTCGGGCTTCTTACCTTGTTTCTGACTGCAATTTGCTCTATTTGTTCTTGTTTGTGTTCAGCCTTTTGTAATTCTCTCCCCCCGCCCCCGCCCAAATATGCTTGGCCCAAGATACCAGTATTAATTCTCCCAGTCCTTGCATCCTTTGGACCACACTCTTGTATGGGAAAGCCCACTCTCTCTCACACCTATTTTAGCCCTTGAGATATTGACTCTGTTTAGAGATCCATGGTCCCTGATTCTGGCTTGTCTGAGTTAAGTAATTCTATACTCAAGCCTGCTAGGCTCCAAAGTAAACCCATCTTATTCCTTTTCCAAATCTCCAAAGCCATTATTCCATATCTATTTCTAATCTCGGTTAATGGTGTTAATACACACTTAATCCAACAAGTTGGAGACTTTGATCTTTTTCTTTTCTTTCCCCTACAACCCACATCTAAAGCCATTTTTCTGTTTGCTGTTATAACAAATCTCCTACAAGAAGTCGCCTATGCTTACTCTCTGTTTAACTTTCATGATTCCTTTTAAAGTGCCTTTTCCAGTATAACCAATAGCCTCCAGGTTGACCAACACTCCTGCATTTAAGGTTTTGAGGGTGCCACTAATCTCTGCCATTCCCCACATATGTAGTAGTATTTTCCAGTTACTCTTGCCTGGGCCAGAGGTAAATAAACTTTTGACTTCCTTTATCACAATAGCTCTCATGCCACAAGGCCCACAACCCAATGTGGTAGTTCTGCTAACTAAATCAAGCATTCCAATTACACATTCAGGGACACTGGATATGACCCTCAGGGATTGTCTATGGATCACGTGGACTCATTATGAACCAGATTCATTTACTAGTAGCCAAGACTCCATTTACTTCAAGCTTCCATTGTTCACACCTATAAAAGGAATCCATGACATCTCCCATCTCTAAGTATTAATGTTAATTTGGACCCTGTGTTCATCAATCCATGGAAGGTCTAGGTTTGCCCTTTTTCCTCGTGCATGGTTTCCCGAAGAAATAGCTATAGGTCTCTGTGGTGGTGAAAATAGGAAAATTATTACTATCTATGCTTGCTGAGGTACCTCTTTTACCATAAGGACCTAGCTTCGTCTTAATTCAGGGCTCAGGGTCTGGGTAAGGACCATATCTAAAAACTGGGCAAGAGATCATGACTCTTCATTGGAGCAATCACCTTCAGCCTCATGATCATCCATCAGGATCTTTTTTGGTTGTATAAACTAAGCAATTCCTTATTGGCTGCCCATATATCTTGCCCCTAGGGTCACTGTGGTCCATTCACCATCATGACAGTGTTTTGTGTGTCAGCGCTCCTGATGACCACTCTGACCTTGCTATTAGTTGCAATAACTCCACACATCTTGCTTCTGATTGTGAAGTGCCACTGTTTGGTCTCTATTTTTCCAGGTCCTATGACCCTCCCTCCTCACTATCAGGTAAATCTGTCCTGCAATGGCATCTCCTACTATAACTACTGGTATATACATAACAGCCACAGTTAACTTGTCAAGGATGCTGGTGCTCCTCTCACCAGCATATTCCTTACACGTTTTGGTATACACAGTGTCATTTAGGACCTTCTAAAGAATAGAGGTATCAGGTAGGTTTTCCAACCGAGCACATCATTTTTCTGACCTTTTGGATCCCTTGTTCCATGAACTGCCATAGCAGTTCTGAAATTTCCCCTTCATTTAGAAGCTTGGAAAAAGTGATGGTAACTGCTAAGTGTCATCTTTGCAACACACCTACCCTTTCTCCTGAGGTCCTCACCAGGGTGTTATCATTAGAGAGTGACCCCATCACATAAACTCTCCCTTATGTAGATTTCTTTTTGCCCAAAACCCTTAGAGTCCAGTTCGTGTTCAGTATCTAGCATCTTCACGGGCCAGTTTATGTACAGTATCCAACAGCCTCAGGGGCCAGTTCCATGTATAGTATTTCAGCTCTTGGCATTTGCCAGCTCTTGTTTATGCTAGATTCTTGCAGTTCTTTTCCTCCCTTAGCAGGAAGAATACATCTGGGTTCAGGTTTGACCCTAATTAGTCTAATTGTCAACAAGGGGTACAGATCCTGAGTGGAAGAAGCATTGTTTTGTAAGCCACCTGCCTCATCTGAAGCCTCTGCATGATCTTCAAGTGAGAAGGGGACACTTAGTGAGTGGCCAACAAGGGTGAATGGGCCCTGAGTGCAGACCCAGGGGGTTCAGAAGATCATGGTTGTTCAATATTCTCCACTTCCTTCTCATAGAGAATTTTAATGTCTTGTTCTTTCCATAATGGGGTGCTGGCCTTGGAGTAAGAAACCTTTCAGACCTGAGAATCCTTCCTTTGCTGAAATTCTGTTATCCTCTGATTAAGTCCAGCACCAAGACTTCACTCTCTTCCACCTCCAGCTTCAGGATGTTAGGAATTTTAAATACAACCAAGAAGTCTGGCACATGGTTTACACATTTTGTCTTGAATTGGTGATGAGTCATCAATTCCCTGTCATTATCTCTTTCCAATGAATCAATGGTGTTCAGCAACAGGCACCTAATTTCATTGTGCTTATAGAGAGTGTTTCTTTCATACTTCTTAAATACCACAGATATGTTATAAGCTAGTGTGCCCTCTTCCACTTGTGTCTCATGCCAGATAACCACTGGAAATGGTTTTGATAATTATACCATTATAGCAAGTCAAGGTCTATTCATACTCTATCTACCACTAGCAATAAGATTCTTATTACCCAATTCTGGCAAATAACTCATTTGCCAAATTCTATTTGAAAGTTGCATTCCTAAGACCACTCAGGGCACTATCTTCAGTTGGGTTCTCTAAAAATAGACTTCAACGTGAACAATTGTATGAAAATTGTTTATTGGTGATTGAAAGATATACGTGTAAGGGAGTTAGGAAGGCATGACTGGGCAAAGAGAGAAACTGACCTGTAATGTGGTTTCAGTGGAGGTGTTAGCTGGTCCTATGGAGCCTTGGAGCATTATTCTCAATTGAGACAAGTGGGGAGGGTTGGGCTTTTATATGCTTTTATTGGCCAATCTTAGGCTATAGTCTTCCTCTGGGAAGGGCTTTAAACTTGGGTGAGGGCAATGCAGGGTGAAGGCCATAGCTGCGATTAACATCAGCAATTAACATTCTGTGCAGTTGGGATTTTGGATAGGTAGGACCTGAAGAATGGAGCTAAGAGCAACACCAGCCACTGACTCTTTCTACTCCATTAGATTGTGAGTTCCACGAGAGCAGGAAACCTTGTCAATGTTGTTCTCTGTTTTATCTCCAGGGCCTAGAACAGTGTCTAGCATATAGTCAAAATAATCTCTCAATCATCAAATCCTAACTATTCTTTCCTTTAAATATCTTCCAAATTTTTATGTATTTTTTATTTCTATTGTTGCATTAGTATATATCCGCATTACTTACTGACTGATTTAATGCCTGATTTTCTAACTAGTCTTCCTTTTAAGCTACTTTCTAAACTAAACCATTCAACATAAAGATCATCTTTCAATACCATAATTCTGAACCTGTTAAAAGCCTTTGATGGCTTCTGATTACCTACAGGATAAAAGCCAGGCTTCTTGGTCAGGGACTCAAAGCCCTTCACAATTTGGCCTAAGATCACCTTACTGGAATGTTCTTCTGTTTTTCTTTGCCCATATAGTATGCTGCACAAGGAACTTCTGGTGGTGCATGAACATGAGAAGCTCATTACTATGGTCATTGAGTGTGCTGTTGCCTTAGTCTGTTATATCTTTCTCATTCTTTCCTAACTAGTAAGTGTCTGTTATTCTTTAGGATCAAGTTCTGATCTTCTTTGGATATGTTTTCCAATTGTTTTAGCAGAATTAATGGTTCATTTCTTAGTGCTCCTATGGCAGTCAAGACCTATCTCCATTATGGAAGATTATTCTAACTGCTTATATTTATGTTTCCTCCTTTACCCTGCTCACTGAATTGGTGATAGCCTTTATGGTTAGTAACTCACCTGGCTCTCTCCATGCCTATAGCAGAGTCAATGTTTGTTAAATGAATGAGTGGCGGATTCAGTGGCTATTGCTTAAGGGCCAAGTAAGTACCCTTACTTGGATACCATGCTAAAAACTAGTTGTAAAACAGAATAAGAATGGCATGTACCTACCTTCATGGAACCTACTTTTCTGGGATGAGTATTATTATGGATTGAGAAGATGAAAGCAGAGAGTTTCTTTTTTTTTTTTTAAACATTTATTTATTATTGAGAGACAGAGAGACACAGAGCATGAGCAGGGGAGGGGCCGAGAGATGGAGAGACAAAGAATCTGAAGCAGGCTCCAGGCTCTGAGCTGTCAGCACAGAGCCCGATGCGGGGCTCAAACTCACAAACCGTGAGATCATGACCTGAGCCGAAGCCGGACGCTTAACCGACTGAGCCACCTAGGTGCCCCGAAAGCAGAGAGTTTCTAAGGTCTGGCAGCCCAGGGAACTAACTCAAAGACTCACATTTGGTTGACGTGATCATCACTTGCCAGAGAAAGTTTCTGTGTAGACTTATTTGTTATTTTTGTGAAATAAGGCTGTACAGCTCAAAGCTAAACCATCTTCTATTCACATTTTTGCATTCTGACTTTCCTCTGTGTTCTGCCACCACACATACTTAACCCATTTAGAACAGAACCCTGCATCCTCACATGACAAAAATGATTATCCTTTCAGTTGTCTCTGAGAAGATCATAACAGTGAATAAAACATATGTTGTTTCAATCATTTTTGTGCATAATATTTTCTCTTGATGGTCTCCTGAAAATAAGGTACAGACAGTTCATGGTGATAGTTTGAAATAATGGTTCACTTTCAAACCCAATGGATTATGTTTTACATAACCTGATAAAATATTTAACGCTTAGCTGAAAATTCATCCTCCTAGGATACAAAACTGGTGACATTACAGAGGGTTAATCTGAACAGAATATGGCACCAGCTGTCAGACAATTCCAAGGATAGCTACGGAGAAGAATTAGATTTTGGAAGAAGAGTGTTAGGTTGTATGTGTTTATATTTTATACATGAGGTCAGATGCTGATGTATAGATATAGTCTTAAATTTTAATTCCCAGTGAAGGAAAACAAAGACAAGCAGAGAAAATACATGGGAATGAAAAGCCCGATGCTTTGTGGGGAGGAAGTCCACACGTCACTTGTATATAGATTTGGTTTATCTGAGTTCACAGCAAAGTGGTACATGAGAAGAGTGTCCATGTGATAAAGCTCTATCAGCCAACAGTGCCACATCTACTTTTCAGTGAAAGGGAAGTAGAACTTGTTAAGAATTAAGAGATACAAGAAGCTAGAATGATAAAGGATCAGACGTTGTGAAAGTTCTTAGAGAAGCACTTTCAAAGGTAGTAGCTGGAGCTGTATTTTGAAACGGTGCTTTGTCCCCGTCTACTTACTCAGCTTCTCCTAACTTCTTAATCAAGTTGCACAACACCATTCCTGAAAATTAAAACTGCCTCACAGCCTGCTGCTAGAATCCTGGAGAAAATCTCTATGAAAAATAAAGGGAATTCATCAGGATGAAGAAAAATCGTGAAATAAAAGATTCCCCTTTACTGAAGGAAAATAGTAGGATGCATTGCACTTCTCTCGTGGCTGACCTTTCATTCGGTGACCTGGGTCTGTGTCCACATAGAAAACAAGGAGGTCTGCCTTCTCCTGAAAAGGTGCTCTTCCTCCTTAATATTTCTGTATTCATTTGGGTTTTACTTTATTATTTTTTAAAATGTTTATTTATTTTTTAGAGACAGAGAGAGTGAGTGGGGGAGAAGCAGAGAGAGAGGAAGAACAAGAATTCCGAGCAAGCTTTGCGCTGAACTCATGAACCATGAGACCATGACCGGAGTCAAAGTCAAGAGTCAGACTCTCAAAAGACTGAGCCACCCAGGCACCTCATTCATTTGGATTTTGTAACTTTCAGAAACAAGAGTCCTAGAAGAAAGTAAGATATTCTGGGAATATAGATTGTTTTTTTCTTTATAGACTTTATTTTCAAAAGTAGTTTTGGGTTCACAGCAAAATTGTGTGAAAGATACAGAGATTTCCCATACACTTCTTGCCCCCACTTGCCTAGTTCCCTCCTTACCAACACCCCCAACAGAGTGGCACATTTGTTATAACTGATGAGCCTACATTGGTACATTATTGTCACCTAAAGTGTATAGCTTGGGCTGGGGTTCACTCTTGATGTTGTACATTCTGAGTTTGGACAAATGTATAATGACATGTATCCACCATTGTAGTTTCATACAAGGTATTTTCACTGCCCTAAAAATTCTTTGTGCTTCACCTATTCACCCCTCCTTCTCTTCTAACCCCTGGTAATCATTGATTTTTTTCAGTCTCCATAGTTTTGCATTTTCCAGAATGTCATATAGTCGGAATTATACCATAAGCCTTTTCAGAGTAGCTTCTTTCACTCTGTAACATGCGTGTCAGCTTCTCCCATGTACTTACACAATTTGATACCCCATTTCTTTTTTGTGTTAATAATATTCCATTGTCTGGGTGTACTACAATTTATTTATCCACTCACCTGTTAGAGAACTTGGTTGCTTTCAAGTTTGGGCAACTATGAATGAAGCTGGTATAAATGTCTGTGTGCAGGTTTTGTGTGGTCATAAGTTTTTAACTTCTTCGGGTAAATACCAAGGAGCAGGAATGCTGGATCACGTGGTAAGAGTGTTTAGTTTTGTAAGAAACTGCCAAACTGCCTTTTAAAATGGCTGTAGCGGGGCGCCTGGGTGGTTCAGTAGGTTAAGCGGCCGACTTCGGCTCAGGTCATGATCTGGTGGTCCATGAGTTCGAGCCCCACGTCGGGCTCTGTGCTGACAGCTCAGAGCCTGGAGCCTGTTTCGGATTCTGTGTCTCCCTCTCTCTGACCCTCCCCCGTTCATGCTCTGTCTCTGTCTCAAAAATAAATAAACGTTAAAAAAAAAATTTAAAATGGCTGTAGCATTCTGCATTCCCAACAGCAAAAGGATGGGAGGTTTGTTTTTTTTTGGTTTTTTTTGTTTTTTTTTCCCACATCCTCACCAAAATTTGTTGTCATTATTTTGGATTTTGGCCATTCTAATAGGTATGTACCGGTATCTGATTTTAATTTGTATTTTCCTGGTGACACACTATGTGGAGCATCTTTTCATATGCTTATTTGCCACCTGCATATCTTCTTTGGTAGTGTATCCATTCAGGTATTTGGCCCATTTGTTAATTGCATTGTTTTTTATTGTTGAGATTTAAGAATTCTTTCTATATTTTAGATACAAGTCTTTTATCAGATGTGTCTTTTGCAAATATTTTCTCCCAGTCTTCGCTTTTTCTTTTCATTCTCTTGACAGTGTCTTTTACAGAAAAGAACACAGTTTTAATGTATTCCATTCTTTTAGAAGATCAGGTAGAGGAGACAAAGATTCTTCGTATGAAAAATACACAAAATGAATGCTTACTAGAAATGAGAAAATATTGGTAATACGTAACAACTCTCCCTCCAGATCTAATCAAAAAAGATTTGACAGTCTCCAGAGAAAGACAAATATCATATGACTTCACTGAGATGAGGACTTTAAGATACAAAACAGATGAACATGAGGGAAGGGAAGCAAAAATAATATAAAAACGGGGGGGGGGGGAGCAAAATATAAGAGACTTTTAAATATGGAGAGCAAACAGAGGGTTACTGGAGGGATTGTGGGAGGGGGGATGGGCTAAATGGGTAAGGGGAATTAAGGAATCTACTCCTGAAATCATTGTTGCACAATATGCTAACTAATTTGAATGTAAATTTAAAAAAAATAATTAAATAAAAATTTTTTAAAAAAGTTTCAACTGTCTCCACATAGAGAGGTGGTATAATAAAGAATTTGCCTGGTCTCTGTTTCTGGCTTCTAAAAGGGATACTAAATCCTTGTAATTTCTTGAATATAGGAGCTCTTTTTTATTTATAGTGGGCCTTCGTATTTTTTGCTAATGAGTGACTCATGATGGGGGCCAGGAAGACAAACCATGTGATGAGAGTGTTGGACCTTTGAGCTACATGGTATCAGCCAACTTCTCAACCTCCACAGAAGGGAGCAGGGATGGGAATTGAGTTCAGTCACATGGCCACTGAGTCCATCAGTCATACCTACATAATGAAACACTGATAAAAAACACTGCAGATGGGGCACCTGGGTGGCTCAGTTGGTTAAGCGTCGGACTTCGGCTCAGGTCATGATCTCATGATTTCTGGGTTCAGGCCCCACGACAGGCTCTGTGCTAACAGCTCAGAGCCTCGAGCTGCTTCGGATTCTGTGTCTTCCTCTCTCTCTGCCCTTCCCCCACTTGTGCTCTGTCTCTCTCTGTCTCTCAAAAATAAATAAATGTAAACAAACAAACAAACAAAAAACAACAGCAACAACAACAGAAACACTGCAGACACTGAAGCTCAGCAGAGAACACATTTGTTACATACCCTCACCCCACAGGAAAGTGTGTGAAAAGTCTGCCCTTCCTCCCAGATGTTGTCCTGTGTGTATCTTTTATATTAAAACTGCAATCATAATTACAACACTTGACTGAGCTCTGTAAGTCATGTTAGTGAATTACTGAACCTGGGTGGGGGTGGGGCGTGTTGTAGAAACCCTTGAATTTGTAGCCAGTTAGAAGTGCAGGTGGCCAAGGGATTCCTGAAACATGACTGGCATCTGAAGTCAGGGCAGTCTTAGGGAAATATGTTAGTCTGCTTGTGTTGCCATTAAAAAAATACCACCGTCTGCCTGGTTTAAACAACAGAACTTTATTTCTCATAGTTCTGGAGGCCAAAAAGTCTAAGCTCAAGGTGTTGACAAGTAGCTTTCATTCTGAGGTCTCCTGGCTTGACTTGTAGAAGGATGTCATATTTTTGTGGGTTCACATCATCTCCTTTTATGTGTTTACAGGGAGGGAGAGAGGGAAGAAGGGGGAGAGAGAGAGAGAAAGAGGGAGGAAGAGAGATAGAAAGGAGAGAGAGGGAGAAAGAAAGGAAGAGAAAGAGAGGGGGAAGGAGAGAAAGTATGTATGGGATCTCTGGTGCCTCTTCTTATAAGGACACTAATCCTATTGGATCAGGGCCCCACTCTTATGACCTCCTTTAAACTTAATTACTTCCTTAGAGACTCTCTCTGCAAATACAGCCTCACTGGAGGTTAGGGCTTCAACGCATGAATTTTGAGGGGACATAAATTAAGTCTATGACATACAGAGCCTTTAACTGTGGAGTCTGATGCCAGCTTCCATTGGTTATCATCAGAATTGTTCTTCAGTACATCCAGTTGGGGGGCAAAACAGAATAAGAAGTAAAGAGAATAAGGAGACACCCATACTCCCTGCATGTTGGGAAAAAAATTGAGTTGTTGTAGCAGACCACGTTGCTACGTTGCCACGTATGCCACGTTGCCTAGGACTTAACACTTCAGCAGCCTTTGACAGGTCTCCAACAGTCAATATGTCCATTTCTTTACCTGGCAGCTTTCACCTAAGCTGTCGAATGTAGGTCTACCCAGAAGTATGACATCAGGCCACTTAAGGTCATTCAGAGCTCCCTAGCCCCACAGGTGGAATAATTCTCAGGTGTGAGTTATGGACTGGTTCTCAGAGTTTTCCCATGGATTTACTCACAGATGTAACTGGTTTGGCGATTCACCCTTTATTAATGACTTCCCTTTCCTAGTTCCGTTCCTTTTTTTCTGTCAGTGTTTCTTATATGCCCCCCCCCAACTACATACCTGAGATTATTTTTCCCAGGATCAGCTTCTGTGAGGACCAAAAATAAGAGAATCTTTTTGGCTGAGAATGAGTGAGAGGACAAATTAACTCAGGGCTCCTGAAAAAAACATTATGTTACACTGAATGAAAACATCCTCAATGGGAAATGAATGAGTGTTGTTCTGAAATGTTTTACTACAGAAAACCAAAGTGAATTTGGAAACTGTTTGACAGTCTCAATATAATCAAAGCCATGCAATGTAGGCTGTGTGACCATGTGTGCAAAAAATAAGAGGATATGGATGAAATGAAAGGCGAATTTGGTGAAAATGGATTGCACATCTAATGAAAATTCTGTACCTGAAACCCAAGTCAGTGATGTAGAACTCAAATTTATTTATTTAGTTTTTATTTGAATTCCAGTTAGCGAACATACAGTGTACTATTAGTTTCAGGTCAATAAATCACCAGAATTTAGTGATTCATCACTTACATACAAGACCCAGTGCATATCACAAGGGCCCTCCTTAATCGCCATCATGTATTTAACTCATCCCCTCCATCCACCCTCTCTCTGGTAACCATCAGTTCTTTCTCCATGGTTAAGAGTCTGTTTCTTGGTTTGCCTCTCTTTCTTTTTGCCTTTTGCTCGTTTGTGTTATTTCTTAAATTCCAGATAAGAGTGAAATCATAAGGTATTTGCCTCTCTGAGTTATTTCACTTAGCCCTGGTTATTTCACTAGCTCTATCCATGCCATTGCAAATGGCAAGATTTCATTCTTTTTTATGACTGAGTAATATCCCATTGTATATACATACCACATCTTTTTCCACTCATCAGTTGATGGATATTTGGGCTCTTTCCATAATTTGGCTATTGTTGATAGTGCTGCTATAAAAATTGAGGTGCATGTATCCCTTTGAATTAGTATTTTTGTATTTGGGGGGTAAATACCTAGTAAGTACAATTGCTAGATTGTAAGGTAGTTCAATTTTTAACTTTTTGAGGAACATGGAACTCACATTTATTATTTTTTTTTCAGTGTTTATTTATTTTTGAGAGACAGAGAGACAGAGCATGAGCAGGGGAGGGGCAGAGAGAGAGGAAGACACAGAATCCGAAGCAGGCTCCAGGCTCTGAGCTGTCAGCACAAAGCCTGATGTGAGGCTCGAATCCATGAGCCATGAGATGATGACCTGAGCTGAAGGAGGACACCTAACCGACTGAGCCACCCAGGAGCCCTGGAACTCACATTTTAAAAGATTATTTAAAATGCATAAAAAAAATTAAAGACAGAAAACTAATGTCAGATGAAAATTTTAAATTAAATATAATGATTTTCAAATATTCACTTTAGCTTTGACATCTCTTGAGTTTCAAAGCCCTATAGGCAATTAGTCACTGGCTACTTATTTGCTTTCGGCTCTCACATTCAATCTCTAAATTCTCAATTCATCAGTTTTCCCTCTGTACTGCATATCTAAATTTGGCTAGAAACAGAAGCCAAGTTATCTTTAACATCTCCATAATCATCCAACATCCTGCCCCAGGCTTCAACATTGAAGTTAGCAATCTAAATTCTTTTGAAACCGCCTGCTAATCATGTCTCAGGTTTTTCCACCGCCATGAACCTAACTAATCTGACCTTTTATCCACTCAAGCCTGGGTCACTGCAAACATCCCCTAATAGATTTCCTGATGCAAATCTGTCCTCCAGCCTAATCTCCATACTACAGCCAAATTGTATTGTTAACCCCCTAAAACCTAATTGTATCATTTCTATGCTTAGAAGCTTTGTCTTTAACATTGTATCTATAGTGTGTAACTTATCTGAGCTGACCCTGTGTGACCTAGCCATTGCTCTGCTCTTGTCTTCACCAGTAGACCCAACATAAATTCTGTAATTCTTCAAACATGTTACACTCATTTTTTTTTTTAACCTCCAAGGCCTTTTGGCATTCTACTTCCTCTCTCTCAAACTTTCCTTATCTCTTCACTTGACTAATACCTAATGCTAATGTTCTCTTTGACTCACTGACCTTAACTGATTGTTCCGGGGTGCCCACTATCCATCCTAGGATATCATATCTTATTGTAATTGTTATTTTTTTTGTTTTTAAGGTAATAAAATCGATGATGTCTATTTTTCTTACCACTATATCCTCTATGCCTGGAATGGTTCCTGGTACTACTTAGTAAATATTTGTTGATGGGATGCTTGAAAGGATGAATGAATGAATGAATGAGAGAGGTTAGAGCTTTAGCTTAGGTAATTTATTTATTCCTGAAAAGAGAAAAAAAATGATTGGAATAGAACATTGGTTCTACTTCTTGTGGTAATGGGATAACACGAAATATCCTGTAGTAAAGGAAAGAAAATCAATGCATGCTGATGTAACAAGTAATATAAAGTTTCAAATAGCACCTTTCCTATTCTCTGGAAAGTGGCTATTGAAGCTTTTGGCTAAGAATAAGAGACAAGCTCTTGGAGGCTAGCAATTGACCAATAAGGCATAATGAGGGATTCATTTTACATATTCAGCAGACACTCAATAAAACTTTGAGAGTGCATACATCGGTCCCTGCCTTAACACTTGTCTGTAAGGGCCAAGTCCCTAAATTGGGCTAATATTACTGGAACCTGGCAAAAGGGACAGGGAAGAAATGACAAAGTTGAGCACCGAGTGCAAGGGAGGAGAGAAGGATGCATTTCCTCTCTTTGGTCAGGAAATCTGTGAGGTAGACAACACAGAGATTTCTTATAATTCCCATGATACCAATTTTACACAAGCACCTCTGGAAAACTGAATATGTCTGCTGTCACCACTATTATTCACCATAGTATTGGAGATTCTGTCAAATGCTATAAGGCAAGAATAATATTGGAGATTCTGTCAAACACTATAAGGCAAGAATTAGAGAAAAAAAAGCATCTAGGTTGGAAAGGTAGAATTAAAAAATATCTTTATTTGCAGATAACATGACTGTCTGTGCAGAATATCTGATGTAATTGACCAAAGGCTCTGCTAGAACTAATAAGTCCTAATACATGAGTTTGGTAGGATTGCAGGAAACAAGATCAATATGCAAATTCAATTGCGCTTCTACACCCTACCAACAAAAAATCACAAGTTAAAATTTTAAAAAGTACCGTCTATAACAGGACTTAAAACATGAGAATTTCAGGTGTAAATTTGACAGAAGATATATGTCTACACTACAACTCCAAAACATTGCAGAGAGATATTAAAAAACTAAGTTACTGAAAAGATATATCTATTCATGGATCTTAAGTCTCAGCTTTGCTAAGATGACCATTTTCCCCATTGGATGTACAGATTCAATGTGGTACCAATCAAATTCCCAGCAGGTTTTGTTTGGTAACAAGCTGAATTATGATATTTATATAAAAATACAAAGGATGGTGAAAACATATGTTCACAAAATGTACAAAAAAATGTTTGTGGCAGCTATTTATAATAGCCAAAAAGCAGAAACTACCCAAGTGACCATCAAAAGGTGAATGCTAGGGACACCTGGGTGGCTCAGTTATTAAGTGCCCTGCTCTTGATTTTGGCTCAGGTCAACCTGAGCCAACCAGGTGAACCATTTCATGGTTCGTAGGTTCGATCCCCACATCAGGCTTTGAGCTGATGGTGCCGAGCCTGCTTGGGATTCTCTCTCACTCTCCCTCTCTTTCCACTCCACCTCCATGCATGCTTTCTCTCTTTCAAAAAATAAGTAAATAAACTCGAAAAAATGTGAGTGCAACATAAAAGACTCATAAATATAGAGATCAGAGGGTTGCCGGAGGGGTTGTGGGAGGGGAGATGGGCTAAATGGGTAAGGGGGATTAAGGAATCTACTCCTGAAATCATTCTTGCACTATATACCAACTAACTTGGATGTAAATTAAAAAAAAAATAAATTAAATTAAAAAAGAAAACAATGGTGAGTGCTAAACAATTTTTAATAAATATTTCCTTCAATTTAAAATATTCAAATTCATTATAATTGTTTAGAATTTAACTTATATTCAATGGCATTTTCACTCATCAGCAATCTTTGTGCCTTCATCATCCTGGAGTTTTAAATATTAATGTATGGCTTGGTCTATTGGAGTAGTTTTTAAAATAATTTTAAAGAATGTTTCATGAATAATACATTTTATGTCCCCCCCCCAACTCCTCAATATGTGGAAATTTATCTGCTGCCCCTTTGTGCAACATTCATCTTAGCTGTGTACAAAATTATTGAGTCCTGAAACCAAAATGGGAAGCAAAATTTGTTTTGTATTCCTGCATAAAAGTTAGGAGCAAACCTGGATCTGTTATTTTGTACATAACTTTGCGGGGGGTGGGGGAGGAGAAAGATGGCATTAAACCTATATATTCATAGGCTGCTTGTTTTGATTCAAGTTCTTTAAAATGTTTGAAAGGGGTGCCTGGGTGGTTCAGTTGGTGAAGCATCTGACTTCACCTCAGGTCATGATCTTACACTTTGTGTTTGAGCCCCACATTGGGTTCTGTTCTGACAGTGTGAAGCCTGGAGCCCACTTTGAGTTCTGTGTGTCTCCCTTTCTTTCTGCCTCTCCCCTGCTCACACTCTATTTCTCTCTCCAAAATAAATACACATCAAAAAAAAAATGTTTGAAAGAATGCGTCTATTGTGACTATCCAAAATAAATTTGAATGAAATTTGTGAAGTACGTTAAATCTATTCGACTGGTTTACTGTAGTCTCAATTTGTTGGGGGCATAAACACGAAAAACACTTGTTTGACCCAATAATTAGTACTTTCCATGTTCAATGGTAGTTCGTTTTCTACTAGGTACCCCGTTTCCTAATTGGTCAGTCAGTTTGACTCAAGAAAAATCTCATTAATCTTAAAAGTCTAATTTCAGTAATTCGGAGCCAAACACATTCTTTTTAACTTGTGATCTCCTATTCAGTTCAAACTTTACCCCTACTTACTCTATTTCCTTTCCTCAGGCTACACTTGTGGTTCTAAGGTTTGAAATGGAGAGGTTTGGAGTGAAGCAGGATTCTACTCAAATTCACCTTTTGTGAAAGTCTCCTTTTGTGTTGATGCATCTGGAAAACAGGGAAAGACAGATATTGACGTTACTAACACTTGATTGGTAAATGCTTTCTCTGTGTGCTTCCTAACCTCGTTCATATCATATCACTCACACACACACACACACACACACACGCACACACACACAAAATTGCAGTATCTGCACAAAATATTTGGGAAAATGGGAGGGAGTTTGCAGTCTTTATATAACTTGAAGAAAACTTTTATTATGAAAAAACAAAGTATGAAGTACGAAGAATATATTAAAGGTTGAATTTGCTTAACTTCATGTAAATGTGTTCCAAAGTGAGAAGGAAAAGGGAGGTTTCAGTGGTGAGAAAGGTCTTTTTCCATATCCCTCTTTATATGGGAGACTCTTGCCTGGAAATTCTCTCTCAGACGTCCTTCAGGCTTCGTTGACCAGAATTGTTTCACATGGTCATCTCCTGTGTGATATAGCCTTCCCATACCTGGCATACGGCCATCCCAGGAATGTTTCTATGGCCACTCCAGAACCATGTTACGTTGCCACCCCAGGACTGTGTCCCATAGCCAACTGACACCTGTGTCACGTTGCTACCCAAGTACTATGCCACATGACCAACCCAGAATAGTGTCATATGTCTATACCAGAAATGTGTCACTTTGATACCCAAGAACTTTGTCATGTGGCCACTCTAGAAATGTGACACATCATCACATTGCTACTGCAGGACTGTCACAGTGTACCCCACAACCATGTCACGTTTCCACTCTAGGATTCTGTCACATGGCCACCCTAGAACTGTGTCACATCAGCACCTCTGGCAGCGAGAAAGCTAGGAATGCTGTTAACTGTTATTTTAGGTTCTTTTGTGGGAGGCAGACTGTTCCAGTGAAAAAGAAAGGAGGGGAAAATGGCCAACTATTAGGTAGGCAACCAGCCCGATTTTGTGTGCCCCTAAAATGCATGTTTGTTTGGGGTGGTGTATGTGGGTGTGTCTGTGTATGTCAAGAGCAAGAGCTAAAGAGAGATTCAGGGAACTATCGTATTACAGGTTGGGTTGAATTACGGAATACACGAAGGCTGAATCCTTATGATGAGGAAAGTGGAGTGAATTTGCTGAGATGAGAAAGGCAATTGGTGGAGTAAGGCAGTAAACAGATGCCTGTCAACTATATTTCTCACGATGCAGTCTCTGTGCTCAAATGGACTTGTAGTACCATCAGGAAAAGCTTCTTGGGGTTGTTTCCACCTCAGTATAGAACCTAGGAGTTAATTCCAGGACCTAGGCTTCCTTCCTTCCACCAGGGCAGCAAGTAGATTCCATCATTTCATCCAGCAGGGAGCGTATCAAATGGAAGAGGTGTATGCTTACCCAGCTCAAACAGCTCTCATGGCTAATGCACAAAGACACAGATTTTCTTCATCTTCTGTGGGTGGGGGGAGTGAGGACCAGAATCTTAGCACAGGACTCAAAAAATGTTATCCAGATCAGGACGATCCTTCCAGAGGAAGGGAGCAGAGAAACACAGTTTGTTATCAGTGCAACATCTCATGAGAAACTCAAAGGCAACACTCAGGACATAGCATTCTGCTTAACTGCAGCTGGACTGACACTGGCAATCACCTTCCTAAAAATAATAATAATAATAGTAATAACAATTCCTTTCTTACGGTGCATCAAGAGCCTGACTTTAAATATGACCTGACTGGCATTTTGACATGTTATTTTAAAAAAATATATTAAATTCTTCAGCTTATTTATCTCTTTGCTGAGTTTTTATTATTTACACAAAAACCTGAGGGTTATTTGCTACTGGAATAGTCTGTGATTGTGAAATAAATACTCTGAGTTAGCTACACAAAAAAATGGAGACACAGGTTCAAGAGGCTACTACTCAGAGGGCGGGATGCATTTATCTTGGTTGCATTAACTGATTCAGGGTATCTTTGAAACGGCCACCCAGCTCTCCAAATGTGGATGGTGGGGGATAGCGTTCAAGCCACTGTGGAGGCTAAGGTGTTGCCTGCAGCCTCCCAAGATTCAGGGCTTTTGCAAGCAGCTGAGCACAGCGTTTGAGAAAATTACAGAGCAATGTTCTTGTGAGGAGAAGGAACCAGCCCTCCCTCCCACTGCCTAATTCCAGGCTACAGCGCCCACCGTGTTCTCCTTCATTTCTCTTCAATGACAACCTGACTCTCAAAAGTGTCACTAATAAGCCGGTTCCCAATTAGCTGTGGAGGTTTTTCAGAGCTCTTGGCAATGTTCCTGTAGCTTCTGGAGGCTGTTGCTGCCTATAAACTGAGGATCCTTTCTGCTTTGCACGATTCAAAGGCAGGAGCTACTGGGAAGGCGACACTCTAGTTTCATTATTCCTTGCTAGCAGGAGAACAGAATGCATTGTTTTTAATGCTCAAATATGTCATTTGAAGGAAAATAAATGTAATTCCTCCTTCCTAAGCCAGCTCTCCATTACTTATTTGTGCAAGTGCATGCGTACATCCAGCAGCACACGATGTTCACACGGACGAGTTCTCAGAAAATCCTGCACAGCAATTAGAGACTGCAGGGTATAATAAAGAAAGCCCAAGCTGACGGTTTGGAATGAGACTGTAAGTAAGGCAGAAACAGGATCTGCCATTTAGCTTTGATGAAACAGGGACAGTAAGTTGACTCTTGAGGTGCCTTTGAGTTTGACTTGGGCTCCATTTGGGTATTTAAACAGACGCCAAAGCAGGCTGCCCCCCCATCTTCCACTATGAGCCACTTTGCTGGTAGAAACTTAATCACTATTTTACATCAGTGCTCAGACTGTGCTTAGGACAAATGGGAAGACTACCCCATTATCCTTGTAAGGTATCAGTGCATGGCTGGTTTGTCATCTATGGCCTTTAAATATAGAATTGAATCTTGTCTGTCCTCAAAGAACAGCTCAAGCATCCCAGTCCTCCCTGCCAGTGGTCCTCTTTGGTCCTTTTGTATGTACCCTCATATCAGGCTTCTAGAAGTTCTATGCAGCAAATATTATTATTTCCATTTCACAAATGAGTTAAGTTTATCTTCCCAATCACTGGTTGAGCATAGCTTACATCCAAGTTTAGCTAAGTCTAACTCCCATGCTTTCTCTACTATATCATCTGTCAAACCAGGAACTGAGCTTGCAGAGAACTTAAAAAGGGTAGGTAGTGAGGAAAAAGAGAGATTCCCACCACTAGTTAGGCCTCTGGACGCTTTGTACACCAACTCTTTTGGGTTGGTACACCAATTAATACTATAAAGGTGGCGTGCCTTTTATAATATTCCTAGTCTAATTTGAGTGAAATGGAAGTGGAATTAGGTGTGGAAATATGTAATTCCACTATGTAATAGCAGGAGGCTATTTATACGTTCTTTGTCATTTATAGAACATATAGTCTCTACCGAGGATTTTGCTAAGACCTTTAATGTAGCATCCTTAGTAAGAGCTTAATCAATGCGTGTTCTATGCGGTTGCTTTTGCCCGTGGTCATTCACATATATCTGGAAGAGATTAACCACAGCATTTGTGTGTGGTGCTTTTCTTAAATAACAATTTGTATGTTACCAGTTATTTAATTATTTGACTGAAGCCTGTTTGCAATGTTAAGAGTGAAAGTCCCAGAAGGGCAGCATGTGGTCTTCCTCTGCCCCCAGAGGCTTGCAATCTTCTAGAAGCACCATAGGCGGTGGATGAATATTTGTGATACACTGACTGGACCATCACGCTGTGCTAAGACACAAACATGACAAGGTGTTCTCTTATAGATTCTAGAAAGGCCTTTGTCCCATTTGACCAGGAGTAACTTCGAGGAAAGAGACACATGATAGGAGAGTGGAGGGCGATCTCCTTCCTTGCCTGTTTGCTGGTTGATTGATCCTCTATTCGTTTCATCTTGGGAATAGATGATAGAATACAGTCTGCCTTTTAAAATATAAATAGTTTTGCCTTGTTCTAGTGGCTCCTGTAGAAAATGGGAAATAAAATGAATTATGGAACAAGAAAAAAATGAATCTTCCTTTTTCTTGCAATCTTACATACTATACCTCACTTTTCTCTTTAAGAAATGCCACCTAGGGGCGCCTGGATGGCTCAGTCAGTTAAGCGTCCGACTTCGGCTCAGGTCACGATCTCGCCGTCCGTGAGTTTGAGCCCCGCGTCGGGCTCTGGGCTGACGGCTCAGAGCCTGGAGCCTGCTTCCGATTCTGTGTCTCCCTCTCTCTCTGCCCCTCCCCTGTTCATGCTCTGTCTCTCTCTGTCTCAAAAATAAATAAAATGTTAAAAAAAAAATTAAGAAATGCCACCTAAAACTTACTTTCTTCTTTGTACAAAGCATCAGGTTATAGAAATACAAAATAAATTAGCAAGTGAGGGAGGGGAAGAAAGCCGATTTTGGCCCTCTGGGATGCCCTGCCTTTCTTAACTTGTACTTCCTTCACCCTTCCATCTCATTTGGTTGTTTGCAGAAGCGAATGAGAAAATGGAAAAAGAGAAAGTTTATATAGTTGCTCACATTGATGAACCACATATTCTAGATGAGATACTCTAGCCTCCAAAGGATTAGTATCTAGTAGAGGGTGTTGGATACAGACATAATAATTATGATGCCAGCCTGAAGCTGGAACTACTCCAGTTTTCCAAAGATTATGATGGTGGTGGTGATGGTGATGTGTGTGTGTGTGTGTGGTGGGGGGGGGGAGAGAGAGAGAGAGAGAGAGAAATGCACAGTCAGAAAGAAAGACAGAATTTCTACTTGTAGAGATTTGAACTTTTTCCTGGAGAAAACAGCATTTGGACCAGGCCTTGAAGGACTGGTAAATGTTTGAAGGAGAACACTATTTCAAGGAAGAAAAAAAAATCTAATTTATTGATCCTAAGGGGTTCAAAGGAATCCATATTGTTAAAGAGTAAGAATCAAGAAGATCAATGTAAGGTAATAAAAGAAATCTACATAGGCATCGTAATGTGGGGTCTCTGATTCCAAGCTGAGGAGTTTGTTGGCCCTGTAAATTACGGAAACGTTTTTACATGGGTGTACCTGTTTGGGGAGGTGAGTAGAATGGCCCGGAGGAGGGAAAGACAAAAATTTAGGAGATCGGGCACTAGCTTCCTCTTTTAGTTGTTTACCTAGCAGAGATTGCTCAACAGGTGCGAAGGAATGTGAGTTGATGTGAGAAAGGTTTCAAAGATGAGGAATGTTAAATGCAGGCAAAAGAGTAGAGAAGGAGACTGGAGCAGTTTCTGAGCTTATCCAGAAGCATGTCTCCTCACCTTGAGTATAAGATTTCATTAATGTCTTCTGCTGCTGCTGCTCCTTTCCAGATGTGTGCAGGCTGGGGGTGGTGAGGACTGGGAATGCATAGCCATGGCCACTGCCATGTGCAGGGCCCGGGTGGGGAAAGCCCTGGGAGATAAGCCAGGAAAAGACAAGGTGTCTGTTGTCAAAGACCTTTCTCTCGTGTGGGAAGATGAACACAGAAAAAACTCCATTATATTTGATTCCAAAAACTGAGTACATATGTGTCAACAATGAAAAAATATGGTTTTTAGGGTAACACTACTCATTTGGGAGTGAAATTTCATTTATTTACTCTTTTATATTTAAGTTTCTCAGCTGAGTAATATAAAGTAGATAATTATCTCTCCTCACAATTAGTGAGGCATATTTGCCTTCAATCTTTTTTTTTTTATTTTGAGAGAGAGAGAGAGAGAGACAGAGCATGCGCAAGTGGGGGAGGGGCAGAGAGAGAGGAGAGAGAGAATCCCAAGCAGGTTCCACACTGTCAGTCCACAGCCCCATGCTAACTTGAAAGCAGCGAGATCATGACCTGAGCCAAAACCAAGAGTCGTATGCTTAACGGACTGAGCCCCCCCTGGAGCCACAAGCACTCCAATCTTCTATTGATTATTTTTCCCTTCTCTGGTTTTCATTTTATTGTCATAATGAACATTATGTCAGGTACATAATTATATTGGACTGAGCTATGGAAGTATCTCAGATCTCCTCAAGTAATTTCAAAATTGATAAAAAAAATTATCATATTTTTACTTGGAATGCAGGTGGTATGCAGTTTTGTGGGAAAGTCAAGATTTCATTAATAGGTTAGGAAAAGACTTGGATTCATGCAATTTTTTTTCTCTAAGGAAAAGTATTTTTCAGACTTCATGAATCTTTAAGCGAGCTCAGTGAAGACTGTGTAAGCAAGGATTTTCTTTGTTTACAAATGGGGCAGTTGAGGCACTGAGCGATTAGGGGTGCGATTTTACTAAAAAAAACAATAAATTTCTCAATGTAACTCGGAATTTATATCATATTGCTCATCTATCGCAGCTTCCATTGCCTTAGAAACACAGACAGGTGTGAAGAAAGTTCACGTTTAATTGGCTACATCATCCACCAGAGGGAGTGAATTTCGCACTCCCTACAGCGTGCAGCAGAGACCCAGAAGCTGGTGTGGACTCATTTCTGAGCAACCATCTCTCCCTCCGCCTGAGCCTGTCCCAGTGTGTTCCATGTATCTCTTTTCTGAGATTTCTAGAGTAAGAAGTCTCTTTGCCTTCTGTCTCCCCTATGTACCTTCCATTTATAAACAGAAACAAATAAAGCAAGCGAGGACATTTCACTTGTTAAATTTAGCTATTTTTTTGCTGCAGGCCTGCCTACTTAGAGATTTTTTTAACCCTACTCAGTGGTAAGTTGTTACCAAAATCCCAAACCCATCTGATCTAAATATAATAAAGTTGATGCCCTAGACTACCAGGAACTTTGAAAATGTAATTTGTGTTCAGTTATTGCCTCAGAGAGGATGCTCTTCTGTTTGTACATTCAGTGAGATTAAATTAATATTGGTTCCTAGGGAACCTCATCAGGCATCCAAAAAAGCACTGTTTGTTGCCATTCATTTGACACCTTGCCAGGAAATTTTCAAGTCAATTCAGATAGACTGAATAAAGTCTTAAAGTGTTATTTCATGAGACTGTCACCTGCCCACCAAATGCAGAGTTCATCCTCTTTCTTAAAAAAAAAAAATTTTTTTTTTGAGTTAATCACAAATTTTTACTCCTCAACCCCTGAAACTATTTCTCAAACATAGGGTACGGTAAAAGTGATAGTGTTTTATTGTACTCTATATTTTAAGTCTGTATTTTATTTGAAATGAGAATTGACTATATATATATATAGTATATAACTGACTATATACATATAGTATATAGTATTTATAGCATAGATATAGCATATAGTATATATATATAGTATATACTATGTATATAGCATATATATAGCATATATATAGTGTATATATATATAGTGTATATATATATATAGTGTATATATATATATATAGTGTATATATATGCTATATCTAGTCACTATGTATACTATATATAGTGTATATATATGCTATATATATAATACATATATATAATACAATATATACACTATGTATACTATATATAGTGTATATATATGCTATATATATATATATATATATATATATGCTGTGTATATAGTATGTGTGTGTGTGTGTGTGTGTGTGTGTGTGTGTGTATGTGTGTGTGTATAGTAGGGCAGAGGAGCAGAGAAAGAGGGAGGGAGAGAGAATCTTAAGCAGGCTCCGTGCTCTCCATGGAGCACGTGGGTCAATCCCACGACCCCGGGATCATGACCTGAGCTGAAATCAAGAGTTGTATGCTCAACCAACTGAGCCACCCAGGTGGCCCAGCTATTTTTCAGAAAACAGTATTTCTTATATCTTTTGATGAACATAATTCCTCCAATTTTGTAACATCTAATTTAAGGTTCACTTTTTCTGTATGCTTTGTTATACTAAACCTTAGAAATATAATTTGGAAACACCGGTAGTTTGGATAGTGTTCTCTGCTGCAACCAAGCAGCTGTGACCTCCACTTTTTCCTATTTGCATTATATTTTCTTACCAGAGGATTTTGTAGCCCCTTCATTTATTCTTCTTTTATAATTGCCTGCAATCTTGATCCTCTCTCCTTAGGTAATATGTTTAAATTTTCCTTTCTCTTTATACCACATACCGCATTCTAATTTCCTTTTGGAATTATGATTAGCACATGGAGAATTGCACAAAATCCTGGGTACACTCCAGAGCAACAATCCCTTCTGCGTTCTTCCCTACCTCTAGTTCTGTCCTTCATAAAAACACACATGTGGATATCATCTTCCCTGTAATACACTGGGAAAGAAAATAAATCACCCTTTTCCTCCTTTTTATGTTCATATATTAAAAATCATCTTCACTTTATTGATGTCATTATCCTCCATTTGGTTAAAATCTCTACCAGTAAATACGTCATCAACCTAGTTACGATTCTTTGGTTCTTCGTAGCAAAAGCTAACTCATTCAAGACTACATGGTTTCACGGGATTGATGGGTGGAGACCAAATCTTAGAAATAGGCAGATCTCAAGCACCCCTAAGAGTTGGGTGCCAAGAGCCATAACAATGCTTTTTTGCAGGAGTAGCCTGTTCTTGAAAGGCCTACGTGAGCTGGGACCTGGGTGACCTGGTCCTTCTACTAGAGATTTGGATTCCATGAAAGGAGATCTCTAGTGGCCTTGTGTCATGAACCTACTCCTTGGCTAGAATGGTCAACCTCTCCCATTATAGTTCTACCAAACTGAGCTCAATGGTGAAGAGGCAATTCCTCCTTAATGGGGATGTTATTAGAAAGTGAAAATTGATACTAGGTGGTCAAAAACAACTACCACTAGACTAAGTATGTCCAAACAGAAGCCTCATTTCCATTTGTGGGGAAGCTCTTGAGATCTCACATTTGGATATTCAGAATGATTCTGTATAGCAGCCTTGCTTCAGAGAAGTTCTGGGATCTAAGCAAATAACGGTGGGGACTTTGTGGGGCATGAGTGTAAAGGAGAGGCACAAATATCTAGTCACTATTCTTAGCACATATCCCCACTGTGGTGCAGTGGGGAGTGCTGTCTCTCATCATGTCTTGGATTCTGCACGGAGCTATACTCAGCGATGTGCTGCCATGTGTCATTCGTCAAAGTCCTGAATTTGTTGATCTTCACATTGGTGAAGTCAGGTGAATGCACAGGGAATATAGTTTATTGCAGAAGTCAATCTACTTGTTGTCAATGTTATTAGTTACTCAGAAGTTGTAGGATTAGAAAATAGCTTCAGGTAGCTAGTTAATTTTGAAGGATCTGGATGCTTCACTACTATATTATATTGTTTTTGTCTGTTGTTTACTCTGAAGAAATGACACAGTCCAAAATGTTACTGAAATTTTGATTCTAAACTATATTGTTCTCATATTTAATCTAGAGTGAATAATTTATTAAATAAATATTTATTAAGCAAGGACCATGCTCATTTTCTAACTACTTCTTTTGCTTTTCAAAATTAGCTTACATTGAGATGCCTGGGAGGCTCAGTTGGTTAAGTGTCCGACTTTGGCTTAGGTCGTGATCCTGTGGTTTGTGAGTTCGAGCCCTGTGTCAGGCTCTTTGCTGATAGCTCAGAGTCTGGAGCCTGGTTCAGATTCAGACTTTCTCTCTCTCTGCCCCTCCCCTACTCACACTCTGTCTCTCTCTCAAAAATAAATAAACATTAAACATTTTTTTATATAATAAAGAATTTTTAAAAGATGGCTTGTATCAGGGGTGCCTGGGTAGCTCAGTTGGTTAATCATCCGACTCCTGATTTTGGCTCAAGCAGTGACCTCAGGGTTGTGAGACTGAGCCCCGCATAGGGTCCTGCATCAGGCTCTGTGCTAGGTGTGGAGCCTGCTTAAGATTCTCTCTCTCCCTCTGCCCCTCGCCCTGATAAATAAATAAATAAGTACATAAACATTAGCTTGGATTAAAATAATCTATGCATATCAAAAAATTGAACAGATAAAAAGATTCAGACAGAAGAAAATGCATCTGTTCCTGCATTTTTTTTTTTTTTCCATTCTGGACCTGCTGCTGAGAGGAAGCAATTTTAACTCACTGGGCTGGTTCCTTTGATCATCACTTCCACCATTCCAATAAATAAGCACATGTTGCTATTTTTGATTGAACAATTTGGACTTCTTATTTTGATAAATGAGGATTTGTCTCATTTATTATACCATCATTTTAGCTCCCTTTCCTGCATTCTCCTAACAGAGTAATACAACTAATTTTTAGATTTTCTTATTTATTATTGCATTACAAGTAATTTAATGATACAATTTTCTCTTATTCTGTCAAATTGTTTTAGACTCTCCTAAATTCCACCTTGAAGGTTGATGATGTTATTGTCCCTACAATTTCCTTCAACCCTTCTCCCTTTCTTTCCACTTGTAGATTTCCATCATCTGATCTTTTATTTTTAATGTTGTCAAGGTTGAAAATATCCACATTCTCTAATTCACATGGATGTTTTCCAATCCTTATCTAGAGATTACTCCTAACAGAAATTAATATAAAGTGTTTGCATTATTTAATTCTTTCAGGGTATAGCCAGACAATGTATTTTAATTACATTTACTATTTGTAATACGTGAGTTTCCTATTTATTTCTTGTAGTATTTGAATTTATCACAGCCTCCATGTTTTCAAGTCTATATTCCACCCAGGTATTCTACTAACTCATTCTTGTTTCTTCTTTCTAGTAGGTCTCTCTTACCTGGATTGGGCTGATTTCTCCCTGAAACACCTGCCCAGCTTTCTTGGATTAGTGTCAATACTGCTTGGGTTCTAAATTCTCTTTTATCTAGGTTCATTTCACAGTTTTTCATTTCACAATTTATTACATTGTCAAGTAAATTTTTAGGACAAAGTGTATGTAAGATAAAATATCTGAATCCTTGCATGTCTGAAAATTTCCTTATTTTTCCTTGTACTGAGAAGTAACAAATTCCATCAACTGGTAGCAGGCCTGGTAATACTTATGCTCCCTGGTAAAATAAGCAATTTCACAGAACGCCAACATCAGACACATGACCGTGATGAAACAAATAGAAAACACAGGATTTAATGGGACAGAACATAGCATGATGTATAAACTTATCAAATCACTGAATTGTGCACCTGAACCTAATATAACATTGTGTGTCAATCACACTCAAGTAAAAAATAAAATAAAATAAAATAAAATAAAATAAAATAAAATAAAATAGAATTTAAAATAAAAAAAAATTAAAAAAAAACAGGATCACTCTATAATCAGGTCTGAGCACATACAAAAACAAGAACACAGATCCGACTGTGCAAATGTCCAGGCTCTTCGCTTTTAGCTAATATGAATGACTGTTGCTTTCATGCCAATTAAGTGTAGACCTACCTGTTCATTTCTCCTGATTTCCAGATAACAGTTATTAAGATACCTACTCATGGGATCTGCTGATAATGCCTAAATCAAAGCAAAGCCTACCCCTTTGCATTTTTTACAACACCACTCGCAACAGGACTAAATCCTTTAACAAAACTGTCTTAACACCTGCTTACAGAGATGCCCATGCTTCCCCAAGTGGTGAGATCTTCCTTTCCTGCAGCAAGAATGAATAAACTCAATCTTACTCAACTATTGGTGAGTTCCTGGTGGTTTTTTGATTGGTGGGGATTGACATATGTTATTTGTACTTTGGCTGGATATGGAATTTTAGATCTCCTGGTCTCAAAACTTGGAAAGTAATTCTTACTGTCTGTTAGCCTCAGTCTTTCTGATGAAAAGTCTGGTGCCAGTCTACTTTTTGTTCTTTTGTAAATGACGTGTGTTCAGTTTCTCTGAAAGCTCTAGGGGCAAATATAACATTAGGTAATACTTACTGAGTACTCATCATGTTTCAGACATTAAACAATGCATTCTTCATGCCTTAGCTTATTTGATCCCCACAAAAGCCAAATGAGAGAGCTACTACCTGAGATTAATACAAATGAAACTGGCCCAAGGTCACACAGCTAGTTAGTGGCAGAGTTGGACTTCAGCCCAGATCTGTTCTGTTCATAATCCCTAAGGCTGCACCATTATGCTAATGATACTTCAGGATTCTCTCGTGAGCATTCTGGCATAAAGGTTTACTTAGTGAAAAATTGGAAACTTCTGATTAAAATCAGGATTTGAGATTGCACATGGCTTTTATTGGCAGGCAATTCCCAATTTACAAATGGGCTTAGCTTTAACATTTCCTCATCTTCAGCTGAATGTAAGACAACCTTGGGGAGAAGAACGTCTGCACCAAGTCCAAAGAGAATAGAATAAGATGAACTTCACATACACACGTACTTTGGAATCATTTTGAAACACTGACATTCCTGACTAGCATGCTGCACCAAAAGAGAAATTTGCATTATAAAAACCTGGAAATGTCATTTAGAATGAGTTAAGAACCTCTGTGTTTATCTATCTATCTACCTATCTATCTATCATCTATCTGTATTCAAAATGCAAATATTTGGTTATAACAAACAAGATTGCAAAACTATCAAAGAAATCAAAGTTGATAGCTTACAATTAAAGTCTAAGAGATCTATGTAAGTGAGGGAGCGGGGCAATGTTTGCCAGAACTGCATCCTTGATGATGAAATCCCTGCATCTGAAGCTCTCATCAGGGTTTCCAAGCCATCTGTCAGATCATACTAAAGCTGAAAAGCTACTCAGCTCTCATCAAAGTCTTAACAACCTTAATTTATCCCTTGTCTCATTCCAAGTATCTTGCATTGACTCTAGTTTTCTGGGCATTCATGAAAAGGAAGAGCAAATTATCAGAGGCAGTTTTGGTGACATGATGTGGCTGCCATTTTTAGCAAGAAGAAGGCTCCTATAGCAGAGTTTGAAGACATAGTGACTTTCTAGCAGAGGTAAACAGTGCTATAGGTGGCTTTGCTGTGGCAAAGCAGGAAGGACATAGGGTTTGGAATATGAGTCATGGCACAAAGAACATGGAACCACTCACTAGCTTAGAGCACAGCTCATCTCTTAAGAGTCATCCATTCCTTCAGAAACTGTAGATCAGTTACACCTTCTTAACACTTCTCATCTCTGAGGTGCTCTCTTCAATGAGCTTCTTGGTCTCGTTGGTGTCCAGAGTGGGATACTGTTTCAAAAAATTGTGTGTGTGTGTGTGGTAGAGGTGGGGGTGAGGACCCGGTGTTTTGTGAGCTTGGGTTTGCCAAGTTCCTTAGACTACAGAAGCTCAGCTTCAATGCTAATAAAGCTAGCTGCTTCTGCTAATTCTCAACTGAGTGCACACACTGATGAGTAAAACAAAGTTACAAACTCCTGCAACCATTATAGGCTGGCCAGTTGACCTCCATTTATGTAACAGTACTTTAGTAGGGATACAAAGTTCCTGAAGAAGTCAAGGAAAAAGAGTGAACAGCCTGAATGCCACACCATTCTCTTCTGTAGGCAGAAAACCCACAAGGATTTTTCTTCCCACAGGAAGGGGGAAAAAAAAAGTATCCTCATTATCATGTCTCGAGGTCCTTTAGATCTTTGTATTGGTAGGTTTTCTTTTGTTCCCCTGAAGGCATTTGGGGATTCAGAAGACAGAAAACATGGTTTCTTTGAGAGCCAAATCTCTGGATGTTTCTAATGTGTTACAGCTCAATTTTAGTAGCAGTTTCTGATGCAATATGATTAGAGCTGAGTATATTTAGATCCAGTGGCCCAGTCATCCCCTCCAGCAATTTCGTGGTGCCAGGGAGAGAAAGAAATGAGAAGAAATAGGAATGGATTTTTGGTGGAGGAAAAATCTGTTTAGTTTCTGCTGACAAAAATGCTGATATGCCAAAAAGGAAAAAAACAACAGCAAAAACAATGTATCTCACACAGAGCTGCCCATCCTACTGTTGGTTCAACTTCAGACGTTTTCTACTTTTATCTGCTATTATCAACATGACTTCCCTTGACCAAAATCAAAACAAAAAAGATAACAACAACAACAAAACAGATAGAATCTGAAATGCTCTATTCTCTCAAGGATTACCTAAATCTTCTTGTCAAATTAAATAATAATTGTTGCTCTGAATAGTGTTATATAGGCTAAACTATACCTCCCCCCCATCAATATTCATTTCTGTTGTTGATGCCCAACAGTCAGGGTGAAGAGACAGGAATTTCCTTATGTGCTGTGGATCAAGATGACTGCTAGCAAAAGATGGAATAGTTTCATCAATTTTTTATTGAACTGGTGGTAAGCCGTTATTCACAAATTCTTGGAAAGGCTTCTTCAGACCTAACTCTGACCCAGTGGCCTTTATTTTCCAGGATAATATGTTACCAGTAATCTTCCTTCACTGTCTACATAATTTCCTTTTTTGGTGTGGATGACAAACTACTACGAGTAGAGTAAGCAAGGTGTTCAACATCAGGTCCAGGAAAATCAGCGGTTACAGATCGTTGCTGAGTTCAAAATCGAGCTTTACCACAAACTAGCTGTCTGACCATAGCCTTCATTTTCATGTCTTCAAAGCAGGGATATTAATGATATTTAACTCATGGGGTTATTGTGGAAGTTTACTAAGGTTATATAAAGTGGTTAAATTGTATCTGATGTGGATGAAATGCTAAACAAAGGAACTGATTCATGGATACAACACCCCCCAGTTGGGGGTGACTCTGGATACAATACACAGAATAGTTGAGACCTCGCTTTGGGCTTAAATAAATACAGGTTTTATTACCTCGCATCTATGAAACCTGCATAGAACCTTGAGGAATGTAGCACATATTCATCGGTAATTAACCATAGAGTCTTTGGAAAGCCATCCATTTCCTTATAAGGCCTACCTTCACATCATTCCTGAACCTGGAGTTTAAACATGGTGCCCTGGGGTACCTGGGTGGCTCAGTCGGTTGAGCGTCCAGCTTCGACTCAGGTCATGATCTCAGAACTCATGAGTCTGAGCCCCCCATTGGGCTCTGTGCTGACAGCTCAGAGCCTGGAGCCTGCTTCGGATTCTGTGTCTCCTTCTCTCTCTTCTCCTCCCCTGCTCACACTCTACTCTGTCTCTCTCTCAAAAAGAAATAAAGATTTTTTTAAAAATTTAAAACATGGTGCACTAAAGTCCAAAGCTATTCTTTCTGAATAGAGACTCTTCTTTTACTAGGGACATTCAAGTTCTCCCAAGCTCTTTCCATATTTAAAATGTGGTTGATATTCTATTAATTACAAAAATGATAGCAACAATGATAACTCCCACATATGTACAAGGAATTGAAGAAGACATTGTAAGCTATCTCTCAGATTTGGAAAACCCTGAAAATGGTTCTAGATGATGGTAGCTGGTTTCAGAATGAGCTGCTGAGGTACCTCAATGACTATAAACAACCTGTTTCCTGTTCGATTTTCTTCCCAAGGTTAAATCAGGTTTTCCAGCTTCCATTTCTCCGGGTAGCCTGGGGTGACTTCATGATTTGAAGGCCCGACAAACAGTAAGTATGTATTAAATATTAGTTGCATCCATGAATCTTTGTGAACCTTTTCATGTCTCCCTACAAGAAAATTTCCAATCTCACATGACGTATCCCTCTATGGCACGGCATAGGACCCTGTTGAAATCTCTCTTCCCTACCAGTTATCATTTGCTGTAAAATTATGTCAGTCGGCCAGCAAATCCCTGACAGTTTTGCTTCCACCAAACCCAGAGGGTTCTGACATGGGGATATGTGAAACTACTAGTAACATAATTTTCTACAAATCGTTAGAAGTCTGCGGTCTTGCCTCAGTGATTAGAATTCACTGGAAGCAGACAAGATGAAAGTACATTTGCAAGTTAACAAAAAACTCCTAAACATCATTATATTTCGCTTCTTTTTTTATAGATGCTGTTGGAATCTAAGCACGCAATAAGAGTGACTTCTTGCTACCAAGTGAAACCTGTAAGAGAAAATTGGATTTCATTGAAGTATGAGGTGTTCCAAACACTGCTTGCTTCAGCCTCAGTTGAAAAACAACTCCCTCACTGCTCAGAGATATATTAATATCCCTCCTCTGTCAGTTCTTTAGGTTGTATCTAAGCCAAGACTGAAATTCACTGGAAGTTGTAAGTAATCGAGAATCTTTGTCATAAATGCCAGAAAATTATTATGGGGAAAAGTTACATTTCATCAGCATTTTTCAAAGGTTGTTTCTTTTCATATTTTTCCCAGTAAAATGAAAGGAACTTCATTTCTATACTGCAGTAAGTCCCTGGTTGGGCCGAGGTTGAGGTACGGAGCTGAATGAAAAAGTTTGCAAAAACCTTGGAACTTTGTGCTCAGGGAGGTAACGTCCAAATGATTGGAGATTTAGGTATGTCATATAATAGCAGATTGTGATTTTATGGCTTCTGGGGTTTACATTGCTTTGTCACACTTCAAATAGTGACACCTTTCAATATGTCCAGAATCATGTTTATATTTCCATGAGTAAATGTCTGTGAAGTATAAAGATTGCTTCTTTTTTTCCCCCAAATTCTCAAGTGCTCCTGATATTTATGTAGCATTTTTTTTTGCTGTCTTTAGTTGTCATCTTCCACATTTTATTTGCACTAAATGAATCCAAGGGAAGAAAGTGATGAAAAGCAAATAAGGATTTGCAGAGTCCTTAATAACGTTAAGTTTATTGATTTAAATATGAGGAAGTCAGAGAAGCCTGAGTAATTGTAAAACTGACCTGTTGGTCACGCGTTTCTACATTAAGGTGGTCTAGCTAATATTAAATTTGGTTCTTTAGAAATAATGGAGGTGAATAGATTCATGACTAGTATTTAGGTTACAATTTAACATTTGTTAAATCTCATGGTACCTCTGAAGAGTATTGAAGAAGACAGTCATTTATAATACAGTTTTAGGAAGGCTTGTATACATGTGTATGGATGTGAGTGTGTGTGCATATCAGTACTTATTCCAGCAACATAAAGTAAGTATAATCTAGTTCTCCTGATATATAAAAAAATGGCATTGTCCTTCACTTGGGAAGGAAACAGTGAGTATCTCTACCCCAAAAAGAGGTTAAATTCTTTGCATATGATTTTATCAAACAAATAACAGCAACTCAACTCTTTAAATGTCATATATTTGAAGAGGTTTCTAGAAGATACCTAGGAAACAAAAATATGTTATTAGTAACTCTTAATATTTTTCTAATCACTATTAATACCTACTGAAGGCTACTTGCTATTTGTTGTTATTGTTGTTGTTTTCTTATCACTATCAGGCGAATCAGTTTTGCTTTTCCCAGCAGGAGAACTCAAGGTCATCTTACAATCCTGTAAGACTTGTTGATTCTTTCTTCATAAGATTTTTCACATAAATTCTTTTCTTCCCATTTCTACTGTATGATTATTGTCTAGGTTTTTAACACCTGAGCCCATGACTGTTTCATAACCTCCCATCTGATCTCCATGACTATGGTCCTTTTTCTAATCTATTTTCTAAAATGATGTATAGCCAGATGCATCTTCTTGAAAGGCCAGATCCATTGTAACACTCCTGGCAAATGAAAGACAAGAGCCAAATCTCCTCAGTGATTTCTCATGTTTGGAGGATAAAATTCAGACTTCTCCAAATTTCCCTCAAGGTATGCCTACATTGATTTTTGTAACATCTCTTTGTGGCATGAACTCTCTAATCAATCCAGACAGATTTTGTCACTAATCCCCCATTTTGTCTAGCACATCCAAATTTGTACACTGTTACCTGGTTTCATCAAATAGTTATCAATATGTTCTCCAGGGCTTGTTCCTACAGGGTCCATGGGACAGTTATGGATAACAGAGAGTAAATGAGATTAAAAAAATAATAATAACATAAAGGAAGAAGGAACAACATTTCTTGTACAGAGAAGGCTGAAGTTGGGATCTACTCAAGAAAGAAATGGTGACCAAACAGCAGAATGAATACAATGACTTACCAGACAAGGAACATGCAGAGCAAAACTTGGGGCTGTATTAGTTTTCTAGGATTACCTTCACAAAATGCCACAGACTGAGGCAGTTGAACAACAGAAATTTATTGTCTCATAGCCCTAGAAGCTACAAGTCCAATATCGAGTTGTCTGCAGAATTGGTTCCTTCTGAGAACTGTGAGGGAAGGATCTGTCTAGGCCTCTGTCCCCGGTTTGTAAATGGTTTTTTTGTCTCTGTGTCTCCTCATATTGTCTTCTCTCAGTCTATGGCTGTCTCTCTGTCCAAATCTCCCCTGTTCTAGGACACCAATCATCTTGGTTTGGAGCCTATCCTGATTATCTCATTTTAACTTGAGCACCTCTATAATGACCCTATCTTCTAATTAGGTCACATTCTGTGGTATTCTGAGGAAATATGTCATAAATTAAAACGGATAGATAGATAGATAGATAGATAGATGATAGAGTTGCCTTGCTTACTCTAAATAATTTATATTTTTTCTTCATTTTAACTTCTTGTCTTCCATGATGATTTATGACATCAACCATTGTTGCAAATGGCAGTAATCTTAGACATTTCCTGCTTCTGGAAATTTAACCAACAGCTTACCTCACTTTGTTTTCTGAAGCAACTGAAGTTGATAAGCCCTGAAGAGAGGACATGGAGTTGGAAATAGAGGGAGTACTTCTAGGGCCAACATGAGTAGTATTCTCGGCTAACCATGCAGCCACAAACAGCTGTGAGGTAAGAAAAGGATGAGTATGTGTAGTGGAGGATGATAGGGCACAGGAAATGGGGCAGGGAAGGTGTCCACCCTCTCTCACCAGGAACATCCCTTCTTTCCATTGTCCTGGGTGACATAAATGTCATTCTTGTTATTCATTTTCTTTTCATGGGTACATGAAGTAGAAACAGGGCAAAGCTGAAAATATATTGAGTCAGGTTATAGGCCTCTAGCACAAGTGGGTAAAACATAACACAGGATGAAATATTCAAAGACTGTGACAAACCTCTAACAATTCTGTAGTTTGAAAATACTGATAATAAAATATATACACACTATGGTAAGTGCTACGTGATACTATCTTGAGAGCAAGACTTGGCAGGGGTCAGGGAGGGAGTAGTTTGAGTATTCTATTGCTGGATAATAGATAACTACAAATTTAGTATCTTAAGGTAACATACATGTATTATCTCACATTTTCTGTAGGTCAGAAAGTTTGTCTCTACATTGATGAAGGTCTTCTGGTCATGGTCCCACCCGTCTGAGAAGTCAAGGTGTCTGTTGGGCTATGTTCTCATCCAGAGCTCAGGGTCTATTCTGAGGTCAGATGGTCTGTTGGCAGAACTCAATTCCTTATGGTTGTAGGATGGAGGTTTCTGTTTTCTTGCTGGTTATTGGCCAATGATTGCTCTCAATTTCTAAGTTTCCCTTGGGTCTTAGCCATGTGACCTTTTCAAAACATGGCAACTTACATCTTCAAAGTAGTAGGAGACTCTCTCTAGTCTGCTGTAACTGAGTCTTGGTATAATGTAACATAATCATGGGAGTGACTATCATGTTCATAAGTTCTGTTCACACTCAAGGGGAGAGAATTATTATACATAATGTGTACAACGGGTGGTGGAAATATTGAGGAACAACTTAAAATTCTGTATATCATAAGAGCTTATAAAAGGAAATATTGAAATATCATTAAAAGGCCGGATTAACAAAACAACATGAGGTATTATTTTCTAAACTCCCTCTACGCACCAAAATATTTCGGGGGGTATAAATACCGTAAATCCTTGGAAGTTGTACAGTATTGTGAGAGAAGAGGGTTGAGAGTTGCTGAGAGCAGAGGGTAAAAGAAAAACAGTTGTAATTATTGGCATAATTAAAATTCCCTTTTCTGTTCTAATTTGCATTTTCCTACTGCATTCACCATTTAAGGTCTGACCCTGAATTTTGCCAATAATAAACTTTCTGTAAAAATTTGAGTTTAACTAGAAGAAGTTGGGTGAAGTGTGGGGAAATGAGGAGGCATGATGTGAGGTACCCTCTTCTGGTTCCTTCTTAAAAATGTGGCCACAGAGCCAGATCAGGAGAGCATCCTTTGCCCCGTCTCTGCCAGTGCATGCTTCTGACTGTCTTGATATTTGATATTCTTTGTATCCAAGTAAATAGCAAGGTCAGTGTCATATGAATATGGAACAAGATAAACTCCCTTCTATTTCCCAGGAGTCGGTGTAGCTGTATGTGTCCTGATGATGAGGAACATGGCTGATTTCTGGAGACCTATTCCACATTGTAACTATGCCCAGTGCCACCCAGACGCCCGTGAGAAACTACTTCCAATCCCGGCAGAGTTGTTTCTCTGAGATCTACTCTGAAAAGTACAGATGAAATAGCTATGTTCATCTTCAGGCACGTAGGATGCTCCTGTTTTATTTTCTCTCCCAGTAATGACAGATGCCTAATATCTGTAGTTTCTCACCTTGTTACGACCCTATTTTCATTTTCCCTTAAGTTAGCTCACCTGCTGGTTACCACCAGCTGAGGTAGGAGGGGGTTTTCTTCTCCCCATATGCTGGCTCCAAACCCTCATATTCCTGGCCTGTGGCTCTCATGTTACCTGTCCACCGAAAGGTGTCCTGGCACTTCCCGGCCCCCAGGGGTCACACTCCCCTTTCCAAAGGGTCTAATAAATTCACCTCCAAAGAAACTCCTCTCTCTAAATTATAACAGATAAAGATACAGGAGCTGATGTCTGTCAAGAAGTAAGCTCCTTCATTAAATGAGGTAATATGTCCAATTTTGTGGTGAAATTCATTATTTTGGGCTAAAAAAACTCTCTTTAAGTATGATTTCATTGTCTGAAACTACAAAATGATTTCCTCTTAAGAAATGTAAAAAGTTCAAGATTTGCACGTATCTTCCAGAATGCAGATTTACTATGTGGTTGATTGGCATTAATTTTTGCTATATTTAAGAGCCTTTTAGTTTGAAAAGATTAATGACAACGTAAATGTAAAATATCTTAACGGCAGTATATATTTCTGTATACTGGCTTGAATTCATTCTTTTAAAAACATATCTAGGGGCACCTGGGTGGCTCCGTTGGCTAAGCATCGGACTTCGGCTCAGGTCATGATCTCCCAGTTCGTGAGTTTGAGCCCCGGAGTCGGGCTGTGTACTGGCAGCTTAGAGCCTGGAGCCTGCTTTCCATTCCTTCTCTCTCTCTCTCTCTCTCATTGTCTCATTGTCCCTCCCCTACTTGTTCTCTCTCTCTCCATCTCGGAAGTAAATAAACATTAAAAAATCTTTTTAAATAAATAAAATTATATCTAAATGCCTACTTTCTCTGTTGCTCTATGAGCACCACTCTTTCAGTTACCTCTTGATGCATAACAAACCATCCTACTAAAATTGCAACAACATAAGTGACTTAAAACAATAACAACACTGACTGTGCTCATGAATCTGGCATTTGCACAGGGTTTGGAGGGGATGGTTTGTTTCTGTCCCCCTGGGCATCAGTGGGGTGGCTCCCAGTCTGAAGTCTGATTCACCTGTATTTCAGATGCCTGGATTGGGAAGCCTCAAAAGGCTGTGGGCCGGAACAGCTGGGGCTCCCTGGGCATGTGGTCTTTCCATGAAGTTTTTCTGGCATGGTTGCTTCAGCGTATTGCACATCCTGCCACTTTGGGCCACCACGTGCATGTCTAAAGGGAGGGAGAGACAGACAGAGCCAGAGGAAGCTGAATGGCCATTTACCACATAGTCCTGGTAGTCGTACAACGTCACCTCTACCTCATCCTTCCTGTTGGGTCAGTCATAAAGGCAGATCCAGGTTCAAGGGTAGGGGTGGGCGGGACTAGGCTTCACATCTTCAGGGGAGAATGGCAAGTGTCTGGAGGAGCAAGAGAGACTGGAAATATCACTGTGACCGTTGCTGAGAAATGCAATCTGCCATAGTCTCATTATCGGAGTTAGGCAGGTGTGAAAATAGAAAGCTCCCGAAGGCGTGGATTAGAGGTGAGGACCAGAATATAAGTTACAAGCTGAGAAGTGGTGTGGGTGTGAGTTAGTGGAAGGTGTGCTGAATTTAGACTCCAAAGGTCTGAGTTCGAAGCACAGTTCCATAACACAATGAATGTGTAGCTGTAAGTTACCAAATCTCGATGAGCCATGTGTTCGCCATCTACGAGGTAATAATACTTACTGCTCAGCATTGATACAAAGGTAAAATAAACCCATGCATATATGAAAGTGGCTCTTATAGGATGCCGGGCTAAAAAAAGGTTAGCATCACCCAAATATCAGACATTTGACATCGCTAATCTTCCAGGATTTGAGAGACATGCTCCTCTGAAAATATTTGAAAACTGTCTTGAGCTCTTTGCAAAAACATGTTGGCACAGGTGACCCGGGAGCGCTGTCCTTAGAAAAGCCTGTGTATGCTGCCTTGTGGGAATCTGATAACTTGGGGACTGGTGAATCTTGTGGGTTCCCCAGGAAAACACTGAGCCCGACTCCAGGCTCAAACTCACGAACCGTGTGATCCTGACCTGAGCCCAAATCAAGAGTCAGACGCTTAACCAAGTGAGCCACCCAGGCACCCTATTTTAATTTTTGTACCCAAAGGAAACCCAGATGTAAAATGGAACTCTGTGCTCTTTTAATTTTTCCTACACAGCAATGGTGGAGCGGACTTTTTCTAAAGGCTTGGAGGCAATGAAGAAGGTTACCTTTTAGGTCAAAAGTTCAGGAAAAAATAGCAGAAGTAAAACCTACGAATCAGCGAAGTAATAATTAGTAAAATTGTATTGTGCACACACCAAAAAAAAATAGTTTGCAAACCAGGAGCACTCAAACCAAAACATGAAATGAGGCTCAGGGGTATGTTATTACAAAGAAGTTGATACAGTAAAAAGGCAGTGACTGTTTTTTAAAAATGTTTATTGAATTTATTTTGAGAGAGAGAGGGAGTACAAGCAGGGGGAGGGGAACAGAGAGAGGGGGAGAGAGAGAATCTCAGACAGGCTTCACACTGTCAGTGCAAAGCCTGACACTGGGCTTGATCTCACCAACCTTGAGACCAGGACCTGAGCCAAAATCAAGAGTCAGATGCTCAACCGACTGAACCACCCAGGTGCCCCAAAAGACAAGTGAATATTTATTCTTCACAGTGACTGGGTTACCAAATAATTTTCTTAAATTATAGGGACTTCATCAGTGGTTACCTCATATTAACCTTGTGAAACAGTTTACATTTTGCTTACGATTTCCAGAGGCAAGAACAAGAAATGACCCAGGTCAAGTTAGTCTTGCAAAATAAGCTAAATTAAGCTTTGTTTGTATGACTAAACTGGTTTGGTCTGCTCAAGAAATTTTCAAGGCTGGTCTCCATTTGTTTTTTATTTGAACACTATGCCCCCCAGCACATGCCTTTACATGTGCTAGTAGACGTCTCAGAGTTTAAGAATCCCTCCGCCAGCGTCACCACTAGAAATTTTTCTCTGACCGTTGTCTCTTCACAGACATTACCTTATATCTCCCCCCTCCCTATTTCTCTTACTGTGCTCATTTGTAATGTTTCTGTTACCAGGTTTTTATGATTCAACTATTGGTATTATGTATGAACTCCTATTGGTGAAGGTAGTTAATATCACCTGATGTAAAGCTCCTGCTCTTTTCCCGCCTTTAGTCATAACTTGTGGTCACTTACAGTGGGTCTATAGACCCCAAGCAAAGCAAGCTATAATGAATTTTACAGTGTTTTCATTTACAGTGCTTTTTCTTTTGAAGGAGCCTCAAGGAGCAGGAACTTGTTTTTTCCTGTTATGCTTTTGTTTGCCATATCAATATCTTAACCTATCTTTGGCCAGATTTCACAATGCCCTTCTTTCCTGCATTCTGGTATTTCTGCTTTTTCTTTATTCCACCCATTTCTTGATTCTGTGGTGCAGAGTGAGGGAGGAACCAATGTTTGCTGAACACCGATCATATTCTGGGTGTTATTCCAGGCACTATGTTTGTGCCAGTTCATTTAATTTCCCAACAGCCCAGGAAAAATGGGCATTACCTCCCAAGTTACACAGATGGAAACCAAAACTGAGAATTCATCACAATGTCGTCATCACAATGTTTGGAGGGGGACAGAGGGATTTAAAATCCAGGTCTTCCGGACTCTGGAGCACCTACTGTCTCCATTAATCCATGCTGAATGGGAAGGACAGAGAAGGGTACTAGCCTTTTTTTTTTTTTTCTTTTAAAACTAATGAAGTATGGTTATATTTTATTCATGAGGTGTTCTCGTCTACAAATCTGAGCAGCTCTTTTTTCCCTTAAAAGTTATTCTTGCACAAGTTTTCGTAAGACATTAAATCTCCACTTGGGGTTTTATTTTATGTGTGTAAAAGTCAAGTCTCATGCATTAACAAACCCCTTCCTCCACTGCACTTATGTTCATTTGGGGCAATTAACTCATCAGGATGTGACTTGTTGCATATACCTTAGCTGTAGTAAGGTAACTACAGTGAGGAAAACAGATTCACAGCTCAGAATGAGCCTTTTGGAAATAACAAACCTGATGCATCCCTTCACATTGTGTAAATATTCTCAGGACATGCCTCAGGGGAGGTCTGCAGGGCAGAGAAAAACCATCTCGCCTTCTGCCAAAGTTCTCTCCCCTGCTTTTGCCAGGATGAGGCCTCAGTAGAAGCGAGAAGCCAGACTTTGGGAGAGTTCTGCTTCCTGACTTTGGAAGTCGAAAAATTAATTATACAAGCCATCTTCAATGCTATGTAAGCCACAGAAATGGTAAGACAAAGCAGCGGTTCCTGACAGATCCAAAGGGCCCGAGTCTGGTGGAAGCGAGCACACAAGTACTGAGTGGACAGGCAGAAGGACAGGGATAATGCCAGAACAGACCCTCGCTCATGGGCCATATTATTTTGTGTGTCGGCTTCCATCACTTGAGAGAGTGTGAGAGTCAGCCCTTCTGATTTCTATTGCTGTGAGCTGACCAGGATCATTGAGAATTTAGATGCAGGGAGCTGGAATCGTTTGTGATGGATTTGGAGTTGGGAGGCCAAGATGTAACCCCCATTTCACTCTGCTCTTGGCAAGTCTCTCAACGTCACTGATTCATCGGAATCTCATCAATGAAATGGAGATTGTCTCAGTGCCTATTGACACTTGAAAGAGCTCTGTCGTCTGTGTGTGGCATGCAAGTGTCTACCCTTGTTATCACAGATGTTGTTTTTCTGCTTGACTACAAAGCTTCTCTTCCACCAAGTGGAGTAATGCTGGCCCCGATTCTTTAAGCCTCTAGTAGGGAGAAGGCCTAGTGGGCCTTCTGAGCAAACAGTTGTCACTGTGAGCAGGCACTTTGAGAATATTCCCTGGTCTCTGGCCAATTTCAAGTCTGATTCTCAATTAGAGATGTGAAAGCTCCGTGGGGAGTTTAGAAGACCATTACTAACCTCATTAGAAGCTCCAAGCATACACGTCACCAGTTGACTACCCCATAGAGAGAGAAGTGAAGCTGACAACAGATTTCAGAAAATCAATGACAGGTTCTTAAGGCAAAATTGTTTTCCTAATAAATTGGCATTGCTTGAGACCATCTGATGACAGCTGTGGGAAATTCCCAGGGCTCATGAATCGGCCAATTCATGCACTGGCTTCCGAAAACAGCCCAGCTCAGGTGTTTCTAGGTTTCGGACTCATCCCCTGCTAGTTTTACTATTTGACATGATTTTGTAGGGTGCTACAATCAAACCGCTCTCTGGCTTCCAGGGGAAGCTTGATGACAGTTTAGTTTAATGAACAAGACCACAGGCTTTGGGATTCAACTGACCTAGAATTCCCGGTCCCCAATTATAAGTTGTGTGTCCTCAGGTAAACTGCTTAATCTCCTAAGTGAATTAAAGTCAGAGTGGCTGCTGTAACAAATAATTGCTGGAGACTAAACACAGTAGGGGTTTATTTCTCACTTACATAAAATGAAAAAAAAAATGTTTTTTCTAGATCTGCTGGTGTCTTTCCTCTAAGAAGCAGTGAAGAACCCAAACTCCCTCTATCTTGCAACCCCTCCATCTCCAACATATAGTTTTTGAGGTTGTCACAGCCGAGGAAAAATACAGAGGATGGCACATGGTGGGTTTTAGTGGGTCAAGTACAACCTTTGACTCATAATTCCACTCCACTCAGTCATACCGCCAAACTTGGTGTAAGTGTGGCTATCCATCTAGTCTCTAGTTATGTGTCCAGGAACAAAGGAAATAGGTTTGGTGATGTGGTGAAAGAGAAAGATGAAAAGGAACTGTCTCACAAGAGTTATGGGGATTATACATGACAATGTATGAGAATGTTGTACATAGTTAATGCCCAATAAATATATTATTAATATTATGATAATTCCAACTTAGATTTGTATATAATAAATTCAAACACTAGGAGTCCAGATTCAAATCCTTCCTAATTTTCTAGTTGCACAGGTGAATATAACATTTCATGGGTAGTAATTCTAAAATAATATGAGAAGCTTGACTTTTTAGGCATATCATATAGCAGAGAATGGTTACCATTTACATGCATTTTTCTCATTCAGTCCTATAAAAAGTCTCTGAGATAGGCATAATATTATTATGCTCATTCATAAGAAGAAGCTAAGAGAGATTAAGGATTTATCCAGAGCCACTCAGCTAGGAAGTGACAGGGTTATATATCAGTGCTCATATTGCTAATTGCTAGGATGGATGGCCTCCCATATGCCCAGAGTATAAGGAAATGGGCTTGTTGTATAACTGAGTGATCTCAAAGCCAGAGATATTTTAAGTCAATCATAATTATCCACAAACATTTCTCACATCTATGTGCTTTTAAAGTAAAAAGCAGATAAATGTCTTATTTTCTAGAAATCTATTAACAGCTCAGCTCAGGGTTGAGGCAAGGTAGAAATCAGAAGGAGATTCCTAGTCTCTTAGGCTCTTCTGGTCCAGAGCAGGTACGTTCTTAGTGAACCTAAATGAAGATAGATAAAATGATTGGGGCAAATAAAAGAAAGAGGGTAGTGTCCCACATAGGCTAGAAAAAAAAACAAAAAACAAAAAACAAAAAAAACTCCTGGGGTTTGAAAGAGGAGACAGAGGCAGGTGATGAGAATAGAGGGACTGATGGCCTCCAAGGAGAGGAACCCTGGGTTCTGTTTACTAGACAGATTCCAGAGAGGCAATTACAATGACAGATTCTGAGGAGGTCCAGGTAGATAAGACTATCGAGAGCTTCACAAAGATTTCTTCTGTCCCAAGCCTGGTATAGAAATGATGTATTGGAATACCTTTCAAACTCTAACATAATGATCCCCTGAGGATCAGGTTAAAGTACAGACTCTGGTTCAGTAGATTTGAAGTGGAGCCCAAGATTCTGCACTTCTACCAAGTTCCCAGGTGGTACCAAACCTGCACACTTAGCATAGCAATGGCATAGAGCATCGCTGGATTCAAAGGGGCCACACAGTCAGGAATGAACACCCAGAGGTTATGTGTGAGCTGAATAATTCTCTGCAGACTTCAAATGTCATCTGGGCAAGTACCATCCATCACCTCATCCAAGAGTCCAGTGCAAATTACCTTCCCCTTTGCTTCACTCTTCCCTTTGTCAGGAGTCAGCACCTTGACCAGCGACATTCAACAGAGGTCAAGCCCATTAGAATCCTGAGCCTTTTCTCTAGTCCCACCTGACGTATCCCATATGGACACCATTAAGGCATCCCATGATACCCTTAAACTCAAGAAAAGGAGCACAGAGCCTTGGAAACCCAGTGAGGTGGTCATGATGAAGAAGCTTTCACACTCATACTTGTGAACCAATCCCCAGACCGCAGTAGTTAAATGTGTTCATAATGAACAGTAAGAATAAAACACTGGCTTTGGAGCTCAACAAACCAAGGTTTGCATTATGGCTTTACCATCTTGTTAGCTAGCTATTCTTAGGAAATATCTTCAATTTTCCTGAACTTCATTTTCTTCATGGATAACATGAGACTTTTTCTGGAAAGCAAATGGGAGAATATATTAGGGTTTTTGTTTTTGTTTTTGTTTTTTTGTTTTTGTCTACATGGGTGAGTGAAAATGGAGTCAAGTGACTAAGAATGGGAATGAGGCCGGTGATACCTATGGTCCTCTTATATAGTTTGGAAGAGGCTTTTTTTGAAAACACTGTTTGATCTCTGTTCACATTATATTCAGGCAGTTTAGTTCCCTCTCAAAATATGAACCTCCTCTCCTGTCTAGTGGCATCCAGAAGTATCTGGCATAAAAGCCTTAAATGGTGCCAATTTTAAGTCTTCTTTCTCCACGAGTGATCCGTTAATCACTTATTCTACCTTTGTCTTTAGGCCATTTATCTGTAAAACAAGTCCACTTTCAATTCTTCTAAATAGTTCAAACCAAGCCTATTTCCCTTAGTTATCTTGATCCCAAAGGAAGTAATTACTTGGTATTAAGACTCTCTTATGATTCAGATTTAAACAAGTCAGAATTAGACAAAATTGCCAATAAATAATATTGCTGGAAACTCTGGAACAAATTTCCTCTATTTTGCTCTTTTTTCTGTTTCTGGTCATGAAACTCTTTGTTCAAGAAATTTGGCCTCTTTTGGTTTAGGGAAGGTAAAGCTTGCTGTAGATACATAATCACTGGCACTTTAAAATATTTGCAATTTTCTGATTACATAATTAGGTTAAAAGGATAGCTATGGGATAGGAGCAGTTATCAAGATGGCTGCAGTGGAAAGAACAGTGGCTTAGTATTTCTGAAGAAGTACTACAACGCCTCCCTTTCTAAGGGAGCCTAAAGCACTTGCAACAACAAAATTAGTGACTAGGAAAAATAAATTTTCTCATGCCAAACTAGGGATGGAAGCACTTTACAGATTTTCACGTATGACAGTAGCAGCAGCTATATCAACGATTACCGCTGAGTGATGGTAATCATCACTCAAGGGAGCAAGGGACATAGTTTTATGAAAAAGAAACAGGAAAGACATCCCTGGGAGATCAGAGGAAGGAAAATATTTGCCGAAATTCAGAAACTAGACTTAGCCTCTGAGGTAATAAGCAAGTTTGCTTAACACAAACAATGAGTTCAGTTGGGAATAAGTGATGGGGAAGCCTAACTAAAAATGGATGTGTTAATAGGAAATTTTTCATCATTATTAAGGATTTAGAATAAGCACAAGGAATGATTGAGGTCCCCTACAGGTGTTTAGGTAGAGAAGCAATGCCATCACAATATATTTAGGGAAGATGGTTTCAGAGGTTTTGTGCAGCATAGACTGATGAAGGTAGAGATATAAGTTATAAGATTTTTGTGGTAGACCAAAAAGCAAAGTGATTACAATCTTCACTGCAATTGTGTCTTTAAAACTAAAATGATTATATCTGAGATGTGCTTCAGGAAGAAAAAGACTGCACAAACTTTCCTTGGATTGACTATTGGGTGTGAAAAGCAGACAGGGCGTTCTTGGGGATCGCGTAAAATCAGTACTTTGTTGTTTAAGAATTGATGGAGAGAATATACTGTTCTGTGAAGGTTAAATGAATAGGAGGTAGCCACTTGACCAGTGATGGATCACAAAACTGATATGCCCTAAAGGTAGAATCTGGCTCATTTACAGGATTTCTTTGCATAGCACAGTGTTTAATTAAATTCAGTGACTGAAGTCAATTCACCAGAGGCCCCCCCTACGGTCTCATAGCCTCGGAACAGTATAGTTTTATCTACCTGGCTTCAAAATGCATTTAAACCGTGATCTCTATCTTATCTATTCTTTGAGGTCCTGTTTCTGCAGTTTTACAATGCTGTGCCTTCTACATGGTAGCAGTATTACGAAACTCGCCTTTGCCTCTCATCCTGTGGCAGCATGGTTACAGCTCCCACACATAGATCTTGCGATTATGCCAACTTTGGGGAGTCAAAAAATAATGTTTCTCTATCAGTGTGTGGGTTACAGGAAGAGCATGAGGATTCTCTTGAAATGCAAGCTAGAAAGGAAGAGGCAGAAAGTAATAAATCTTTGGCCAAGAGGTCTTAGTCAAAAGCAATTTTTAAAGAAAACCTACTCCGGTAAACGGACTGGCATGACAAAAGGTAAAATCAGAGAACAGGATTTGAAGTGGTTTTAGTGAGAAAGGGGTCACATAAATGACCCGCTATGGAATGGTGATCTCTCAGGCAAACTCCGTAAATGGCTAGAGGAGAAACTTAATGTCCAGGAGAGGGGCCAAGACAAATCACAATTTTTCTTTCACCTTGGCTTCTATTTTTCAATTTAATGGTCCTGTCTTGCTCAATTGAAATGATGGGCAGGAAGCTGCCGATGGCTTATAAAATCTGAAAGGTATAAAGACTCTTAGCCAGATTGGGGAAAGGTACAGAGAAACGACCATGAATATGCAGTTGACTCAACAAATGTTTCTGGCCAATCAAAGGAGCATGGCCAACATTTTCTCTTGGAACGAAATGCAGTTTTTAAAAGGCTTAATTTATTAAAATATGTCTTCACTGGAAAGAATCTTAAATAGGTAGTGTGTGCATCCTTTCTTATAAGCCAGTAGAGGAGCACCTATTTTTTTTTCTAAGAAAGGAAGTTTAAAAGCTACTATTTGTTTGTTTTCAGAGAAAACCCAGCATATCCTTAAGTGTGTTTTGCAGAGTTTAAGTACTGCCTTCCTTCCTTCTGTGCTACATTACCAGCTATTGCATGGGATTTGAATTCCTTCTTTTAACCATTGCTTTTGTTATCAAGAGAACAAGGTGAAACCACATTTCATAACACCGAGCTCTATCTGCTGAGACTCTGTAACTTCAGGAATCTGGGCTGGTGTAAGGAAACCTTGTATTCAAAAGAGTATAATTATTTTGTGCCAAGGCAGTAAGATGAGAGTACACAATGTAATCAAAATTCTTTCAAAGTACCCTATTTAGATGCTCAACTTTCTAATGCTCTAAATGCTTAAGTGTTACAGCCTCAGTACTGCCTCAGGATCAAGGAAATTTTATGGGGAGCCAAATTATAGCTTTCTTTCTAGGACAACACACACATGATTTAGCCAAGAGGAGAGGGGGAATGCATGAGACCTTTCATTTGAAGATGATTTTTAATGATACAATCTTAATTTGTGGATTGAGTACACTCTCATTTTGAAATACAATCAACACGTATTGAGTACCTACAATGTCTCCAATACCATGATTAGAGTTTTGGTATATATGGAGTAATTGTTCTTTTCATGCCCTCGAGAGTAGATATCACTAGTATTGTTCTCATTTTTAAGATGAAAAACAGCGATGCCTAAAGACATTTGCTGAAGTTTACCCAGTTAACAAGTGGCAAAGTGGGAATTTAAACTCCAACTCTTAACGTTTATTCTGTGATGTACAGATAAACCATTGTTCAAAATACTTGTATTTTCGGAGACTTTTCTGGCACTTTCCTGTTGAATACTTTCAGCGTACTAGATTTCTAACAACTTTACTAGTTTTCTCTAGTTGTGCATGCTTGTGTGTGTGTGTGTGTGTGTGTGTTTGACAGTATTGCAGAGTTTGGGGAATACATTGTTTTGTGAAACAAAATATTCACTATGCTTTGGAAATATTTCCTTAATTGTCATCAACCCCTGATATAAGTGTGGGAGCTAGATAAATAAAATACCTTCTAAATTCAAGTAAGATCTCCCCTTTTATTTCCAAATAGAATGTAACCCATGTAGTTCACTTCATGTATTGATTATTTCAAAAGCTTTTTGACTAGCTTATTCACATCTCTTTTTTTCCCCAGTGTGTTTTGAATACTGTCAAAATAATATATATAAAGCTCTGTTGTTAGAACTTTCCTTCTTACTCAAAAATTTTAGTGGTGGGGTGCCTGCGTGGCTCAGTTGGTTGAGTGTCCAACTCTTGATTTCACCCACGTCATGATTCCAGGGTCATGTAGTGGGGTCCCGCCTTGGGCTTTGCACTCAACATGGAGCCTGCTTAAGGTTCTCTCTCTCTCTCTCTCTCTCTCTCTCTCTCTCTCTCACTGCCCCTCTCTCTCATTCCCCATTCAGGCTCCTCTCTCTCCCTCCCTCTCTTCCTCTCCTAAGAAAAAAATTAGTGGTAAAAAAAAAGTCCCATGTGAGAATTCCCATATTCCTCTATTTCCCTACTTACTTAAAAATATTTTCATCTTTGCTTCTTTAGTTCCTCCTCCTAAGGCTAGAAATCTCAACTTAGTGTATAGGAGATCATCTACGTGGGACAGTAAAGCCTCTATCACTGTTTTCAATAACTTGTAATTAAAATTAAATGTTTTGAATTATGAATTTAAGTGAAAAACCATAGTAATGTTAATAATAATACCTGGAGCTTTTCATGCAGTAGAAGTCATAGATATTTATACATCATATTAGATAATTGTATATCATATTTTAGTTGTTGCCAATATCTCAAAATGCCACTTACGCTAATCACCACCTTGTATGTAGTAGTTATTAATCCTATTAATCCTATCACTAGATGTTCATATATTTGATGATAGATTAAAGAAATATATTACTCAATATATTTTGAAATATTTTTTCATAGTGTTTCAATATATATTGGTTTCCTTTGTAGTCTAATGCATTTGATTTTAGACATGTAGAAATATTGTGCTGAGATATCTGTAGACCTCATGAGACTGCCATGAGTTCAACAGCACAGAAAAAGTTTACAAGCCCCTATTATAAAGAGAATCCAATCTTTTCTAGGGTCCCCAAGATGACATCAAGCAGAACTGATGGGTTGATGAAGGAGGAGACAAAGGAAATAAGAAGGAGAGAAAGAGGGGAGGAAAGTAGGAAAGTGGGGGGAAGATAATATTGAATGTGGTGTGAGTTATGTGAGGGAGAGGGGGAGTATGGAAGGTAAGAAAATAGGACAGGGAAGGAAAGAAGATTTTTAGAAGTGTTTTTTTTTTTATTATTTGTTTGTTTGTTGGGTAAATGGGATCCTTTTAATGTTGCTAGAAAAATAGAAAAAGAAAGCATTTCTTTAATTTCTATTTTCTTGTATTTGAACTGCTCCTTGCTCCATGACCCCATTCAAACCTGGGTGACAATGGCACTGAGATTTATTTGGGTTATACCTTTAGTGGTACGCCAACGAAGTTCTTCAGAGAACAAACTGATGAGCCTGACCTTCAAGGCCCCCAAATTGTGTCAGTCTTTCAAATTTACATCTCTTCAGTTCCCACAGTCGGTCCTCTGTTTGAGTCTAGCCATACCCTTCCCTCACCCTTGACCATCCCCAAGCATATCTTAAGGATGCACCTGTGCTCTTTCTAGATTCTCTGCCTGAATTGTCTCCTCTCAGTGCTTTTCATGTTCTTCCCAAGGACTGAGGCTTGGAAACCTTCCACAGTGACTACAGACTAATAGTATTAATCTGGAAAGGACCAAACTGTAAAACTTAACCTGGAAAAGAACACATAGTAAATATTTTGGGTGCCTAGAAACTACTCACCTCTGCACTTGTAGCACAAATACATCCATAGCAAATACGCGAGTCGATGAATGTGGCTATGTTTCAAAACCAGGTGATGGGCCAGGTTTGGCCCATGAGTCATGGTTTGCTGACCTCACTGCTCCAGATGGTAACAATCTCTTCCTTTTACTGAAGTATATTAACAGCTAATTTCATAGCCCCCCCATTTGGTTCTAGTTTGCAGCCTTACACTTTTAGTTATATTTTCTACTAGAAGCTTTCCAGAGATGAATTTGACAGTGTGGACCCTATTGTTGAAGACAGAAATTAATGAAGTGTTGCATGTCAGTGAGATAGAATATGTTAGGCCTACACATGTTTGTATAAATATTTCCAGTTCCCTATGTCTGTCAATAATTCAGCTTCAACTGCATGCAATTGCTAATTTAGACAAACCAATCCCCACACTGTCAAAAACATTCAAAGCTTTTCAAAAACACTGATATTGTTAACTTGTACCTCAGAGAAGAATTAGCAACTTTTTTTTTCCTACAGTGAATTTTTCCTGCTCTTTATATCTGATTTTTAAAAACCCATTAAAGTTAAATTATTTGTTTCACTAATATCTTTTAGTGAATTTTACTGGATGGTTTAGTATAGTTGTCATAAAAGCTGTTATTTCCCAGAAAGATGGAATTTAGAATAAAAAAGCCTAAATTTGAGACCCAGATCCATCAATTAACTTTGTGATATTTGGTAAATCATTTCATATTTAGGATCCATATTTTACTTTTCTGTAATGGCTGGATAATATGTGTATTTACTATTTTAAAACAGACAATGAATGTGAAAGTGCTTTATAATGGGTAAAATACTATAAATGTCACATATTGTCACTGTTGATGTTAGTATAGCATTGGGAATCTTGTCCTTCAGTGTCTTTTTTTTAAGAGCTTGTTCTAGAATATAGTTAAGGAAGGTGCTAGCTGCATTGGTTTGGCATTTTGGAAGCACTTGGTCCAGAGCCCAAGTTCCAAGTGATTGGAACTTGTTAAAGGTAAATGAAAAAAAACTCAAGCAAGGTCAAATCAAGAACCCTGTCCTTTCCTCTCAAGATTTAGATGGATTCAAGAGTGAAAAATCCAACCCAAGGTCTAAGACAGTACCTAAGTGGGTCTAGACCAGGTGGACTAGATGGGAAACATTACACTCGAAATATGGAAAAGACATACTTGAATGTTGGGAATGGAACTTGAACTGAGGAAAATCATTATGAGAGCAAGCAGAAAAACTGAAAACAGAGCTCAACCCTGGCATGAATAAAGGATGGGGGTCAGCCACCGCTGGATAAAATGAATCACAGAACAAGGCTTTTCTGGGGAATCAAATTTTCAGAGGGCGATCTTGAGTGGGCGAGACGTGGTCAGAAGCCCAGTAGCTGATGGGGTTGGTGGCTGCCACACGACGCTTCCATGTTTGCATAGAGATGGCGTGGTACAGGGGAGAGACTACAGCTCTGGTCCCAGGCAATGGGTTCGAATCTCAGATCTGTCCCTTGATAAGCTGTGTGATACCTATTTTCCCTACATTTCATGCTCTTCATCTGGAGGATGTTGTCAAGACAGTACATATGCAAGGCCTGGCATGCAGATGGCAGGAAATAAATATTAGTTCTCTTTAAGACAGTAAAATATTACTTCTAAGTAACTTTCTGGTTTTATGAATGCTCCTCAGATTTTTTTTTTTCAGACCAACATGTCATTTGTGTGCAGACTTCAAGTGGCTAGCTGAATATTATGGGTAGCTAGGCAGAATTAGATGGAGTAAGAACATTTAGATTTTAAAAAGCTTTTATTTTTTTTTTTACATTTTTTTCTTTAATTATAGCTTCAACAAGACTGATTTCCTGTTTTAGATAGGTACACCTACTAGAAAATGTGTTAATTTATGCATATCAACTGCAATATATCAAATTTTTTCCACATGCTTCACATAATGGGCCTTGCTGTGGAAACCATTTTCTGAATTCAATGTAAATTGAAAATTTGAAAGCCTAGTGTGAGTATTCTTGTTATGCAACAATTTTCCATCTGTTAACTTAGAATTATATACAGAGATTTCCTTTCCATTTTCCTTTTTTGTCTCCCAGACACTGACTATAAATAGACTTATTAGGATTAACTTCTATATTCATTTCCTGCAGTTTCTGAACTTTATTTCCTTTGTTTATGGCATTCTTTTACATTCCTTGAACTTCATTATTAAGTTAAAAATTATTAGCTTATTTGCTTAAAAGCATCTCTGTGTGATATTTTCACACTTTGAAGCAGATATGTTGCTCAATATACAACAAGACATATAAGTAGAAATGTTCTGTCAATATATTAATATATTAATTGTCACTATGTATCAATCAGACTCTGAGTTGTTTTAGTGGTAGATAATAGCTCTGGCTACTTTAAACAGAATGTCAATTACTAGAGATTGTTACACAGCTCAGAGAATCATTAAGAGATTTGGAGAAATAGGCCCTACACTTTCAGGAACAACAATAAAGCCTCACCTATGACTGGCCTCATAGTGACTGTTGGTACCACACCAACCCCAAAACAATGGCACGACTCCAGAAAATTCAATGCCTGGCCATCTGCTTTCAGAAGTTCACTTCCAATCAAAGTCTCAGTGGGTACACCTGGTTGATGGAATTGAAGGCACATGTCTGCACCCTGAGTGTAAAAGAACCTGGAAAAATATTTTTTCTTACAATTTTCATTAAGAGAGTAGGATTCAAAATATAGGGACCTATAAAAATGTGGAGAGATATTCAAAGTTTTGGGAGAGCTGTGAATGATGTTAGTCCACTGTGCTCTATTTGGTTTTTGAAATAACAGTGGAGAACATTGGTTTAAAATTTTATTTGAAAGCCCAAAAAACTCTTATTTGTATAGTTGTGTTTCACTCACATGAACGCTCTTTATGTAAACATGTCCAGAATGGAATTTCTTATTCTTGTCTGCTTGTCAGCTGTCCATTGTCTCTTATCATTGTTGCTTTTCTCTGTAGATGGCATCATTACTCACTGAGAGTCACCCTTGCTCTCTCTTTCTCACCTTTCCATTCATCGCAAAGTCTTACTGGTTCAAATTTTGAAATACACATCAAATGTATCCACTTCTGTCCATCTGAGCTGCTACAACCCTAGCCCAAGTCAACATTATCTCTTTCAGACTACTGCAGTAATTTTTTTTTTTAAATGTCTATTTATTTATTTTGAGAGAGACAGAGAGAGACAGAGAGAGAGAGAGAGCATGAGTGGGGGAGGGACAGAAGGAGAGGGGGAGAGAAAGAATCCCAAGCAGGCTCTGCACTGTCAGTGCTGAGCCCAACACGGGGATTGATCTCACTAACTGTGAGATCATGACCTGAGCCGAAATCGAGAGTCAGACTCAACCAACTGAGCCACATAGGCACCCCATGCGGTAATTTCACTGAAGATGAATCTCTTCTGCTATATGTCTACATGGCTCCCATATTTTCCACATAGTACTTTTATAATTATATTTTTCTACACTTGTAATTGAATAATTATTTTTGTAAGTTATAAAATGTCTCCTTCCCACCAGACTATAAACTTCTTGAAAGCGGGCACTGTGATTGCTCATTGATTCTTTTCTTCAATATAACACAAACACTTAATAAATATGGCTTAAAATGTATGAATGAGGTTAACATTACATACTAATTTTGGGAGGTTACATAAATTTTTCTGGGTATTCTCCCCATGGCTTGGAAGCTTTTAAGAAATCTTTAGGCAATGCTTGACCTTTTGAGAAAATAAGACCATTTTTAACATAAACATCTATTCTCAAGGAAATAATTAGAAAGAAAAGTTATTCATTCTAATTGGATCAGCACATGGTCTTTGTTCAGGAATGCGCCTCCATGAATACTTAAGCCAGAGTTTTGTTGTTTTTTTTTTTCATTTACATGTTGAGTATTTACTATGTGTTACGTAGTCAGTGTGTCCAAGCTAGAGATAAAAGGTGATTTGTATATCTAAATTTGCTCACAATCTAGTGGAAGGAAAATCCACTAGATTTTTCACTAAATCTTTAACAACCATTTTATAGAATCACTTAATAAATAATGTGTTTCTAAAGAAGAGTAAATACAAGACTTCATAATGGAGTCTTGATTAATTTTGCTGGCAGAGTGGAGACCAGGCAAGGTTCAACTTGAAGGATAATCACAAACTAGGAAAACTGTTAAAGACAGATATTTCAGGGGCGCCTGGGTGGCTCAGTCAGTTAAGCGTCCGACTTTGGCTCAGGTCAGGATCTCGCGGTCCGTGAGTTTGAGCCCTGCGTCAGGCTCTGTGCTGACAGCTCAGAGCCTGGAGCCTGTTTCAGATTCTGTGTCTCCCTCTCTCTGACCCTCCCCCATTCATGCTCTGTCTCTCTCTGTCTCAAAAATAAATAAACGTTAAAAAAAATTAAAAAAAAAAAGACAGATATTTCAGACAGGAATAAAGAAGGGGAAAAATAAAGGTGCGTAAGTGGCTCAGTTGGTTGAGTGTCCAACTTCAGCTCAGGTCATACATAATCTCACGGTTTGTGAGTTCGAGCCTTGCATGGGGCTTGCTGCTGCCAGTGCAGAACCCGCTTTGAAACCTGTGTCCACCTCCCTCTTTCTGCCTCTCTCCCACTCACACACTTTCTTTCTCTCTCAAACAAAACAAAACAAAAACAAAACAACAACAACAGGAAAAAACATTTAAAAAAAATAAGAAGGAGTAAAATTAGGAGTGCTCTACTGAGTAAACATGGTTATGCCTCCTAGTCAATGACTGGCAATTAAAAAAATTTTAAAAAGACCATATATTCCTTAGGCCAGATTAGGGAGAATAGCTTGATAACTCCGTATTGCAATGCTGTTCTACAGAGAATGTTCTTCTATTACTGACAATGGGTCCTGTGCTTTAGGTTGGTTTTCCATTAGTATTGACAGTTTTGTGCTTCTCTGTCGATTCTTGCTGACCCCACTCCCTTTGTGATAGTCTATAGAAGTTTTAATATGGTTGGCCAAGGAGAAGATGCCATTTCCAGTAATTAAACATAAGTTGCCTTCTTTTAGCAAGACCTCTTCCGAACCCCCAGCTTCTTCAGGGACACACATTATGAGTCTCATTCCTTTCAAGGCCAGAAAAATATGGAGTCAAGTTTTAATCTTATCTCCTTTTCCTCTCAAATCAATCACTAGCACTTGCCCACAGGAGAAACACTGTGGAATCAGATTGACGCAAGTAGAAATCCTGGGTTGGCTACCTAGGACTTGAGGAATATTACTTAGCTTCTCTTAGATGATTTCCTCAACCAGAAAGTGAAGATGCCAATACACGGTTGGCATCACAATCACAGGAAACTAAATAAGCAAAAGTGCACATGTCAGGCAGTTGATACACTTTTTTTAAATTTTCTTATTTTCATATTTCTCCTTACACTTACAGCAATGCCTCTGTAATCTAAGCCATCTATATGATAAACTACTCTATCCTAAAGCTATTGCTATTACCCATTAGATTAAGACAGTCTCAGTGGTCCTTTAACAGTTATCATAAATAACCTCAGTAATCTTATGTCAACATGACTTCTGAAGTCCAGGGTGCAGTGACCCAAAAACCATACCCTTAAGTCCCTGAAAACATTTGATTTTTCAATTAGGAACTTGGACTCTAAGTAAAGAGGTGAAGTCAACTTCGGATTTCTCTATTGGGCTGCAGACATGTGTTTTTTGTGAAATAGATGCTCAAAAGCTGTCAATTAATAACTGCTATTTACCCATTTTCCTTCTCCAGCCCTAAGCAGATGCCTTATCCTGTGGCTGGGAATTGCTATAAGGCACCGACTCTCCCCAATACAACTAAAGTGTAAACAAATGGAAGAAGGCTATATTTGTTCTCATCAGCACTATACAAGTGGATTGCTCTCTCCTTTCTTCCCTACACTGCATCTCTCTCCATCCTCCCTTCTGTATTTATAAGGAATGAAAGCAAGACCCTGCCCATTTCTTTTGAGTTTTCTTATTCAGACTGCTAGGCACCTGCTTTCTGCTTCTCCTTTTGTGTAGAAAGCATTAGGCCTCTCTTCCATTTGCTTCAAGATGCTTTCACAGTCATGTCAGTAGGATGTAATTAAAAAAGACAAGAACAGCAGGGAAAATGCCAGACAATTACTAGGAGACCCTGGGTAAAAACAAGGTTGAGACAAAGTAGTTTATATCAAAAGGAATTCTGATTACCACCATGGTTATTATTGGTATTTCACATTTATTGAGCTCCGCTGTGGAGTTACACACTGTACAGAACATAGAATTAGACCCTTTTCTAACCAGGAAGGAATATTTAAAGAGCTGTGAGAAACCTCCAAAGCTGCTAGTCACAGATGATGTTCTCCTGTGAGGAGGACTGGAGGCTTGCGTTTTTATAAGGGAAACAAATGAGATAATAAAGTAAAAAATGAGAATTCCTTTTAGTGGGCACTCAATAACAGATTAGTTATACAGACAGGGAAGACAGGCTTAATAATTCATAAGAGCAGTAAGTAGCCAAGTGAAACTGCTGGCCTCCTTCTCATACATGAAGCTGAATTCTTCAAACTGTGCCTTACTTTCATGAAAATACCCTGCAAAACACTGCTTTCATTTTTCCTGAGAAAATGATGCATTTTTCAAAGCACTCAAATAATATTACCAAAGGTAAATATTTAACCCTCGATAGGCCAGATAATATTGGAAGTCCCCTGACTTGACAACAATTTGTCTTCTTTTTTTTTTTTTTTTTTTTTTTTTAATTTTTTATCTCTGTGGATCTTATGCCTGGAAGAGTAGCTGGTAAATAATAGGTGCTGATAGAATGAGTTAGGAAAAAGTAAGTGAAAACAATGAAAACATTTTCAAATAATCAAACTAACAAAAAAACTTATGTTCTAAATTTTCCAAAAGAATCTTACTATTAAGAAAATTTGAAAGATAAAAAAAAAAAAAAACATTTTAGTCAGCCATACCAAGCTGCGACAGCGCCATGAAGTGTGATGCACACACGTGGCAGTGATATGACACGTGAGAGCCAAGAACTCACTTTTCTGTTATGTTTGCTATTAACACCACTGTTGTTCAAGTCTAGTTAGTTTGCATTTATCTGGTTACTTTCAGGCATAAGCTGATTCTTATAAGTGCATTTTCAGACAAATAATACTCTCTTCAGCACTGCAACTATTTTGGATGGCTATCTTTTCCAAAATACGTATACATTGCCTTGTTTTTGGAGGCAGAGCATATTCTGTTCAGTTTTGATCTGCACATTCTTGAAGTAATGTTGGAAAATTGGATCAGGTTTAGAAAATAACTTTCCACCAGCTTCACAGCCCAGGCCACAGATCCTACGACTGCCTTCCCAGCGTGCGACTCCACAACACCAAGAATTTAAAATTCCAATCTGATAATCCAGGTGGTTTTAAAGGATGTTTGTCTAGGTAAGAAGACAGAATATATTTTATTTAATAAGTGCTTTTCAAAGTGAAAACTTCATTGCTATGTTTTAACTAATTTGGGCTCTGTTAGTATTCTTGTCCTAGGATCTGCAAAAAGTAGGTGAGGCTGATATCAACGTTATCAACATGAGCTACCCTCAAGAAGACAGAGAAGAAAAGAGTCTGATTATAATATCCATGTCTTTCCAAGCAATCTCCTTTCTCCCTATTTCTCTTAATTAGTCAACCATGGCTGGAAAAACTGCAGATTAACCTAGCACAAACTTTGCTCTTTACATTGGACATATTTGAGCTTAAACAAACTCTTGAATACTACTACGTCTCTGACTCCATAGAGTATTGTCCACTGGCTATGACAGCATAACCTTTGGGCAATAATCATTAAGAAAGGCAAATCTTGGAGAAAACAACTTACCAGGATGAAATTCATATTGCTGTAAATCATGAAGATTTCCCGAGAACATTTGCCAGGTTTTGTTTTTTTTTTTAAAGATGAACTTGGATATCTATGACTGCTGTTCATTTAAAAACAGAACAAACTGACTAGTTTCTTTCTCTGCTTATGCATAAAACTAAAGAGGTAGCTCTGATTTTCTAAGCTAATTCAATAGATGGAAGTGAATGCCTACATTGGTGTTTATGACATGGTTTACCCTTAGCTTTACCCTCCATTTTCTTTCCATACTCACTGGAGCACTCACTGGGAGGCAAATATAAATGTGGACTGTGGAAAAAAAAAGCTATATATTTCTCCCACTTGATGGCTCACCCGAATGATATGTGCTCTTTAAACTGTCCTCAAGACTCAAACTCAGGCCACACAATCCACTACTTTAATCAGAAATTCCTCCCAAGATGGAGGCCTGACTTCCCACCTCCTTTTCTGAAGCTGGATCATAGCTGAGATTCCTCTTTTGCAAACTGGAAACTTTCAAAACCAAGTGTTGTTCCCAAGTGACTTCCTTTACAACAACACCTTCTTGGATTATTATTCGCCGGTGATGTAACATGACGGGACAGAAAATAATACTGCTTTGAATACAGTTCGGTGGAGATTAAACATTTTCTAACGACCTGTAAAATAAACACTTAGGACGGGAATTGGAAGAACAATTTTCACAGAAAACGAAAATGTGTGAAAATTATTTTTACTGCATTAGTTCCCACTCCTGCAGTATTTTGAATATTTGCCAAACCGTGTGAATAATTAGTCTGGTTTAAAAGCCAAACATGTTCATTCGGTTGTGTGTGAGAAATAAATTTATTGTGCATGGCTTATTTCATCCTACATTCTTACATAAAGTAAACATAGCCCAACTGACTGAAACATTGTTATGTGATCTACCATGACATGGTCCTAGACTCATAGGATTATAGATTATGCTTAGCTTTTCAGTCCATAACTAATTAATAGCTGTAGTAGGTTCACACAGCAGCCTGTGTGAAAGTTGAGAATTCTAGGTGATGGACCTGAAAAAAAAAAAAAAAAGCCAATTTAAAAGAAACTGCATTTGATATAAGTGGGACATGCATAGACATTTGCCTTGACAAATGTGGAAGTAATGTCGATTCCAGAGCCACACCTATAATTATTGCAAAGATCATTTAGAAGTCCCGAAGGTTGCTTTTGACTCTCTCATTCCTATAATGGGCTCCTTCATGAACTGTTCAGTATTCCTTCAGTTGAACTTCTAGACTGACCCTCCTGTAGGACAGCTATAAGGTATACCTGCCCATGGTTGATTCTCAAAAAACTCTGTTGAACATAGTAGGGAAAAAAATCCTGAGTGCTCCCATGGCATTGTGGTCCATGTTCTGAGCATGCACACTTTTAGTTTACTTGTCCGTGGGTTTTCATTCAGCCATGAAAATGAGCTTTGAGGCAAGGAATTCCATTACAGTGTCAGCCATATAATTTTAATCAAGAGACTTCAAAAGGCAAGAATGACCTTATATTCTTTCTTTTCTTCAGATAATTCTATGGCTGGAAATAAATTTTAGGAAAACATAAAGCAAATTTGGTGCAAGAATGAAACTTGAAAGCTGACGAGATGACACGATCAGTAACACACTCTGATTTAGAGATTGTTGTGAGATTCAAAGATCAGTGCTATGTTTTGGATATAATGGTGTTGGAGAAGGCCTACCTGTGCTTGAACCTGGTTCTGTGCTTGAATCTTAGTGTCTTCGGTATGCACAATTTAATGCATGTAATAACAGTAACCAGGCAGATTTACTATCAGGATTAAATGAAATAAAGTCCAGCACCTGGAATAGACTAGATACTCAGCAAGCAAAAGTTGTTGTTGTTGTTGTTGTTGTTGTTTTCAGAAGCCTATTTATATTGATGCAGAGCAAAAAATATCTATTATACCTCTAATGGGAACATCATATTTCAAAGTTTAGACCATTATAGGTAGTCTCATGGGAAGGTAATCCACTTGGAAACTTAGTTTAGCTAAAAAGTTATTTCTGTGTTAATCATCTCCGTAGACGGGGGGCCTGTTGGGAATTTATGATCATAATGGGTATGTTTTGCTTATTCTGGCAATCTGGGGCAGTTTCAGTGAACAATGACATTTTGGAAATTATGAAAATAATAAAATGTAGATAAACCGGAGTTCCAGTGAGTAATCTTTACTAACAATCTAAGCCGCAGCCTGTAAACCATGTTTGAAATCCTGTCGGAGAGCAGAGGACATGAGCTCCGGCTCTCATTGCCTTTGTAATTCAGCCAAAGCATTATTTGTGGTTCTCACGTGAGTAAGTGCACCACATGACCTTTACTAGCTTTGCATTTGATGATATCTTTCACGTTCATCCTTTTTTTTTCCCCCTCAGGGTTTGTGTATCTTCCACTTCAGGGACTTCCCTAACCGTGAATAGTCCTACTTTTCCTTCCTCTATCTAGCTCCACCAACTCTTCTCCTCCACTGTCATCTATAAAAGCCCATGTCACTGTGTTGTCAGTAAGTCCTTGAAGCTGGGGTTTGAGATTTATGATTCCATGGTAAAATCCTGTTTCATCCAGCAATAGTCTATTGCCTTGAACTCTAGGAGGAGAAAGGCTAATATTCATATCCTAACCTTCCTACCTATGGTATCTCAATGTCTTGTAAATATACAGAGAAGATTGGATGATATCATCAAAGCTATCTTGCCAATACCATGCCAATGGGTTGATGGTTAAAAGGAAGGCATAGAGAAATAAGAGCATTACTCCAGTAAATCACAAAATCTCTGCCTGGCATTTATTTTCACGCACCATGTTCATAAAAAAAAATTCTAGAAAAAGCAAAACTCTAGAAACTGTAGAAAAAACAAACCATTGCAGCACCTCTAGGCTCTTTTCCGGTCTTGATGGATACTCAGCTTCTCTCAGTTTTGGTTGATTGTTAGAATTTTCAGTACAAGAAGCACCGACTCGCTAAGTACTTCCCTGTGATCACACAGCACAAGGCAGAAGGTGTTAGGAAGAGAACAGTTGATGTTGAGTTTCTTGCACTAATTATTAAGCACATATCCTTCCTCTCGATTAGCTTTACAAAAGGTGTCGCTGGTAAACCATATGTTTACCGGGCAGCAAATGTGCGGTATGGTTTCCCTCTGTCAGTGAGCACGGTGCTTAAGAGCACGGTTTGGGGACAGTAAAGATTCAGAATGCCGCGAAGCTGTGGCAGTTCCACCAGGCTCAGAGGCCTGGAGAAGATACTGTGAAGGAGGGTTAAATGAAGAGAATTACTGCCATGGATGGACAGCACAAGCCACAACTTTACCACCTGCTGGAGGCAGCTCCTCTGGAAATAAGAACCAACCTGGACGTGCAAATAATTTAAACATATGTATATTCTTATGACTGATTTTATAATGCTGTCACCCGTTTCCCATTCACCTCATCCCTTTAAGTTAAAATAAAATACTTTGTGGCTAGGAGGCTGTGAGAAGCCAGTGATTACAGGCTACGTTAACAATAATGCCCCAGTTAGAGTCTGATGGTGTGTTAGAACAGGGAACACCCTCAGCTTTGCTTTGAGCTATTAATTATCCAACCGGTCATTAACTGCAGCTAACAATTGATTTAGAAGGAATTATTGCCTAAATAGCAGGAGGTATTTAAGAGGAAAATAAATTAAAACAAAGAACTGTTGGATCCTGAGAAAAAAATAGGAGCTCTTGAAACACAGAGAATAGTTGGCAAAGGCTCTATAATTATCAAGTGATAAACAATCATTGAGAAGCACATTCCTTTATGTTTTTCCAGAAATAGTGACAGTGTCTTATAATCAAGGACCCCACTGTCGTTACTAATTGAATGATCCAAAATGAATGATGTTATCAAAAGCATAACTGAAGTAGTCAATTGTCATTTTAGTGGATATCAAAACACTTACATGAATCTCAACCACACTGTCTTGGCAATCTATCATGAAAGTTTAGTTTAGAAACAGAATTTTAAAATAAACAAGACAACAGTGTATCTATTGCTCATGAACTGAATCACATGGCACACTTACCAAATGATGTCAAGGACATCGTTTTCACTCTATCTGTCCATGGGCTAGTTTCTTTTAAAGGCAATAGTATCTCCCGATGATTCTCCTGTCCCTATTACCTTGAGAATCAGGTTTACAGGGGTTATTAGTTTTGATATAATGCAACAATGAGAAAACTAACAAGAACCAAAGAAACAAAGAAAATTTGTAGGCTTGAGTGAATGATTTCCCATTTTACTAAAGCCGGCTTTCACAATTACTATAACCAATCATACCAATAACATTTTTTAACCAAAACCAAGTTTACCTGCCCTAGATTTCAATCAAGTTTATTGAGCCAAAGAAGTTATTCTTGTATGAGTTGCAAATTGACCATGATCTTATTAGCAATTTTTACTTGGGGTAGTAAATGTCAGAGCTTCCTAAACCCTTGAATGCTAATTTTGTCCAATCATTATATAAGAAAAACAGGTTTCCTGAAATTTAGTCATAATAGAACTTTAAGTGGGTAGTTTTTGTGTTAAGTTCGTAAGGCTGTAAGTAGTCATTCCTTTTGAGAGTATCCTGCTTCTTTAGAGGTATTTTGAAAATTTGTGGGGGATTTTTGTTTATCACAAGACGGAAGGAGGGGTTTGCTACTGATGTTTAGCAGACCAGAATTTAGGGATATTCCTTTAACCACAAAGTATTTTCTGTACATTCTAATTCTAATTTTCTGTACATTCTAATACATACTGAATTTTCCAGGAATGCAAACACCATGAAAACCAAGAAAAGATTTTTCTTTATTTGGTTTGGAAATTTACCAAGAGTGGTTTACAATTTTAGAAGCTCACTCTGCTGTGAACAATGCTATTTGTGGTATTGGAGCTGCTGACATGTACAACTGCTTCACTCTGCACTTGTAGTCACAGTCCAATACGTACAGGCAGTCCTTTCTTTGCACAGCACCATGTTAATTGAAACCTGTGCATATTGGAACTGAGTCCTCACTTTGCACAATTCTGGAAGGCAGAGTGTCAGTTAGTCTAGTACTGTGTAAAGCGAGAACCACCTGGAATGAAAGATATTTGAGAATTTGAGAATTCCATCACAGACTGACTTAAATTAACATTTTTAAATGCATGAACAGACATGGGGCACCTGGGCAGCTCAGCAGGTTAAAGCATCCGACTTCAACAGGTCATGATCTCACTTACTTGAGTTTGAGCCTCGTGTCGGGCTCTGTGCTGATAGCTCAGAGCCTGAAACCTGCTTCTGATTCTATATCTCCCTCTCTCTCTGCCCCTCTCCCACTTGTGCTCTGTCTCTCTGTCTCTGTCTCTGTCTCTCTCTCTCAAAAATAAATAATAAACGTTAAGAAAAATTTAAAAAAATAAAATAAATGCATGAACAGACAAAATATAGGAAAATCTCTAAATTTCATTAATAAAGCCGGTTTTAAAAATTGTTTTTCTTCCATCATATACTCTTCAAATATAGAAGTCCATGATCAGAAACATGAAAGTAAAAAATAATAACTTTATTTATTTTTAAGATACTTCTTGATTTGACCATGACTTCTTATATTACTTTTTCTTTTTGTCCATTTCATCATCAATTTCCCATTGTGTAATGAAGGATATGGTTTCCATGGTGATGATGGTTAACTTAATGTGTCAACTTGGACGTGATTCTAAATGAGATTAATGTTTAAACTGGTGAACTTTGGGTAAAGCAGGTTGCTCTCCATAATGTGGATAAGCTCCATATAGTCAGTTGAAGGCCTGATTAAAACAAAAGACCAGCCCCCCTGAGCAAGAGGGACTTCGTCAGCAGACCGTCTTCACACTTCACCTGTACCACTGACTTTCCCGGGTCTCCAGCCTGCCAGCCCACAGACCTCTCTCTCATATATACAGGAGTTTTAGCGCATGTATGGATTCCGTGTGACCACCACCACAATCAGGATAGAGTATTGCTACTCCAAACAACTCCCTCAGACTGCTCCTTTGTGGTTACACTTTTCACCCATCCCAAACCTCTGACAATGAGTGATCTGTTCTCTGTTTAAGTCAATGTAGCTTTTGTCTTTTTAAGGAATGTAATATACATGAAATCATGCAGTTTATAACCTTTTGAAGTTGGCTTCTTTTACTCCCGATAATGCTTTAGAATTTCAACTAAGCTGTTGCATATATCAAGTTTGTTTCTTTTTATTGCTGAGTAGTATTCCATTATATGCCTGAGGTCTTTTTACATACAAGAAAGTTATATGTTTACATATTTATTGATATGTGTTGAGATTTTAAAATAGATAAATTTTCTGTGATACTTTTTAAAAAATATCCATGACATGTTATGAGAAGTATATTATTTTGACGTAAGTGGTATAAGTGTGGTCCAGCTTATTTATGAAACATATATTTTTGCATTTTCTCCTTTGCACAATCTGTAATTTATCTTATCTTGTTATTACTACCTCAATTAAGGTTCTTTTTCTCTCTATCAAATTAACCAGTCTGCTCTGTTATTTTATGTCTTACTGCTGTTTTTTATTCCAGTAGCCTCTTGGATCTCTAAACACATTTTCTTATATTTCTTTTGCATTATGTAGTTGTTTTCATGTATCATCATGTCTGTACACTTACATGTTGAAATACATGTTATTTAAATATAATAGCACTGAAATGTATTTTCCCTTATAAGTCATTTCCCCTTTATTTCTCCTGTTTTATAATAGACTATTGTTTAGAATTTTTATAAAGTTATGTGTGTCATTGGGTCATAATGTATTAAGTCCTTCAAATTTTAGTCTTTTTATTTGAGCACAGTCAACAAACAATATGACATTACTTAAATTATACAAAATAGTGATCCAACATCTCTATACATTATGCTATACTTGTCATAAGTATAGCTACCATCTATCACCATACAATGGCAATACAATATCGTTGACTATATCCCCTACGCTGTGTCTTTTATTCCTGTATTTCACTCATTCCATAGCTGGAAGTCTGTATCTACCACTCCCCTTCACCCATTTTGCCCATCCCCCTGACCCCTTTCATCTGGCAGCCATCAGTTTGTTCTCTGTATATATAGGTCTGATCCTGCTTTTTGTTTCACTCATATGTGGAATCTAAAAAAACAAATAAGTAAATAAACAAACGAAAATCAGAATCAGACCTATAAATACATAATACATGGATTCCATTTCAGTGTATTAAACAAGTACTTTTTCTAAATATAGGACATTAGTTCAGACGGTTTTAAGAACTACTGCTTTCAACTTTATGCCTATAGCTACTTTACTTGTTTTTCCTTCTCCAGAGACATTACAACATCCTGGTTTGACTACGTGATTTCTAACTTCCCTTTGTATTCAGGGAATTTAGACTATGTACTTATGTGCATGAATTTTTTTTTCCCATTCATATTCTATCAGTCAGCCTAGACTACATTACATTGCAATAATAAACAGTTCCTAAGTCTTTCTTAGTGCCTTTCAATGACAGGATTGTTTCTTGTTCATGTTATATGACCATCATGAGTCAGCTTGATGCCCTGTTTTGTCTTCATTCTGAAACTGAGGATGAAAGAGAAACATCAACCTAGGATATGCTGGTCTTGCCATAGACAAAAAAAGAGCAATGTTGGACCAAATGATATCTCTTAAACCATTTTTGAAAATGTTTCATGTTAGTTCCACTCACATTTCACAGATCAAAATAATCATGTGGTCAAGTCTGAAGTCTGATCTTCTTATGAGGAAGGGTCAGCAAATGTTTTAGTAATGATCTATTTTACCATATATAGCTCACATGTATTATTTTATTTTTACTATTTTGTTATTTTAACTATGAATATATATGGGGCTTATATTTTATAACCATATATTGACTGATTACATGTGTTATGCATTATTTTAATATTTCATATCTACTTTATCTTCTTTAACTTAACCATCAAAACAACCATAAGACATAGGTAACATTTGTAATGGTTATTAATTTGCAATAAAATCAATTTCATCTTAACAAGTTTTATATAATCCTAGCCCGCAAACTCTCAATAAACTGCTCACATGGCTATTTTTCATGGTTTATTTTTTAATGGTAAGGTTATAAAAGTGCCTAGACAATTTATTAATGCTCTGCAGAAAAACATGTCACAAGCAATTAGATATTTCATAGAGGATTTTTTCTTTTTAACTTCTCTACAGGGCTAAGAGTGTCTTGAAGAGAGAAATCATCTTTGAATCTCTGTTGTAGCTGGTGCTTTCCTTTCCTGTACATATCACCTCTGCATGCTCACCTGCACACTTCCAACAGCCAGCAGTTTGATTCTTGGCTTTTGACTTTCTCTGGCTATTCCATGTTATGGCATATATCTATCTCCATGCTAGGTAGGCTGCAAGTGCCCAAAAGGTAGCACTTCCCAGGAGCAGTATCCTGCCTGCCCTCCCCCTCACCACCCCCCCCCCCCCCCCCCGTTGGAGTGACTCTCAGACATGCTGGCTCCCAGAGTCCCTAGTGGAACCTATGTAATAACCCCTTTTACTGGCTTCCTTTCTCCCCTATCTCAGCCTCCTGCCCCCTTAGCGATGCTTTCTGGAATCACTCAAATGAACTCAAACTATTTACACTCATATCCTTATCTCAGGCTCTACTTCTGGGGGAACCCAATCTAAGATGCCTATTATGTGGATTAAGGCCTGGCAAATAGTAGTAGGTCTTTAGTGAATGTTGATCGTAATGATCAAAAGGAGTAGGAAAGAAAGCAGATATCTTCTTGAAAGATCTTGCCTGGTGGAAATGTGTAAAGTCAGTTTTTAAATTTTATATTCATTTCAGTGTTTCTAACCAAATCACCTGCTTATAATTTAACATGTAAAAGCATATCAGCTCTTATATTTTCACGCTTCTGATAGCTTCTCCTACCTGCTATCCTTACTCTATCAACCTCTCACATCTTATGCCAAATTGTAAAGTCCTACAAAAGAGTAGGCCATGAAAATTAATAATAATAATAACAGTAGTCAATATGTATTGTTTGCTCTGTGCTAAGTACTGTCTTAAGCGTTTCACATATATTAATTCCTTTAAGCATCACAAGAAATCCAGAGACACAGTATTATTATGTTTCCTCCATTTGGTTGATTAAGAAACACACAAGGAAAAGAAAATGGAATTATTATTTTGGGATGATAATTTGAATATGTAGAAACCCAAAAGAACACACTTCAAAATTAGTAGAATTAATAAAATAATTTAATAATAAACTCAGAAAAATACTTCAGGAGATCAGAGTATCAGACAAGATTTATCACTTCCCTTCCTTATAAGCTCTTTTATAATCTATCCGACCATAGCCCCAACCTTATGACTATGGACAATTGGGCCAGGAAGCACATAGTCTGATGTTAAATAGGAAGGCCTGGTTTGAGAATTTGAGCCAAGAGACAAGAAGACTAAGTCAGTTTGTGGCTGGAATAAGGATCATGTCAAGCCGAAGCTGGAACCATATCAAACCAAATCCAGCCACAAGCTAGACATTATCATGATGAGTAGAAACTATGAGGATGCAAAGAAAGCCAACTAGCAAAGAGGAGAGAGAATTGAGTTGAGCAGACACTTGGCCTGAGACTTGACTAAAAGGACTTCATCTGTATCAAGAGGTTGGGGTCAAACATTACAGAGAAATTACAGCAAGTACCAAGGTCCCAATGCTGAACAGACATGGTAGGGATGAGGCATAGAAAAAAGAGCAGAGGGTAGGAACAGTTTGAGCTCAGGGAGGATGATTCCAGATAATGGCAGAGGGGTAGCAGCCAAGCTGAGTAGGGGCTGGCGGCTGTGGTGAGAGATTTGGATTCCTTTATTGGGAAGCCCAGTCCAGCTCTATTCTGCATCCCTTTGAAGCTGTTCCCCTTGGCCTCGTTGAATGGAATCTCACCTTCTTAAGAACGTTCACAGACATACACCTCTAACAATTGGCATATAAAGCCCTGAATTGCAGATTTTTAAAAATATGTTTTATCTTCCCACAGATGTTGGGTCTTAGACATCAGGAGCCATGAGGCTTTATATGCTGTACCGCCAGCACTGAGCTGGTATGGACATGAGCACACAATTAATATTTGTTGGCTCAATAAAGGGACAATAATGACATATTTCCTACCAGTGACCCAAGTTCCCAAGTTTCTTACTATGCTTTCTCCGTAGAAGTTCTACAGCACATTTTGTGGCACGAAATTGTCAACTGAAACTCTCCTTGTCAGATTGTCTTCTCGGTGAAACTAACAACTACGAGTCAATACATCTTTTGTTAGAGTTTTGTATGTTTGAGTGGCTGGGAGATGGGGAGTATCATTTTATAAATCCAGGAAAAATTACACAGCCTTTTACGTAACATTTACTGAGCCCCTACCACAGGGCAGGATTGTGTGTATTGTTTTACAAGCATTTCTTGTTGAATCTTCAAGCAACCGCTATGAAGGCACAGTTAGTATGTGGGAAAACCAGTCACCCAGCTGGGTCGGTTGAACCTGAGTTCATACTTTTAACCAGCAGGCTAACGTTTCTCCAGATAGCCTGGATGAAAAGAGGAGATTTCCCTTTTATTTCTGTTCTCAAACTTATTTATGCATCTAGCACCTTCTCCCTGTAGGTTTACTTTATGTATGGGTGGGATTTTGATTTTTCTGTAATGTTTGTAAGGCCAAAAAAAAATTCAAACTTGAAGAAATGAATTCATCTAGTAGTCTTGCTCTCCCTGCAGTACCTTTCCAATCTTCAATTATTTTTTTTTTGATATTGACCAAGAAATTTTCATGTACTTAGCTGTGCTTAGTACTGACAAGTAGAATATACTATTAGCAAAATAAACTGTTTCATTAGATCTGTATTTGTAGGAAAGTCCATGGAAAATATGTGCACATTTTTTGAAGAAGAAAAATGATCCGTTTAGAGGTCTTCTGAAATCTTTTACAAGAGGCATTATTTGGGTTTTGCCTATATCTGAAGTTTATATCAAATGTTTGAAAATTTGAAAACCACTGCATTACTGATAGTTAAAATTTTATCAAGATGGGTGGCATCAGAATGTATTGATTTATTTTTTGTCTTTGAGAACTATTAAGTGGTAAACTGTTTATAAGAATACTGGAGGTATAAAGTAACAGTTTGTGAATTATATGAAAAATAAAAACAATGTCAACTAAGAATAATTTCTTTTACAACCTTTTCCAAGCTAGAACCAGCTCCACCAACTTGCAATTAATAATAACTACATTCTAATATAAAGACTTGAGATTGCAAAGGGAACCTTTTCTTCAGTCTAGGAGAACCTTCATGGTGTGGTATTATTGGAGTAGAACTCGGCCATGTAGCTGTAGTTAGCTGTAGATTGTCCTCAGAAAGTTTTAAGTCTGTTTTTCAAGGACAGTCGCCCATTACATGCTAGAAACCTCAGTTTTATCCAGGAGAAGGCAAATAAAAGAATATTTCCTTTTGTTAAAACAAACATGGACACTTAATGAAATAGAAAGTGAACGTGGCTCTCATTTTAAACATATAACTTAGGACTTCGAAATATGTTAATTTGAAATAACTGGTACCAGGTTTCAGTTCTTTCATTTGAAAAATAACTGACCTTGGGGTGCCTGGGTGGCGCAGTCGGTTAAACATCCAACTCTTGAGGTGGGCTCAGGTCCATGATCTCATGGTTGTGGGATTAAGCCCTGCTTTGGGCTCCCTGCTCAGTATAGACCCTGGTTAAGATTCTCTGTCTCTACTTTGGGTCCCAGGACCGTAGAAAGTCTCTCAGAGTATTGTGGCTGAGAGAACTCTTCTGCTCTCTAATGTTTTAGGACTATGAGAAAAATGACCAGAATACAATGAAGTTTTAAATGGCTGCCCATCTGCTCCTTTGCTGGTGCCAGGAGGTGAGTGGAGAATTTCTGAAACCTCCCCCTCAACTTGATTTGCTCGTGAACATTTGCCAATGGAATTTTCAGAGAATGTGTGTTCCGTAGATCTAGGCAGAGACCCTTCCCTGGAACCAGCAGCATATGGCAGGCCTGTGGGTGGCACCCTAGGAGGGTAGGAAACGTGTGATTTTCTGACAGCTTTGCACAGGCTTTGCCAACCCGAGGCAGGGCCCTCAGTAGTGGCAGCAGGAGAAGGGAGTGGGTCAGGAGGAGAGATGGAACAGGAACCCCCTTCCAGGGGCTATGCCAGCATTTTGGGGCTGTGCCCAGGGCCAAATTAGCAACACAGTTCAAGGGGAAATAGTCACAGAGGCTTTCCCTGTGGGGGACTTGCAGGAAGGCTCTTTTCACCCTCTCCACCCCTCCCAGAATTCTGTGAAAACACATCGACAATACTATGAGGTTAACGAACGCATAAAATAATCATTGGCTTTTCCACTTTTAAAGTTCCATGCAATAATTGGCTCATCGGATGTTTGTCAGAGGACTGGGTGCCTGAAAGTTCTTCCCAGAAAACATTTTCTGCTAAGAAAAAAATTCACCTTCAAAATGATAGTTTACTTCAAATACTTAACTATGTGAGGATTATAAGGAAATCTTTTTGGAAACAGTGGAGATACAAAAGTAAAATACAGATTTAGAAAACACATATCAGGGAATTAAGAACTTTCTAGGTACTGGAAAATCTGTACAGAATCTAATAGAATATTTCTTTTCCAGATTTGGGGACTTTGGGGGCTTGCCCAGAGTGGTCACATCCAGGGAGGAATAATGAACGCACCAGGCTGTTCTTTATGCATAGGTATCCCAGGCTGTCAGGATCTATGTCCAGCGAGTGCCATCTGCTGCTCCTGGCAGTAACCAAGGCCACAGGTGGAAGTCCTTCTTCAACACCTCAGCTCCCAGGGCTTACCCAGCTGGGTATTTGCACAGGTGGCTCTGTCACAGCTTGCTGTCTTATACCCTGCATTCGGAACAAGTCCTGGGAAAATGTGATTCATACCTCACCATCTTTGACCACTTGCTCTGATTACTGGGAAGGCTTTGAAATCGTCTAGAATGTCATCCAGAGTACAAAAGGCCACCCTTAAGAAAGACCAGAGAACTCAGAAACCCAAACCCCTCTGTTACTTTATAATACCAACCTAGGAGTCAGGGCTTTCTCATTCTTGGGTCGTTTTCCTGGAACCATACAATTTCCCCTTCATTTCTTTTCACTCTGCTAACTTACACCTTTCCCAACTGTGGCCCTCTACTCCAAGACCCACCTCACCATGACATCATTCACGGGTGGAAAAGTTTCTCATTCAGCCTCTCAGGGCTTCAGGTTTGATATTCATAAAATGGGCTGTAACAATTATCCTGCAGGGTGATGTCAGTGAAATCACTTTGAAAATGGTTACATGTTCAAATGTTAACTTTTGCTGTTAGATAAGGAATCAGCAAACAGAAAATCTAAGAACCTTAGCAGTTCCAGAACTTTCTAAGAGAAGTTGGAGTCTCTAAAAATGCTATAGCTATGCATATCCTTTAATTGATGATGAATATTCTAGAAAAAATGTAATTTCTTTGATTTGCTTTTTTCCTACCTTCCTGCTCTTCTGTTTATCCTTCTCTTCTCTCCTTCACCTTCCCTTTCCCCATTTTTCCTAACCGTCTCTCTTCCCAATCTCTTGCTTCTCTTTCTCTTCAGAATAAACATGGGAAAGATTTTGATTGGCTTGAAGCAAGACTTCTCAGTGACTGAATGAGTTAAAGACAGGTTGAGGTGGTCCAAAAATATCTTAGTTTATGCCTCTACTATGGCAATCCTTAGTATAGCTTGCCAAGTATTTCTGGGTCTCTGCATTTTGGGGACCTGGTAGGATGGTACTTCCTAGGCTGCTCATGATTGGGTGGGGCCCTGTGACTAGTTCTGGCCCATGAGGTGTGAGCAGACAAGATGTATGTCACTTCTAGGCTGGTGTATCTAGCTGCTGACATGAGACCCTCCAGAACTGTATCCTTCTGGTATGGCAACCGGAGATGTTTGAGATGATATCTGCTCTATCAGCCTGAGCTCATTATTAATTACAACTAACAGAGCTCCTAAGAGACCTGTGGTGGAGATATATCACGAGTAAGAAAGAAACCTTAGTTGTTTAAGACATAGAGTTTGGAGATTTTTCACCACAGCTGAAGTCAGACTTTCCTGACCAATGCATCCACTAAACAGCGAATCTCTCCAGGGAAGAGAAGGGAAAGAAGGGAACTGCTTTTATTTTGAGGTTATTCTGTGTCCCTTCTAAGTGCTTTCATAACAACACATTAAACTATTATGATACTGACCCAGAGGATTCAAACTATAGCTATTTCAGTATTTTAAAGAATTGTAGTACTACACATCCATTAGCATCTTTTAACATGATGGCTTTTAACACATAAGTAGCTAAGATAATAAACAACTTCCAGTGGAAAGCCTAGATTTAAACAAAAGCTCTTATGGTGACAATCTAAATCTCAACAGAGAATTTGAAAGGAAATGGTTACCATTTATTCATTCAAATGAATGTATTGATTGATTGATTGATTTGATCAAGTGTATTTATCGAATGTATTTGATAAATACACTTGATCAAATTTATTTATTTGATCAAGTATTTACTGAGCACCCATGTGGTCAGGCCTGTGTTAAGGGCTAAAAAACGATAACCACCTTAGATAAATCCTTTACAGTATCCAGAGCCATTTTCCATATATTATCTCATTTACCTCATAAAAACAAAACTTTCATTCTGTTTTGAAGATAAAGATGATATACAAGGAATCAAGTAATGTGATCAAGCTCACTTGGGTAGGTAGCAATAAAACTGGGATTTGACTCCTATTTTCACACAAAGTCCATGTTATTTAAGTCATAACAAAAGACTATTAGGGAAAGGTTCAAGATGGAAATTTGCTTATAAAATATATAATTATTTGTCTACTGAAAAAAAAGAATTTTTAAACTAAGTATATAGGTGTCTTAGTTTGCGGACCCCTGAAATTGTGGACAACACTTAGAAGATCTTGAAATTAGTCAATGACTTGAAAACATTTCCTTTCTCTCCCTCAACCGAAAACATTCAGAAAAACTGCTCTTAATATAATATATAATATTATGATAATATATTATTATATTATTATTATTAAAATATAATATAATATAATATATTATTTTTTTTAACATTTATTTATTTTTGAGACAGAAAGAGACAGAGCATGAATGGGGGAGGGTCAGAGAGAGAGGGAGACACAGAATCTGAAACAGGCTCCAGGCTCTGAGTGGTCAGCACAGAGCCCGACACAGGGCTTGAACTCACGAACCGCGAGATCATGACCTGAGCCGAAGTCAGACGCTTAACCAACTGAGCCACCCAGGCGCCGCAAATATATTCTTAATAGACTAGCTAAGAGACTCTAGAACTTCACTTTCAACATTTATTTTCCATTAATTCTAGCATTATTGGGGAAAGAGTAATTACGCTTTCTTTCTTTTTTTTGTATTTGTCAAATCAAAAGATAAAAAAATATAAAGCAAGTCAAAAATTATTTGAAAATTTTTTTCTGCGTTTTATTAATGACCAAACTGGAGGAGTTCTTGCTTCCACATTCTGGTTTGTAGAATTATGGGATAGAGGAGATGGAAGAGAATTTAAGAAGTTACCTGACCCCCCACTTTGTTTAGAGATGTGTAAGTGGACCCTCAGCCAAGGAAGCCATGGCGTCAGTGATAGGACTGGGGCCAGAACTCAGGCCTTCAGATCCCTCCAGTCTTTCTGGAGTCCATTTGAAGGAAAATACTTCCTCACCCCCCCCCCTTCGATTTTTATTCAATTGGTATACTGCTACATTTCAAAATAACTTACCAGACATATTGGTCAATTAGAATATGTGATAATTTAGGTATTTGAGTCATTTAAAGAAGTGTAATGTCCCCAGTAGGAAAATTAGAATGCTAGGAGGTAACATTAGCACAACAAAAGTTACCACAGTAAAAACAAAACCTTCGGTCCTGTGTCATGAGCTGCTATCTATCTGATGTAATATGTATGTCAAAATCCTTCTTGGTACATATTGATAAATACAAAATTAATTTACACACAAAATTTGCATTGGGATTTAATTTACATATTCTGGTTTCCTCTCCTTCTACAGGTTAATAACACTGAAACTGATACAGTACCCTGGGAGGAACTGAGAGCCTGTGACCTGAATTGCAGGTCTAGATCAGCTTGTTTGGTTGTCTATTGTGAGTACTTGGGCCACTTCTCCAAAACTCAGATCCCTTGTTTTGAAAATGGAGATAGCTGGGGTGCCTGGGTGGCTCAGTCGGTTGAGCGTCTGACTTTGGCTCAGGTCATGATCTCAAGGCTCATGGTGTTGGTGAGTTCAAACCCCACCTCAGGCTCTGTAATGACAGCTCAGAGCCTGGAGCCTGCTTTACACTCTGTGTGTCCCTCTCTTTATGCCTCTGTCCCTCTCTCTCTCAAAAATAAATAAACATTAAAAACATTAAAATGGAGATAGCGGACTCCATTCCCCAGAATTCCTTCAAGCTCTGGCACCCTATGATGGCTTATTGGTCAAACTTCTGGAAGGGTTCAGAATTGGCCACCAGCTGGTTCAGAAAGAGGCTGTTGCTCCTACTTTCAGAGTCTGAGAATCAAATGATGAGAGGGTACCCAGGCACTAGCCATAGTGGGAAGCTTTTACCAACCCTAAGTTTGAAAGAAGGATGTGAAAGGATAGTGACCAGAGCCCAAGCAGCACTGGGACTTTGGATGAGGAGCTACCAGGAGAGGGCTTTAGTTAATGTGTATGGAGAATATACTACTGCCAGAGGTACAGCCTCAAAACGGGGAAGAGTTAGGGAAGAAAGAGCCTGGCTTTCTAGCATCTTGCCCCTCAACAGCCAAAGCTGACCAGCAGCAAGACACCTAGACTACTCCGTGTCATCCCAGGAAGTCAGCCAACCAGGGAAAGACCAGGGTAGAGAAGGATGGAGAAGGGTGTCTATAGCGGGGGAGAGGAACTGCACAGATTCTGATATCAAATAAGCTTTGATTATCAATTTCTTCTTTTCACTTTCAATTCAAGTAAATCTTAATGAAATGTTTTCTTGGCTCTCCTTTGGTGTTGACCATTGCATTCCTTGAAAAATGCATCGATAAGAACAAAAAGTAAGTATTTATGTGGGGATAATTCTACTCCGTTTATTTCATTCCTTCTCTATCAGCATTACTTCATTTAGTTCCTTCTGTTATCTAGCTCACTAATGAAGTCTTTTCCCTTCTGACCTAGTTCACAAAGCAATGTTTTTTTTTTTACAGACCTTTTAAATTCTACTCTGCTCATAATTCAGGCACCATTTCTAAAAACCTCTAAAAAACCAACACAGTAAAAAAAAAACCACATCCCTATTAAGGGGGAGAAATAAATGACATTTTAAAATTTAAATAGTTGTAAAAACAGCAAAAGTGGGTGCAGTTTACTCTGATCAGATAATGAGTTTGCCAGGTTGCACATGTATTCTGGAACTGGGAGGACGTGTCAAATCTCACATCGTGCATTTTGTGTGCACCAGTAGGTGGCATGCATAAAATACCGTGCAGCACAGCACCCATCTGCGTGGGATCCCTTCTACTGAAAGTCCCTGCAGGGAGCAACACTAGCTCCAACAAAGCCAGGTTTTGCAAAAATTGCATTTATCTCTTACTTTGATCCAACTCCCTGCAAAGTTTTCTCCAGGGCACAGCGTCACTTACCAGGTCAAACAAGATTCTCCTGCCAGGCAGGGCGCCATGAAGAAAATCCAGCTTTGAGTGTCAGCCAAAAAAATCCAAGTGGAAACATAAATGTCAGGGGCTAGAGAGCAAATGCCAGGTGTCCCCATAGTTATCATTAACATCATATTTCATGTGCAAATTTTACTCAAGTTCTCACAGGATAGAGAAGTCACTGTAGTTAAGCTAAAGACTGATACAGAGCAGATGTCACTTGCCCCTCTACCAGCTCCAGAATGGTATACACAACAGGAATCACTTCTTTGTTGTACACTTTTGGAGGGGGCAAGGGGACTATTACTGAGGTGTGGAGACAGAAATGGAATTTGTACTCTCAGAGAGTGAAGGGTGGGCATCTACTTTTAATAAACTTATTGAGGTTGGTCTTTGAAACTATGCAGTTGAGTCAATCTCTGATTTTCCCCGGGGATGACAGGCATCCAGCTTATTGTACAGAAATCTCATGACTTGCCTTGTGCTCTATAATATTCAGGTTTGGGGCTTCTAACTCAGAAGAAGTAGTGTATTTGTGGCCTCCACAGTTAAGTATGCTAGACACAGTTCTTTTTCTCACATAGAATGGTCATTGTCCTTAAAGTGAGAAGGATGGCTTCATGTATGTTTTTTAAAAGCTTCTGCATTTTGAAATTCTCTTTTGAAATGGAGATTGAATTATTTAGATTTTCTTCCTTCTTTCTTTCTTTCTTTCTTTCTTTCTTTCTTTCTTTCTTTCTTTTTTTCTTTCTTTCTTTCTTCCTTTCTTTCTTCTTTCTTTCTTCCTTTCTTTCTTTCTCCTTTCTTTCTTTCTTCTTCTCTTTCTTTCTTTCTTCCTTTCTTTCTTCTTTCTTTCTTTTCTTTCTTTCTCTTTCTTTCTTTCTTTCTTTCTTTCTTTCTTCTTTCCTCTTTCTTTCTTTCTTCTTTATCTTCTTTCTTTCTTTCTTTCTTTCTTTCTTCTTTCTTTTTTCTTTCTTTCTTCTTTCTTTCTTTTCTTCTTTCTTCTTTCTTTTCTTTCTCTTTCTTTCTTTCTTCCTTTCTTCTTCTTTCTTTCTTCTTTCTTTCTTTCTTTCTTTCTTCTTTCTTTCTTTCTTTCTTCTTTCTTTCTTTCTTTCTTCTTTCTTTCTTTCTTTCTTTCTTCTTTATCTTCTTTCTTTCTTCTTTCTTTTTTCTTTCTTTCTTCTTTCTTTTCTTTCTTCTTTCTTCTTTCTTTTCTTTCTCTTTCTTTCTTTCCTCCTTTCTTCTTCTTTCTTTCTTCTTTCTTTCTTCTTTCTTTCTTTCTTGTTTCTTTCTTTCTTTCTTTCTTCTTTCTTTCTTGTTTCTTTCTTTCTTTCTTTCTTTCTTCTTTATTTTCTTTCTTTCTTTCTTTCTTTCTTTCTTCTTTCTTCTTTCTTTCTTTCTTTCTTTCCTTCTTTCTTCTTTCTTTCTTTCTTTCTTTCTTCTTTCTTTCTTTCTTTCTTCTTTCTTTCTTTCTTTCTTCTTTCTTTCTTTCTTTCTTTCTTTCTTTTCTTTCTTTCTTCTTTCTTCTTTCTTTCTCTTTCTTTCTTTCTTTCTTCTTCTTTCTTTCTTCTTTCTTTCTTTCTTCTTTCTTTCTTCATTTTCTTTCTTTCTTTCTTTCTTTCTTTCTTTCTTTCTTTCTTTCTTCCTCTATCCACCTCTCTGAGCAATGTCAATAGCAAACTGTCCTGGAGGTGGGCCACTCAGTCAATGAACCATTGGGGAAAAAAATGTAAATCTGTAGTTTTAAATAAGGATATTCTAATTCCAGCTTTGAGATGGATAAGCAGGAAGTCATCCAGTGCGTTATCCCACTGTCTGAAGAGTGCAATTTTATGTTCTGGAAGGTATTCTATATTTCTGTTGATTGAGACTCCTCCTTCTATCTCCTTGCCCTTGACCAACGTATTTTCTTCAGCTCCTCCCCTACACGTTGTTTATGCTGCATCCTGTGCCAGGAATGGCGTTCTGCATTCTTCCACTCACCTAAATATTACTCCTTTAAAGCCTTAAGTCAAGCCCCTTCACATTCATAAAAACTTTCTTGACCACTGCAAACCATTGGATCTCTGAATTCTGTTTGGACCTTTAGTTAGGACTAAAATACTATCTAACACTTTCAGGTGTTATTACGTCATTCCCTTAGTAGATAGCAAGTTGCAGGATATCTAGGTATGTGACTATATTATTTTTACCTCTACTATGGGAGATAGCCCAGTGCAAGACGAAGTGTGTACCTTCTTTTCAAGATTTCATATGATTCCAGATTATTCTTCATAGCATCATCCTATTCTCTACCTAAGTCTTCCTCTAGTAACCAATACTTCTATTTACAGGGGTCCTGTCTTTGCAAGAACAAACGGGGGAGTAGATTTCTTCTCTAGCTCCTTTGTGTGCTTGTGTGTGTTTAGTAGCAGGATGGGAAGGAGAGAGACACATTGGAGACTGAAGGACTACCATTATTCGGATGAGGGTAGGGGTAGTGGTCAGAAATGAAAGAGTTAAATCTTTGAGAATCCTCCATTAGTAGAAAGCATAAAAATCAGTGGAATAAAACTCCTCTTTTTTCATAAAAGAAAAAAATCAAGTTTTGGATGACAACATGGGGGCATGTTTATCAAGTATTGTATTTTTGAGTTTTGAAACAGAATCTAGTAAGTGAAGCAATGGAAAGAAATAAGAAAATGGAATATAAAAAGTTAAATACTTGACAGCCTTTTCTTGTCTACATTTCATAACAACAGAAGCTCTATAAGCTCCCTGAGGTCACAGAAAGATAGCCTGGACATTTTTAGGATTGGATTATTTATATCTATTTATTAAAAATACATTGAGGCATCTGAATTTAGTGAATACAAAATGCTAGTCATAAATATCAGGGGAAAGAGTTAGGTTAATTTGAGGACCTACAGGGATAATTTTATTTGTGTCACAAAATCTAAATGGTAGGTCTTGGTGGTGTTACTAAGTAGATATTTAAGAAAATCACAGAATCCACAGAGGCTGTCTTTTCTCTGACGCTGAGAGTATTCCCATTTAAATGACAAAATGTCACATTGTGGAACATGATTGTTAAGTTCAATTATGTGACCCATATAAGAAGGATATATGTTTTCCGGTAGGTAAACCAGTTCTCTTGCTAAGTATATTTTCATCTCTACATAATCATATCTGTGTGTGCCAAGCTACACAATTTTCCCTTGGCAGCTTGAAATCAAGTTGGGAATATTTTGGAAATGACCTAACTAATCGCTCATAATTTGGTATCGAGGTTGTTAAGTGTTTCAAGGCTGAAGGCTAACCTTTCAGATCTAAAGAGAAAACTATCTGGTCAGATATGTTGTCTTTGATAAGATAAACAGGCTTGCCACTGGTCTCTGTGGTGCCATTTGGTAATTAGGAAAAGACACTCCCTTAGTGTAGGGATAGCCTGCAAGCCACAGTTTGGCTCCTGAGCAAGGGTGGATGTCAGCCCCCACTCAGCCCTACAGCCTGGCACTGTTGTGCAACACAAAAACTTCGCAACACTAGGCCGGAGCTCTGAGTATTAAGATATTAGATAGCACAGGAACAAGTCTACAGGAGATTTTGCTTGCATTTTCACCAGTAACCAGTATTCTTGATGAACTCGTCATCAGTCTTAGATACCTGAGTCACCCTAGAAATGGGTAAGAGAAGGGAGAAGGAGTGCTCAATCTTTTCACCAAGGAGGAATCTCCTCTATTGTTCTTCACTCGTAGGGCTTCCATTTTGAGATAATCGGTTCAACAAAATAACTGAATTCCCTAAATAACTATTTGTTTGCATATTCTGATCTTTCAGTCAAGCAAATGTAACTGCCTACAGAGCTTCTGATGAGCATATGATGAGTCTTGTCATATTGGGTTTATATGATTTTTAGTTCAGATGAAATAAACATCCTCTTATTGAATCCATGTGTCTGTGTCCCACATAAATGCATGATGTTCATATGACTTTTGCTTTTTATATTTATTTACATACTCTGAGGGTTTGAAACTTTAAATTAGGAATAACTACTCTAAATCGTGTCCTGAGTGATCTGTTCCTCTTAAATTTATTCTGTTCTCATTGCCGATAATCCTGACCTTTAATGTAGGAAGAATTAAAAGGGCAAGATTATGGGGATAGAGTAGTTAAGAAGTGAGAATCTCTCTGACTCTTTGATTGATTTTGCATTGTCTAAAGATATGGTAGGATTCTGCCCAAAACTTTTCATGTTACTTTAAATTTAATTTGAGAAAGCATTTTAAGTATTTGCCAAAGAGTAGACAGATGTAAGTAAGCCTTGACTCTCCTTGCCTGATAAAGGAAAAAAAAACTGGACATCTTCTTCAGTGTAGTTTTTATAAATTGGAAGGTATGAAAAATTAGAGTTTTAGCGTATTCTAGTAAAGCCATCAGGACCCTGAATGAGTTGACTGGATTTAAAGGGAGAGAAATGAATCCTTAAGGAAAATTTGGGAAGGGGGATATGAAATAACATGACTGTGAAGAGGAGTAATGGTTCACTTAGGCAAATTCCTTTTAGAAATCACATATACATCTGGAAATATATATTCTGAAATATATGCACATATTCTAGACAAAAATATAAATGTATATGGTGATTTGGGCCTTTGTCCTAAATAGAAAACAAATATCATCAGTATATGTTTTAAGGGGTTTTTTTCCTAAGGAAAGACCTGGCTTTTGATAACATGTGTCAGTGATTAATCATATTTTTTTCTTTTCTATTTAGGACAGATAATGCAGTAATACGCGAGCAGATGCTTTCGGTACTCACCAGATTCCTTAAGATCCCTACGAGTGTTTCTCTGTGCCCATTCCCTGGCTGGAGTGTGCTTGGCCCGTAGAGGCTAGAACCTCGGTTCTCTTTGGACGACTGCCTTTGGGCTAGTGGTGCTGTGGTGACCTACATCCACAGCCAGCCAGCATCCCTCCCGAAGGGTTCACATGTCCTCAAGGATGGCCCTTACCAAGGACAGACTGGCACAGGTTTTGAAAGCTCAGCAATCTTGCCTCAAGTCGGGATACACACTGGGGTAGAATTTAGATGCCAGAGGTCTCCTGCAGGATGAGACTGAGTTTGGGATTCTGCTTGAAGTTGTGCCTTGTTTGTCTTTTGTCTTGCCCTACTTACCTCCTTTCTTCACAGGTTTCTCTTGGGAGCCCTTCTGTATTGAATCCTTATCCCATTGTCTTCTCCTGGGGAAGCTGACCCAAGACTATATTCAAATATCGTTGAGGTGAAAACTATGCACATGCATGTGAAAGCTTAATACATCTGGATGCCAGGCTAATTTCAAGATAAAATAATGATGGTGTTTCCTTTCCATCCTCCAGCAAAGACTGGAAATCATGCCTGATGTCTGGGGAAGCATAAATGGAGCTAACTTCTCCCCAGCTAGAACGGTGGGAAATGGTGACAGTTGTTTTTGAGTATAAAAATCCCAATATACAGGTGGCTATATTAATCCATAGAAACATCAATGACCAACATTGTGAAATTGGGTAATTTGTAGACATGTAAGATCCAAAGAACTAGCCAGGGACCTTATGTTTCCTATGAGAGAATGTAACAACGCTGGTTGTGGATGCACAGTGAGGCTGACAATATTTAGTTAGGTCTGAAAGTGACTGAACAGGAGGGGCCATTTGGTTCTAGTCCTGTGCTCCCGCAGTAGACTCAGTTTACTCACCTTGCACTACCTTTTGTGGATTCAGTTGAGGATTTTGTATGATTTAATTTTCTCTCCTTTCTTAGCATATCAGTTACATTCCTTCCTTCCTTCCTTCCTTCCTTCCTTCCTTCCTTCCTTCCTTCCTTCCTTCCTTCCCTCCTTCCCTTCCTTCCTTCCTTCCACTTTTTTTAGCGGTTGCCCTAGAGTTTGCAATATACATTTACAGCTAATCCAAGTCCCCTTTCAAATAACACTATGCCACTTCGCTGATAGTCTGAGTACCTTTTACTAGCAAAATCAGTCTAATTTCTCCACTCATTGTTGTCATTCTCCACCCGTCGCTCCACTCATTGTACCATTGCTGTCATTTGTTTCACTTATATATAAGCATACATAAGCATATGTATATGTGATAGATACATAAGCATGCATAATCAAATGGTTGGTGCTATTATTTTGCACAACCTGTTATGTGTTAGGTCAATTAAGACTAAGAAAAATAAAAGTTTGCATCTCACCTTCACTTACTCTTTCATTGATGCTCTTTGTTACTTTATATAAATCCAAATTTCTGACTTATATTATTTTCTTTCTCTCCTCAAAAGACTTCTTTGAACATTTCTTGAAGGGCAGGTCTGCTGGCAACCAATTCCCTCAATTTTTGTTTGTCTGAGAAAGTCTTTATTTCTCCATCATTTTTGAAGGATAATTTTTCAGGGTACCGAATTCCAGGTTAGGTGTTTTGTTTTCGTTTTTGTTTTTCTTCTGTCAACACTTGGAATATTTCACTTCATTTTCTTCTTATTTACATGGTTTCTCAGAAGTCAGATGGAATTCTTATCTTTGTTCCTCTGTAGGAAAGGTTTCTTCTGAGTTCCTTGAAAAATATACGCCTAGGCATAATTTTTTTGTTTGCCATTTTCTGCTTGGTATTCTTTGAGCTTCCTTAATCTATGATTTGGTGTCTGACATTAATTTGGGAAATTTCTCAGTCATTATTGTGTCAAATATTTTTTTTTCTTTTCTTTCTTGCTTATTTTTCTAGTATTCTCACTATACACATGTTATACCTTATATAGTTGGTTTCACTATTATTGAATATTCTGTTCTTTTTTATTCAGTCTATATAGCACCTGGCACATAGTAGACATATGATAAAAATTTAAATTTGTTTAATGAATGAGTACATTAGATTTTACAGCTACATTTTATTCTATTGTATGCATTTAACAAAATTTATTTAGCTAGTCTCCTATTGATACGCATTAAAGTTGTATCCCACGTTTGCTATTTCAAGCTCTATTGCCATGAAAATTCTGTTATGTACATCAGTTAACCCATAAGCCAGTGCATCTATAGGGAAAATTCCAAAAAGTAAAGTGGCTGCAGGCTCAAAGGATGTGGGAATTTTAAATTTTGATAGATAATGCCAAATTACTCTCTTTGTAGGTAATAATAATCTATCCTTCTACCACCAATATATGTATGCATAAGTAAAATTGTGCTAATTTATTTAAAGGAAAACTTATATTGATTGAAATTGAAGTGAATGCATGGTGCTTTTCTCCTTTAGGAAAGTAAGTTGGGAACTTACCTTTAATATAAAATTAATATATTCTTTGGGTTTAGAGAGTAATAACTCTATACAGAAGTCTAAAATAAATGTTGATTTTTTATCAAGTCTAAGATTCTACATCTTCCTTCTTAAATTAAAAATAGTCATTTAAAAATAAGTACATTGTGCGCCTTTCAACAGTGAAAAGGAATTAACAACTTTGAGCCAAGGAAAATTAATTATTTTGGTTATTAATTATGATCATTAATAAAAAAATGTAAAAACTCAAACTTTCTTCTGTATTTCACTATTCTTTATGGAGGACTTTAGATTTCAGTGTAACCTAAATTCAGCTGGGAATATAGCTTTGGTCTCAGCCCTCATCATCATCCGGGAAATGCAGTTTACTCTAATGTTAGAGCTATTAAACTATACCAAGAGTGGAAATTCAAATCTTAGAAGCAGTGACATGAAGGGAAAAGACAAGATATGTGCAAAGGCATATCTTATACCAAAGCAGTTTGTCTAGTTTGTAATTAGGTAGATTAAAATATTTAATGAAATTCCGAAGAGGAAATAGGATTAGAAATCTTGATTAAGAAATTATTACTCGCAGAAGAAACTTGCTGAGCACGGTCCTTTCCTTGTTTTTATATCCCCCAAAGGAAATAAACCTTGTTTTTACCTTGGAGACAAGGAGCAAACATATTTTTCTCTCTGAGTCATGTTGGAAATGTGTAGAAGAGGCCCTTTAAAACTAAGCACGGTTGCTCATAATGTTCAAAGAGCAGTATTTCCTTTCAAATGGCATATCACCGAGCTGCCTAAAGAAAGCAGTTTTCTATTTTTTTTATTTAAAAAAAATTTTTTTTAACGTTTTATTTATTTTTGAGAGACAGACAGAGCACGAATGGGGGAGGGGCAGAGAGAGAGGGAAACAGAATCCCAAGCAGGCTCCAGTCTTTGAGCTGCCAGCACAGAGCCTGACTCGGGGCTCGAAATACTGAACCACGAGATCATGACCTGAGCCAAAGTCGAATGCTTAACCAATTGAGCCACTCAGGCACCCCACCTTTTTTTTTTTTTTTTAACGTTAATTTATTTTTGAGAGAGAGAGAGAGAGAGAGAGAGAGAGAGAGAGAAAGAGCGCACATGAGCATGGGAGGGACAGAGAGAGAAGGAGACACAGAATCTGAGACAGCTCCAGGCTCTGAGCTGTCAGCACAGAGTTCGACTCAGGGCTTAGGCCCACAAACTGTGAGATCATGACCTGAACCAAAGTCAGAAGCTTAACAAAATAAGCCACCCAGTCACCCTAGAGAGAAAGCATTTTTTGCCTGAGATACAAGCAATGAACATGGGAAATGGTTACACAAGGAACCCAGAACTAGCTTGAAACCTACTGATTTAAGATATGAAAATAAATGTTTCGTGTGAAGACTTGTTTAATAATAAAAAAAAAATGCCAAAGTTTATTTTTGTAGATGCCAGAGAATTTGAAAGAAACTTCAATTCAAAATTTTACAAAAAGTTTAGTAAACGTCAATAAAGGAAAATTTCTATTGATCAATTGAATTTTTTTTTAATGTTTATTTTTGAGAGAGACAGAGACAGAATGCGAGTAGGTTGGGGGAGAGAGAGAGAGAGACACAGAATCTGAAGCAGGCTCCAGGCTCTGAGCTGTCAGCACAGAGCCGGACGCGGGGCTCGAACTCACGAGCTGTGAGATCATGACCTGAGCTGAAGTCGGACGCTCAACCGACTGAGCCACCCAGGTGCCCCTGATCAGTTGAATTCTTGATACAACTTTAATTCAGCACGATGTGTCTTCCTTAGAGATAGGATTTCCCAAATATGACCAGAGGCAGGATCAGACCTTGAACTGTAGTAGGACTAGCTGTACCCTGACAGTCTAGCGTCTGGTAAGCCAACAGAATTTTCCAGGGTCAAAAAGTAAATGTAAAAAATAAATTTTGCTACATAATCAGATAGGCAAGCCAGTGGATGATTGGAAGTGGAGGTGATGGATCTAGAATGACAAACTGAGGCCCACAAAACTACTGGACATCAGAGAAATGTGGCATTTTTAGAGCAAAATAGTCTCAGACTTTAAGATGGAGAGGCAGGATTACTGATCAGAATAAGGCAAGACCTCATTTGTAGAGAAATGGAATGACGGAGTAAAGCAGAGATTTTTTAGAAGGACAGTGTAGTGCCTCAAATATGAATAAAAGGCAACTTCAGCAAAACCATTTCCTATTCTGTGCAGGTATTTTATTTCTGTTGTCATTGTCCCTCCTATGGGCCACCCTTCTCCCTTCTTTTGTTCTACCCACTCACATTACTAGAACAGGGTCATGGTGCCTGTTTGAGTATCGGACCCAAGTTTTCCACAGATTGCCTTTCTTATGATTCCATTCAACCCTGGCTTACCTAGGCTCAATGGTGATTCTTTGAATACTGGAGTCTAACTGAATCTTGGACCTGGCAGTGGATTATCTTCTCACGAGTCACTCTTGTCTATTGGCTATTGGCATAGGTAACTCAAGATCCCTTGTTTTGGGGGGCTCTACACAGTCAGTTTCTCTCGTGGTCTCACTCTCTGAACTGTCTGCCCTAGATGCCCCCAGCCCACTAGGGGCTAGAGAGTGCCTTTCCATGGATATACCCACAGATCAAAACTGACAGTCATTCAGATTCTGGGTAAATAGGACTAGGACCCAATTATTGTATAATCCAGCCTTGGTAAATGTTGAAGGCAATGGTAATAACAGTGGCTCAGGAACTAGGCACTGTGCTAAGTGCTTTTCACAGATTTTCAAATTTATTTCTCACAAACTCCCAGGGTGTTAAGTATATTTCTCCAATTTTATGGAAAAGGAAAATGAGACAACTTGCCCAAAGTCAATATGTAGCAATCCAGAATACAAACCAGGCAGCCTGTCTCTAGGGTTGACAATTTTTAACAGACACAAGATCACAGCTATAACAAGAGAATACTTAACTTCATGCTGATAACTTACGTAGTGACCCAGATTTCTAAATTTAACTTTAGAAGAAACAAAATTGGTCTCAGGATTCTGGATGTGCTGAACCCTCAAGCAATAGCTGGATATAGTTAACCTTAGACTTAGCCCAGCTGAGCCTCCAGCGTTTTGCTGACTAGAAACAATGACAAGGCATCCAGTCAATTTATCAGGAGCTTTTTTTTTTTTTCTTTCTTTCTTTCTTTCTTTCTTTCTTTCTTTTTTTTTTTTAACTGCATGTAGCAGGGAGTGGAAAAAATCGTAATGGTTTTATCATGAGCTTACTAGATACTCGCCAATCCTACCTCCTCTTGGACACATTGAACATCCACATTTTAAAAAGCCTCCATTGTAGTTGGGTTGGGGCTCTGTAACTGGGTTCTGAGCAATTAAATGTGAATGAAAGTGATGTATAAGGCCTACAAGTCTGGCATCTCAAACAACTTGCATGATCCTGACTCATGATTTCTTTTATATGACTGGAAGAGGAGAACTCAAAATGACCCAAAGACACAATGGAAGTAGGTTTTTTCCTGATTCATTCTCTCAAAGAGAGATTTTTAGGAGAGGGCTTGACCTATATGGAACTATGTCAAGAGCAAGAACTAAACTTTTAAAAAAATTTGTTTTGCAAGTGTTAAGCCACTGAGACCAATGTTATTCATTACAATAGCTAATTTGCCCCAACTAGTACACATAGTATGGCGGGCACTTCCTTGATGCAAAGAAGTGGCATAACTCTTTGGGGAAACCCAAATCTGATCCTGATCTGGCCACTTTCTTCTTGGGTACACTCGTGCTTAATGGTTTGAGAGGCCCTGGGAGGACAAGAAAGCCACTGCATTAAGTCCCAAACAATTAAGCAGAGAAACCACTTTCTACTTTGTTCTCACTAGACCCATTGACCAGGAATCAGGCCCTGTTCCTACTCTGCCCTGCATCATTTCTGAGCAGAATTATGAAATAACCATGCTCAGCATATTATATGACCAACATCTCCTCTTACCACATGTAAAGCTATGGCATGATTAGATCTTGGATCAAAACTCCCTTTCCTTTCTGCATCTTGATTATATGGCTTGTTGCACCTACTGATCAGGCTTGAAGACCCAGTTGACCCAGGACACCCCACGGCAGAAGAGCTGAATAGGGACACTTGTGGGTAAGCACTTTACACCCCAAGGTATTATGGTTTATGTGCATTAATGAAAAACTCTCAAATGTTGTATGTCAGTTGTACCTACAAAACAAAAACAAAAACAAAACAAACCACTCAGCAACCAGTGGCTAGGTCACAATGTCCTATGGATAGAAATATAAATGCTGGGTCTGAGGCTGGGTGGGTGGGGGTGGGGGCACCAATATCTTCTCTTTTATCCACGGAACACCCTGGGAAACAATATGTCAATGGAAGGAAGTTTAACAATTAGATGGGATGAACATAAAATTGTTAAGGGAAAAAGAAGAAAACCAACTGTCCAGCTTAATGAAGCAAATCTATCCTCGGGTCCTCAGAGTATTCCAAGTGTCACACCTAGATTGTTCTCGCATCTGAAAACTACTCATGGTATTGCTGCCTTGGTATCCATTTTGTTTGGCCAACTAGCCTCTGGGGGCTTAACATGGACACTAGTCCCTCATGCAAGTACACACCCCAAATAACAGCAGCCTCCCAGTACCTGTATGCTATTATGGGACCCTTAGATAAGACCCCTGTGGGGATTACCAAAGCCCCATTCATCTGTTTTAGATTGAGCTACCTGTCCCTAGCCTGGAAACCCCAAAGCACTCCACCCATGGATCCCAATATAGGCTTGTGTCTCAGGTCCTTGCTCTCTCTGCACTCTGCCTTAACCTCTCTGTGTGGCTTACGGGGTACTTCTTCCAGGACTTGTGAGTAATAAACTTCTTTACTTCAATTATTTCAATTTCTCTTGTGGTCTGTTGTTGAACCCTGGCTCATCATCTGGCACCCTGTGCTCCACTTAACAAATGTTAATTTAACAGAATCATAACAGAAGGTCAGCAGTACTAAGATAAGAGAGAGAGGGAGGGAGTGAGATTGAGAGAAACCAAGCAGAGCCCTGTAAAAAATTCTAGTTACTGTTCTTTGGTATATTTTTAAGATGATTTATTCCCAGTGGAAAGAAAACAAGACATTCTCTTTTAGTTACAAAGAATAAAAGGTTATCTATGTCTAAATTTAGGAATGAATCCAAGTCAGTTGTGTGATGTAAGTCCTCTCCCAGCAAAGAAGTGGCTGTAAGTGGAATAAAGTATTTTATATTCCTTCAAGAGTGCATTTCCTTATTCCAATATTAGAATCAACAATAGAGTCAACAGAGTCTTATAGGGCAATAATTCAGTAAACAGGAGATGCATTGTCTATGCTTAGCTGTATTAAGAAAGAAGATATTTTGTGGCATAAGAAACATAATAAGTTAGAACTTTAAGAAACAATGAAGTCAAGGTTTAAAGAAGGCAATGCAAGAACTAAACTCTTTAATTAGCTATCATGCTTTACACTGGAGCATTTATACCAGAGATCTAGAAGTGCTGACCTGATATTTGCTTTATTCTTTGTGACATGTTGACAGGTGCCCTCGGAAGAGCACATTTCAAATATCACAAGTGCAGATGTGATCAGCAAGTTGGGTTTTTTTTATTGACTTATTATTGATAACTTGTTGTTTGCTACCTCAGTTTTAGCTACCAAGAAACAGATTTACTTATTCTATTATTACTATTATTATTATTATTACTTATTCTATCATTACTATTAACGTTTCCTCTGCACATTGGACACAAAGAATTCCCTTCTATGTCATTCTATGAATATATTACAATATATCCATCCATGATGGTAGACATTTAAATTGTCTTAAGACATATACTATGATAGAGAATATCATAATGGACATTGCTGTGCATATCTCTTTGTGAACATGTATAAGAGTTTCTTAAGAATATATACGTGGAAGTATTATTGCTGAACTATAGGTATGCACATTTGTAACAAATTTAGTGAAAATTTGTCTTCCAATGTGGATGTACAAATTTATTTCTTCATATATTCACCAATATCTCAGCACCGCCTCATTTAAAAATTTTTCCAGTATTATCATATTTGCATCTAAGAGATGCAAATTTGATTACTATTGAGATTAAATTAAAAATTACTGCACGTTTATTGGGCATTTGGGTTTCATCTTCTATAAAGAGCCTATTTATATTCTTTGCCATTTTTTTCTTATTAGATTATTGATTTGTAACTATTCTTTACTTTGAAGAATTTTTAAGAATTCTCATCTTCTGCGTTACATGCATGTAAGTATCTTCTCTCAATCTGTGGTTTGTCTTTTAACTTTGCTCATGAAAGTATCTGCTCTACAGGTGTTTATTATTTTAATGTGGTTGACTATACTAATCTTTAATTCTGGGATTTGTACTTTTGTGTCTTGATTATGAAATTCTGTCTTATTGGAAATTCACAAAAATGACTAGAATTAATGTTAATGTATAGTGTGACAATCTAATTTCAGTTTTATTTTTCAGAAGGACAATCAGTTGTCCTAACACCATTCAATAAGTAGCCTCTCCAGAATTTATTAGTTTAATAGCTAATTTTACATGTATCACATTTCTTTATTTATATGGGTTTATTTCTGCATGTTTTATAGTATTTTATCAGTTTTCTTTGTCTATCACTATGCCAAGATCACAGTATCTTAAGTACTATTGTCTTAAGAGAGCTTCTAAAGTGGCTATGCCATTTCACATTCACATTAGCAATGAATGAGCTCCTATTGTTCCATATCCTTGTCAGCATTTGGTGTTGCCAGAGTTTTGGATTTTGGCCATTCTAATAGGTTTGTAGTGATGTCTCATAATTGTTTTAATTTGAAATTTCCTAATGACATATGAAGTTGAGCATGTTTTCACATATTTATTTGCCATCTGTATATCTTCTTTGGTGTCTGTTTAAGTCTCTGGTCCATTCTTTAGGGAAGGTATTTGTTTTCTTATTGTTGAGATTGAGAAGTTCCTTTTGTCTTTTAAATATAAGCCCTTTATCAGATAGGTCTTTTGCAAATATTTCCTCTCATTCTGGAGGCTTGTCTTTTCATTCTCTTGACACTGTCTTTTATAGAACAGATTTTTTTTTTCATTTAAATGAAAGCCAGCTTATCAATTATTTCTTTCGGATATTGTGCCCTTAGTGTTGTATCTAAAGTCATTGTCAAATCTAACATAATCTAGATCTTCTTCTATGTTATCTTCTGGGAGTTTTATAGTGTTGTATTTTACATTTAGGTCTATGATCCATTTTGAGTTAATTTTTGTGAAATGTGTAAGGTCAGTGTCTACATTCTTTTTTTTTTTTTTTTTTTTTGCACGTGGATGTCCAGTTGTTTCACCAGAATTTATCAAAGAGGATGGTTTTTGTGTATTGTATTGCTTGTGTTCTTTTGTCAATGATCAGTTGACCATATTTGTGTGGTTCTCCTTCTAGGCTACTTTGTTTTATTGATCGATTTGTCTATTCCTTCACCAATACCACCCTGTTTTGATTACTGTAGCTTTGTAGTAAGTCTTGAAGTCAGGTGGTGTTAGTATCCACCTTTGTTCACCTTCAATATTGTGCCGGTTATTCTGGATATTTTGCCTCTTCATAGAGCGTTTGTCAATATCTATAAAATAACTTCTGGGGATTTTGATTAGAATTGCATTGCTTTTATAGATTAAGTTGGGAAGAACTAAGATCTTGATAATATTGAGTCCTTCTATCCATGAACATGGAATATATTTCCATTTACTTAGTTCTTCTCTGATGTCTTTCATCAGAGTTTTGTAGTTTCCCTCATATAGATCTTGTACAAATTTTGTTAGATCTATACTTGAGTATTTTATTTTTTTCAGTGCTAATGGAAGTGTTACTGTGTTTTTAGTTTCAAATTCTGGCATATGAGAAGGAGATTAATTATTGTATATTAATCTTATGTCTTGAAACCTTGCTATAATTACATATTCATTCCAGGAGTTTTTTGTTTGTTTGTTTGTTTGTTTGTTTGTTTTGAGATTTTCTCCATAAATGATCATATCATCTGGGAAAAAATATGGTTTTATTTCTTCCTTCCTAATTGGTATACTTCTAATTTCCTTTTCTTGTCTTACTGTATTATCTAGGATTTCCAATATGCAATTGAAGAGAAGTAGTGGTGAGAGAAAACATCCTTGCCTTGTACCAGAACTGGTAGAAAAGTTTCTTGTTTCTCAACATTAACTATGATGTTAATGGCAGGGTACTTTTAAGCTTTTCTTTGAGAAATTGAGGTCTGGGTGCCTGAGTGGTTCAGTAGGTTAAGCATCCCACTCTTGGTTTGGGCTCAGGTCATGATGTCATAGTTTCATGGGTTCAAGCCCCATGTCAGGGTCTGTGCTGGCAGTGTGGAGCTTGCTTAGGATTTTCTCTTTCTCCCTCTCTCTTTGCCCCTACCCCTCTCATGCTGTCTCTGACTCTTTCAAAATAAGTAAATAAACAAAAAAAAATTTTTTAAGAAGTTGAGGAGGTCATCCTCTATTCCTAGTTTCCTGATTTTTTTTTTTAAATCATGAATGGGCATTGAATTTTGTCAAACTCTTTTTCTGCATGTATTGAAGTGATTATGGGATTTTTCTTCTTCAGTCTGTTGATGTGCTGGATTACAGTAATTGATTTTCAAGTGTTGAGCCATATTCTAAATTTTGCTTACTTGAAATAAATCCCACTTGGACATTCCTGTTTGAACATTGTGTATAATTGTTCTTATACGTTGTTAGATTGTTTTGATGCTACTTTATTGAAGATTTTTGCATCTATGTTCCTGAAAAATAATAATCTCTAGGTTTCTTTCTTCACAATGTCTTCGTCTGGTTTTGGTCTGAGGGTAATGCTAGTCTCATGGAAGGGGTTTGAAAATATTTCCTCTTCTTCTGTATTTTGGAAGAGATTATAGAGAATTCATATAATTTCTTTCTTAAATGTTTCATAGAATTCTCTAAAATACAATTTAGGTTTTTATACTATATCACTGGTTCTGGTGTGGGTTGTGTTCATGGGTAACAAATAAGTTGTAATTCTCTGTGTATGTCTATCTGTCTCTTCAATTTTGGGGTCAATGGTTTGCACTGTGACCTCAATTTTTTGATGGATCTTAGAAGAGTTGTTGATTTTCAGTTTTTTCAGCTTTTTATTTCTTATTAGGATGGGGTGATGTTTCCCACACTCTTTATGTGTTACACTATAAACTAGAAGTTCTTAATATTATTTTTAAGATGAAATACTTCATATTTTTACAGCTAATGAAATAGATTTTACAGCTTTCTTACAGTTTATTTTTTTTCAATTAATAGTTAAATAAACTTACTAACCTATTTTTAAATTTTCATGGACAGCATTCTTTCTTGTATACCATGATTTCCCTCTGGGTTCAAACTTTATTTCGCTTAAGTACCTCCCTTAATTAACTTTTTAACAAGAGACTGTGGGTGGTGAAATCTCTTGATTTATTTTGATACCTAAAAATATCTTTATTTTCCTTGATTTTTTTGCCTTGTTTTGGCATAGCTCTGAAAAGAACTTAGGGCTGCAAGCGTGTTTCAAGTGTTGATGATCAGCGTGTCCTGTAATCCACATTAATTCTCACAGCTAGCTGTGTTCTTCATCTGTCAATGAGCTTAGGGATCAGTCACTGAGTCATATTGCCTTGATTTTTAAATAACAGTATAACTGGGCTTATAATTCTAGATTAATAGTCATTTTCCTCCAGAAATTCAAAAGTATTTCTCCATTTGTTCCAACTCTTTATTTCTTGTGTGATGCTAGAAGTATTTCAAATCTACCTATGAATGGAAAAAATGGCTTAGTTTCTTTTACTGGTCTTGGCTTCAGGTAGTAAGTCTAGATCTGGTCCTCATCTGATTTAGAGCACATTTAATATGAAGCCTCATGGACCAATGGCTTTAACCATACTCTACAATTTTTGTTTATTTTATTTTCCTATTTTAATCCACAAATTTGTGGATAGGATTTTAAAACCCAATGTTTGTCTTTTCGATTATTCCCACATATTTGAATCACAAGTTTGTCTCATTTTACTAATCCATCTGTAGTATATTTTGAATCTTATTTCTAAAAAAGTATTTGACCATGTTACACTTCTGCTTAAAGTATGTTTTTAGCTTTCCCTGAGATTCATGTTGATAACTTTTAATATCGCCTTGTATCCATGCTCTATTCTAGACATACTAAGTTTCCTCCAAGTTCCAAAAAATACATTATGTCAAGCACCTGAGCCTTGGCACATGTTGACATTACGGTCTAGAATTACCTTCTTTTGTCTTTCTGGCCATCTTCTACTTAATCTTTCTTGCCTTCTTCTAATTTCCCCAAGCAAAGTTATATATCACTGACATTATGTACTCCTTACTGAAGACTGTCATCACAACATTATTGCTTAAAAATGTGTAAGTTCTATTACCTAAAGCCTGTAGTATCTCATAAAACTGTCTGTGATGATGTTAGTGTCCTACATCTGCATTGTTCGAAAGATGATAAAAATGTTTTACCTCTGCCATGTTCAATATGGTAGCCAGTAGCTACATGAGGCTACTGAACACTTAAAATAGGTTTATTGACTGGATAAATAAATAAGACTAATCTTTTTAAAAATTTTTAATTGATTTACTTTAAATAATGACACATCATCCTTGGTTACTCTATAAGAAATGCAGTTTACGATTTTGAATTATTTTAAAAGCAGAAATTCTGTGTTCACTGCTTTCTTTGTATGCCCAATAACTAGCCCATAGTGGACACTCACTACCAAGTGATTGTTAAAGGAAGGAATGAGCAAATTGTAGAAGATTGAAGAACTAATGTTTCTACAGAAGAGCTGACCAAGTCAAGGGAACACGTTACTACCTTAGAAGAAAATAAGCTCTTATTCTTTTTAGTTTGTTCTAAACTATTTCATTGGTTCAGCTTTTCCAGGGTTCTGCGGGCAAGAAAAAAAGTACTGGGACTAAGGATTAAGGTGGCTTGGAAAATCCACAGAAATGTAGTTTTGATAACAGAGATTATTTCACATTGAGTTTTCTCTTACTACAGTTAGTACCAAATACAAGTGTAAACTGATGTAAAGTTTTCTTTACTTAGCAACCCATTTCCTGGCAGGAAAGAGCATATACCCTCACACATAACATCAATTGTCCCTTCTTCTGTATGTAATTGAAGAAGTCCATTTACCTCTAGTTTATTCAATAGAGAAATCTGAGCTCCCACTTGGGACTGGAGCACCCAAATTTTTTTAATTTAGTATTTTTAATTTTTTTTTGTTTGCTAATGTTTATTTCTGAGAGAACAGAGTGATCAGAGGAGGGACAGAGAGAGAGAGGGGGGGGACAGAGAATCTGAAGGAAGTTCCAGGCTCTGAGCTGTCAGCACAGAGCCCGATACGGGGCTTGAACTCACAGATCGCAAGATCGTGACCTGAGCGGAAATCAGATACTTAACTGACTGAGCCACCCAGGCACACCCTTCCCTTTTTTTTTAAGGCCCAGAAAGCAAATGGGGAGAACAACTTTCAGGAAAAAGAGAAACAACATTAATTTTATCAAATTTACAGACTGACTCAGATTTTAGAAACTTTTAATCCTATGAGAGTAGCAAGAACAATAAGAAATGCTGAGGTGAGGACAGTGTACAGAAAGAAATGCTCCTGAGGAGGTGAGCCAAGACATTGGATGACTATTAACTCTGCTGTATTTGTGTGCCTGCAAGCATTTCAGAGCTCCCAGTGTAATCATGAACTGAGAGCCTCTGGCTTGATCATAATTGCACCAAGTGAACATTCTCAGTGTATTCACTTTTCCTTTGAGATGTCTAAGATTTTTAAGGAAGGCAAAACGGCGGCAGAATTCCATTAACATGTGTTTCTGGAGCTACAATTCATCTTGGGAATCTTATAAACTGTTTTATACTTTTAAGTTTTTTGCTGCATAGTCTACTGTATTATTCAGCATGAGCTAAGTTATGCTGCCTTAACAAATAACCCTCAGTTCTCAGAGGCTGAAAACCCAGCTGAGCCAGCTTCCACCGTAATACATACTTTTAGTTTCTTTTTGCAGAGAAAGGGGAATGTGGCAAATTGCACGGTGGCCCTTAAAGCTCTGCCCAAAAGTGACACAGGCGATGACTGCTACATTTAGCTGGACAATAGCAGGTGATTTGATGATGTAAAACTTTCAAAGATGGAAAGAAGTGCAGATCTATTGTGGCCTAGAAAGAGGGGAGAAGCAAATATCTATCTGTGAGTAGCCCAGGGACAACCAGAATGTGTGCCCAGATATGGTGGTTCAATAGGACATTAAATAGCATTTCAAGAGGAAAGGATTCCAAGGTCTAAAATTTGGGAAATTTGGGTCAAATTGGCATATGGTTTTTCATTTGGGGATACTTAATATTTAATACTATAAAATGAATTATGAATATCTAAGAACAGGTTAATATTAGGTGCTATTCAAATTCACGAAACTGTGGGATATTTTTCTTCCCAGAACATCTGGAGAAACACTGTCCACTGGTCTTTTCAAGATGAACTAGATGGTGTATTTTCTGAGTCCTTCCCCAATTTATCTAATTTGTCTTTTTTTGTGGATTACTTATCTGATATTCATTTTAAAAATAATAAAAATAATAATTATTTTATATAGAGAGATAATAACTTTTCCAAATAAAGATAATAGATGCCCAACTGGAGCTCTTTTTTTTCCCCCATAAAAGTTACAAACTAGGATGTTATTGATAAATGTTAAAGTCTAGAGTAGAAGCTAGACTGTAAGATCTACTCCAGATTTCTCTGAAGTGCTGAAGTAATGTCCAAGGCCTTACACAAACCACCTGAATATAACACCTCTAAGTTAAAAGTTTGGGAGTGATTTAGTTTTTAAAAGCCTGCTGGATCTCAGGACATGTCTTATCTATGAATCCAATGAGTTAACAAATTAGTAAATAATGTTCTGCATGCTTGTTCCAAATAATATGCTCTGCTAATTTGGAGAAAAGTATAGCATTTTTAGTAACTGTTACATAGCATATTGATACTAGAGTTGGAAGACTTTTGGAAGATAATAGATTTTCAAATATTTTTAATGTCATAAAAACTTTTTATTAAAATTGACACTTCACTTCAGGTGTGCAGAATTATCACATATGAATATAAAAGTAAAGTTAATAGTTGAATAGGTCTTAGAAATAATAAGTCATTAATGAGTTACCTCTCCAGAACTTTTATGCAGTATTCTTATCTGTTAGAAATACAGCTGCGCCTCAGGAAGCAAGTTACAAAAATTTGTCTGTGTCCCCAAAGCCCTAAACTAACATTTATGAATACTTTAGTCACACACTTACTTCCAAATTACTTTTATTTTGCCAACAATTCTAACTCGGGTAGTTGTTTGGTTTCTAATTACAGAAACTGAAAGTAACGTATGGAAGAGTTAAAAAGTCAGAGAGGAATATATACTGTCAGCAGTGAAAAGTGAATGGACAGTCCAGACAAGTGACCGAATATTCTAATGAGTGAAATACTCAAAGGGTACAACAGTTTGTGATGGTTTTGCCTAGGGCCAAAGAAGCTGGATCAATAATTTATACTGATGATGATTCTTTATAGTCAAAAACATGTTAATTATTTTCAGTGTAACAACTGAGAAGTCAGGGACTTATATAGTATCTTTGAAAAAGTTTCCCATGCAAAATTAAAAAAAAAAAAAGAAAAAGGAAAAAGATGGATAAAAGCATGAATTCTAAGAAGCTGTCAAACTCAAGTATCTGAAAGATCTGTTCTCCAAGGGGTTTTAGTTCTTCCACATTGCGTTCTTGAGAAACAAACAAAAAAAATCATTTTGACCTATAGGTGGCAATATTCGTATTATTCAAGTCAAGCACAAAATGGTGGGGTAAATAAGGAAACATAATAGCTCAACAATGAAAATGACTGAACCTGAAATCCATCTTTAATGAACATAAAATAACTTGAAAATATAAGTAAATGTACCAAACCTCATGAAATTAGTCCTTACTTATAAAATACACCGATTGAATTATAAATATGAATTAAAAAAAAAAACAAATAACTTGTCCTGATTAATGAGTCCTACTATTATTGTACGTTGAATGCATTTTTGTTTACTCATAGTGGTTTGTTAAACTATGAATAAACCAGTTTTTTCACAACTATATTCCTAACACCTTTGCTTTCATTGAAGACTATTAAGGTAAAATGCAAATTATATGGTCTAGTATACACAACTCGTAATTGGGTCAGCAACTCTGTGGAGAACCCCAGACCACCCAGCTGCTTGTCCCCAGAACACTCAGTGAATTGCCCATGCTGTTGAGATAATGGTTACGTGCATGGCATGCATGTGATGAAAAGACCCTTCGGTACTTTAATACCAATGTGTTTTAAATGTTCTTAAGTAAAGGTAGTATTTCCTAAAGTTTGTAAACCCATGCACCAATTAGTTCAACATAAAAAAGTCATAGCCTCTTTCCCGCCTCTTCCTCGATTCTGATATTCCCCCCTTGGGAACAGGTACACGTTGTGTTGAGAACCATTTGCATGCTACAAACTCCCTCTCCATTTCACTTTCCCATAATTTGGGTGTAAGTATTTTTTTTTTCATTTTCTCATTACAAATTATAACATTTATTATGCAGCTGTTTTCTCTTCTTCACTCCAGAAATTCTGATATGTTTCTTCTCTCTAAGTTGATCATCACAGCCCTGAGGAAAATCAGTTTAAGTTGATGAATATTACACTGAATAGAAAACAGAGCAGTGTGTGTGTGAGCAAGCGAGAGAGAGAGAGACAGAAAAGTACATTGATATGGCATGAGAAAAACATTGACTGCCAACCTTTGGAAATCTTCAAGTAATAAAAACAAGCAGTATGCAGGATGTCTTACCTTCTAGATTTGAAATAGTCAATATAGTAGCTGCATGTGGCTATTCTACTTAAATTTAAATTAAAAGTAAAACTCCAAGTCCTCAGTCACACAAGCCACATTCGCAGTACTGAATATCCACATGTAGCAACTCTATTGGCTGGTGCAGAGAGAGAACATTTTCATTATCACAGAATGTTCTGTTGGACAGTGCTACTCTATATTGTAAGTTCTTTGGGTGGTGACCCTCTTATCTTTCCATTTCTCTAAGTGTCTAATAAAACCTTGTCTGTAGGAGACACTCAGAGAATACTTACTAATTAAAAATATAAACGGGAGATTTCAGGAAAATGTTAAAAGAAACTTCAAGAGCTGATTTGGTTACTTGTTTTCCTAGTATAGAGAATTTGTAATATTGCATATGTAATGTATGTAATGTACAGATAAGTACTATCTTCTTCAGTGCTGCTTCTAGTCTTCTCTCTAGCTTTCTTTTCCCCCTTTTTACAAAGTCACATGGCCAAGTCCTTTGTCCAAAGTGATGTGCTGCAAGGGTCAACCTAGTCCCGACAATGGCTTTCTAAGCGCACTCCAAAGATTGACCTGGCATCCGTTCCATGCTGTACCCTTTAATTAACATTAATTAATTCACTCCTTTTTGGGTTTTCAATTTGCCTAGTCGAGGCATTATAAATGAGAAAATGTAACACACTCAGGTTATAATTTAAAGGGCTCTCAGCTGATAGTTAATTAGCTTGATTCAGGAAGGATAAACCAAAAGAATAAATTTTTAATGCTAATTTAAAGGACATGAGTTGCTATGGGCAGAATGATTAAAATGCCAGTGTTTGAAGCAGAAAAATTAGAATGCTGCAGCAGGTGGCAACCGTAGATGATCAGTGGTTTTTGCATCTGTGCCAAGATTACGCGACACTCCATCACCTGCCTGCAAAAAGTTTGATGAGCTCTGGACAGTTATTTGGTTTGATCAGGACACATGGCTGGCAAGTCGTGAGTACGCTTATCTTTTAGCGTGGGTACGTTGGTTTCTCTTCAAGAGTGCAATAGAGAGACACGTTAGAATGAGATGTGTTTGCCTGACTCGATGCATTCATGACAGCGACAGGGGGTTGATACCGACTCTCCTTCCATCCTTGTTCAGCAAGCACTTACATGGCACTTGTTGGGTGCCAGGTACTCCTAAGTATTTTACAAGCTATTAACTCAGCTATTAACTCAGCTAATACTCAGCTATTAACTCAGCTAATCTTCATTTAAAAGTGTATGAGCTCTGTACTATGCTCACCCCCATTTTTTGGACAGAAAACTGACAGAGTTTAAGGAAATTGCTCAAGGTCACACAGGTAGTACGTGGCAGATCCCAGATCTGGACACAGGCAATCTGACTTCAGTGACTTTCATCTTAAATAGAAAATAATTCCAGTCCAGTCAATTATTAGCAGCGAAAGATGGGCTCACTGCTAGCTTCAAATGTACTGTTATCACCATCCAAAGTTTATCGTCAAAGATGCCATCCCTGCAGAGATGCTCTAGAACACAGACATAACATAGGAAGATAGAAACCGCTTGCTCTGCATTTAAAGATTCTCAAGAGGATCAGCAAGATGTCTCTGATGCTGCCAAATAATTAATGGAAAAACGAAGGCATAAAGCTTAAAAAAAGATTGTTCCTTTGTCATTCAATCATTCTAACATTAAAAAAAAAATAACAATAAGCTAGGCCCTAGTGTGAGTGCTGGCCACACATGGATGAAAAAGACCCTGCCCCGGGCTCAAGCAGGAACTTCCAGTCAATTGGGGAAGAGGACATAACACAAAGGCAATTTGCTACAGTACAGAAACGCTGAAGAAAGAGCACATAGCAAGGACTAGAAGTAAAAAGAGTAGGGGGAGTTCAGCCAGCTCATACAGTAAGAAGTACAGGGCAGGGAAGTTTCCAGGGGAGGTGAGATTTGAGCTGAGACTTGAAGAATAGGGACCAGCGAGAGTGCAGGGTCTTCCGACCTTGACACTATTGACCGTTTGGACCCCACGAGCCTTCGTTGCGGTGGACCGGCGTGGGCACCGTGAGATGTTTAGCAGCTTCCCTGGCCTCTATCCACTGCATGCCAGTAGCACCTGTCCCCAGGTCAGGGGGACCTGAAACGTTGCCAAATGTCCCCTGGGGAACAAAATTGCCCCAAACTAACCATGGCCAGCCGTGGAGGAATTAGCGGTGGTAACTGGCTGGAGAGAAGGGAGGAAGGTACCTGTCTGGGGAGACACACGTTGGGAACAAAGGCACAGACGTAAAATCACTCGACAAGGTAAGTGTGAGGTGCAGCACGGTTGCTAGTGGTTTTGGTGATGACAGAGGAGGAAAAGAATGTGTGGTGACCTGGAGCGAGCCTGCAGCAAACACAAACAGGTCAGAGACCTAACTGGAGGATGCTGTGAATCCTAAGTCCGAGCCATGCAGCCTCCGCTGACTGTGGGGAGCCAATGCCCGCACACACACCAGTTAGGCGGGTTGCAAATAGACGCGGTGACTCATTCTGAGCAAAGGAGCCGCATTCTGTCGGAGGGCAGGCTGGAGGCTTCCGGAACAGTAAGACAGCTGTTTTCTAAAGGAAGTCAGACGCGGCGCGGCACCGGGAGAGGAGGACTGTGGGGTTCCCCCTCTGTCTTTAAGCCAGGCGCATGGAGAGCATCAGACTATGTGGTGAATTACCTTCAGATCTGACAGCCATCAGTGTATCCAGCAAGGCGTCACTGAGAACTGAGATCACTGATGGAGAGGCTTCCTTATTTACGTAGATTTTTCAAGATACTTGATGACAGTCCCATTTAGGGCCTCAGTCTACCCCTTTTAAACTTTTTTTTTTTTTTTTTAATATTGCTTTGCATTACATTCTTAAAATACATGAAACCTAATTGGACTTTTCCCTGATGACTTAAAGTTTGTGATGATCGTTAGGCTTGGGTCTCTAAAGGATGGTCTAATGCACTTCAGATCCCTCGGCAGGTTAAGCGGGCAACTTACTACTGCAATGGTGGTTTTGAAATTTTCTGCCTCATTATTATAGCTAAATGTCAGGTGCAGATTTTCACAACTTTCTCATTCTGTTGTTATCTTTTGCCATCATTGGAAAATGCTGTCAGTAATCTCTTTCTTTTCTTCAAAGAAACATGATAACTAGGTTTGCTAGATATGTATGTAGAGCAGCTAATAAGTTCTGATGATAACCACAAACACTTACCTAGTGTTGAATATATGCCAGGCAGGGTGCCAAGTTTTAAAACCTTTCTAAGTGAAAAGCATTTGGGTTTTAGTGCATGGAGTTTTTGCAACCAGGTTAATGGTCTTTCTTTTCCCCTTGAAGTACAGGTCTATGTTCTGAAGAATTAAGTTGCTAGAAGTTTGACATTCAACTAAATGAGGTTCTATAAATACATGATATAACCTTTTGCAGTAATTGCTAAATTCAGAAGGCAGATTATACATTTAGCAATCTTAAAACTCTTTTCAACAAAGCAGCAAGAAGCAAAGAGTTTTTTTTTGAAACAAAACCAAACAAAGCATTAGGCCTAAGACTTGTGCACACATTCCATTTAAGACTCATATCTTTTTGACCTGTTTTCAAACAGGAAGCCACTCAGCCTCCCTTATCAAATGGTTAAAGCATGCCTGCTCACAAACACAGTCCCCGAGTCCAGGCAGGTCAAGAAATTCAGGGATTGGGAGAAAAGCACAAGTGCTTCGGGACGGATGTGTTCAAAAGGCCTGGAAAAAAATGCTGGGAGGGTTGCCCTCTCTTCCTATGAAACATCACAACTTCTGGTGGGAAATCAAGAAAGGAAACTGGGCAACCATGATGATTAGTCACAAGGAAGGGGACAACAAGCGCTCTGAAGCCGACAGCTGCAGAACAATGGGAACCGTGAGAGGCTATTTTTGTTGGGTTTCGGCAATTAATCGAACCTGGTGGAACTGACAGAGTGCTCGGCCCCACTCACACTCGTCTCTTACTAAAAGTGGAAAGTTTCCATGCCAAAAAATAGTTTTCTTTGTCCTGGGTAAGAAGGATTAAAATGCCACCCTGCTCTTTCATCTTCATGCGTTTATCTCATAATGAGCTGATTATGGACATAAACATATTCAAACATACAAAAATGACAAGTCTGTTGTGTTCCCACTGCTACCGTGTCGCTGCTATTTAAGAGGCTGGCATTTGGGACCCCGAAACTGGCATTGTAATGTCTCAGGGACCTCCCTTGGCGGTACGTATGGAAAGGAGAAGCCGAAAGCCTTCGCGAGCAGGTGGCTTTTGTAGTGGCCCTCACGGTTGTTGTTGTTTTGTTTTGCTGTTTTGTTTTTCTTAATTCCACATGGTGCCATAGCAAAAAATGAAAATCCACCTAAGAAAGGTTTGATTACGCCCTACATTTTTTCTAGTGCTTTCCGAACCGCCCCAAAGTGAAGGCAGGTGGAATCTTTACAATTCCAAATTAGAAAATGAAACTTTGTACAGAAATGTGAAACTTACAAAAACAAAAAACAAAACAAACAAACAAAAAACAGAAAAACTGTGGCCAGCTTACTGGCACAGACCCGTGGTTTCTGGGTTTGACAGGATCTTCCCAACCACCAGTGGCTGTTTGGAACAGACCTTGACTTAAGGAGATTGAATCTATTTTCATAAGCTTAGAACCTCCCTTTGAGCCAAAAGTCTGAAAGCTCCACGACATGGGAGCTTTAACTCAGTGGGCACAGCGACCACAGAAAGGGACACAAGACAGTTTCAATGGGCATCTACTACTAGTTCTGTTTGTGCTGGGAAAGGATGGGCATTGGCAACTTCAGGCACTTTCTC